>NW_027325780.1:1646937-2377701 GCF_048418805.1 Vulpes vulpes | reverse complement strand
TGTAGATGCCTAATCCTTGCTGGAGTTTAAATTTCCTAAAGCAAGCCCCCTCACATCTTGGGAGCATTCTGGGGGCCTCTGTAAGAGTGGGAACACTGGTTAGGGTGAGGGGCTTTGGCACAGTGCTGGCCTGCATCTTTCCTTTGATGAGGCTGCAGGGCCCTAGTCAACAAGTAATGTAATCAAGCATGCTCTGCCTTATGTGCCTCTTGGCACACCATGTGAAAGCACTTAATACAGTGCAGGAATTAGCTAGCCCAGCCTGGGAGATTTATTCCCTTGCTGGATAGTAGGCAAGGGGTATTTTATCAGACTCTCTGTCCCTCTTCAGACTTATTGTCTAAACAAAGACTTCTTTGGTTATACTTGAGCTCTGTTTCATATTGGGCCGTCTATGTTTTGTAGTGAAATAGCTATGTTGTGCTTGTTTAAAGCAGCACAGTACACTTAGCTGTTTCTTTTTGTATCATAGTACATGTGGTGGATTTCATTTAGAATAGCTACCCATGGCAGCTGGAATATGAATAGCTCTTGGATGATGAGCCTTGGGATGCCCAAAATTAAAGATGTTGATGTGGCCTGGTCATGCATTGTCTATATTAGACTCTAGAGTTTAGATCTCTAAAGGGCAAGTACTGTATCAGCTGCACAGCAGGTGTATGATATAGGAAATCTTTGATACTTTGTACTGAGAATTCTTGTTTTTATCTATCTGTACTGTGCCAGACCAGTCTGCCTTACCTTCCTGAAATCGCATTATATCCTTTGCATTATATCCTATCCTTATTTTTGAATCTAGCACATTGTACAGTTTCAGTATTAACTCACATTATTAATCATATCACATGTCTAGTCATAGATCATGAAAAAAATGAATAGATAAGAGGGTAAAATGGAAAAGCATTATTGACATAGTATACCATTCACCAACTTCCCTGGGCATGTGTGGGGACCTCTAGGATATATTTATTTTGTATTAGTGAAAGTTTTTGTTCTGATTACAAGCAAATTAATGGAACCTTGAAATTATAGCCTGAGGATAATTAAAAGTCACTTAGAATGAACCCCAAATATTTGTTCATTCATTAATTCAGAAAACATTTATTGAGCTCCTAATGTGTGGTCAGCAGTGTCCTAGGTACTGGGATACCATGAAACGGACAGATGAAATGCTGTATTCATAGAACCAAGAGTCTTGATGGGATTGATTGAACAATTATTAAAGAGAATGGGTAAGGGATGGGCTAATGTTTCAGGCTGGGGGAAAATGTACGTGAAACCTTTGAGAGAGAGAGAGAGAGAGAGAAAGAGAGAAAGAGAGAGAATATTTGAGGAACTAAAAGGATTTCAGAATGGCCTGAATGTGGAGTGTGAGGAGGGAAGTGATGAGATATGAGGTTAAAGAAATAATCCTGGGTGCACTATTGAAGGGTTGGCTCTTCAGGCTCTTTTAAAGATTTAGAATTTATCTTGAAGCAGTAGGAATTATTGTAGGTTTTTGATCTAGAGAAAGATGTGATCAGATTTGCAGTCTAATAAAGATATCAGTGTTATGGCTATGGCTGGAGAACAGATTGAATGGGACAAGAGTGAATGACAATGGCTTTGACCAAGATGGTAGCCCTGGGGTAGAGAGGGGTAGGGATTTGAGAGAAATTTAGGAAATAAGGTCGTAAGACTTGGTAATTGATGAGGAATCAAGGATGACTTCCAGATTTCTGGTCTCAGGCCAACTGGGTGAATAGTGATATGATCCACCAAGAGATTGAGCACAGGGGGAGGAGCAGCTATAGAGGAAGAATGATGAAATAAGTTTTGAACAAACTTACTCTGAGATGTCTGTGTAATCATGGATATTTTCAAGCCAGTGTAACCTTTATAAAATTGATCTCCTCACCTCTACCCACCTGAAACCCGCAGTGGGCCCTCACTGATGTTAGGATGAGGTTCAAATTCCTTAGCTTGATTGCAAAGGCCCTGTCCTAATTTTGTTTCTCCCCAATTCTCAATCTGTCCCACTCCATTCTTTTTTATCTCTCATTTTCCGGTTTGGCACCTACCTATTAATTCCCCAGAACATGAAGCTGCTTCTTACATTGGTGGTCTGCCCATGATGGTCTTTACCGGATTCCTGGTTTGTTCTTTCACACCCTATGTGACTGGCAATTCCCGTATCTCTCTGAATCAAAGCTCTGGCCAGGTGGTTCTCCTCATGATGCTTCCCCTGTTTCCTGAAGATAACATTACTCACTCCTTGCTTTAGTTCTCTTCCTTGTACATACTTCTGTTCCTACATATAGTGTCATCTTTTTGTTTTGTTCTTTGTTTTTGTTTGCATTTCTGTCATCCCTTCCAGACTTTTAAGTTCCTTATTGACAGTAACCAATTTTTTCCTCCATTATGTATCCAGTATCTAGCATAGTGTTTGGCATGTTCAAGATGCTCAATAAATTTTAAACTGAAATTATTATATTAAGCTTCATGTATATGTATAGGGTAGATTATAGGAATAAAGGAACTATTGACAGAATTTTTGTGTGTCTAATAACTTCAATAGCACTGATTACAAAGTCAGTGCCGTATACTCTTTGTTAGCAATAATGGGACTAATCTAGTCCAGCCGGATCAGTACTTACACACTTTTGGGCTTCATTGCCTCCAGAATCATTTTGATTCAAATCTTAGCTTTGTTTCTCATCCTTCTGTCTTAAGAAGTTGAAGTTGTCAAAGTTGTAACCAACCCCCAAAGCCTATTCAATTTAATAATATTTAGTCATTCATAGACAATTAT
This sequence comes from Vulpes vulpes, assembly GCF_048418805.1. Lineage (NCBI taxonomy): Eukaryota > Metazoa > Chordata > Mammalia > Carnivora > Canidae > Vulpes > Vulpes vulpes. The sequence goes on along the minus strand of NW_027325780.1, from coordinate 2,374,910 downwards.
TGAGTGTCTTCTAGTGGTTAAGTCCCTGAGGATATGGGGAAAGACATGGCCCCAACCTCAGACAGCTTATAGCTTCAGGAGAGAGCATGCTAGAGGTTTTAGTGTTAATAGCCATTATTTTTGCTAGCTGTTTCAGCTGTAGTGCTAAATAAGCCAAGTTATTGATTCTACTATTTTCTGATTTCTTCCAGGTATTATTAACACATGAACTAAAAATGATGGTTTTTTTTCTTGAGATATGCAAATTTTTGACGATTTGCTGCATTCTCACGTGCTTTCATTGTGCCTTGGTTGAAAATGTTTTTTCCGGAGGATTAATTCTTTCCAGCATTAAAATTCTGATATTGATATATAATCACATAGGATTTGATATGGAGGTTTAAATTCATAGAAAACTTCTCAACTAGATCTCTTTGATCAAGCCAGGCACAGCTCCTTGGCTTTTCATCTCAGCTCAGCTTTCCTTGAAGATTCCTTACCCCATCCAGACTATTTTTCTTTATTCCTCCCCCATCTCCCCCCCCATCCCCACCCACACCATAGAGTTGTTATCTCTTTCTTTTGATACAAGGCAAGGAACATGTTTATGTCTTTATGATGCTAGAGGAATTATGTAGCCTGGTGAGAGGAATGACTATTGTGTTAAAAATGTCTGTGCTAAGTCTTCATAATAAGAGCAGCATCAGCAGAAGCCCAAACTGTTCAACATTCCTGAAACTGCAGTTTGTATTATGCAGAGAAGATGGTATGTTAGCCTTAGAAAGGCATGCCACCTCTGAGCCTCTTCCCAGGGCTGAAATCTGTGATGCAAGGAACTTTGGAGCAGTTGAGCATAGTGCCGGATAGTGACTAGTAGCAGAGATTTGATTGGAAAGGAAAAAAGTTAACTATTGATTACTTATTCAGGAATGTGTCCTTACAAGAATGGAGAGATCTCAAATTATTTTGCCATCCTTAACTAGAGTTTTAAGTCAAGAACTGTATAATAACTTCAGCATGGATTTAAGTAGTTGCTGATAAATAGATACCTGGGACCGTCTCCATGGGGATAGTTTGTTTTATTAAGTGAACCTACTAAACAGGTTCTTAAAGCTCTGTATTATTTCATTGTGGTCTCAAACCTAGCCTGTAAAATCCCTTTGTTTTCTCTTACTGTGTATAGGTTTGGGACTTTACTGTGTAAAGTTGGTGCCCTGTCAGTGCTGGCTTGTGTTTCTTGGTGATTTTTCACCAGATCTGCTACCATTAGGTGTCCTTCTGCAGACCATGGCCCTCCTGAAGAGGTTGTAGGGAGTCAGGCAAGGCAGCCAGTGACTATTGACTCTTACTTTAGGTGTGGTTGGGAAAACAACCTCTTTCCCATTTCATTTGAGAATTCATTTAGTGTTTACAGGAAATCAGGTCTTTGTTTGGTGCCCTTTATTAAAACAAAACAAAACAAAGTATCTCTGGCAATATAAGCAATGTATGGCCGCTGTTTTGAATTTGGTATTCAGAGATTTTCCTGCAGTCATGCAGAACTCTTAGTAGGTGGATGGCTAAGCTTTGTGAATTGGAAGCATGAATAACCATCTCAGTTCAAATACTGCAGAATTGTAATCTCCTTTTTGTACTAAGGCAAGGAGACAACTAGAGGAATAGGAGTGTCTGGAGATGCTGGAGAGAAGAACGATTTTAGAATAATTTAGGTAATTCAGGAGACAGAGGGGACAGGAAGAGAAGAGATGAAGACAGAGTTGCCTGTGATAGAAGAAGCAATGTCTCTTTCACTGAGAAGCTGAAAAGAGCAAATGGCAGTAGGTTCAGGCAGTAAATTTGTGTGTGTGTAGGATGGGAGAATGGTTTGATGTGCTTGGGGTGGTTTGGATGTGATGGTGAAGGGTTTGTAGAGAGAATGGTTGAAATTGGGCAGAGCCACTGAATGGGATGGGAGAGTTTCTGATTTGGTTTGGCTATTCCAGGGCAGATGCTTGGGGCCTGCAGAGAAGGAATAGTTCTGCCAGATGGTTGCGTATTTATACCCCTTTAGATTTGGAGCTGTCTGCTGGCCTGATACCTCACCTCGTTCTCTCTAGCTCCTGACTTCCCAGCCCCTCCTCCATTTGTAAGTCAACCTAAATCCCTCTGGCCAGACACATAATCAATTGCTCTGCCTCTTTAACTTCAGCTCTAACTCCTAACTATGGCTCTTGTCTTTCCATAGCTCAGCAGTTTTACAAATGGATTTCCAGGTAAGAAATCCAGAGCAGGACCCAGCGCTCAAAGCTTTCTCTTCTTTCCTACCTTTGAATAGGCAGCCCGTTTCAGCTTTTGGGTTGGACTTAGAAGGAGCAAACCAAGGACAAACTAAAGGATAAGTAACCTGGTCAAGGGTCCAGCTGTGATGTGAAATCACAGACATGAAGTGGAGGCCCTCATAGGAGTATTCGTTTGTCTAATTGTGTGCAGCAGCCCTGAGACCTCAGATTTTGGTTTTGATCCAGAGTTGGTGGCCTGTGTAGAGCTATGCGACAAGATACATGGATGAAGAAGATAAGAAGATGGGCAGAAATTTCACTGAAGTAACATTCCATGGGGTCCACAGTGGGGTGGGAGAGAGGCCAGTGACAGATACAGGCTGATAGACTGAGAGCAGAAGAGGTGTCAGATGACCGAGATCCTGGTAGGACCTGAGATAGGGGGATTACGAATAGATGTGGAACAGGGAATTCTCACCTCCATTTTTGTGGGTTGTAGATAACTGTTCTATCCATCTCAACTCCCTCACCTTTATTGAACCCATCAGTATAGACTGAGGATTCATAGTCTGATTAGAAGTTTGGATTAGGTGACCCAAAGAGCTTTTCAAAGCCTATGATTCCATTATATTCTAATGGAGAAAGAAAAATTACATGACTTAGTTGATTAGGGATGACAACAGAAACAGAATATGTCTTTAGCTTTGTGTTGGCTTCTTTTCTTTTTTTCTTTTATTTTCTTGTTCATCTTGCATATGCATTTTCAATATGTGACTTGGAGAATTCCTGAACTATACCACTGGGAGGGCATGGTGTTCTCTGACATGCTGATGCCACTATTCAGATTTTTTTCTTTCTTTTTTAATGGCATATTTTATGATTTCTTTCCTCAGAAATAGTTATTTCAAAGTCAGGCTTCCATTATAGGTGATCATGCAGTGAGGGCTCTTTGACAAGTTCCTTTAGAACATATCTAACACGACTATTTTTACCTTTATTGTAGGCATGTGTCGTGATACGTATTCTGAGTTCTTAAGAGCTACTGGATGCATACAAAGGAGTAGCATCCTTTCTTTGGGCCTGAGAATTCTTTATTTCTCCTCCTCTTAGGTGCTCATGGTAGAGACTTTGGCCCTAGAGATTTTTTGTTTCATCTGTTACCCAGTTTATTTTCCTGTCACATCCTTCCTTCTCATGTCGACAGGATATTGCTGTGGCTTCCAAGTCCTGGGCCTGTAATCACATTGTTTTTACTTGTAGGATTAGTTTTGGTCTTTTGGAAGTCATTGATCCATTACTTGGCAATGAGAGAAGAAAAGTGGAAAGCCCGAGGATTCAAAAAAAGTTGCTTCTCTCCTTTTTCTCCTGCCAGAATTACTCCTTCATGACAGAAAACTCCAAACGTGTTTCTCGGAGCTTGGTTCAATGCTGGGCTCTTACCTACCAGTTTCAACCCCCCATGTGACTTAGATCTGTATGTGATTTATCAATTATAATGGCATATTAATAAATGACAGTTTTCATGTCCTAGGTATGGAAATAGGTGCCCTATATGTGTTACTTTATTTAATTTTCAAAACAGTTTTCTGTGGTAGGTGGTACTATTATCCATACTTTATTTTATTATTTTTTTTATCCATACTTTATAAACAAAAAAAATTCTGGGGTTGGAAAGTTAAACCACTTACTAGAAGCCATTTAGTTAAGTGGATTTGAGCCCTCATGCCTAAGTTCAGAGTTTAAGGAAAATGCTCCCTTTTTTAAATACTAATTTTGATAGCTTGAAAGGACAGTTGCTTGCATGCTGACAGATTTAGTTGTATAAAATTGTTATACCATAAATGATGTGATTGAGCTGACCATATATTTGAGACATATAGTAGTAAACCATATTCCAAAAGAAAAACAAAAACCAAAAGTTCCTCCCTTCACTTGCAAATGGAAACAAATTTTGATTGACTTTGCTGATGCCTTTCTCAAGTGGTCTTTATTTCTAAAACTCTTGCTATTATACTCAAATTTTCTCTTCCATTTTTGTCTCTTTCCATTTCTTTCTGTTCTTTTTTCATTTTCCCTTTTTCCTTCTCTTGTGTTCCCTCTTCTTTCAAAAAAAAATCTCTCTGTATCTTCTTAGTAGGAGTTTCAGGTGCATGCATGAATTATTTATTGTTACTGCTCTGTGTTTCTGCAGTGGATTTGTGAAGAACTTTCTCATGAGGGCACCATCTGTAATTATTAATGACAGTTACAAACTGATCTGAGAAAGAAGCTTAGAAACATTTGGGCTATTTCTTGCAAAATTCTGAATACCTGTGTAAGCATAAGATGAACAGGAAAGGCGTTCCAGGAAGCACCACATTCCCAGATGGGCATACCCTTGTCAGGAGCCCAGGTCGTGTGCAATAATTTCATCATGAGCACAGACTAAAAGTTCTAGAAGAGTTTTTTTGTTTTGGGTATGTTAAGGATAGAAGTTTCCATTTTTTTCTCAATAGTGTCCATTTTTAAATGGATCGTATCTCAAGGGCATGTCTGTATGGTTGGACAGGTTGTGTATAGTACATCTCTGAAGTATGCCATTTATATTTCTACACAACTGTATATGGAATCCAGCTTGAGGAATATATAGTCAATTCTCATTATTTGCAATAGTTATATTCTATAAAGTCACCATGAACACTGAATTAGCAAATATTGAACCATTGCTCCTAGAGGAAATATAAGGTAGGGTTCCTGTGAGCCTCTGATCATAACATTTTTAAAATTTAAATTTAAGTTGATTACCACATTTTTATCAGCTGACCAATACATGACCTTGGTTTATGTGTGTTTCTATTTAAAGATACCTTGTTTAGGGACACCTGGCAGCTTAGTGGTTGAGTTCAGGTCATGATCCTGGGGTCCTGGGATCGAGTTCCACATCGGGCTCCCCTCAGGGAGCCTGCTTCTCCCTTTGCCTGTGTCTCTGCCTCTCTCTGTGTGTCTCTCATGAATAAATACATTAAAACTTAAAAAAAAAAGATACCTTATTTTATATATATTGTTTATTCATTAACATTGAACTCCTGGCCAATAGCACTATAACTCATCCCTTAACAAGGCTTATGCAACATATGCATTTTCTCCGTAAAGCACATCAAACCTTCCTGAGTTTAGGGACACTAAACAGCACTTTAGCATTACACTTGGAGTCTGTTTTAAATAGCAAAATCATCACCAACAACAACAACAAAAGGCATAAAAATTTGAAAAAAACCACAACACTAAAAAGACTGCAAAAAAAAGGACACTTTTTTTTCTAGTATGCAAGCTAAAACAAGAAGGTAGATAGTCACCTTTGACCTCAGTTGGGAATGTGCATTTCAGGTGGCTCAAATTTTTTGCCAGTCTGTGCGTATTCTTGAATGACCATGAAGGTGTTTAAGTATTGACTTGGAGGTTACAAATAAATTTTAGCCAGTTGGTGAATTCACAAATATGGAATCCATGAATAATGAAGATCAATGAATATATGTTTTTTTAACTAAGAACTGGAGGAATCCGAGAGACATTGGGCTGGGACTCATCTTATGGGAGGTAGGATTATAGCATTTAGAGCTGGAAGGATCTTTAACTGCCACCCAGTCTAATTTCTTCAGTTTTTAGATGAGGAAGAATCTCAAAGACATATGACTTATTGAAGGCGACACAGCTAATGCATGCAAATGGCAAGCAAATATTTAAGCTGGAATAGTAGTTCAGGGGGACCCAAGTCTTGATGTACCATACTGATGTCCTGCCTCTGTCTGTGTGCCATGGTGAGAATCCCCACAGGACTTTCTGTTTTGTTGAAAGGGGAGGGCAAGGAGGATGATGCCACTAATTAGCTCTTCCAAATGTGGGCTTCTCTCTCAAACCATTGGGGCAGCAATAACAGAATGTGTGACTTATAAACAACAGAAGTTTATTTCTCAGAGTTCTGAGGCTGGCAAGTCCAAAATCAAGGCCCCAGCAGATTTGGTGTCTGGTGAGACCTGCTTCCTATTTCATAGATCAACATCCTCTCATTCACTGTAACCTCGGTATGGTAGAAGGAACCAGGTTGCTCTCTGGGGCCTCTTTCATAAGGGCATTAATCCCATTCTTGAGGGCTGTACCCTCATGACCTTATTACCCCTAAAGACCCCCCATCTCCAAATGCCATCACACTGGGGACCAAGTTTCAACATACAAATTTTCGAAGGGACACAAGCATTCAATTTGTAGCATCTTCTCACCCCATTTGTTTATTCATTTGAGAACTGATTTTTTTGCATATTTACTGTGTATCTCAACAGTGGTAGGTGCTGGAATACTGGAGGTGAATGATACCTCATAAGAAGCTAATATGCAGTAGAATGCCTTCACAGGAGGACTGGGCACTGGTACACACAAGGCTTGAGTCCACTGGCACTGCACCATCTGGAAGAAAATTTCCTTTCCTAGCAAGAAAAGCTCTAAGGAACTAGACTTAATGTCATTTCTCAAAATCCTAAGAAGCCTCTCTCATGCCATCCACTTGGCAATGAGCTTCCTGGGCTGGACTATTATGTAAATGGCTTTTATAGTCCTTTGGTTCATTTTTTTTTTTTCTCAGCTAAAGAAAAGATGTGAAGCCTATAATAGAGTCTAATGCTCCCCTCAATGTGGCCACAGTAAAATGTCCAAAGGCCCTTTATAGGTCTTGTTGGTTCTAGAGAATTATTTGGACCAGTAATTCTTACTAAATGCTAAGTAAAATAACTCCTTTAATTATTTGTGTGTATCTGTGTATTTATACACACAGTACACATATTGTGTGTATAAATACACACACATATCTGCATATAAATATATATAAATAAAATAAATTTTAAAATAAAATAAAATATATTTATTTTCCTTTCTCAACCATGAAGAATGGAAGAGTGACTATTTCATTGTGTAGCTTTTCTTTTTTTCTTTTTTCTTTTTTTAAGGTTTTATTTATTCATGAGAGATACAGAGAGAAAGAGAGAGGCAGAGACACAGGCAGGGGGAGAAGCAGGCTCCATGCAGGGAGCCCAATGTAGGACTCAGTCCCCCGTCTCCAGGATCAGGTCCTGGGCTGAAGGTGGCGCTAAACTGCTGAGCCACCTGGGCTGCCCTTCTGTAGCTTTTCTTAAAGATTACAAATTTTTTTTTTTTTTTAAGATTATAGATTTTTAAAATACTTTTTGTGCTTCATATGTCAATTATGTTAAATCTGCTTTTACTCCAGAGATGGCATTCCTGTCTGTTAACATTATTCATTTATTTTTTTTCTAAAAATTTATTTATTTAAGAGAGGGAGAGATGGAGAGAATGAATCTCAAGCAGACTCCACACTGAGCATGGAGCCTGACACAGGGCTTGATCTCATAACCCTGAGATCATGACCTGAGCCAGATCAAGAGTCAGACATTGGGGCACCTGGGTGCCTCAGTGGTTGAGCGTCTGGCTTTGGTTCAGGTCGTGATCCCTGGTCCTAGGATTGGGTCCTGCTTGGGCTCCCTATAGGGAGCCTGCTTCTCCATCTGTCTATGTCTCTGCCTCTCTCTGTGTGTCTCTCATGAATAAATAAATAAAATCTTAAAAAAAAAAAAAGAGTCAGACACTTAACCAATTGAGCTACCCCGGTGCCCCAAGATTATTCATTTATGAGTGACTGCCTTATCTTCTCTTAGAACTGGAGATGACTGACTAAGGGAAACTGTAAGTACTGTCTGGAGAGGCTGGATAAAGCCCTAATGAAAAGTATTCCACATCTTGTGTGCATCATTTTGGCACCGGCAGATGTCTTTTCACTCACTCTCTGAAGGAAGGATGAACTTTAACATCTAGATTTGAGGTGTGTGTATGGCAGTGTGAGTAGTGGTTAATTGCATGTGCTATGGAGTTAGGTTGAATTGGGTTCTAATCTGATTTCCATATCATCTTGGGCACATTACTAAGGCTTTCTGCTTCCAGACTCTCATCTGTGAAATGATGATAATAATATGAAGCTCACAGGTTGTTTTAAGAATTGTATAGTTAATTGTGTAAATGCTTATTGTAGTGCCACATAGGGAAGGCTGATAAATAGTACTTTTTGGCAGTAATGGGTCTGGTTATTATTAGTGGCCATGTGCACTTATTGAACACTGGTTTAATCTAAGGTGGGAGCTTCCAATCCTGGACTCCCCAATCTGATATTTACCTTCCTTCTATAGTTGGTCTCAGGCTCAGGAGAGGTTCTGCCTCCAGTCTTCTGCCTATGGAGAGCCTCACTTCCCATTTTATTGGGAACTCTGGTGTCAAACAGCTTGTCACTTAGCCCTGTAGCTGCTCTCATTTTGAGTAGCAATAGTGATCATCGCCTCTAATAAACACTACTCTGATCTGTATTTTTATTTTGTGCAAATGTGGAGCTTAGCTATGAAAAGTAAGGATGATCATAGAGAGCAGTTTAGCTCCAAGGCCAAGAACTGAGTTGTTTTGTTTCTGGAGGGCTATGTGCCAGTATCTGGTGAGGATATGGTCAGAAGATAAGGGAAAAGTAACCCAGGGATCAGCAGTATTACAGATAAGCCAAGACATTCATCCAGGATGTGTGTGTAGAAGACCATACCCAAAGGGTTATGCAATTTTTTTAACTGTATGCTCTTGTTGTCTGTTTTCATAATCAGATTTGGTTTTTCAGCCGTGATAAAAAGATCACAACTATTATGTAATAATTCCTTGTCATATACCACTGTGTGTTTCTGAACAAATGACTCAACCACTGAGCCACCCAGGTGCCCCAATTCCAAATCATTTAAATCCAACTAGGGCTTTCTGTTATTTCCTACTCATTCTTATTCCTAGGCTCCAACCCTTCAAGTTCTCAAATGAAAGTCTGGGGTATTTACCATCACAATTCCCACATAGGGAATCAGCCTCATGATTGTATTAAAAGCTGTGCCAGGCCTCTTAGACTCTCAGCCACTGCTTTTGGACCCTTCCTCTTCTAGATCTTGGTCCTAGAATGTCTTACTACCTTAACAGTCCTCTTATGCCTTTAAATAGAAGGTTTTTCATACTTTGTCCATATTTTCTAGTTATTTTTAGTGAGAGAGTTGGTTTGCGATAACAAAATACATCTTTGCTAAAAGAGAATTCTATTTAACAAATTTTAAAAATGAAATCCCAAATAAGTGTTTTTCCCCCAATAACCCACTTCAATTCAGGCCTGAACCATGCTCAGCTAAAAGAAGGGTAAAAAGGATAGTTTGTATACTCTGGAGGTAGTAAGTCAAATAGCAACTTCCATGAGGGTAGAATTTCTTCCAGAAAAACAAAAAGAATCTCCCAGCCCATCATCTAACATTTTATCTGTGGCTCTGGCTTGTGATCTTTCCAAAAGCCATATCCTCTCTTAAAAGAAAAAAAAGTTCAAATATCCTATTTTTTCCTTGCTGATAGTTTAGGTCATTGAAAGATTTAAGTGGAGATGATTTTAAAGGTCTTCTAGCTCAACACTATCATTTTATAAATTTGGAAACTGAGACTCAAAGAAATGAAGAAATTATTTAAATATGAAGAAATTATTTATTTATTTATTTATTTATTTATTTATTTTTTAATTTATTTATGATAGTCACACAGAGAGAGAGAGAGACAGAGACACAGGCAGAGGGAGAAGCAGGCTCCATGCACCGGGAGCCTGATGTGGGATTCGATCCCGGGTCTCCAGGATCATGCCCTGGGCCAAAGGCAGGCGCCAAACCGCTGCGCCACCCAGGGATCCCCTGAAGAAATTATTTAAATAAATAATTTAAAAATTAATAAAAGTTAATGTTGAGAATTGTAGTAGATAACTAGAAACCAAGATAAAACCCAAAAAGTATATAATTTAAAAAATTCAAGTGAAATTAAGAGCCTAGTGAATGGCTTTAACAGTAGATTTGACACAGTTGAAGTGAAGTAGTGAATTGAATGATAAAGCAGTAGAAATTATTCAGTCTTCAGCACAGAGAACAAAAAGAAAGGAAAATACAGAAAACAGAAATACAGAAATACAGAATACAGAAATTTGTAAGAGACAAATAAGGTCTGGTGAAAATGTTCACTATTAATGTAACTGGTGTACCATAAAGAGAAGAGAGATAGAATGGGAAGGCAACATTTAAAGAGTAACTAGTGAGAGACAACAAGTAATCACCTTGAAACCTACACTGGGTAAAGGACAAGAAGAAGTGCTAATATAAATAATGAGAACCAAGAAAAGAGAAAAAAGATCATAAAACCAGCCAGAGAGTAAGGACCTATTACTTTGAAAGGAGAAACAAGTTACTAAGATGATTTTTCAATAGAAACAACAAAAACCAGGAAACAATGGAAAGATATCTTTCAAGTTGTGAAGGAAAACAATTGTCATTATAGAATTCTATACCTAGCAAAAATGTTTTCCAAACATTAAGGTGAAAAAACACATTTGCAGACAAACAAAAACTGAGAGAATTTATTATCAGCAGATCTACATTAAATGAAGTCCTAGGGGATCCCTGGGTGGCTCAGCGGTTTCGCGCCTGCCTTTGGCCCAGGGCACGATCCTGGAGTCCCGGGATCGAGTCCCGCGTCGGGCTCCCGGCATGAAGCCTGCTTCTCCCTCTGCCTGTGTCTCTGCCTCTCTCTTTCTCTATCTATTATAAATAAATAAAAATAAATCTTAGAAAAAAAAAAATGAAGTCCTAAAGGGTGTTCTTAGGCAGTAGGAAACTCACAGGGACGCTCAGAGATGCAGGAAGGAATGAAGTGCAACAAAAAGGTTAGTAAATATGTAAGTAAATCTAAATTTGTATGGTTATTGACTACTCCAAGATAATAAAATACTAATTAAAAATATATATAAAATTAAAATATACAACAAATTACTTGGTTTTTGAGGGGCTAAATGGAGAAAAGGTGTCTTAAAGTCCCTGTATGATCTAAAGAGTAGTAAAAAATACTAATTAGGGTAGACTTTAGTAAGTCATGAATGCATGTTGTATCCCTAGAGTATCACCTAAAGGAATAGGTAAGGAATACATCACTAACAAGCAAATAAAGGAGGAAACAGAATAATAAAAATTCTTGATAAATCCAAAATAAGACAAAAAGAGAAAAAGGAACAGATACAAAGCAAAAAATAAGATAGAAAATTTAAACATAAATATATCTGTAATTCCATTAAATATAAAATATTAAAGCTTTCCATTGAAAGATAAAAATGATCAGACTGGAAAAACAAGCAAATAAAACCTAACTATAAGTTGCTTATAAGAAACACGTCTTAAATGTAAAGATTCAGAAACATTGAAAATGAGAGTTTGGAAAAAGAAATACCATTCAAAGACTAAACAAAAGAAAGCCAGTATAGCTTACAATATCTTTTTTAAAAAAATCATCTCTCTTTTTTAATTTATTTTATTTAGAGAGTGAGAGCAAGAGCGAGAGCAAGAGAGAAGGGGCAGAGGGAGGAGAGAAGCTGACTCCCTGCTGAGTGCAGAGCCTCACTGAGGCTAGATCTCAGGAACCTAAGATAATGACCTGAGTTGAAATCAAGAGTCAGACAATCAGCTGAGCCACCCAGGTGCCCCTAGCTTATGATATCTTAATGCAAGAAGAATTACTAAGAATGGCATTTCGATGATAAAGGATCAATCCACCAGGAAAATGTATTTCTTTTAAATGTGTATATACCTAAAACCATGGCTTCAAAATATGTAAAACAAGTATTGACAGAACTGCAAGAAGAAATAGATGCACTCACAATTTCAGCGGGAGATTTTAACGTATCTTTTCTAGTAATTGATAGATAAGTGGACAGAAAATTAGAAATGTAGAATATTTGAACAAATTAATCAACCTGTCCTAATTAATATATAGTATGTAGAACAATATACATAATTGTGAAATACATATTTCTTTCCAATGCATATTGTACATTTGCCAAAAATGAACATATGCCAGGTATAAAGCAAAGTCTTAATTTTCAAAAAATTAAAATTAGAGAGTACATCTTGGAACACTGAGAAATCAATTAGAAATTAATAACAAAAGATACTTAGTAAATTCCCAAATATTTTAGGAAAAAAAATCAATATTTTTCAAAATAATAGGTCAAAGAAGAAATCAGAAACCATTTTGACCAGAATGAAAGAAATATTATACAATTAAAACATTAAATAGAAATTTATAACCCGAAAGATATACATAAAAATAAGGGGCACCTAGCTGGCTCAGTCAGTGGAATGTGCAGCTCTTGATCTCAGGGTTGTAAGTTCGAGCCCCATATTGGGTGTAGAGATCACTTAAAAAGGCACATACAAAAATAAAATGTTAGGGGCACCTGGGTGGCTCAGTTGGTCAAGTATCTACCTTTGGCTCAGGTATTGATCCCAGGGTCCTGAGATTGAGCCGTGCATCAGGTTCCCTGTTTTCCCTCTCTCTTTTCCCCTTCCCCCACTTTTGCTCTCTCTTTTTCTCTCTTAATTTTTTTTTTCAAATTAGAGATTTTTAAAAACTCTTTAAAAATAAATAATTTTAAAAGAGGCTGAAGAATCTCAAGAAGTTGGAGAAAAGAATAATAAATCTGAAAAAAGTAGAAAGAAGAAAATAACAATTCTAGGAAAAGATATTAATGAAATAAAAACAAGTATATGGGGCAGCCAGGGTGGCTCAGTGGTTTAGTGCTGCCTTGGGCCCGGGCGTGATCCTGGAGACCCAGAATTGAGTCCCACATCGGGCTCCCTGCAAGGAGCCTGCTTCTCCCTCTGCTTGTGTCTCTGCCCCTGTCTCTCTTTCTGAGTTTCTCATGAATAAATGAAAAAAAATCTTAAAAAAAAAAAAACAAGTATATGCTAAAGAGAACCAACAGTGTCATGACCTAGTGTTTTGGAGAGACAAGAAAAATTGATAAACTTCTGATGAGATTGTATTCTCTGACTTTGAAGAATTATTATTTTGGCCAAAAAATGTATTCCAAAATTAACATTGCTGCTTAACCATCATATTTTCCCTCCTTCTCCTTCTTATTTAAAAAAATTAACATACATATAATTTTTTAAAATACTAGTATTTTTATACCCTTTATATATCTTTAATCAGTCAGCTTCAGAAGGAAATTACTTTTTTCATTAAAATGTGATATATGTTCATTGAACAAAGTATAAATATGCAAAAATAAGATTTACTGGAAAATATTAAATCCCAGAAAATAATTGCTTTTGATGTATATTCTTTGAAGCTCACATCTTCCTCATAGATTCTCATATATTTACGAAATGGAGTCAGTGTGTATTGTTCTATAATTTTTTTTACTTAGTATATGTGTAATGACTATTTTCCCATGTAATTAAATATTTTTTTGCTGAATAACTTTAATAATCAACATGACCTAATTTACTCAAGTGTGCCAGTTACTTGTATTTAGATATTTAGGTTGTTTGCAATATTTCTGCTGTTTGAACAGTGCTGTAGATAAACATTTTTGTAACTAAAACTTTGTGCAAATTACTGATTATTTCCTTTGGATAAATACTTGGTAGTGAAATTGCTGAGAGGAAAAATAAAATTCACTCTTAAGGCTTCCAGTATTTATTGTTCAGTTGCCTTCCAGAGAGATTGTGCCAAGTTCTAATCTCATCAACATCAACAGTGTGTGAGAATATCCATGTCCAATAGTGTCTCTAACGTTAGGCATAATCTTTTCATATAAACTTCACATAATTATCTTATCCTGAAAGTGCTGAATCAGAGTTTCCCAAAGAATGACAGTAGAGGGCATGGAAACCAGAGAACTAGGAAAATGCCATACTTTGGGGAGAGAGCTCAGGGAAGGGGCAGTGATTGGAGTTAAGGGCGTTCTTGCTTAGTGATTTGCAGTTAATTTCTAAGAGCCCTTCAGAGGCCAGGAGCCATATACAAGGCAAGAGAGATGAAAGCATGGTTGTTCTTAGTTCTGTACTTTTACTTCAATTGTTAATATTATTATTAATTTTATTTATTTAGTTTATCTATGTTTACATAGATCCCACAATGTCACTCACCTGAGGTGAGTGCCGTGGGGTGAAAAGAGGCTTACGGAACCTCATGGAGTTATTAGAAGCCCTGAAGTCATATCATGGCTGCATGCAGGGCTGTTTTGGAAGTCAACAGGCCTTTTGGAGCTCAACAATTTTGAAGTGCTTTTTATTTATTTTTATTTTTATTTTTTGCTTTTTATTTTTATTTTAAACAAATTTTATTAAATTCCAGTTGGTTAGCATACAATTATAAAGTACTTTGAAGTTTATAGGCTTTTTATGTATTTCTTACTGGAAAAACTTATAAGAACTACATTAAAAGAGATTTCTTACAGTACACCTAGAACCCAAACTTCTATAGTACTACAATTTTTTAATTGCTGTTTTTTATCAAAGTAATCATGTGCATAGTCTTAAAATTCAAATAGTAAAATAAGACTTATAGTGAAAAATAATAGTCCCCTAAACAATTTCTCCCACATTCCAGAAGCAGTTAAATCTTTTAGCTGTTTCTTTTTTTTTTTTTTTTAAGATTTATTTATATTTATGATAGACATAGAGAGAGAGAGGCAGAGACACAGGAGGAGGGAGAAGTAGGCTCCACGCCAGAGCCCGACGTGGGACTTGATCCCCGGACTCCAGGATTGCGCCCTGGGCCAAAGGCAGGCGCTAAACCGCTGAGCTACCCAGGGATCCCCTTTTTAGCTGTTTCTTTAGACATTTTCTTCAGTGTTGCGAAATAAATGCTTATACTGTTATTTCTTGATTTTTAACATTATAGATAATATCAATTGATTTCCATAGAAGATTATAATTTAGTTCTCTTATATACAAACATTCTCTAGGCATCTGTCTTCTTTTTCTTCACATTGTATAACATCTTCCTCCTTCCCCTTCCCATCTTCCCAGTATTATTTTTGAAACTTTTTTATTATAGAAAATCGAAATTTTCACTACAGAAAGTAGTGAAAATATTGAAGTGAACCCCAATGTGCCCATCACCTAGCTTCAATAATTATTAAGTTGTGATCAAACTTTTTTTCTATGTCCTCTGTGGTGAATAGTTTGAAGTAATTCCAGACATCATATTGTTTCATCTAGAAATATTTTAAGATTTATGATTCCAGTATAAAAATATAATAGGTTTTTTTTTTGTCAAATTAGTTTATAGTGCTGACTTTATTATAGCCATGTAAATATTGCTCATGGATTTTGGTTTACAACTTAATGTGGAGCCACGTTTTCTAGCTGCCTTCTGAGAAAAGGTGCAAGAAGATCAATTTTTTTATTTTTTATTTTTTTAAGATTTTATTTATTTATTCACGAGAGACACACAGAGAGAGGCAGAGACACAGGCTGAGTGAGAAGCAGACTCCATTCAGGGAGCCCGACGTCGGACTCGATCCTGGGTCTCCAGGATCACGTCCTGGGCTGAAAGCAGGCGCTAAACTGCTGAGCCACCTGGGCTGCCTGGAGAACAATTTTTTTAAACCTTGTATATCTGAAACTTCTTGATCCTACCTTTACTATCAATTAATAAAGTCAGCTGTAGAATTCTAGGTTGTAAGTGATTTCCCTCGGAATTTCTAAGGTGTTGTTTCATTGTGTTCTATCATCCATTGTTATTGGAAAGACATCAGCCATCATGATTCCCAGTCATTTGTTGTTTGTTTTTGCCTGTCCTCTGGAATGTTTTAGGATCTTTTCTGTATCTCTGGTGATCTGAAATTTCATGATGTTGTACTGTACTTGTATTGTATACATATATTTTTATCCATTGTACTGAGCATATAGTATATGCTTTCAATACAAGATCTCATGACCTTCAATCCTGGAAAATATTGTTAAATTATTGCATTGATGACTTCCTTCTCCCCTCTGTTTTCTCTGGGCCCTCCTTCAGAATACACAGCCATGTTCTTTCCTCTCCCCCAGCTTCCCCTCTTTTCTACTCCCCTTCCTTTTCTTCTCTCCTTCTCTGTCATTTGGTTTTAGATCTTTCTACACAGGGAGTCTGGAAGCCAGCATTTCTGGGAGACAAATGGGGGTGGGGGCTGTGGTCTCCCCACTGAGTGTACAGACTGTCACTTATCTCGCCCTGTTCAGTAAGATGTTTCACTGGACTGTGCTTGGTGGTCCCAGATACAGAGCATTTCTGGTTCAGCCTCTCCACAGGGTAAATCTTCAGTCTTCTAGCAGGGTTGGTGGGAGAGAGGGTGATCAGAGGTATCTATCTGTTAGCTCGCATTGTCAGCCTTTCCAGAGTTTTTGCAGTGTTGACCACTGCTTAAAGACAGTTGAAGCTGAGAAACCTGAAATGCTGGTCACTATTTCCCTGTCTGCTTTCTATCTTTGAAAATTGTGATCTCTATCATCTGGTATTATTGCCTCCTCTTCTCTTTGATAAGCATTTGTATACTTTTATCTCTTTTATTTTAGTGGAACTTTAGGAAAAAGTAGAGATGAACAGTTTTATCTATTGTGTTTCACCAAAGACTTAGCACAACAGATTTTTATTTCTGCAGGTCACCTTTCTAAAGTAGTTAAAAGAAGGAAAGGAAGGAGGAGGAGGGAGAAAGGAGAGGGTGTGGTTATATTGAGGAAGTGCTACTGATCCTTGTACCACAGATTTCTCATAGAGAATAAAACCAGGACTGCCTCAGGGCTTGTGTTTTGTTCCTAGGATCTCTGGGGATGTGTGGTCATAGGTGAGTCTTCATCTAGAGAATAGGATACATTTGCCAAAAAGACTGGTGAACTGGTTCAATACAACAAATATTTATTACAAAATGAATTTCCAAAAGTCATTTTTCACCTTTTAACAAGAATTAATTTCATCATCTGCTTAATCAAATGGGGGACTAGATTTCTTTTGAAATAAATGGAGAGGAAGGGCAGCCCCCGTGGCGCAGCGGTTTGGCGCTGCCTGCAGCCCAGGGTGTGATCCTGGAGACCCTGGATCGAGTCCCATGTCGGGCTCTCTGCATGGAGCCTGCTTCTCCCTCTGCCTGTGTCTCTGCCTCTCTCTCTCTCTCTCTCTCTCTGCATCTCTATGAATGAATGAATAAATAAAATCTTTAAAAAAAAATAAATGGAGAGGAAAATGAAAGTATTTCCATTTCCATGATGGTTTATTCTGTCCTTCAAATAAGTTTCTGTTCAAACACCAACTAAAATTTGGGTTTCACAAAATATTTCGTTTATTTAGTCACTCTCTTACTCCTTTCTTTTATTTCCCAGAGCAAGATAACTGTTTTTTATTTGAGAGAAGGGGAGAGAGAGCACAGAGGGAGAGGGAGAAGACTCCTGCCAACTAGAGAACCCGACGCAGGGCTCAATCCTAGGACCCCGAGATTGAGATCATGACTGGAGCAGAAGGCAGACCCTCAACTGTCTGAGCCACCCAGGTGCTCCAGGGTAACTGTTTTGTAGTAGATTGTGATTTAAGGTGGTGGTACAGGCCTGTTTTCCTCATGAATTAAGTTTTTCAGCACAGATTAAGTGACTGCTATTATGTGGTATTGTTTGGGGTTCTTTGGATGAAAAGATAAACAAGGTAGGATTTTTATGAGCCTGTAAGTTTATAGCCTTGTAAAAATCTGGTCCCCATATTAAAGAAAGAAATGAATTAGTTTACATGTATGGTGAATGAACAGTTGTTTGAGTTCCTGGCAGGGAGGCTTATTCTATAAAGGCAAATCACATAGATTTTAAATTAGTTAGACTTGGCTCTCATTCTAGCTTTGCCATTGTGTTAGATTGTGAGGATTGTGTTAAACAGGATAATGTGAGCCTCTTGACCCTATACGAATGTTTTGTTTGAGTTTTATTTTTAAGATGTTAGGGATCCTGAGGCACTAGATTGGATGGTGTAACTATGTCCAAGGAATGCAGAGCTTTTGCCTGCCATACTATTTGGTAACCTGATTGTTGTGGTGCTTTCCTGAAAACTTAAATCTAATTGTTCATTGTGAGAAGTTTCTGGACATGTTCTGTGGAACTAGTCCAATCTGGAGGTGACCTTTGAAATAATTAAAAATTAAAAGCTGCTACTTGTGCTGCATAATAAGAAAGTGTCATTACTTCACTCTAAATCCCAAGACCTTCTTTTCTATAAAACATGTGAACAGTGTCTAGAAACAAATTTATTTGGGATTTTTTTGTTTCCTTCAGAAGTGTAAAGAAATGACTCCCTTTTTCACTGGTGAATAGTCTGCTAATGGAGACTCATAGAATCATAGATTTTTTTTTTTTTTTAGAATCATAGATTTTTGAAGCTACAAAGTACCCTAGAGACCACCTGATTAAAATTTTTAATTTTATTGATAAAGAAATTAAGCTTGAGAGAGGCTATTACTTGTCCAAGACTACAGAGCTATTAACTAGTGAAGTCTTAAAAAAACAGCCAGGTCTCTGCTTCAGTTTCAGCTGTGTAATAAAATAACTCAATGTGATATTTTATCAGAGCTCTTTAAATGTTTTCTAGTCAGTCTCAGCTTAGAAAAGATGGAATCCCAAAGGGTTCTAAAACAAGTTTGCTGAAATTATGTAAGAAAATTTTTTAAAAATTAAATTCATCAGTGAATTGAGATGTTGTAAGCATTCTTGAGTGTCTAAATTAACACTCTAGTTTTCATATGATACATAGCTATTAATTATGTATTTCTGTTCTTAATTATTTATCTCAAAATATATCTGAAGCACCAAGTTGTCCTGTGTTAAGAATACTGGTGATTGTTACTGCTTATTTGTGAATGGCAGTTACTGATGCTCAGTAACTTGACCTGATACTCCACTTCTTTTGATGTCATTTTTAACAAGATCCATCCTTCTTTTCTCACTAGTGTTTATTGTGGCAAATTATAGTGGTCATGAATACACAATACCTGTTAAGAACACATGCACCAACAAAATCCATGTGACTTGTGTTTCATCAAATGATAATGAAGTATTTTGATAATGAAGTATTTTCATGGTTGGCAGCAGAATGACCCTGGCTCTTCTGTGAATAATATCTTCTTAGCTTTAAATGTGGGCTGGAGAAATAGTCTTCTTTTAAAAACTCTCAAAGAATGTAATTCACACTCTTTCTTTGGGGAAAGCCTTGCAATATTGCTTTCCCTTTGCAGGCTGAAAAAGCTCCAGGTTTGGAATTCTGTTGTCCTTTTGTCTTTTGGCTTCTGCCTCAGTCCTCTGAGGAGAGGAGGCAGTGATTGGGAACAGCCTGATCCTGAAAATGGTGGAGTTGGGGCAATGCCAGTGGAGGGAAAGCTCACAATAAGTGCCATGTTTTGGTTAATTGATCTAAGGGCCTGAGCATCCTTAGCAGCAGATATGCAGTTGGCTTTCATATCTGGTTTCGGGTTTGTGTTACTCTTTCCTTTCTTCTCCTTAAATTTTGTTCCTGAGGAGTTATCTGCTATATCCTTTGCATCCATTAAAAAGAATATGAGTCCAATACACACTTATAGTAAAAAATTCAAATAGAATAAAAAGGTTATTATATGCCTTGCCTTGTACACCCCTCCAGTCTTAGCCTTCACAGGAAACACCATCTGTACATTCTTGGATCTTCTTTTAGACATTTTCCATGTGAACATATATGTATATGTATATGTTCCTGAATGGGAGTATAGTACACATATAGTTCTCTTTCTTCCCTTTTCACTTAGTACATTTTGGAGATCTTTTTGTATCACCACATGTGGTGAACTCATTCTTTTAAATGACTAGGTCATTTTCCATGTTTAGGAGGTTCCATTATTTATTGTTTTTCTCATTCTATTTCTTCTTTTCCTCAGAAAACATACCCCAAGACAAGCATTCATCAATCTCATACTTAAGGTTTGAGGAGGCTCAATTTTCCAGTCCCAAGAAAGCCAACACATGTCAGCTTGGGAGCATCATTAACCATCAGCATCTGCTCTTCCCTTTTTTTCACTTCTTGGTATATGAGAATTGGTGTATTTCCCAAAAGTGGTGTTTCCCAAAACCAGACCTGCAGTGGTGGCACCAAGGGACAGTGGGTCCTGGAAAAATGAATGGGAAGCTGGGTATGTCAGTGGCAATTCCTTAGATTGGACACAAAGCAGGAGATTAAGGTACTGTGCTGTCAGAATTTTCAAGGTCAGTAATGTTGCTCACTCCATTTCAAATCGAGTTAGCTCAGAAGCCTATCCCAGTAGCTTTGTGTGTTTTCTCAGATAGGAGGAAAGTCTTGGAGCTTATAAAGCCCATCTTGGGAAAAGCCCACAGATTCCCGCAGGAAACTGAAATGTCAGTCTTCACCTGCCTTCAAGCAAGAGTACTAAACTTTGGACAAGATAAATAGTTTTCAAACTCCTTTTAGAAGGGGAACCTATTTTCCAAATGAAATCTCTTTTACAATTCCCAGTAAATAAAAGAAGAAAGAAAGTGGAGCTGCAGGGTATGAGTTGCATACCCTCCATCAATTCCCTCCATCAATTCCCACAGCCTGGCATCTTACAGAACACAGAAAAACAAGTAGACTAGATAAGCATCATTTAATTTCATCCAAGATATTATGATTTTATCTTTCTTTGTCTTTTAATAGTATTTAGACACCATGAAGGGTTTATACTTTGTGTATAATTTTGAAGAAGAAACATCTTCTCTTTGTACTTTTTAAAAGAGCCTGTTTTTTTTTTAATTTTAATTTTTATTTATTTATTTATTTATTTATTTATTTATTTATTTATTTATTTACTTATTTATTTTTTAAAAAAGAGCCTGTTTTGAATGGACCAAAGGGTAGCCAGTTGGTTGAAGATCAGATACATCATTTCAGTTAACTTTTAGCTACTAAAGGAAAATTTAGAAGTATCCAGACTGGAAGAACTAGTTTGTAAGGGCAGCAAGTCTTTAAACAAATTCCAAAGCCTGTGAGATTGATTGCTTTCAGTGTTTACTGCAGTCAAATGATTAACTAGGACCCTGAACTGAGCCCACTGGAGAAATGATTTATGCTGTGAATGCAGAAAGGAAGTTTGCATATGACCATTGGATTTCTTCCTGAAGCCCTTTAAACATTGCTTATCTTGGGGACACCCACTATTTAGAGCAATTTTATTTCCTTTTGTATCTTATATTGCCTTAATCCAGAGACCAAGGCTAGTCTTGTAGTATTTACTGAGTTTGGTTTCTCAGGGCTTTCTAGGGGATGCCACTGAGTCCATAGGAGAAAGGTGTGCTTCAAACCATTTGAAGTGTGTAGTGCTCTGAAATTTTTCACCATCACAAATGAAGTAGTTGGTTTATGATTAATCAGTTTTTTCTAACTAAAGAAACACAATGCTCACAAACATTGAATCATACTATAATTATTTGGGATTTCAAAGATAAAATGTATGTTGATTAAAGCTGGAGCCAACTTTTGTGGAACCTTTTTTTTTTTTTAAACACTTCTCTCATACTTTGAAGTGTGAAATGGAAATGGAAAGCTCCCATTTCCCCGTATTGAAATAGCATACATCATTTAAAAGTATGTGCTGAGCACGTACTATGTGCCAGTCAGTGTTCTACATCATTGGGATACAGCAGTGAAGAGAACAGAAAGTTCTTACTCAGAGGACCTTCATTTTCGCTCTTTTAGCTAAGTCATTTAAAAATTTGGTGAAAAGTTATCAGCTCCACCTTCGGCAACAGATGTTATTCGAGAAAGATAATGTGCTTCAGGATAGTGAAACTTGTTATTTTGGTAGGGAATTTAATTTTCTGTGTACTCAAGATAGGGCTAATGGAATATGAGTATCATGGGCTTGTCCTGAGTATAAAATAAAAGATAAATACACAGTTTTTCCACAATGTGCTATTACCTACCTACATATGGAAGAATAAGACAAAAAATAAACATATACATTCCTCTAGGTGTAATACAGACTAAAAAGAAAAAGCATTCAGTTGCAACTCTGTTCAATAGAGAGCATCAAGAGAGACCTGAAGAGTTGCTGATAGATAGTTTCCTTGGCTCCCTAGAGCAAGGGATTTCTAAAACCTTCACATTTCTTATTTTTCTGTTATAGCTAGCAGAGTGGTAGGGCCTAATAGCTGATGCGAACTTTCAAGAATTCTTAATCTTTGTTGGGAAGATATATTAATTTTTAAGGTAGTGCCTTTGCTTTCTTTTGCTATAATATCTTAGTCTGTAGTTGGAAAGAATCATACTTGGTCAACTGGGTTCTGAGCAGGACTGATTCTAAGTGATAGTACAGAAGCTAAATCAGTATTTGCATTGTTCTATTTATTCTGTATCATGTCACACTATAATTTATTGTACTATTATGTTATATTTTAGAAGAATGAATGTTGGTGTTGCCGTTAAGAAAGGTTGAAATCTGTTTAAATTTGAATTGGTATCTTTTCTGGTGGAGTCATGTGTGCTTGGAGTAGTGCTATCCTTTTGCCTGGTTTTGTGGTACTGCTGTACTGCTCAAGGCACTTCCCCCTTCCTCTTGTTCACAGGAAAGACTGAGGTGCAGGAAGGAGCCTGCATGGCTTAAGATATCTGAACACATGGTTGGGTTGAGTTTCTCACCTGCATGTCTTTGTTTAGGGCCCTGGGTTGCTTATTTCCAGGCTCTCAGGGAGAGTAAAGGACTTGCTAATTTGAAATTGAGTACCTGGTTTAATTCAAACCTCATTGCTGTTCCAATTTGTATACTCCTATGTTTTCTTCAATTAGAGGCAAGCCTTTCGAATACAAGAAAAGACCCTTCCCTTGCACTTTTCTTGTGCGTCCCCCATGTCACATAGTTCTTTGTATATAAGCCTAATTATTTGCTGATTGATTGAGAGTGGCCCAGAGCTAATAACTCACAGATCATAACTGATTCAGTTTTGGAGAATTCATTGATTTGTTCCTCAGATATTTGTTGAGGTCTTAGTGTGTGCCCAAGAACTATTGGGAATAAATAATTACTCCTTTGGTTGAATCTAAATGTGATTCTCAGTGCTAATGAATTTATATGATATGACCAGGGAAATTGGTCTCATTACTTGTAGACATGTTCTGTTGGCTTACTGGTCCTATTTACTTTACTAAGAATAACACAGAACTCTCTTTTCTTTCTATTCCCAGTGACCGAGCATAAGCTTAAACCTTCTTTTTTTTTTTTTAATTTTTTAAAATTTATTTATGATAGTCACAGAGAGAGAGAGAGGCAGAGACACAGGCAGAGGGAGAAGCAGGCTCCATGCACCGGGAGCCCGACGTGGGATTCGATCCCGGGTCTCCAGGATCGTGCCCTGGGCCAAAGGCAGGTGCCAAACTGCTGTGCCACCCAGGGATCCTGCTTAAACCTTCTTTATTGCTTACCTGGATTGCTGCTACAGGTTAACAGCTGTCTCTATTTTATTGGTGTTCTTGCCTCACTGACGCCCACTTTCTGGGTTCTTCCACAATGATGCTACAGTGATCTTTCTAACCTGAAGACTGGTAATATCTCTACAGGGTTTTGTCCATGATGTATAAGACATTCTGCTAGCCTTCCAGCCTTAATTTTAACTATGCCTTCCTCTCCACCCTTTGTGTTCTAGAAATGTCCCATCAGTGACAGTATCTATTGGACTAAGAGTGCTATGAGAGTAGGGTTCATATCTGCATACACCTCTTTGAATCTCTGAGATCCAGAAGGGTGCCCAGAATATAGTGGGGTTCCATAAGTGAATTTTGCTCACTCTTTAAAACTGATGAGATTTCAGTTTGTTAGCAAGCCAAACTACGTTGCCTTCTGTCTAATCCCTTAAATTCTTTTAGATGGATTCAGCGTTGTTAAAGCACTTCGTGAAATGGAAAATAGATGGCTCTTTCCTTTCACTGCTCAACAGAACTGAGAATTATATTTAGAATATTTAGCATTTGACTACTGCTAAGGAGTGTCTGTGTATTTCTTTAGGTTGTCCTCCTCATCTGATATGAGGAGGTGGTATTAATTTCTAAAATAACAGAAAGGAGGAATAAAGTAACGCAGGGGACTTTCACAGTGTGTTCTTTAGAGAATCTTCTGCCTTTAATGATCTTGAGAATAGAACATGAAGTAATTTGATGGATTACTCAGTGTTCCTTGAATCTGCTTTATATTTCATAATTTTTCCCTTTTCAAGTTTTGTAAACCAGTTTTCCTCATAATATCGATTATAGCATTTTTTCAGCAATGTTCAACCAATTTGTGGCTCTAGTGTTACTTTATGATCTTGTTGCTCAACTAGATCGGATTTCTTTGCTTAAGAAATCTCTGCAAATTCTTCAGAGTCTTTTGTTCAGTGTAAATTTATCTATTCTAACAAATTTGGATTGCATATTGTTCCCTATTTTCTTTCTTCATGGTCATTTCTTATTTATGTTTTTTTTCCTTATCTCTATTTCATTAGGCCAAGAGGCTGTATGAATATGTGTGCAGCTTACATATGGCGTGACCTTTATATTCAGAGATGGGCCCACTCACTGTTGAGGTTGATATCTTGAATTGTGCTTCATAGAAACACAGGAACAATAATGTCACCCACAATTTCTCTTAATCTCTTCGTCCTCTTAGAACTAATGGTGTACATTTTAGAGGAAATGGTATTGTCTCTGTATAAAGATTGATATACTTTGAACAAAAATTCAGGCTTAGTGGAATTAAGAGACTTGCTCAATAAGTAATCTATTTGCTTAAAACCCACTTAAATGTTTTTTGTTTTGTTTTTTGTTTTTTTGATGGTGGGATTTTTTATACATTCTTAAAAGGAGAGACAACATTATAAGGAACTCACATATATATGTCACTCAGCTTTAAAAGCTAGCAACATTCACCTATTTTAGGGCCTGGCCTTTAGCACTTGCTCTGCACCTAACATAGGTTCTAAAGAAATTCAGTTGACATTGGGTAGATCAGAAGGTATCAGATTTCTTTTTAGGCTCATTTTAATTGCATGTATGTAATTATTCTCATAACCACTTTAAGTTGTGCTCATTGTTATTTAAAAAAACACAAAAAACTAAGAAAATCCATTTTTAATCCCTGGAGGGGAAAAATGCACAAATAAGTAAATTGGAAATCTTAGCAGATGGGTAACTGAAAACAAACAAAGCAGAATTATCCTGAGAGTTTTATCACTGTTCCAAATACTAAGAATGTGTACTTTATTTGGGAGATTCAATATACCCTGTCCTTGAATATCTAGCAGCAGTTAATTCCCTTTTCTTGAGTTTTCTCCACTCTGTGGTCTGATGTGCTTCCCTCTACCATCTTCCTGACTCAGGGAATACTCACACATACACGCACAAAGGTAATGGAGTAGCATGAGTGATCCTGTGTGACAAAGTGTCCTTTAATGATTTCCATTATTTTTGGATGAGGCACTGTATTGTTTTTGATTATTCACATCATTTCTCAATTTTCTTCACACAGATAATAAAACATTGATTCACGTAGCTTCATTAACCTATAAAATCCTTGAGGCCATAGCTCATTCATCTTGTATCCTCAGCACCTAGAACAGGACCTGACTTCCAGCATCTTCTTGGTGCACATTAGTTGGCTGGAGCAGAACCATGCCATTGGTTAAGAACCTACATGTGAAATGCTTTATTATTAAAACTAGATTGATATACTCTGAACAAAAAAACTTTTTGGCATGTGTTTAATGAAATAAAAAGATTGTTATTATTTTGAGAACAAACTGAAAAATGAAAAAATTAAACTGATTTAATATTACTCTGAGCACACTGCCAAGAATAAAGTAAATGGAGTAACTCATGCTGAAATGGGAAGGAAAGAAAACAAAATCTAATGGAGGGAAAGGTTATAGTTAGAAAGCAAAGTTATTTTTCAAAACTATTATTTCCGTCATGACCTTTTCTTCAAGTTAACTGATGATACAGTCACTTGCTTTTTCCAATATAGAAACACATGGCATTCTAGCAGTTTATTTATAACCCACTGTGAAGAGCAAGTAGCAAAGAAGAATGCTCAATTCTGCATTTTAAACACGACTCTTCCTGTGGTCAGGATGAAATGTTATTCTGCTTGTCCCGTGGTATCTTTTACATCTGAGCAAACATACCTGGCTTACTTTTCCCAACTTCCTCCTCTCTTTTTTCTCTGTTCAGGAAATCAATTTGGTTGAGTTTCTCATGTAGAGCGAAACCCATGGATTTGTACAGAGCTGGTGAGCGGACCATCAATGGGATCTCTGTTAGCTCATTTTTCATCAGGGAGATACATTTCTTTCCCAAAGCTGTGATCTAGGAGAGTTGCCAAAAAGCTAGAGTTTAAAAAAAATACACAAAACCCAGCAAACAACGTAATTCTTTCATGTGATGATCTCTCCCTTTGTGCTCATTATGCTGTTGCTGGCTGACCAGTTCTAAAATAGAGTTCACGGTTCCTTTGCCTTTGGCTCTTTCTGGGTTTTTGGAATCTTAGTCAAAGCTTGATTCCAAATAGTTGTCCACTGACAGCATTCAAAGGATGGACATGGAAGACTATCTGTTTGTAGGTTAGGACTAAATTGAAAAATGATAGAGGCTCATGAACAATTTCTCAGGTTCACTTATGTGAGCTTAGCAGGTGTAAAATATTTACAAAGCTTTTTTTTTTTTTTTTTTTTTTTTACAAAGCTTTTATGTCCAGATCTGAACTTGTGTGTTCTTTGAATCCAAAGCCCTCACTTTTCTTTTCTTTTCTTTTCTTTTCTTTTCTTTTCTTTTCTTTTCTTTTCTTTTCTTTTCTTTTCTTTTCTTTTTCTTTTTCTTTTCTTTTCTTTTCTTTTTTTTTTTTTTGATATTTCTGTCTATCTCTTTGGCAGGATCTATAGCAGTGGCTTAAAACACCATCTTACACCATCTTTTCTTTTTTGGGTCCTCAGCTAGACTGGTAATGGAACTAACCAGCTGACCTAATTTATTTCCATCTGCTTAATTTTATGCATGCCTCTTTGGTAGCCAGAGCCAGCTTTCCTGACAAGAAGAAACAGTGATGCCCACCCACTTAGTGGGAGCCAATTTATTTATTTATTTATTTATTTTATTTTACTTGAATTCAGCTTATATGTAAGATTCTCTAAAGAAGTAGTTGTTTTTCCATTACCCAAACAAGACATTGTCCCTAGGTGGCTTTGGAAATCTGCAAAATGACCTCTGTTTCAAGGAGGCCTTTCTGATGATTGAATTGAATCGACTGATTCTAAATATTACACCATTAGTGAAAAATATCTAACAATCATTTGTGCCTGAGACAACTGTGGATTTAGCTTAGTTGCTTTCAACTGTGGATATCAGGATACCACTGTGGCGAACCTCTCCCACTGCTTCCACACCAGAAGGATGGTGAGGATGGCTCATTGCCAGTTTTCAGCAATGTAGTGTTCATCTCCGTCTAGTGCCGTCTCTCCTCTGCTGCAACCACAGGATCAGGATGCCTATACACTTCCTTTTTTATTTTATTTTATTTTTTATTTTATTTTTTTTAAATTTTTTATTTATTTATGATAGTCACAGAGAGATAGAGAGAGAGGCAGAGACACAGGCAGAGGGAGAAGCAGGCTCCATGCACCGGGAGCCCGACGTGGGATTCGATCCCGGGTCTCCAGGATTGCGCCCTGGGCCAAAGGCAGGCGCCAAACCGCTGCGCCACCCAGGGATCCCTACACTTCCTTTTTTAACCTCTGAATCCTAGCAGCTCTTTCTTTCTTGGCCTTTCCAGCTACTCTTTCTACTTTGATTGCCCAATGGAAGTTTCTCATTAGGCTCTGATAAGTAAAAAGAGACATCAGAAGCTGTGGTGCTTCAAGCAACATTCAGTGAATTAAATTCTTATGTGTACATTGTAATCAATAAGCAAAACATTTCTATATCACCTTGAAAATATATCACATATTACATTTTTAGGCTTGCTGCAATTAATAGTATGCTGAGGAGAATGATATTTGGATTCTTTTGATCTCAGTTCTTAGTAGCAAAACTAAGTTTTTGTTTACTTTCCTGTACCTCACATGATTTCTTTTTCCAAAGTAAGCTGGTTGTTGGACTCTCTTGTTCACTTGGCTATACCATTGCTGTTTCATGCTTAGAAATCTCTTATTGGAGAATGGCTGTTATGTTGATATGGTGTTAAATTATGATTACTGTGTTTTGGCTTTGTGCATTCAGTAATGATGAAGTGTAGACACAATGATTGAAATCAGTAGATGTGGGGATCCCTGGGTGGCTCAGCGGTTTAGCACCAGCCTTCGGCCCAGGGTGTGATGCTGGAGTCCCGGGATTGAGTCCTGCATCGGGCTCCCTGCATGGGAGCCTGCTTCTCCCTCTGCCTGTGTCTCTGCGTCTGTGTGTGTGTGTGTGTGTCTATCATGAATAAATAAATAAAATCTTAAAAAAAAAAAAAAAAAAGAAATCAGTAGATGTTGTCTGGGATAGTTTAACTATAGTCCTTAAACCAGGCAGTAGCAGGGGCTTTTTGACATATGGAACAGTGCTTTTCAATCACATAATGTAACATTTGGTCAGCAGTGAAGGGTGTCACACATAGTTGATACTACTGATGGGGTAAAACTTATCAGTAGATAGGTATTCACAGACTTTGTGAGAGCAAAAGAGAGCACAAAACTCAGTGGATAATTTTTTTGAGAGAAAAATCATCAAGTTGGAATACAAACCAACTACCTCCTTTGGAGCTTCATTGAGGGGATTGATGTCACAGGAATATAAAAGGTGGGCCTTAACAGTTCAGAGAGTGATTAACTAAAAAGGCAGGTAGAAAAGATGTGATAGTGTGGATAATTAAATTTTTTAGGAGTGGGACAGTGAGTGCTCCTGTGAGTTGCATGTCGTTTGAGATAATGCTGTAAGACAGAACTTTCATGTTGCTATGGACTCTATTCTAGAACTCCTTTAAGTGATTGTGATTCAAGAGAAAGTGGAAATTCTTATTTGGGCAATCTGTTTTAATTGTGACATTGCTCGGGACTGTGTGGATCATGGCTTTTTAAGTTTGCAGTAGTAATTAATTTTCTAAATTTTTGATATGATTTACTTTTCAAAATAATTAAGAATCAATTCATGATTATTCCTATATTATTACTCTCATTCATAATGGTTTAAAGAGCTTTCCTTCCATGGGAGAAAAAGGATGCTCTAGGGATTGTGCATAATCCCCATCATATCTACTCTACAACTCCGAGTAGGTATGTATTACTATTAATCAGTGTGGTGATTACCATTTATTTATGGTGCTTGTGATTTGTGATATTATAAGTTTTAATTTACCCATGGGTAAATTTTTAATAAGAAGGCAAGAATAGATGAAGAAAGCCTGATAATGTGTCTGTATCTCCACTGAACACAAAAAAGTATGTTTAAATGTTTGCCTTAGTAAGAATACAAGAGTGCCATGGGTCATAAACTAAAGGATTATAGGTCAAATATGTCAAACATAACCTACAGACATGTTTTATTTGTCTCTCATGGTGTTTAAAATTTTTTGAGTCTATTGACAAAATATCAGATTTCATAGGAAAATCTGACTTTCTAACTTGAGCAGTTGGAAGGTTTGAGAACTTTGGGCCCATATTCCAATGACAACCATCATCTGGGAGTGTTTAGGATGTGATGATCTCTCCCTTGCTCATTATGTGGGGCATGTGCACTCACATGCTGTTGCCCCCACAATGCTTTTTCTTAGGTCCTGGCTGCTGCTTCTGTTTATGTAGGCTTCGGAGTATGCTGTTTCTAACTGATCACTAAGTCAAAGGTAGACAAAATGATGAAGTTTAAAAAGTTTGTTATAATCCTAGTAATATTAATAATCTTAAATGCCTATATATTTTGTGTTATTGTAATGTAAAACAAAAAAGTAGGGCCTATTTCTTTTAATTAGAATAGTTCCATTGGCTCAGAATAAGAACTCAGTAAATATTACCTATTATCATTACTTCTAGATAGAGTCGTCAGTGTTATCTACTTTATTACAGGTTTTTATGTTTTTTGTTTGTTTTTTGGCTCAAAAAAGTCTTCTGCAATATTGGGAGTATGTTTGGTATGTCTGCATCATCCATCAGTACTGTACCTCTGTACCTTAGAAAACCCTAAAAAAAAAAGAAAAAGAAAAAAGAAAACCCTGTACTAAATCTAACTTTTAAAATTTTATCTAGTGCCATAGATCTTCACCTGTAAAAGAAGGAGGCTTTTCTTTGCTGTCTACCTTGTATGGTAAAAGAGAGTAGAAATTCTGTAGAGACAACTGAGGCTACTGGTAGAAAGATGCAGAAAAGATTTTGTCTTCTATAAATGAATTTGATGAGGATGGATTTAGTCATCCATTTTCCAATTCCTAATTCCATGCATTTTTCTAAGCCTTGGTAGGTGAATACAGAAAAGGATAAGTATCAAGTTGTGGCCAAAGGATATACAAAATACAAATTTGTTGATTATGGAAATGAACTTTGTGCTTCATGTGTCACTTGTCTTGTAGATTTATTTTTATTTATTTATTTTTTTTAAATAAATTTTTTTAAATTTTTATTTATTTATGATAGTCACAGAGAGATAGAGACAGAGGCAGAGACACAGGCAGAGGAAGAAGCAGGCTCCAATGCACCGGGAGCCCGACGTGGGATTCGATCCCGGGTCTCCAGGATCGCGCCCTGGGCCAAAGGCAGGCGCCAAACCACTGCGCCACCCAGGGATCCCTGTCTTGTAGATTTAATGTTATTTTCTTGACTTTGACTTATTGCCAGAAGGAGGAAAAGTAGATTTTACTCTTATGCCTTGAACCCATAAGAAAAATGCTTTTTTAATCTGCATACATGGGATATAACACTAACTTGGGATGATGCTCAGCATCAATGGAAACTTATGATTATGTCCTCCCATCTTGTTCATTCTCCCAGAAAAATTTGGTTTTAAGTGGGAAGAGATAGAAATGGTGCCAAAAGAACTATTTCTTGTGTTCAAAATTGCTGTTTTCTTGAGTCCTACGTTTCAGAGCACCCACTGTCCTTTCAGAGGAAACAGAAAGTAGTATTTCACTGTTGTAAATGAAGATTGAGTATAATGGGTTACATTTGAGGGAACTGTCCTCTTAAATGATTGCAAAAACACAAATATATCTCAGCTGTAGGGTTTTAGTGTAGAAGATCTACAAAGATCTACAAAGAAGATTGTAAATTTTGTCTGGCTGCCATTCTCATTTTTGTTTCATTTATTCCATTTCTGTCACTGCCTGTTAGGTCAATGCTTTGCTTTTATCTGCTGACTTCGGAAACCCAGGTTATTTCTCCCAAGGCTGTTGGGCAGAAGAGCTTTCAGAAGCTGGTTGACTCTTCCTGAAGAGGGAACTGTTAGTGTACTGTTAGACATGGTGTTAGTTCCTTTCTGTGTCGGCATAAACCATCATGTATTGGGAAAAACAGTTAAATGGAATTGTCTAGAAAGGGAGAGTTCTGAGACATATTCCAGTTGTTTTTATAGCTGACTGCTAGAAAAAACAAATTGTGGGACGAGTTCTTCTCCTCTCTAAACTTTTCGAGGGCTGAGCGTGTGGGTGAAGAGTTCCCAGTTCTTGAGGTGGTATTAAGCAAGAAGCAAACAGGCAGATAACACACAAATGTCACCATTTCACTTACTGCTTGCCT
This sequence comes from Vulpes vulpes, assembly GCF_048418805.1. Classification (NCBI taxonomy): domain Eukaryota; kingdom Metazoa; phylum Chordata; class Mammalia; order Carnivora; family Canidae; genus Vulpes; species Vulpes vulpes. Next base: position 2,342,998 of record NW_027325780.1, on the reverse strand, counting down.
CTAGAAAAGCACACTTGAACCTCAGATGATAGAAAAGATAGTAAAGACACCAGTCTTTTAATGGAGACTCTTGGAACATTACCTAACTCTTACAAAAAGTATTTTATTCACATTTTTCCATTCTGTTTTTTATTTATCTTTTTAATGAGTTAATCTATATGCATAGATCCTTATTTATATAGATGTACATTTTCACATTTCTCTTTGAGAATTTTCTCCTTATTGTTAAAAAAATCTATATAATATTCTTCATTATTTGCAAAAAATCTATTTTAATTAAATTGTAGGATAAAAGATTTCACATATTTCAGGCACCAGTTAATTGTGTTACCTAATTATTCCAAAAGTGGGTAATATTTTTAATTGTTTTATTAGCAGAGATCTTCATTTACATTTTTTTTTAAGCTGTGGGCACTTTCTGAAGGTTGTTTGGCACTTAAAATGTGAACACTCCTCCTTTGTTTCCTGCCCCTGCCAAGGGAACAATATTTTGAATTATGATAAAATGAGGTTTCCATTCTAACCCACAAATCTTTGTAACATCCCTGCTGGGGTTGCTCTATAGTGCCATGACTTCTTATTGCTTCTTTGGAAAAATTCATCCCAAGTCACAGTGAGATATATGACTTCCTCCTTAGTTCCAATATTGACAAAATTAATACTTACTTGGACTGTTGGAAGAGAAGTCCCACCTCCTCACCCCTACCACCCCTCACCCCACTCCTTCTACTCCAGCCTGGGCCTTGTGAAGAGTTCTAATTCATTTTCCTCCATTCACTAGGTATATGTAAGGAATTGTGCATGGTCACATCTGACAAAGATGGCAGTAGGAAGAGGTTTTTGCTCTGCTTGTCCAGCCTTCCATGGCGTCCATCCCATGGGATTGCACTGGCCATCTGACTAGAATAAAAGTTGAGTTCCAAGAAGCTGGAGACAGATATAGGCTCATGAACTGGGCACAGAAAGGAAGAGGGCCAATTCAAGTCAGAGTTCCTAAGGACCTATGTAAAATCAATCCTCTGTGATACAATGCTGCAGAGCAAATAGCTTGTTTTTAGGCAGAAATGGAGTCCAAGGATGAGTAGTCAGGAACACTTTTGTATGGCACATTCGGCATTTTCCATTGGAGAGGTGGAGCAGTATGTGATGCTCGCAACACAGTAAAAGGAATTTATTTATTTATTTATTTACTCATTCATTCATTCATGAAAGACAGAGAGGCAGAGACATAGGCTGAGGGAGAAGCAGGCTTCTGGCAGGGAGCCTGATGCAGGACTCCATCCCAGGACCTTGGGATCACTGAGCCACCCCAGTGCTCCAAAAGGAATGAGGAATGTTTTTAGAGTCATGTTTGTAATTCTAGGTCATAATACTTTAGAGTAGTAAAAAATTTGAATCAGTATAGGTTAAAGATGATAGCATAAGGAATAGCAACTGCAGTTATGATCAATTAATAAAATTATTCTTTTTAAATTTCATGAAATGTTAAGATATAAGAAGAGATTTAGAAAGGTTTGATTTTATTAAAATGCTGTTATAAATTTAGTACTTAAATTGTTCTAGAATGAAATAAATTTTACCAGAAATAATGCCTTATTATAAATGGTAAGTTATTTCTATATAACAACTTTTCTACAGAAGGAATCCAAAGGCTATTTAAAAATCTCAATTTTTATTAAGCAAATCAAGTATTTTAATTTGTGTTTAAATATGGGCACACCTTAGTTAATATCTTTTCCTTTTAGAAAAGTTTACAGGGGCACCTGGGTGGCTTTGTCAGTAGAGTCTGCCTTCAGCTCAGGTCATGATCCCAGGATCCTGGAATGAAGCCCCACAGTGGGCTCTTGGCTCAGTCCCTCAGTCTGCTTCTCCCTCTCCTCATTTGTGCTCTCCCTGTCTCACTCTCTCTCTCAAATAAATAAATAAATAAAATCTTTTTAAAAAGAGAGAAGGGTTTATAGTATTTTTTTTTAAAGATTTTATTTATTTATTCATGAGAGACACTGAGAGAGAGAGGCAGAGACACAGGCAGATGGAGAAGCAAGCTCCACGCAAGAAGCCCAATGTGGGGGCAGCACGGGTGGCGCAGCGGTTTAGCGCCGCCTGCAGCCTAGAGCGTGATTCTGGAGACCCTGGATCAAGTCCCACGTCAGGCTCTCTGCATGGTGCCTGCTTCTCCCTCTGCCTGTGTCTCTGCCTCTCTCTTTCTCCCTTTCTCTCTCTCTCTCTCTCTGTGTGTGTGTGTCTCTATGAATAAATAAATAAAAAATCTAAAAAAAAAAAGAAAAAAAAGAAACCTAATGTGGGACTCAACCCCACGCTCCAGGATCACGCCCTGGGCAGAAGGCAGGCGCTAAACCACTGAGCCACCCAGGGATCTCTTACAGTATTTTTCTTATCTTTTTTGTCCTCTTTTTTTTCATGTAGGTTTTTTCAAAAGTAACATCTTATTTTCCTGCCTTAGCAGCAGCCTAAAGTCAGTCTTAAAGTGTTTACTCAAAGCTCTTGTCTTCTTGAATTTATTCCTAAACTTCTGTTTAGGATTCATTTAGTTATTCATTCATTCGGGTCCAGTGGTAGGCCATGGGAATATACCAATAAAAAAAGTCAAAGTTTCTGTCCTCACATTCAGTCCTTTAAATCAGGATATAAATTTAAAAGACAAATTCTAGGGTAATTCTCTTGGTGCTCTAAAAATTGATAAGCATTAATCATGCTGGAATCCTGACCCTCCCCCATGCCTTTTTTGGAAGAATGGCTAATGTCTAGGTAAACATCAGAGCTTTCAGAGCTAAAGGTATGATAAAGCTGACCTGGTGACCTTTCTTTTGACAAAACACACGTTTATAAAGTACTTTCATCAATGTCCCTAGCATAGAGTAGAACATCTTTCCTTTATATAGTATTTTAATGTTTATAATGTGTTTTAAACTATCTCATCTTATGCTAGGCATTCACTAAAACCCATCTCATCTTTTGAAAATGTGCGACAGTCGTACAGGTGACATTCTTTAGTGTCCAGCTTCTATTGCACCCTGATGTTTATGTTGACTTGAGAAACTCCAAAGATCTTGGAAATGAAGCAAAATGATTTCATAGAAATTATATCAAATTGCTAAATTAGAAGACCTGAGTTGTAATCCTAGCTTTATTAGTGTCGACCTTTATTACTTTTCTCCTTGAGGCTTCTGCAAAATGAAGGGCTCTGATAGATAACAATTAGGGGTCTGTATTAGATAGTTATTGTTGTGTAACAGCCCACCCCAAAATATCAGTGTCATAAGACAATAAGCATTTATTATTACCCAGAAAGTATACATGGGTCATCTGGGCAGTCCTGCTAACATGGGCCAGGCTTACTTGATTTGATTGGTCTTGCTCATGCTTCTGTTGGCTAGTCTGTCGGCTAGAGTCTGGCTCCTCAGGAATGGCCTCTCACCCATGGCTGGCTGTTGGCTGAGCAGCAAGATGAGAGTGTCACACATTTCTCATCATCCAGCAGGCTAGCCTGGGCTTATTCTCTCTGCCAAAGCATGTCCCGAGAGTGTGACCAGATACAAAACAAGGCCTCTTGAAGCCTGTTAATTCCACTACCTTCTGTTGGCTGAAGCAAATCTCAAGGCCAACTCACATTCAAGAGACGGGGAAATAGACTCAAGTCTCATTGAAGAAACAGTGAGGAGTAAAAAAATGATAGCCTGTTTTGCAGTTAATTGACTTACAGGCCCCTTTGAGCTCTAACTTTTTTTTTTGTTAAACCTGTGAGTGATCTAATTGGTTATTTAAATCCTACTACTGTGCATAGGCACTGAAATGCAAAAGAAAAAATAACACTTGACTATATTGAAGGCACTTTGTATTTTATAAAACCATTTTCTTTTCCAGAGAAATGTAATGTAAAAGATACCCTTGAGGATCTGGCAATGTGGTTAAGCAAATAAGGCTCATATATTAAAACAGAAAACATTTCAAGATTATCTATTTTTCTTTTGGATGGAGATTTTTAACAGCTATAGGACACAGAAAAGGAAGAGGCAAATGTGGGCTAGAATTGTCTACTAAGCCTCAAAAGATGAGGTATCAGTGGTTAGATCCAGAATAATCTTTCTTCCTTTTGATCACCCCTTATATTTATACACACAAAGAGAGCAAAAGGTACTTTAATTAAGCAAGGGAAACCAACAGTTGGCTGATGAATAATTAATCTCCAAACTCATTCCTGCTAGTTTAAGGAAAAAGTGATATCTTGACTATAGACTTTTAGTAAATAAAAACTATTCTAAGAATGTTTAATTTTCTCAGTACTCACTATTTTTAGATTGTGGTTCCTTTGAATAAAGCAAATGGCATTAATTTCAACCATTGGCAGAAGTTGCTAGGTGTACATTAAAACCCATTTCTCCTTCCTGCACCTCCTTTTGAAGATAGGTGTATCATTTAAGTTCTGCCCCGTGTGAGTAGAAAAACATGCACCACTTCTTGGCTTGTCCCATAATATCTCCACCAAGTGTTTCTCCATACTTTTCTGCCTGTCTTGGTTGGTCACATCCAGGGTGACTTTGGAAGCCATAGATCGATCAGCTTTTAAGAATTCCTGCCAACCTGTGTTCCTAAACGATTGCCTGGAGCAGAATCCCTCTTTTAAAAGGACTATTTACCCTGGGCTCTTAACTGAACAAGACATGAAATTCTGTTCTGTTTCATGCAATACATGGTGGGTCTATTTGTTTAATCAATACAGTCTGTTCCAACTAATACAATAAGTAATATATTTACTTGTAAAATTGTGGTAGCTAAAGAATAGTTTTCTAGCTTTTCTTCTCTCTCAACAGACATTAATCTTGATAGAAAATTGAGTTCCATAAACACTTATTGACATTCTCCATCTACAAAGAGCTGAGCTCATTGCTGAAGCCAGAGCTGAATAAGACTATTCCACTTCAGGGAGTGCATAGTCCCCTAGAGTAAATGTATATGTAAACAAATCATTATTATACAATGTAATAAACCTATTTTGTGATATAGGTTTAATTTTTTTTTTAATTTTTATTTATTTATGATAGTCACAGAGAGAGAGAGAGAGGCAGAGACACAGGCAGAGGGAGAAGCAGGCTCCATGCACCGGGAGCCCGATGTGGGATTCGATCCCGGGTCTCCAGGATTGCGCCCTGGGCCAAAGGCAGGCGCCAAACCGCTGCGCCACCCAGGGATCCCCGTGATACAGGTTTATTACAAATAAATGTACCACAGAGACCCCACTATTTAGTGACTCAAATAAGATAGAAAGGGGTTTTTTTCTGTAATATTTAAGAGTAAGGCAGACAATCCACGGTGGGTGGCCAGCCCTGCTCTAGAGATTTATAACAATACTCATAATGATTACTATTGTTAATAATAATGATCATTATGATTATAGGTAGCATTAACTGGCATTTATTTATGTAATTTATTTATTTATTTTTAAAAGATTTTATTTATTTATTCATGAGAGACAGAGAGAGAGAGAGAGAGAGAGGAAGAAACAGGCTCCCTGCAAGGAGCCTGATGTGGGACTCAATCTCGGGGATCCCGGGATCATGCCCTGGGCTAAAGGCAGATGCACAACCGCTGAGCCATCCAGGTGTCCCTGCTTAAGTAATTTACCCAAGTTCATATGGTAAGAAATGACTTGGCTAGGTTTTGAACTTATGCTGTTGCATCACCATGCCGTAGTTGGATAAGCAAGTTGATACAGTGGACAGTCATTGTAATACGGGAACATCCACTGATTTGGGGGGACATTTGACTGATACTTTTAAAATAGTCTTTCAGTACTCATAAACTCAGGTTGTAATGGTGTACTTAGTGCTTGTGTTTTTGCTGCATATATTTTTTATGTGTTTTATGTTTTAGATGTATCAAGATTCTTTGAGGCAATTCTTCTAATTTTTGTGAGTTTCTGTTTTCTTATGTAGTCAGTAAAAGGTTATACCAGTTCAAAAAATTAGTGATGACTACTTGCATGTGTTATCTTCCCAAGCTGACTTTTTATGGATCTCCAACTTATTTAGAATATGGTATACTGATTTTGCCCACACTAAGTGCTTGATAAGTGGCTTCTTGATTAGCAAATATAGAATAATACACAGTGTAGAGTTCATCACTCCAACTCCCATCCAAAGCATACCATACATGTCTTCTCCTTGTCCTCTGCATTTTCCCTGCAGTGCTCACTTAGACACATGGCAATGTCTGAATGTTCCTTTCCCTCAGCTACTCCTTGAAGAAGGCTGGATTTACCAGAGAGAGCAAAAATGGTTTTTAAATAGCATTTTTGCTTTTTTGCCCCTGTAAGATGATTTGACAAATATAAGCCTAATCTGAAACCTCAGATTGTCTTTTCCGTAAGTAGACAATGTCAAAATATTCAATGTGACATTTTTATTATGGTCCACAATGGTTTTTCATTTTGTCCAAGTGTTAGATTTTTTTGTCTAAACTTATACTTCTGGGATTAATTTTAGTTTCCGTTAAGATATTGTGACTGCTCTCTTACTTTTTTCATTTACTGATGATCATTTTCTCTTGTCCAGGATGGTGGCTAGAAGGGTTTCCTGAGCATCCCATCTCTGTGTGCTGAATTGATAAAGAGGCTAGGCAAGTGCTAAAAGATTCTTGGAGATGCTTTCTCCCTGGGGTCATTGAGTCTGGTTAACTCTGGCTTCATTAGAATTTGTGAGGGTGCTTTGTGTTTAAGATGTCTGGCAAGACAGAATTAAAGAAGGGACCAGGCAGTGTCAATTTACTAAAGTTGGCAGCTCTTCACTGGGAAATTTAGATGTAAATCATGATCCAGGTTGGGTCTGTTGCATGTACTACAAGAAAGGTTTTGAAAATCCAACAGGCCTAGCAAGGGAGTTGTGAACTACAGGCTGCCCTTTTATTCTTTGAGTACAATTGACTTGAGCCATTCAGGAATGAATTAAGTAATTTTTTTCAATAATCATGCATTCATCTTCTTTGCCCAAACAATGTTACTGAGGTCAGGAAGTAAATGGGGAGCTGGGAATTTCAATTTCCCAGACTGGGTCTATTTTTCACTAGCGACATTATCTTTGGCAAATTGTTTTACCTCTGCTCTTTCTCTCCACAACAAAGCTAATTATGGCTCGTGGAATTCATAGGCTGATGCAGAGGATGACATTGTTAGTGTACCATATTGGAATTTGAGTCTGCACTCTGCCATTTACCTATTAACACCTTGGTCAGGTTGCTTAGTCTCTCAGATGGAGACAGTAGTGTTTGCCTCACAGGATTGTTAAAAGAATTTAAAAAGGCTATGACTAGACATCAGCAAGCACAATGTCTAGTGTATAGTAGGTACTCATTTAATTCTGGTTATTACATTTCATCATTATTATTAGCTGTTGTCAAGTTTTCAACTTGGATGAGATACTGGCAAACTATCAACAGAGGTGCAAGGAATGTTCTTTCCTGAAAAGATCATGCCTATTGCTATGGAGAGGACTATTTTTAGTGTAATAGTGATTACTATATTAATATTAAAAAGTTTTTTTCCAGAGAATTATTTTCACAAATGAGAGAAGCTTCAGATACCATCTGAGTTGAAAGTCAGCATGGCATTATGGAAACAGCATGCGATTAAGGAGTTGCACAGATCTCTGGCACTACCATTTACTAGCCGTGACCTTGGAAAAGTTAATTAACTTCCGCAAGCTTCAGTTTACTTGTTCATAAAATGCTAATGAAATGATAATGTTAATTTAAATAAAACTCATTTTGAGGGTTAGAATTAATATATAGAGTTCATAAAGTCTTGGATGTACTATGTGATTGATTAATAGAACACCATAAAATGTTGCCACGTGCTTTCCAAAGGTGTTTTGTATTGCCATCTTGAGCTACCAAGATCCCCCAATTGTGTAGTATGTTCTGTCTTTAGAGCGTCCTGCACTTTTCCTTTGTAGCACTTAGTCTCCATTTCTTGGTATATTTGCTTATTGTCCTTTGCTTCCCCCTTGGCTGAGGGCTAGGTCTGTGTCTGTTCACCATTAGATGGCTAGTATAAGCCTGGCATAAATCTTTGTTAAATGGCTAGGTGGAAGGATAGAGCCAACAACCAACAGTGATATTTCTCCTTTGTAAGCACATATCATTTGTCACTTCATTTCATATTGCCTTGTAACATCACCTGTTGTCTTGTTAATTAGCTCTTGTAAAATTGCTAATTATTTCTCATACTCTCTGATAGACTGTAAACCAGTTATGTGCTGAAGCCATAGATTTGATCTGCATTCCCCACAGATAGTACACTCCTGTGCACAGTAGTTATTTGTTGAATAAACGAACCAGAAAAGGAAAGAAAAGACTCACTTTGGGGATTTCACCAAAGATTAAACCTTTGGGAAATGTTATAAGGTTGGTTTTCGTTTAGCCTTCTCTGTTGCTGTCTATTGTAATAGAGGTGAATGATGTTCAGAGAGATAAGAACAGTCATAGTGATCAACTCTGACACTGACCTAACCATTTTTATATACACACCTCAGGGACATTTCACCCCACTGTGGCTTCCCCCATGGCTACACTGCATCGTCAGTTGAAATCACTCAGCTTTGGAATTTTTCTCCCGGGTCGCCTCCCTCCCTCTGTCATGTTGAGCTGCCAATTTGTTCTCCTTTTGGCTTCCTGTACCCCAGTCCACTCTCCTCTTGATTCTTTTCAGTTTTAACATCTGCCTTGACTTTCCAGTCTACCAGTCTTAGTCACATTCAAATTCAGAGTAAACCAGCTACCACTTTAATGACCAGGAATCTTCCTGTGGGCCTTTACTTGCCTTCCATCAGCTTGAACCTGCGTGGCCTCCTTTCCGCTCTGATGTGGCACCTTGAAAAACATGAAATTGAACTTCATCTGGATACTCACTGTTGATAAACTGTATTTTATTAATAAAAAAAAAATCTCTACACAACTGTAATTTCACATCTTCTCTGCCTTCTTTAAGCTCTCCTGCCTCATCCCCCCCAGGGAAATTAAGTCATTTGCCCAAGGCCACAGAGCTAGTAATTACCCAAAATGGGCATTCTGGCTCCCCCTAGTTACTAGTCTCTACTGCCTCTTTAAGTTTTTTGTTTTTGTTTTAATTTTATTGTTTTTTAGTTTTGTGGTTTTTTTTAAATTTAAATTTAATTTGCCAACATATAGTATAACACCCAGTGTGTTTTGTTTTTTAAGAAAAGGAGAGAGGTGGGGGGAGGACGGATGAGTAGAGAGAGAGGGAGGGAGAGGGAATCTTAAGCAATTTCCACACCCAGCACTGAGCTCGACATGGGGGCTTGGCTCAGGTCATGATCAACCCTGTGATCATGACTTGAGCTAAAATCAAGAGTTGGACACTTAACTAACTGAGCCACCTAGGTGCTCCTCTTTGTGTGCTTTGCATGTGTCTGTACAACTCATGCAAAATATGTATGATTTAATGATTTTTCTTTATGTAAATGTAATATACTATGCTTAGAATTCTGCACCTGCTCTTTTCAACCAACAAAATATTTTGGAATTGCAGTTATTCTTGCTTCCTCCCCACCTCCAACCTTTTTGCCACACTCAATGCTTTTCCAGATTCCACAGGGACTCCCTTTGTAATTTCTCTTACCACCATTTACATGCCTGAGGCCACCACCTTGTTCAACATGCCTAAACCTTTTTGCCTAGAATATCGATGTCACCTTCTGGCTAGAAAAAAAAAAAAAAAAATAAGCATGCAGCTGTGAAACTACTACCTCCTGGCTGCCACTGGTGGCTCTCACCAACACATCACCATAGCCTTTCCCCAAGTCTAACTTCCTTCCTGCTCCCTCCCCCCAGCATATTCCTTTTTTAAAAAAAATTAATTAATTCATTAATGAGAGACGCAGAGAGAAAGAGAGGCAGAGACACAGGCAGAGGGAGAAGCAGCTCCATGCAGGGAGCCTGACATGGGACTCAATCCCGGGTCTCCAGGATCATGCCCTGGGCTGAAGGCAGGTCCTAAACCACCGAGCCATCCAGGCTGCCCTCCCCAGCATATTCCTGTGACTGTGTTCTGCCAGATGTAACATAGGATCTTCATCCTGGCCCTCATATACCTCTGTAATTTGGCCCACTCCATCTTTCTAGTTGTGTCTATACTTAACCCTGCAAATTATCAGTGCTTTCCTGTGGCCGTTCCTTCTCTCCTATTATATCCTGAATCAAGAGTAGTTTCTTTTCTTTTCTTCTTTCCTGTTAAAACCATACTCACCCTTCAAGGGACATCATCAGTGCTGCCTCCTCTAGCACTGAAGGTGGGCCTTGACTTTCTGCCTCCTCACTTAGGTATTGTAGTGTTCCCTCTCCCCTCCTCCCTCTCTTCTCTACCTCTCCCATTGTATTTCACACCTCACTGTCTTCCCCTGTCTTGGCCCACTTGGACTTGCCCTACTATTTATAGTTTTTATCTCTCCTGGCTAAGAGCATTGATAGCAAGAGTCCTACTTGTATTTGTGTTTTAATTGAATAGAATCATTAAAGAAAAGTTACATATTTTTTTGAAAAGTTGTTATATTTAACGTCACTTTTAAAATGTCTGTTTCCATTACTTTTATTAGTCTGAAGAACATTAGTCTATTGCGATACTTTTGTGAAATTTTTGATTGAAAAGCTCTTTGGTATTGCAGTAACTGCATGGTGACAGATGGGAACTAGACTTACTGTGGGGATCACTTCAAAGTATATAAAAATAATGAATCATTGTGATGTAAACCTAAAATTGATAGGATATTATATGTTAATTATACTTCAATGAAAAAAATAAAGAAAAGCCCTTTGGGGCTCCTTTGTATTTTAAAATTGCACTTTTCCTCAGAGAGTAATCATTTGGGATTCAGTTTAGAGGTGACCATTTGACAAAAAAAATGCCTTTTGATCTCTGTGTTGGTGGCAGTTCTTTTATCCATGACACCCAGTAAAGAGAAGTGCATTGTGAAATGTTTTTTTAGAAGACAAGTACACATCTCGTCCACAGATTGAGTGGAAGACACTGACTTTATGTTCTGTAACTCTCATCAACTTCTGATGCGTCTCTGTTCTGTCAAGTGGGTAGAACAACAATACCCTAAGTCCTTCTGATGTGTTCCTTTGTTGTCCTAAGGTTTTGTCGCTATCTGAGGTCTGACACAGTCCTAGTTCTCTCTTAGTCTTCGAAGAGATTGTTCATCTCTGTCTTGAGTCCAAACCAGTTGCCAGGAGATATCTCTCCTCCTTCTTGCTGCCCCCTCCCCACCAAGCTTGTTGGGTTTAGGAGTCTTCTGCTGTTTCTGCTTTACCCTTGAAGCATGGGCATTAGTACTAGGACTATCCATGGTCCCCTCTGCCTAGGGCACCATGAGCTTGAAGCTGTTTCTCTCTAGAGGAGTCCTGTCACCTCACAGGGGTTGCAGGGAAATGAGGTCCAGGCTCTCTTTATTCCTAGGACTCCTTCTTCTCTTTTACTCTCCTTGCTTTGACATCTGCCATTTTTTTGTAATCACTGGAGAGCTCCCACATTTCCATCCTGAAGAGCTTTCCTGTCTTTTGAACATGGGAGGCATCTTAAAATTGAAACTAAAAAGTAACATAGCTCTTGAAATTATACCTTTATTAGACTATTTTTACTGTAGTTGTGTACTTCATTACTACTCATTCTTATTCAACCCACATCTTTATATAAAGTGCAGAAAGTTGGGACTGTGTACTTATTAGTGAACCAGCAGATTCTAATGGGGGTTATTACTAGACTTTTAAAGATCATTTTCATTTCTTATTGGAAGGTAAGGAGAAAGTGATCCTTACTTAAGATATTGCTTTGGAGAGCCATGGTGGATAAAAATGACAGGCTGGTTGAAGTAATAAAAACATTTTTATTTTCATTACACTGTTTTTGTCAATGTGCTTAATAATTCTTACTACTTATTATCATTGGTTACTATGTACAGTCAGCTTCATTGTACAGGTGGCATAACTGTGTGCTACGTGACTAACTCTTGATTGCGATGTCCCTCAGCGTCTGCTGTGTTTCCCATGTTTCAGTGGAGCACACAACTGCATCTGTGACGTAGAATTGCAGCTTCTTTTATTTTTAGTACCAATCTCTGATGCTTAGCTTCTCTAAATGAGCTTCGTGTGTCCTAGGAGCTCTCCGTAAATTGAATTTTGCTGTGTTCACTCCTTCCACTTGGAAATGTGTTGGCTCATGTTCTCAACTACAAGAAATCATGGTCCACTTAGGTCACATAAAATACCTTATTGTTAATTTAGGGCTTAGCAAACATACTTATCTCAATGCATCTTTAACATATTTGGTATGATTGTGAGACCTGCTTACAAAGATTCGACTACCATTTGAATGTACAAGAGGATTATGTGTTTAAAAGAGAAGGTAATGAGAAGACAATTTGATGGATAGTAACGCTTCCTGCCAATGAGGGCTGTAAGCATAGGCCCCAAGCCCATCTCACCTCACCCTACAAGGGCCTTTGTTTTCCTGTAACCAGGAGTGGCTATCTGTCTTGAATGTAACTAAGACAGAAGGGAGGGAAAAGATAAAGGAGGTGTATTCACTCAGCTGTCTCAAAAATGCTGAGCTTACCAGTTGTCTCACAATTAAGATAAGCTAAGTATTTGGCTGACTAGTCCTGGTCGTCTTCAGGCATTAAAGTAGCTTGGAATATAATTTGTCTTGGAGATAAAATGACAGGATTATAAATCTTTAACTAGGCTCTCTTAAATCCCGTAAATTGAAGCTGAATTAGGTCAGAAGTCTCAGGCAAGAGAACACAGTCTTGAGCCATTTACGTAAAGTGGAAATACCTATGTAGGAATTGTCCGAATGGATGTTTTCATTTGGAGAACAAAAACATTACCCTAAATGTAAATCACTGAATTTTCTTTTAGCTGCACACAAATAGTGCATTACATTTATGCACAGGCTTAAGTATTATTAAAGCAAAAAGGCATTACTGTATTCAGTAATGTGCTCTGAGGATTTTCATTATCGGATCTCAGCAGGCTTGGTTCTATGCAGAAAGATGATGTAGGGTGAAATCAGCCTTTCCTACTTCCTGCAAATGCAGGCAGCTTCTCCCTACCGGTCCCAGTCTGATGCTTTGGCTGGCTCCTGGCCCCTTATCCTGTTGCCTACGGACTGTTTTTGTGGGGAAAGGTAGGATCTTCCATTGGACGGTGTTAGTACTCCTGGCTCCCATTAATTAATTAAGCTTCTGTGTGCCTGCCACTGGGTGTGGTGCTTTATATACAGTCTGTCTCTAGTGTTTGTACCCTTGGTGGTGAGCATTTTCCTGTACATTGCTCAGCCCTTGGATTCTTGCTGTTCCCTGTTTTGCCTTCCTTGGTATTATACCATTTTGTTCTCTCTTTTCAGACATCCCTCACATGGACAAATTTACTATTCAAGTACATTTCCACAATTCAAGCTCATAGAACCCTACAGGGGAAAACTAAGCCTTTAAGCCTATGATAATACTTAATCTTCATTAAACACTAATGTTTGAATGAACTGCCAGGTTCTCTGCTAAACTTTCTATCTCATTTAATCTTCACAACAACTTCTCAAGGTAGGAATCATCATTTCTGTTTACAAACAAACAAACAAACAAAACCTGAGTCTGAAGTGGCTAAGTAGTGTCTCCAAGGTTATTGGCTGGATAGTAAGTGCTAGAACTAGGACTGAACTTGAGGCTGTCTGCACTCTTAACCTGTTCTGCTGTTTCAACAGAGAGCTAATGAGAGAAAGAGTGAGAGAGAGAAATTAGCTCTTTGCTACATCCTCTCCCCAAACACACAACTTTTTCTTTCTTTGGTTTCTTTGAGCATTTTAATATTGTAAAATTGGCTTTCTAGAGACCACACCGATCTTAGACATCCATCAACAAAGGAATTTTAGGCCAAATAGGGACTAAGAAGAAATAGCAGATTGGAAATTGGACATATCAAACTAGGAATGCAGGTCCCTGGCATAAACCTTCAGCAGTGCAAACTGAAAGCTTGAAAAATGGAGGCATTTCTGATATCAATCAAAAAAGAATGCCATCTTACTTTTGAAGCCACAGGGCTTCTTCTTTAAATCTCATCAGATGGAATGAAGATTATTTTCCTCTGAATTAAAAAAAAAAAAGACTAAGTTTCGCCTCTCAGTTCATTATTTAAAATAAAACCATATCTTCTCATGGATTAACCATAATCTCCAGTGCTACTGCTGGGTGCCACTGCTGTCCCCTTCATGGTACCCTGGAGAGATGCCAGCAGACTCTTGGGTAGTGTTCGGATGGCAGCACCTCTCCCTTGTGCTCCCTGGTAGGGAGGGACATGCTTACTCTGCCATGGGACCCTGCAGTGTGTTGGTCTTGACTGGTGTCTGCTGTGTCAGGGTTTCAGCAGGAAACAGACTGTGTACCTAAACTAGGTAATTTGGGGAGAGATTAAAGGACTTTTTCTCAAAAGTGAAAGAGCATTTTGTAAGGAAACCACAAGGATGGTGCAGTCCCCTAGGTTTAGTTATAGTAGAGAGCCAGGATCTGTCTGAAAGGGCCAGGGGAGGGAACTATGACTGGAACCTGAGACAGGGCTAGCCTGTGGAGAGAGTTGTCCTTTGAGAGCTGTGGTCTTCAGATGAGGAATGTGGCCAGACCTTGGTGCACAGCTGGGAGGAAGGCAAGGAAATAAATAACCTCATTTTCTACCCTTCCTCTAATCTGCTGGGCTTCACTTTTGGCCAAATTCTACAGGAAGGCAGGGGACACAGGAGCCTGCTGATGTGATTCATCCAGACTACCTCTGTTGGCTGAGAACAGGGTTAAATGGAAGACTCCTGTGCTCAGGCTCTTAATCATGGGACAGAATTAAACCCCTGAGAGATGCTAAGTTTCTGTCTCTTCGTGGGCGTCATTTTGCAAATCAATGAGATTAAGACTTTAGCCCCTGAAATATTAGTGGATTGTATGTCAAACTCCGCACTGGCCATCAGGGAAATATTTATGTTGACTCCAACCGAGTTAAGGGTAACAACTGTAGTTTGGTTGTACTCCAGTTCAGAAACATGTAATTTTTGCTTTTGGAGGTACCTTCCTATAATATTTGAGACATCATTACTTTTATGTATCAACATTTATGAAAATCAGTAACTTAAGATAAAGGACTGAAAACTAGCAAGCCTAGAGAACATCATAAAATCTTGGTCTTGGAGGAGAATATCCAATTTTTTCTTCTAGTTAGATTGGGAGTCCTTTCTAAAGGACCTTCTATAACCATTAGTGGGAGGATCTGAAACTCAGCCCATTCTCTTTGCCATCGGACATAATTATTAGAAAGAGCTTCCTTACACTGGTCAGAAATCACCTCACTGTTCCTTTCACTAATTTTAATTTTTCCCTGCAGAGCTACGTGGCTTAAATCTCATCATCCTTGAAATACAGGAAGACAACCGTCATTTCTCCCTGACACCTAATTTCTAGTTTGTGCATTCACAGTTTCTGCAGACTGTTCTCATATGATACAGTTTAATTCAACAGACATATATTGAACCCTCCAGCTATATGCAAGACACTTGGTCCAGGTTCTAGGAGGGTACACCTACTAAGCTTCCAGTGTAGTGGGGATGAGGAATATAAACACCAAATACAGGACAGGATGAAATGTGTTGAATAGAAATTTAACTCACATACTTTTAAGCCTTCATCTAAGTTTTGGGTAAAATGTTAAATACCATAGGAAAAAGGGAAAGCCCTTTCAGTAGGTCAGTAAAGAGCCCTCTCCAAGATTGAGACCATTTGGTTAACTCACATTATTAGGCATTGTCATTCACCTGCTTTTATCTCTGGTCATCTTATCTACCCCCACCAAATCATGGAGGACCTTTATCATGCTTTGCTGAAACCAAAATTCGTTATGCCTGTTCTAACAATTGTTAGTCAGAAGTTACACACCTCCATAGTGGGACTAGGTTAGAACCTCAAAGTAAAGGGAAGATAAAGAGTCATATGACATTTTTGTATACTCATCAAGAGAGACTTGGTTTAAAATTAAAAATAAGGAAAAAATTAATGTTGTCTAAATGTTAAAAATTGTTGAAGCTAAGTTGTGGTACCTGGTTGTTTATATTATTCTGCATACTTTTCAGTGTATTTGAAATATTTTAAAATTTATAAAAGGAAGAAATAAACACTGTCAGTAACCCATAGTGAAATCTTAAAAGTTGACTATGGCCATGGCAGATCATGAGCCACCAGAGACAAGAGCCACCAAATGATTGGGGATACTGGCTTATACTTAGCATTCACTTGTTGTACTTATTTAATTTCATTCTTAAAGTTGTTCTTTGAGTCAAAGCAAAAACAGCCATTCATAGGTGAGGACAGTTGGGAACTTTTGAGTCTTAAATCACCACTGTGCATTGTGTACTTCGGGAGGGGCTCTCCAGGATGACTGTACTTGAGATCATGATTCAAGCACCTCTAACTCCTGGTCCGCTTTCACTAAAGGTTAAGGAATTCAGCATTCTCTCTATCCTTTACACCTTCTTCCTTTGGGGTACCTTCCTAACTTTTTAACCTTTTCCCCCACATAGATGGGTATTGGATGGAGCATGCTTTGTTACTTCCTGTGTGAAAGTGACCCAAGGTCCTTGATCCTCCATTTCTGCACCAGTAAAATGGCAATAATGATACCAAAGATTTATATTTTTTCTAGGGCTGCTATAACAAATTTCCACGACTGGGTGGCTTAAGACAATAGAAATGCATTCTCTCACATTTTTGGAGGCCAGAAGTCTGAAATCAAGGTATTGGCAGGACCATACTCCCTCCGAAAGTTCTAAGGGAGTCTTCCTTGCCTCTTCCAACTTCCAGGCACCAGGTATTCTTGGTTTGTGGCAGCATAACTTTAATCCCTGACTCCATCTTCCCATGGTTGTCTTCCCCCTGTGTGTTTTTGTGTCCTCACCTCTTCTTATAAGGACACCAGTCGTTGGACTTAGGATTCAGCGTCATTCAGTATGACCTCATCTTAATGTAACACTAATTACATCTGCCACGGCCCTATTTCCAGATGAGGTCACACTTCAAGGTTCCAGGTCCACATGAATTTGGGGGGAATTATTTGGGGGCTTAAATAAGATACTCTATGTGGAGTACCTTCATAGGGTATGGTATACAGTAGGTGCTCACTAAAAGTTCCCATCCCTTAATGACTGCTGGTACATGAATGTCTGAGGAGAGTAGAGCTCACAGCACTGATTGCATATTTCCATGGGAAGTGCTCAGGATTTGATCTTCAAGACACTTTCCTGTAGCTTGCTTTTCCCATCTACCAAACGAGGCCAAGCATTTCTCTGAAAAGTGTGTAGAAATATGGTGAGGTGTTCTTTTATAAATTCTTGTTCTGGTTTTCCAGTTGTGAACATAGCAAGGGAAAACTTCTTGAGAATGTAACTTAGAATCAGGACACAGGACAGAGGTGGAAAAATACAGTTGTTCACACTGTCTGAAAGTGTATCATCAGTTCAGGCTGCCTTGGGTTATTTGCATTCTTCTCATTCTTTCAGCCTTGGGGGCCTTCTCTTGACATCTGGCCCTCCATAGAAAAAGCACCTGTGGTGGCTTCTTCTTTTTAATATCAAGTGCCAGCAGGTAGTGAGGTGTGTTATTCTGAAACATTGCTCGCAATCTCCCCAGGCTTTGGATGACAGAAAGTGGAATTTCCCTGAATGAGCGGGAAGTGTTTCATTAAAAATCTTAGTTGCATAATACTGCCTATAATGTGGAGCTTTGAAAAGCTATTCTTGCCCTGCTCTATAAACTGTATTTCAAGTGACATCTCTATAAACTTTGAACGTGTTGTGTGTACAGAAATCCAAAGACAGTAAATAAGGAGAGAGTCCAGATCTTCCTTTTATCCAAGTAGCTTATTTTAAGGAATTTACTTTCATGTAGGGGTGGAATAAAGCCTGTTGCTATTAAGAGACACCTTTTCTTTGTCTCTAGGCATTGGAGATGCCTAACTAGCAGCCACTTGTGAGACAAATGGGTAGAATTGTCATTTTTGGCAGTCCTGTAAACATAGCTACCCCAGGGAGGCACGGTGGCTAGTGCCAGGATGATGTGCAGTTGGCAGGTCTGTGGATAGATGTGGCTGAAAAGATTTGATTAACAAACACTCTTGTATATGAAGCTCACTCTTTTAATTACTGGTGATACTACTGTATTTATATTAACTTATTTGACCACCCAATATTTATCAAGTGCTTACTATGTGCTAAGCACTTGGGGATATAGAAATAAAAGTTCCTATTCTTAAGGGGTCCTCGGCCTAGTGGAGGAGATACATAGGGAAATTCATTCAATAGCTAGTTGAGCATAGTGTCTCAGGCACTGAGATCTTTGGTGCATGTGTTGAACAAGATATTTCTTAATATTATGAAATCTTCAGTTTAGTAGGGGAGACATACATTTAATAACTATACAAATGACTGTAGAATTATATTCTTAAGAATGGCTATAAAGTAAAAGGTCAGGGTGCTGTGAGAATGTATGACAAGGCCACCAAGTCATTGTTGTTTTCTAATCATGGTACTACAGTAAGTGCCACGGGGGGCTGTGTATTGGGAGCACACAGGAGTAGGGCTTGACTCAGACTCAGGTAAGTTAAACAGTTCCTGACAGAGGCAACATTGGATCTGGGAGGATGAGTAGGAGGTAATCTGGCAAATTAGAAGGGTAGACCCCCTCCCTGGTCTCAGCTCTTTCCCTCTGGGTAGATGATGATGCTATTCAGCAAAAAAAGAATGCAGGAGGAGAGGAGGTTTAGAGAGATGGACGATAAATTTGATTTGGGTCACCTTGAACCTGAGATACTTACAGACATCTGAATTAAAATTCCCAGAAAGCATATGAGCCTGGTGCTTAGTGTGGAGATGACTTGGGACCTGCCATGAGCAATTAGAAGCTTGGAAATAGATGAGAAGTGAGAAACACAGGGACTCAGACTGGGAGAGTTGCTCAGAAGAGGAGCTGGAAAAGGAGACTTCGAAAGAGCAGCTGGAGATAGGAGGGAAACCAGGAGAGAGTGGTGTGCCATTCATGGGCTGATGAGAGTGGTAGAGTGAACGAAGTGGTGTGGACACAGGAGCTTCACATCTCTTGTTTTCCCCCTGGGGATACTTTTCCCCCATGGGAGCAAAGCCTTAAACCACGAGAACAAAGCTGTTATCATAGAATATTAACAGTCACCAAGATGAGGGAGAGTGGGACCCGATGGTCTCTGCACAGGAGTTGTTTTGGCTTCCCGCTAAAATCATTCCACATTCAGATGAAAGGTCCATCTTCCAGCAATACTGGTCAGGAATGTGCTTGCTGATTCCAGAGAACACATTGCATTGTTTCTCTGTTGGTATTTGACTGGTATTTGCCTACATTCTATTTTGGACCCTGTAAATAGTAACCTTACCTTAATCTACTGTTAAATGATCTCTGTAATTTTTCTGTTAGAGTAAATTTTCTACCATTTAGGTCAGAACAGAGCAGGCTTCTGTGAGTAGTCTTTAGTTCTGGGCATGGGCTATGGGAGAGCATTATCACTTGGTACACTTGGTATCTTTTTTTTTTTTTTCCCCACTCTTCATGGGGCTTTTTATATTATACCCATCCAGAGGTCTAGAAAGTGGTCGGTGCATTACATTTTTCAAATGCATTAATCAATTAAAAAGTAAAAACAGGGGCACCTGGGTGGTTCAGTCAGTTGAGTGTCTGACTCTTGCTTTCAGCTCAGGTCATGATCTCAGGGTTGTGAGATGGATCCCTGTGTCAGGCTCCATGCTCATCATGGAGTCTGCTTGAGATTCTCTCTCTCCTGCTGCCCTCCCCCACATTAGCACCTGCTCTCTCTTTAAATAAATAAAATCTTTTTTAAAAGGGTAAAAATAGGCGTGCCTGGATGGCTTAGTCAGTTGAGTGACTGACTGCCTTTGGCTCAGGTCATGATCCCAGGGTCCTGTGATTGAGCCCTACATCAGGCTCCCTGCACAGCAGGGAGACTGTTTCTCCCTTTCCACGACTTGTGCTCTCTTATTTGGTCTCTCTCTCAAATAAATAAATACAATCTTTTTAAAGAAAGGGTAAAAACAAACCAACAGAACCTGGAAATTGGAAGAGCAAAGAGATAGTGTGGGGAAAGCAAACTAGTGTTTATTTAGTGTGTATTATGATCTAGGACGTCTCTTACTGTCAAACTATGTGACTAGTGATGGTAACACCAACTGAGAGGTTGTTAGAAATGCAGGTTCTTGGGCTGTACCACAGACCTGCTAAATCACAATCTACATCCCAGGTAATTTGTGCTCACAGTAGAGTTTGAGAAGAATTTCTCTAGGCACTTTAAACTATCACATTTAATTCTCATAGCAAACCTGTGAAGTACAGATAGTTATCCCCTTTGTCAGTCAGGGGTGACTGGAGAAACAGAACCAGTGGGAGATAATATTAAGACATTTATTCCGATGAATTGGCTTACATGATTGTGAGGCTGGCTAAACAAGTCTGTGTCCATAGGATAGGCAGTCAGGAGGGGAAGATCATGGGCAGTCTGGAACCCTTGGGGTTAGGCTGAAGCTGTTATCCACAGGAAGTCAGGAAGGGAAAAATCCTGAGAACTCAGGGAGAGTGGTTGTAGGTCTAGCTGGTATTTAGTCTAATTGGCCAGGAAGAACCCAGACTCTTTTAAGGGAATGATTAGGCCAGGCCCACTGAGGATGATGTCCCTAGCTTAAAGTCAATTTATTCGAAACTTGAAATACATCTGCACAATCCCCTGACAATAGCACCCAGATTAGTGTTTGATTATGCAATTGGGAAAAGGTCTGTGTGTGCTACAAATGGCTTTGCCTTCCCTTGCATTCTTGTAGTTCAGGCTCACCAAATTCATGTCAAAAGCCATCGCATCTTCATTTTCAGCAAACAGAGGTCAAGGAATTTCTTTTGGATTATATAGCTTGTCAGTGGTGCCTGAGCATTCATTCCCAGGACTGTCTTACCATGTTGCTTCTAAAAGAATTATCATTTTTCCAAGTGTGTTAGCCAGACCAGTACTGTGTGTTAACCCTGCACATCAGTTGAGTAACAATATTTGTAGAGCTCTTGGCATATCTTGTGTAGGCCTGAGGTAGGTTCTGTGTCAATAAGTGTCATTAAAAAAAAAAAAAAAAAGTGTCATTTAGCAGAGTGCAAGTAAAAGTGAAACACGGTCAACTGATCAAAGTAGTTTATAGTATACAGCTGCTTTATTGGCTGGAGCTTTGTTAAAGTAAACTTGATTTATCAAGATTATTGCCTTACAGAATCTGATGGAATGTGTATGTGCCAAGGTTTATAGGTTGCAACTTGGTTGCTAGCTTTTGTGAACAAACTTGCAGATGGTATTTGTATCCCCATGTCTCTGTTTTTGTTTGTTTGTTTTCCATCTCAGATGTCTTTGTTTATTACCTCATAGCATACTGTTCATGTATACCTGACTCCCAAAACACTGTTTTTTAACCTCAGGGTATTATTAATTTTGGAGACTTGTATGTAAGTGTGCAGTTCTTCTTCTCCTCCTCCTCCGTCGTCGTCTTCTTCTTTCTTCTTTCTTCTTTCTTCTTTTTCTTTCCTTTATTATAAAGTTACATGCTTTTTTTTGATTGTTAGAAAATGTGCTCCAACAAGTTATGACCTGGTGCCTTGCATTGCCTAGTAGTTGATTGTCATGCAGTTCTAATTTTAGAATATGCAATAATTTGCTTAGCATTTAAAAATGTCTATACTTGAAGCAGATCAGGGCAACAAAATCTTTGAACCAAAGGCTACTAAATAAGTGCAATTTGCCCACTTCTTGAAAATCACCAACCCTTGAATAGGACTCTTACCTCTTTTAATGTTTCCATGTCTTTATTCGTGAATTCCCTTGTCTATCCTATGACCCACATTTCAAGTCGAGGTTTAATTGGATTTTTTCTAATCAAAAATATTTTTGCCATTTCCTTTTGAGGTTGTCCTCTTTGCTGACCCTGTCCTGTACACCTGCTGATCCTAGTTGCTTCAGAAGGGTCTTAACCCCAAAGTTGAACTTTCTATAGCTGCCTATTGGAAAAGGTGATACTTTGGAAACTTGGGGTTTTCAAAATAAATAGGTCAGGAAATTAGTAACCTATGGGTCAACTTGCAGAAGATTCAAAGATATATTTAATTTAATCTTTCATAAAAGAGCAGCTTTGATGAATGGCTTGTTTTATAGAGTGGTGAGAAACAGCTGTTTGACAGACTGCTTGGGAAATTAAGATCTTGCTTATGCTTTTTTTCCCTCCCCCTCCTAGAATCATGAAACCTTTATATAAGCCTGGGCCAGAGAATACTAAATGGTGATCAGTTATCAGGGATATCTATTATAAATGCCATCTGTTGAAGGCTTCACATATATTCAATAGCATTTTTGCTGAAGTACTCTATCATAAAACTTGTCACTTGTGAACTATGTCTAAATTAATTTGGAGCCAGTGTACTAGGTTTGAATCACATGAGGCTCATTAGTATTTGCCACGTCAGGATCCACTTGGGCTCTTGCCCTCTTTACAGAGGTGTAGTTTTTAAAGATAAACTTATTTTTTTCCTATCCCAAGCTTATCAGCAGACCAGAGCAGCAATATGCAAAGTGACACAAATTACACAAACTGCGTCGTCATCCTATTCTTTGGTGATTTCCCTATATCAAAACTGTGTTCTGATTAATTGTTTTTCCAGTGACAACTAAATATATAAATAACAAGAAGATCTTAGTTTGGTGGCTGTCTCCCAGGGGTGCAGAATTTTTATCTGTATATTTTATGCCAACTTGTACTACAATAATATATGTAACTGAACTTCTCTCCAAATCTTTGAGCCTAAAATCTGATCTTTTTATTTTAGTGTCTTCCAAAGCACTTAAATATTTTTGAATGGATGAATGCACAAATGAAAATACTGGTGCACTTAAAGAGCAACTATGGTCAGCCTATAAACAGAAATTGGAATAGAGAGCTGGAAAGGCACATTCTAAGTTCAGCTTCCCTTCTTGGTGTTGGAGATCCAAATGGAGCTGCAAAACTACTTGTATGTCTTCACTGTGTTCCTCTACTAGAGAAATGAATCCATTAACTGAATGTGGTGTTTTAGAAGGGGCATATATGGAGTGATGAGATGGGAGGTAGCCCTTCGTCTTGCTTTCCTGATCACCTGGTCAGCAAGGGATGACATCACCTACCCTTACTTTGCCTTTGGGAAGGATGATGATTCATAGACCTCATTTACAAAGGTGAGGAGTAGTTATAGGCAGAAAACTGAGCTAGCTGACATTTGCTCTTTGGAGAAGGAATTAATCAAATTTTGTCCCCACAGTTTGCAGGTGTCCCACCTTCTGCCTAAGCATTTCTTGGGAGAGAGCCCAGGGGACTATTATTTCAAGCCACAGGTCTACTTGGAGGGTCATGCAGCAAGTGACTTATAAATAAAATCAGAGTCTGTGAATAGTGTCATCACATTAAAAGACAATAGCTAGATTCTCCCATTAAGCAAAGAGCTTGCATCTTTGGCATCCATGAGTTGGTATCATTTATGGGATACCTAAGATGTACCTTGCTCCGATTAACATTACCATGCTACTTGCTATAAAAAAGCCTACAGAAGATACTAGGGTCACCACTTTCTGAAGACTGAGTTGTAATACCTCCATGGCTGGTGCAGATGGCAGATCTCTTTCTTACCTCTCCATTTGTGTGTCTAATGGCTCATCCTACTTCACAAATTCACAAATTCTGCACCCTCTTCCCAACCTATTTCTTCCACTTCCCCCATCTCATAATTTTTAGCGTAAGCCAAAAGTTTCCCTAAAATAGTCTTCCTAAAGACTCCCTGAAATAGATCTTAAGTTCTTTTCTCTAACTTCATTACCTCAATCCTATTCCAGAAATCCATCATCTTTTCCCTAAGTGGATACACTAGCCTTCTAACTTGGTTCTGCTATTTCTGCTGTTGTCCAACTACCTCCTTTCCTGGCCATAGAAAAGCTCATCTGACTGCAGTGTGGCCAGATCAGACCTCTTCCCTGTTTAGTGCCCTTGGTGCTCATCTGTCAAAGTTAGTCTAAATGCAAAGTCTGCCCTGGTCTGCATCTCAGACTGTACTTCATACTGTTTGCCTGTGGCTCACTACAGCTTTTCCTCACATGGTCCCTGCTTGCTGCCACTAGTCCAAGCATTTGCCCTGTCTATGCTCTGTCCTTGGGACACTCTATAGAAACCTCACTGGTTCCCTCCCCTTCAGGTCTGAATGTAAAATCATTTCTTCAGAGGGGCCATTATTGTCCATGCTGTCCGAATAGATCACCTCTCTCAACTACCTTCCCACCCTCACTTGTTGGTTATTTTTTTACTTAGTTGTTTATTCATTGTTTCTTGTAATCTACTGGAGCGAGCTTTTGTGAAGGCAGGGTCCTTAACCCCTTCCTCCCCACTTTTCTCCATCCTCCCATCCTTCTTCCATCCTTCCATCCTTCCATTCCCCCTTCCTTCCCAGGGCACAAAGTGGTGCCTGGCAAAGAATATTTGTCTAACAAATATTATTTTAATGGTTGAGTCAGTGTTCATTATTCTTGTGTTTTTGGTCTGTAGCAGTATACTAGGTTGACAGCTTCGGGAGGTGTTGTGGACTAAGCAGTGTCCTCCAAGCTGACTGTTTTTGGAGAAGGAGCCTTTATGGAAGTAATTAAGATTGAATGAGGTGTAAGAGTAGCCATGATCTGATGGGATCAGAGCCCTTCTAAGAAGAAGAAGAAAGACTAGAGAGCTTTCTGCACATGCATGCACACACTGAAGAGAGGAAGTAGAAACACACAGCCACAGCCATCTGTAAGCCGGGAAGGGAGCTCTTGCCAGAAGTCAAGTCAAGTCAGCTGACACTTTAATCTTGAACTTCCCAGACTTCAGAACTCTGAGAAATAAATTTCTGTTAAAGCCTCTCAGTCTGTGGCATTTTGTTATGCAGTCCAAGCTGACTAACACGAGGAACAGTGTGCAGTGACTGTCAGGTTGCTTTTGTAGGTCTTAACACATGTCATCTTCCACATATAATTTGGGTTGAATCTTCCCAAATGCACTAAATTAGTCTCCCTCATTATTTCTTATCTACTCAGTGTCTGTCTTATCACCTAGCTTCTGAGATCTGTTAGTTTGGCATTTTATTACTCAGGGGAGTTAGTGTTATCTGGTGAATTAGAAAATTTATAAAAATGTTAAAATATGTTAAAGTAACATTTAGAAATGTTGAAAGCAAATAGTTCCTACCGCCGGGTCCTGGGGAATCTATGCATTATTTTCATCTAGGAAAAGTCTCATTTACTTTTATTTATTTTTTTTAACATCTCAAGGCCAGTTCCTTTTATATGATTTATAACAATCATGTCTTATTGATCATAGTATCTCTAGTATACAGGGCAGTAAAACATCTATTTTAAAACATTGTATAAACTCAGTAAATTTATTGAATAAATAATGAAAGTTTTCTGAACCCATGATTTGTTTTTAGTCTTCAGTATGTAAAACCTTGTTAGAAGTCTGTAGAAAGATTAATTATATACTTTAGAATAATCAGTATGTACTCTTATTATACTTTTAATTTTCATCCATTATCTTGGTGTTTGAAGTTAAAAATCTGAGCTAAATTTAGAGGATTGGTTCCTAAATTGGGTTCTCTAACTCTAACTTAATGGTATCTGTGAGCATATATTTTATAGTATTACTGGCAGTGGTTGCATATTGCTTTCATTTCAACATTTTAGATATTCTCTGTTCCTCAGAAGCAGTAGAGAAGAAGAAAAAGTTATATGAAGAATTTGGAATAATGATCTCTTTATTATATGAGGGACTTTGGAAACTCCAATTCTCAGGGCTTGAATGAGATTTTTTTCCCTCTGTAGAATTTAAATGAAAATCTTGGAAATCCACAAGTGTTATTCTTTATAGACCTTTTGAACTGAAGTTTAAAAAATGAGCATTTGTAATAAGGAGGGTATGATGAACAAAGAGTGGAGTGGGGGTGATTGGGACAAAGTGGAGCAGAAATGGGGGTGAGATTCCAGGGATAGTATGTACTGAATACTTTAGGCGAAGGACATTGAAAGTTTGCAAAAGTTCCCCTTTTGCTTCTACAGGCGACTCACTGTTTTTATCTTGATAACCATACTTATTCCTGAACTCTCTCTCCTTCCATGCTGCCTTTCCTGCAAAGTTAGTCTGGGCCTTTGAAGTCAGATTGCCTGGGTTGAAATCCTGAGTCCTCCATTTAATATTTGTATTCAAGGGCTTTCATATAATAAGATCTTTTATTTTTAAAGGATTTTATTTATTTATTCATGAGAGACACAGAAAGAGAGACATAGGCAGAGGGAGAAGCAGGCTCCATGCAGGGAGCCCGATGTGGGACTTGATTTCAGAACTCCCGAATCCCGCCCTGAGCCGAAGGCAGATGCTTAACCGCTGAGCCACCCAGGCGTCCCTCATATAATAATATCTTAATAATTAGTTATTTTTATCATTGTCCTTCTCCTCCTTACCATCATTATTGTCGTTGCCATCATCTTTATTTCTCCCAGGGAGCCTATCACATCAGTATTTTATTAATTGAATAAATATTTAAAATAGCATATGGCATGAGAAAGAATTTCAAAGTGGAAAAGCTCAGAAGTCAGGCAGTTTGTTGAGCAGAAAATGTAGCTTATTTCAGATACATAGAGAAGGTTGGACAAGGAAGGATTGAAACAGGGAAAGAGTTGAGAGTGAAGAGTGGTAGATGAGCAGAGAATTCATACATTTTTAAAGCAGGATTGGGTAGCAGGTGCTGTTGATGCCCACCTCTGGTTTCAGTTACTTCCACTGCAGGTTGATTGGGTGGTAGTTCCATAGAAGCTCAGACTCACACTAATGGTGTCCACCTTAACCTCCTGACTTCATTTTACTTTCTACCTTCTCAGACCATTGAGGTCAACTTGACCCCAGGCATATCTGCAGCCTACAAGTGTGGGGGTTAATGTCTCCTGACAACTTTCACACAATAACACAAGACTTCTGCCTTTCAGATGAACTTCCTGGAAGGCATTGTCTTTGCTTCTTAGAGGTCCCACTGGCATACAGCCTCAGTTGACTGTGATCTTTATAACACACACTCATATTGAGCTTTCCTCTGTCCTTGTCTCACTCTTCCCTCTCACTCACTCACTCACTCACGATTTTCAGGCCCTTTTCCAAATTAATACCTTTTCCATGACTCTCTGACTTTGTCTCAGGTCCTCTTTTGGAAGAACCCAAACAAAGAAGAAAATTAAAGTGTGGGAAATTGATAAGCCAGCATTCATTTGGGATGCTTTTGCCATTCTCTGAGGTAAATAGCTTGCTGCTAAAATATCTTAGCAATATTGAATTATCTTAACTTCTTTCAGCTATATTGAAATTTTCTTGAGGACAAGGACAATTTTTGAAAATTTTTATGTACCCCACCTTCTGTCACTCAGTGGTAACATTATTTGTTGATTGATTGGTTTTCTAGTTGAATCTCCAAAGTCCTCTTGAGACTATCATTCAGAGTAATCTAGTTTAGCAGTGGGGAATCAGTAGCAAGTGACAAATGAGTTCTCTTAGTTTGAGGATTTTAGTTTTTAAGAGCAGTAGCTCATGTGAATTTCCTAGCTGAAGAACAACCTTGCTCTTGGGAGTAATTATCTCTCCAGAGATGATCATCTTTGTCTACTGCCCCTTAGCTTGATGTACCTTCAGGTGATGTGTAGTTATTTGGCTTTCTGATTTTGATCTGTTCCTATGAGAAAGAAGTGAATTCTTTGGGGAGGATAGTACTGTAGGGCATTTGTCTATAGAGCACAAAAGCAGTTTTTCCAAATTAATGACTGAATGAATTGTTAAGATGGTCAAAATAAAATAAAACCAATCAGTATTTTGAAATATTGGTAAAATGTAAACTTATCTTTTTGGCTTTAACTCATATTCCCTTATAAAAAGATCCATGAGAAGACCTGTGCACTGGCATGGTATCCAGACTTCAACCTCCTAGGGAATTATAATAACAGTGATTTGATTAGGAAAAGAAAGAGTTGTACACCTGAAAATAAAGTAACATTGTGTGTCAACTATGCTTCAACTTAGAAAAGAAAGAAAGAAAGAAAAGAGAGAGTTCATTGGGATCGGAGATATGCCATGTGTATGTAGGCCTGTGAAGTTCCAACAGAAACTATTTTAATGAATTAATACATGCAAAATGTTTAGAAATGTGCCTGACACATGGTGGATGCACAGTTTACATTATCTCTGATGATGATGTAAGAACAACAACCACAAAACAGTGAGGAAAGAGTCCCACTGCCTTCAACATGTACTTACCTTTGTGACTTGGAATTTTAGGGTAGAGGATACCCAAACAGAACTCCTGTAGATGATAGTCTTTTTGGGTTACTATAACAGAATACCATAACTGGGGGGCTTATAAACAACAGAAATTTATTTTTCACTGTTCTGAATACTGAGAAGTCCACAAGACCCAGGTGTCAGCAGATTCAGCATCTGGTGAGGTCCCTCTTCTTGTTCATTGATAGACGTCTTTTCTCCATGTCCTCACATGGCAGAAGTGGTGAGGGAGCTTTCTGGGGTCTCTTTTATAAAGCATTAATCCTATTCATGAGGACTTCAACCTTATAATCTAACTACCTCCCAGAGGTCCCCTCCCGTATTGGGGGAGGTTAGGTTTCAGCATGTGAATTTTGGGGAGACACAAACATTAAGTCTATAGCACTGCATTTGTTAAATATACCTCCTTTATAGAAACATAGGTAGTAAGAACCACCCCCCACCTCCCTCCCCACTAGCTGCCTGTCCATTCAATGTGAAGAAATTGAAGCAGGTCTTATCTTAAGGCTGATGTAATGGGAATTTGACTTGAGATGAGACAGAACTATCATCAGTAGGTTCCTAGCCCTTGTCAGAACCTTGTTTTTGCTATGTCTGTTATTACTCTAAATAGATGTCAAATTAACCGAAATGAGCACAGCTCTTTTCTTGGACACAGTGTGTGTTCAACCGCAAATAATTCACTATAAGCTTCTGGCAGACATGAATCTGTGCCTTATATTTTCATACACACAGATATGGAGCTCCTGACAGATAAGGCCACACCCCATCATGGTATTGCTGACATATTTCTCCCCAAACAGCACTGCTGATCATTATGAAAGCAAGACAGGTTTTAAAGGAGAAAGAATATGTTGGGAGTTGAAAGCAAAACAGAGAGTAACTTTTAACACATACTTGGAGGCTATCTTTCAATTTTTTTCCCTGTATTATTTTGAGGCAGATCAAGAGATTGCCACAATACTGATGTGGTCAATCTATTCAAGAAAGTGATATATCCAAGTTTGTCATGGCCCTTGAATTACCTTTTTTTTTTTTAAAGACAAGCAGCGGCCAAAGAGGTCATTGAGGCATCAGTTTGATGAAACCTCTTCTAGCAAATTGCCATTTCTGATTATTCAGTGTATCTTATCTTTCATCACTCAGAATGGCTACTTCAAAGGGAGATGTCTCCTCTTGTGGAGACAGTGATGGGAATATTGTAACTTGCAGTTTCCAGCATGCCTTGAATTCACCTTTGTCTTGTTTGTTGCTGAGTCTGGAAGGCCAAGTGAAAATCTTTTTCCTTCTTCCCTAACTGCTTTGTATTCAACTATTCCTTTCTTTCAAACATAATGCATTTCTAGTAACTGAACTTTTGTTTATCTTTTTCTGAATTCAGATTTATTCTTACTGCATTTACACAGAGCACATATTTCATTTTGGTTGTTATTTAGCTTTTGGTCTATGCATCTGCCTCTTCTCCAGGTCAGAAACCATGTATTATCTTTTTTTGGTGTTGGTGGGAAGACTGGAGCTTTTCACAAAGTAGACACTCAAGATCCGTTACTTTAATGAAATGTTTATTGAGTAAATGTTAAAGTATTATAGTTATCTGATTAACTATCGATACTAAAAGTATGAAATTATGTACAAATTAGCAGCTAGGTAGAGCAACAAACTATTAGTAGTTAATTGGAATCATAGAATTTTTAAAAGTATATGCGATTTTAGAGGAACTTGAGACTTTAGTCCAACCTCTGTTTCACGAATGGAAAATCTTGCTTTAGATGAAAAGTCCAAGGGCAGGGCTATGCACTGCAATCTTTGAGTGCTTTTACTAGAGAGCTGTGGAACTGGCCTATGAAAAACCCGTTATCAAAATTCCAGTGTTGTAAGGGTTCTGAACTCTAACCTCCCTACATGTCTCTCTCCATGTGATGTGCAAGAATTCTAAAGGTAAGACTTAACCAGTTGCTTCTGAAAATCTGTGATATTAAGAACAGAATCAAGTTAACTTTGTAGTCTAATTGCCCACTCATTTTAGTTGACTACAAAGCCAGGATTTAGAACGTTTCTAATGAGAAACAAAGGAGGTATCAGAAATAACAAAGAACATTGAGGATCTTCTTAAAAACTTTCAGAGCCTCTCTTCTCAGAAGATTCACTGTGAGTGAGAGAGAAGAAAGAAAGTAAACATTTATCAATAGCCTTTCGTATGTCAGGCCCTGTCACATTTATTAGGTCCAACAGTACTTTAAACCAGTGGATTTCAAGCAGTAATGACTTTGCCATTCCCACCCTAGGGGATACGTGTCAATGTCTGGAAACAATTTTGATTATCACTACTGGGGGGTTGCTATTGGCATCTGGTGGGTAGAAGCCAAGGATGCCGCCAAACATCCTACCACACACAGGACAACCCTCACTAAAAACACTTTTCCAGCCCAAAATGTCTATAATGTCATGGTAGAACAACTCTGTAAAAAATTGTATTATCCTCATATTTACAGATGAGAGAACAGAAGCTCAGCTCAGTGTTCCTTGGTTAAATAGATTGGGCTTATAAATCAAGATTTCTCAACAACCAAGACCTCCCCAGCCTCTCTCTAAATGAGCAGTGACTCCTAAACATAGGTTTACATAAGCATCAGCAGGGAGCT
This sequence comes from Vulpes vulpes, assembly GCF_048418805.1. Taxonomy (NCBI): domain Eukaryota; kingdom Metazoa; phylum Chordata; class Mammalia; order Carnivora; family Canidae; genus Vulpes; species Vulpes vulpes. The sequence goes on along the minus strand of NW_027325780.1, from coordinate 2,311,822 downwards.
TGTTCAGACTTCAGCTTTCTGGATCTGCCCTTAGAGATTTTGTTTACTTTGGTCAGGTATAGAACATGAAATCTGCATATTTTATCAAGCAGGCTCTCTTCAGACGCACAATTGGAGAAATATTGCCCCAAACAGGGGTGTCACTGCTTGGACAGTGCTGCTTTTATTGTCCTTGTGGCTGGGAACTAGTGATTTGACTACTTTTGCTTTGCTCTGGCTTCTCCTCACTTTAATGTCACACTTTCTTCTCCTTTGACTATCCCGTGAGTAATGACAGGGGCTTTCTTAGTTGAGTAAGTGACTGTTACAGGGTAAGACTGTACCCAGGGTAGATCCTGAATAAATTGAGGAATTGGAGGCAGATGTCATATCCTCCGTCAGATATATTTTATTTCTTCATTCTAGGCTACCATTCTTTTAAATTAATGATGGTGTTTGGTACTTTGGGTATTGGAAATAACATAGAACTGTTTTATAACACTGATTTTGGGGGAGGAATGACTAAATCTTCCTTTAGAGTTAGCCAGACTGGTTTGTTTTATTTAACAAACATTAATTGAGTGCTTCCTCTGTGGCAGCTAGGAATTTTACCACATGACTGATAGGCAATAATATGTGGTAAAATAGGGTCAGTGTTGCTGGACATCAGGAAAGCTCACATTGGATTGGTGAGTGACTTAGAGGTGACTAAGGGATAAAGAAGTTGGAGGTGTTTCCTACAAAATATAGTACAGTCTATTCTCATCATTCATGGATTCCATATTTGGGAATTTACCTCCTTGCTAAAATTTATTTGTAACTCCCAAATCAATACTAAAGGAACTTTCACAGTTATTCATGGACATGAGCAGAGAGGTGAAGAATTTGAGTCACTTGACAAGCATGTTCATAGCTAAGGTCAGACAAAGAGAAAATCTGCCTTCCTGTTTCACTTCTCATACTATACACAAATATAATTTTTGTGGTCTATTTAGTGCCCTGTTTTCTGGATTTTTGTGTTTATGGTGGTGATTAAAAGCTATCCCCTTTAAAGACATAATTATCAATGAGGTTCAAACACCATTCAATTCATTTTCAAGAGCCAGATTTTGCTGTTTAAAATGGCCTTGAAGCATAGCTCTGAAGGGCTGTCTAGTGCTCCTAAGCAGGAAGGATGTACCTAAGGGAGAAAATATGGGTGTTAGATAAGCTTCATCGAGCAGGAATTATAGTACTGTTGGCTAGTGAGTCAATGATAATGAATTAACAATATATATTAAATAAAGTGTCTTTAAACAGAAACAAATAAGATTATGTATTGATTGGCTGATGAAAAATTTTTACCAGAGGCTTGCAGGAACCCTACTCGGTATTTTCCCTAGGAACAATGATTCAACATTTGCTCTTCAGTGTTTGTGCAGGCTCTATAGAACGTAAGTACCATGAATAATGAGAATCCACTGAGTATGGATTACCTAAACTTAGCGTATACAGTGAAGTACTATGCAGCCATGTTGTGAAACTATCAGGAAGAGGCTTTCATTTTGCCTAAATGATTTTTTTTTTCTGAAGTAAATATGGGTAATTTCCATTCATACAGAAATAGCATTTGTCAATTAAGGTAATTGCTTACTAAAGGGATAAAGTACATTAAAAGCTATCCCCTTTAAAGAACCACTATGAGTATCTAGACTGATTTCTGGGATCATTATCATGCCATTTTATAAACCTTGTCCTGGCTTTTAGCACTGATTTTTAAAAATTTATTTCCACCCAGAGTCCACAGAGTTCAGGAAGGAGAAGGCCTATTGAGTTGACTACCTATTTGGATTGTGTTTTCTCTAAAAGTCAGAAAGAAAAGTTCTACCTGATTTAGAGTTTCAGAGTGAACACAGATTGATATGTTTTGAGCTATGTCTTCTTCATCAAATGTTTCATCCTTTTCTATATTTGAGGATCAGTGACAGGTACCAGTTTTCTGTAGAGCATATGTGTTAGGGAGACCCCACTGAGGAGGCCTCCACATGCACAGTGAAACTTTAGTTGAACTTGTAGACTCCTTTTTCTCCAAGTCACTCCCTGCCTCACCTCTGCTTGAGATGGAGCCCAGGGAAGGAAAAGAAAAAGGGCAGGTTCGGCCGTTGGCCTTTGGTCCACTGTACACAAAATTCCAAATGCATTACATCAGGGGACAGCTTAATGTTTTAAAAAATGATGATCACAAATATCTAGCTGTGATAGGTTGAGTTATAACATCCCAGGTTCACATCCTAAACTGCTACTGTGCCATATAATCCTTAAATGGCAAAAGGGACTTTGCAAATGCAATTGAGTTAGGGATTTTGAGATGGGAGATAAGAGTACCTTGGAATCTCCTGGTGGGCCCAATCATGGAATCACTAGGGTCTTTCCTGAGGGAGGCATGGGGAGGTATGATAGAGGAGAGGAGGTGGTGCTGAAAGCAGTGACTGGAGCAATGTGCTTTGAAGGTGGAGGAAGTGGCCAAGAGCCAAGGAAGGCAGGTGGTGACTAGAAAATGAACAAGGCAAGGACATAGATTCTCCCCTCGGAGCCTGAAGAAATAACTAGCCCTGCCAACAGCTGGACTTCAGCTCATGAAACTGATTCCACATTTCTGACCTCCAGAACTGTGAAAGAATAAATTTGTGGCATCATAAGCTACCAAATTGTGGTGATTTTTTTTTTTTTTAACAGCAGCCATAGGGAATTACTATACTATTCAAAGAGCATTTTTCTTTTTTTTTTTTAATTTTTATTTATTTATGATAGTCACAGAGAGAGAGAGAGGCAGAGACACAGGCGGAGGGAGAAGCAGGCTCCATGCACCGGGAGCCTGATATGGGATTCGATCCCGGGTCTCCAGGATCGCGCCCTGGGCCAAAGGCAGGCGCCAAACCGCTGCGCCACCCAGGGATCCCCCAAAGAGCATTTTTCTGATGCTGTTATTATATCATTTCTTTTTAGAAAAGTAAGTTCACATAAAATTTATGGAAATACACTTCTTGTGCAAACATTTCCATAACTAAACAAATTTATTTAAGCATTTTTAAGAGGAGTATCTGGGAAGATTCATAAAATCATGGCATTCAAGGGGGTCTAGGGAAAGGTTAGTCTAACTATTTTACAGATGAGTTAACTAGGACTGGAGTCTAGGTCTCCTGATATCCAGTCTAACGAGGGTAGAAGATGAAGCAAGGAATTGGCTGCCCCTCTTTCTGGCCCCTGGGAATGTCCTGCCTCCTTTGTGAAAATGGTGCCAGTGTGTCATTTGCTGCCATTTGTGACTTTGGCATTGCTGCCCAACAACTATGAGTCTAGGAACAGCTCTGACTTTGTCAAGGATTGGAAGGGGGTATAAAGAAACAGGCACCAGTTGGAATAAAGTTATTTTAAAAAATTAACTCAAACGTATAGTTATTACTAAATAACTGTAATCTATACTCTGATGTTTTAAGCCTTTCATTAAGAAATGAAAGGAATTTTCTCCAAACCCATCCATTAAGCCTTGAAATCCAATCCTTGCTCTCAAGTGCAAAGTCTGGAAATGAAATGGAATGCCAGAAATTACCTCGATTGAGACCTTTTTCTTTTGTTGTGCTCTTTTGGAAACTAATCCAGGGACAACAAGAATGCAGCAGAAACGAAATCGCCAAAATGATTATAATACTGCCTATTTAAAGACTTTGTTTACCTTTTAGACTGTCTCAGATAAGTAAAGCTTTGTAGGAAGTGTTTAGACCCAGAGATAGGGAAGCTTTTAAAGTATATTATTTTTTCATGTAAATAGGAGAAATATAACCTTAATACCTCTACATATTTCAAAAATATGTAGCAATACTAGCCTTAAGTTTCTTATGTTTTTAATAGAGGGGGGAGGAAGATTTAGTAATAGTAGACACTTGCTTCCGGTAGCTTCTATAATCCTGGCAATAGTCTATGAGATATAAATATTGTTATTTTACTTTACTTCTCAAGAAACTAGTTCAGTGAGCTGAAGTAATTAGTAAAGTCAGTGTGAGGAGTTTGAAAAGAATTAGGTCTCAAGGCTCCAGATTGAGGGACCAGGCTGTTATAATTTTCCCCAACTGGCTATTTCCTCCCCATTCTATGGGCATATGCGGGGTATATGAATGCATGGGGCAAATGCAGTGTCAAGCCTTCCCAATTCAGGTTCTTAGATATGTCTTTGTTGATGAAAATTTTAATTTGTAGGACTGTATTTTTTAAATGAATCATTGCTTATTTATTTACATTAAGCTTTTCTACATTTATAATTTAATACAAAGCAATACATGCTCATTATAACAAATCTTCCAGATGAACAAGGTTTAAAAGTGTGGCTATTCTTCCATGACTTTCACAGCTTCATACAATGCAGAAATGTCCTTTTAAGGAAAAGCATTGCCTAGTTTAGGTTCTGCTAAACAGAGAAAAATGGATTGTAATTTGAATGCCTATTGTTCACATGTACATCATTGCCCCTAAAACACTTCACAGACTTTGTTCTGTTCAGTAGCTAAAATTCCTTAACCTAGTCTGAGATGCCTCAAATTCAAATGCAGTCACTCATGAATGAATGAGATTTTCCTCTATTATGAATTTTCTCCACTGTACACAGGGTATATGTACAGAGTATTTATACCCTCAGAACTGCTAAGTATCAGAGTCCCTGAGGAAAAAGCTCCTTGGGCTCTTGGGAAGACATCTCATGGTGAGATTAGGGGCCCACAGTCCCACAAACACATGTTGAAACAAGCAGTAACCTCTTACTAGAATTGATCTTATGTAGTACCTGAGGTGGTACTTCCCAGGTGGTTCATGGCTTGTCTGTCTGGATTTTAGTCTTCAGGCAACCTCTTGGAATTACCCTCAGCCTTCTAAGAGTTTCCAGTCCTCATTTACCCTCTTTTCCCTATTTACTCTTTCTCTGAAACTATAGGGAACAAGTCCATTCTTGCTCCAGTATTCCTGGTTCTGATCCAACTTGTTCCCTACCTTATCACAGCACTGATCACCCCTGCAGAAGACTGGCAGTGGTCTCCTGATGATCATAATACACCTGCCTAAATAGGGGTACTTACTGTGTAGTAGGCAAGTATGTTGATTGGATATTTTCCATTTGCCCTTCTAGAACTACTGTTTCCTCTGTTCTGTAATCCTGGAGGTGGCTTACATTGATGGGCCCTTACCCCTTTGGCTTTCAGTTAGTTGTAAGCCATGGGAGGCACTGACAGGAAATGGGAGGAGGGTGAGGTGGAATACTTATTCCTCCACCTCCCACCCTGTGAGTTGTCTGTGGTTGGTTGAGTTCCTCTGCTTCTGAAAATCACAGCTTTTCTGGTTTCTCCCCCATGTCCCTTCAGGCCTGGTGGTGGTAATGGTTCCTTGGCTTCTTGTGGTTGCCTGGGATTCCCCATCCTTTGCCTACAGCATTGTCAGTAGTCTCTGTCTTACCTTGTCCTCAGTGATATTGTTGGAGTGAGCCATCTGTTTTCTGCCAGGACCAGAGTCTCAGGCCCTTTTCTCCTGCCTCTCTTCCACCTCTCACCTGTGAGTGGCTCTTCTTTGCCCTTTATGTGTTAGTGCCTTCATCCCCACGCCTCCTTCCCTAGACCCTGTGATTTGGGTAACTATCTGTCATCAGTAATTTTCACCTTAGTAGGAAATTATTTCAGAAAGCAATGTCAGAATGGGAAGGCACTTGAGAAATCATTGTGGTCTTGTGAGTTTTTATTCAAAAGTTAAAAAAAAAAAAATAGAGCCAGAGAAGATAGATGTTTTGCCTGAGGTCCATTAGATAATACCTATAGGCTAGTTCCTCATTCCTTCCTCTGTACAACATGGAGACTGGGGTTTAGTGTCCCAGATTGGAGGTATCTTCAGAAATGCAGGCCAAAAGATGCTGCCTTCTGAAACTGAAGCCAGTAAGACTCAACATTAAATAGGTAGACTCAATCCCTTTGCAGAAATAAACAGATTCTAAGAGGAGATAATGGTTTTGAAAATGTATTGTGGGCAAGTCGATAATGTTTCATGGTTTCAGCTAGAAGATTAGGGAGTTTCCCAAGAAATTAGCATAAGCTTTAATCTAGTAGATTTTACATACACAAAGGGAAACATCATCACAGAAGGGTTGATTGACTGGAGGGGTTGGAGAAGTCTTGAGAGAGGTTCACCTCTGTGGCCACCCTCTGGATTACTTTATCTAAGGTTTGCACAATTCTGTGGGTCTGAAGATAGACTCTTAACCTCAGGATCCCTCTGGATATTTGTTACTGCAGGGATCATAGCAGCAGGACTCATTGGAGCTGACCTTTGAAAATAACTGCTCTTAAGAGAAGAATTTGATTCTGCGTAAATCCTTGGGGGCTAATTTCATTTACGTTCTTTACTGCCGGCCTGCCTTCCAATGAAGCTGACCAAAGGGCCTGTGTTTTCTGGAATAGCTCATTGACTCCACATCCTTTCATTCCCTGTGCTATAGTTCCCAGTGCTTCTCTGAGTCCCGTTTGGGGTTCTCATAGCAGACTTACCTGACCTCTTTATGTCCTTTCCCTGGCCTCTGCTGAGCTCGCCCACTTCATCTCTTGCTTTATGTGCTGGTAGTAGACCCCATGTCCATGCCACTCTCTGCCTCTCTCTATGTTCCCACACTTCCCTCTTCCTGGAACTGATTATTCTGCCTCCTTCTCTGCTCCCTAGCCCCCACATTTAACTGCTTTTAAGATGCAGTCCAGATATCACCATTTCCCAGAGCCTCTGCTCCCCAACCTTGCTGAGAGTCCTGGTCGCTGGTTCCTATTCCAAGTCATGCATATATCTGTCATAGCACTCATCACCTTGTATATAAATTGCCCAGTCTGATAAGTTTTGTATATAAGATTGCCCAGTAAGTTTAAAAACTTACTGTTTATTCTCACACTGAGTTCCTTCAGACCTGGATCTAGGTCACCTTGGCGCCTCAGCAACAAATATAGTGCCTGGCTCACAATACACAGACACTCAACTTGGAAGTGGGTATTCTGATTAGTAAGAAACAAATTATACTTTGGGGCTTTCCTGACTTCTGTGGACTCTCAGCTTTTTGCTTTGCCTTCTTCCACCTCAAGCTCTTCATATCTCAGGGACACTTGTATGCCCAGAGACATTGAGGCCATAGGGATGGTTCATATGCCATTGTCCTGTCCTTGCCAATGAAAAGAATGATGCAATTATAGGAGATAGGTTTATCTTGTGTGGTAGCATCTGAGAAAGAGAGAAGGGAATTGCACACACAGTTATGGCAGATCAAGGAGATTGTAGGAGTCAGAGCTCCCAGTAGAAGCCAGTGGTTGTTAGGTTATAAAATCATAGGGCCTGTTAGGTGGCAATGCCCCAGGAAAAGCAATAAGCTGCCTTCTTCCTTGCCATGCAAAGTGGAGAGTCCCTTGGGCATCCCACGTCCCCATGCTCTGAGGACCACAGCTTCAAATACTTGCAACAATTTCCTCTCACTCTAATGGAAGCATTCTCTTCCCAATGTACATGTGGTGGTGGGCATTATGGCCCCTCTGTAGGGTACAGTGGGACTTGTTGGCAAAGAAGGAGGCAGCTGTGGATGTTTAGGTGCTTGCATTATCGTGAGAAGTTTCATCTCACTAAAGCTATTACCTGACACAATGAATTGATATATGTAGAAGTCAGAGTAGACTTCAGGAAGTGGTGGGAAAGGGCATGAAGGAAACTTTTGGGGTTCTCTGCCTAGACCACCCATGTCGTGGTTACATGGCTGTTTACATATGTAAAATTGTCATTGAGCCTTACAGTGAAGGTTAGTGCACTGTGTGCAGCTTACTATATAAATGCCATTCCTCAATAAATTTTTTTTTAAACAATTTTTATTTATTTATGATAGTCACACAGAGAGAGAGAGAGAGAGGCAGAGACACAGGCAGAGGGAGAAGCAGGCTCCATGCACCGGGAACCCGACGTGGGATTCGATCCCGGGTCTCCAGGATCGTGCCCTGGGCCAAAGGCAGGCGCTAAACCGCTGCGCCACCCAGGGATCCCTCCTCAATAAATTTTAAGAAAGAAGTCACTTGGAAAAGTTTATATGGCATCATTGAAAAAAAAACAGGGAGGCAGGAGGCTGATTCTGACATTTAAAAAAGTGACTAAAACACTGCCTTCATACTTAAATGATCATGAGTCTATGACTAAAACTTAGCTGTCATGACACTTACACAATCATTCAGATCACACAGGATCTATGGAGACAGTGCAGCGGAGTGGCACATGGCACATGTTTGTCTTAGCAGCCTTCCCTTCCACCTTCACTCCTACTTCTCTCAGATCACTCAGCGCTAGGGTCCCAGGGGCTCAGGCAGTTGTTACTCTTCAGATTGTTTCTTGGGTTTGGACTGAAGTAAAGCTTTGACATTAATACTTTTATTTTTTGGAAATGATTTTTTTTATTGTGGTAAAAAAAATATATATATAGTATAGAAGTTGTCATTTGAGTCATTTTTAAGTGGATGATCAATGGCATTAATTACATCCACAATGTGCAACTATCCTCATTACTTATTCCCAAAACTGCTTCATTACCCCAAACAGAACCTCTGCACCATTAAGCAATCACCTCTCACCCCCAGCCCCTGGTCACCCTTGATCTACTATTTCTATGAATTTGTCTTTTCTAGATCATTCATGTAAGTGGAATCATACTGTATTTGCCCTTTTGTGTCTGGATTATTTGACTTAGCACAATATCTTCAGGATTCATCCATGTTGTAGCTTATCTGGAGCTGTGGGCTCTCTCTCAAAATCAAGAAAGAGCTCAAGTTAAAGGAGCTTGAGGAAGGGCAAGGCTGGCAAATCAAGTAAGGATGTCCAAACAGATTTTCTGAAGGAAGGAATTAGAGGTCTGTCCTAAGCGAACCCAGGGAATGAGCATGGAAGGAAGTTGAGACTTGGGAACAAGACTGGCTTTTTCTTCCTTGACAGTGGTGTGGGGCAAGCCTGGAGGTATTTATAAGACTGGGGATGATCAAATCTCTGTCATATTTCTTACTTCTTTGCTTTCCATGCTTATTTCTTCCTTATTTGCATGCCTTTTGCTACACATGCTCCATGCTCATGAGGTAAAAAATGTGGTGTCTTAAAAGTTAGAATTTCCAGCCCTGAGCTCAGCACACAATATGTACTTGAATTAGTTAAAATATAGATAAAATTTGCTTTAACACAACAAATAACAGTGGCTTATTGGCTAAAGTTAGTTTCTCTGAGAAATGAAATGGAAATCAGTGTGCAGGTGTTCTACTGGGGAGTACTCTTGGGGAAAACCTATGAGAGTAAGGAAAGTAACATGGAGCAGAAAGAAGTTGCACTGTGATGCAGTAGAGAGTTATCTGTTGAGACCTCAACTGGTCTCAAGGGGAGCTCTAGAATTGGGATGGCTCTTCAGAGTTCATAATGCATCCAGGCAAGGAGACCTGTGGTTGCATCTCCTTTTAGATCAGTCACTACATGCAGGCTACCTATAGTGGGGGAATATTATAGGGTGGCTCCCCTCAGCTAAGACCAGTTTCTAGCCAGCACTTCTGGCAGCTGGAGAAATAAGCACTTTCAACCCGAAGGTGAAGATCTGAGTGGCCTACCAGGACTAGAGTGGGACCCAGACTTCTTCCATCTTGTTGATCTGTGTTATAAAGGCTTACCCCCACATACACATCCCAGTGGGACAGGTATCTCTCTTTCTTCTGTTCACTTGGAATTCTTACCACTTGGACATGGCCCCTAAGTTACACACATCTTTCCACTGACTTGCCATTGCCTAAAACAGCCAGATGAACACACTTAGATGCAAAAGAGGCTGGGACATTATTTCTTTTTTTTTCTCCCAGCCTTATACCCCAAGATATAATTGACAAAATTATATATATTTAAAGTGTACAGTGTGGTGATTTGATAAACATGTATATTGTGAAATGATTATCACTATCAAGTTAAACACATCCATCACTTCACAGAGTTACCAATTTTGTGTATGTGTATAGCAGGAATGCTAAAATCTACTCCTTTAGCAAATTTTAAGTATACAATCCAACTATAGCTACCATGCTGTGCATTAGATCCCAGAACTTACTCATCTTATAACTGAAAGTTTATATTTTCTTTCTTTCTTTCTGGTTTTTTTTTTTTCCCCCCCCCCCAGAATCTCCCCTTAGGACATTCATTTCTTTTGTTTGTCTTTATAAGGTATGAGTGAAGGAAACCAAAATAATGGAAAGGGGTTATTTTGGGTGTTTTATTCATGTCATATTTCTGAGGTTTTCCTGACTAAGCATGGAAAGCTTTTATAATCAGGATAAATATTATGAAAGTGTATAACAGATGTAGTTGATTGCTGGAAGAATATGAACTTTTAAAGGGTGAAACTATAACTGGCTTCTGTATCAAATATAGAATAACCATAGAGAGGACAAAGGTAGTAGGCAGTTGCCCCAGATGGCTTTAAATAATTATTTATTTAATTCACTAACTCAGCAAACACTTACTGAGCACTCTTCTTGACCAGAGGGAAATCTCCTTCTATTGCTTTTGTTCAGTTTTCATTGATTCTGACCTCCTAAGGTTGAAATTTAACCACAAAGTGAGTGCTTTTTACATTTGGAAACACTCACATGTGTTGTTGGGAATCACATGTACATGGACAACTTTAATAGGTGCTGGTTTCATTATTAATTCTTACACTGGATTTAGAACAAAGCTGGAGTGTGAGACAATAAGGTCTCTGCATCTTCAGGAAAGTAGTGGGCTTTTGGGATTTGGTGGGGAGAGCTGACTTCACTGCCATGACTCCCCTAGCGCATTTGGTCGCTATAGCTGAACAAGGCAAAGGCTAGAAGTATCCTTTCTTATTTCTTGCTCCCTCTCCTAGCCTGTGCACTTGTATTCTGTGACTCATTTGGGCAAAAACACCATAACTTTCTATCAGCAATAAATTTTCCTGCTTAATTTTATAGGATCTTGATGGGTTAGGAATAATCTAAATTCTGTGTCTGTCTTGAAGTCATCCACAGCCTATCATAAATTGTTCTGCCACATGCACATTTTTAAAATAAATTTTATTACAGAAAATTTCAAGTAAACACAAAATTAGAGAGAATAATATCCAACCTTTATTTAGTTTCAAGAATTACTAATATTTTAGCAATCTTGTTTCATCTACCTTTCCCATTTTTTATTTTTTGCTGGGGAATTTGAAAGCAAAGTCTTTATTGTGTCTGAACATCCCACAGATATCTTGATAAAAGCAGCACCCTTCATGGATACCTCTCCGACTTCCTTGAGGGCTGCATGTGGAGAGTGTTTTTGATTTTACAGCACAAGTTTTCCTCAAACCAATAAGTTGCTTGTGCCAAGACCAATTAATTTACTCATTCATAACCAGAGAAATAGTGTGTGCTGTGTGCAAGTGGTTGTGCAGCCCTTACTTGGCTTTTGCTTGCCATTTATTTTAATTTGTCCTCACACAGCGTCACAAGCCAGTCATTTCTCGACAGCCTCGAATGAACTGAGGGGCCCTTGTCACAGAATTAGGGGACAAAGAGATTGCTTTCTTTGCACAAAAGGCTACCCTCCTAGACGTTATGATCTGGGTATGAAGTCTGTGTTCCTTGAAATTAATGATCATTTAAAGGTGCCATCTTTCTCTAAAGCAGTTAATCACTAGCCAGTGTGTAAGCTTGCCTTTCTGATGCAGGAAGAACTGAAATTTAAAGCACACCTGATGACTGTCTCAGCTATTCTGTTTAACTTCACTGTGGTCTATAAAATGATTTTTTAAATAACAGTAAATATACATAATATAAAATTTACCATCTTAACCATTTTTAATTGTATATAGCTTAGTGGTATTGAATATATTCACATTGTTGTGCACCCAATTCACAAAACTCTTTTCATCTTGGAAAACTGAAACTCTATACTAAACAGTAACTCCCCATTCCCTATTATCCCTAAGCCCTGGCAGCCACCATTCTACTTTCTGTCTCTATGAATTTGACTACTCTGGGGACCTCATATAAATGAAATTCCCATCTTTGTCTCTTGTGACTGGCCTATTTCACTTAGCATAGTGTCTTCAAGGCTCATCCATGTTGTAGCATATACTAGAGTTGCCTTGCTTTTCAAGACTGAATACTATTCCATTGTATGTATATACAACATTTTATTTATCCATCCATTGGTTGATGGTTACTTGGGCTGTTTCCACACTTTTGCTCTTGTGAATAATGCTGCTATAAACATGGATTTGTATAAGATATTCTTTTTTTAAAAAAATATTTTATTTATTCATGAGAGACAGAGAGACAGAGAGAGAGAGAGAGAGAGAGGCAGAGACACAGGCAGAGGGAGAAGCAGGCTCCATGCAGGGAGCCTGATGCGGGACTCGATCTGGGATTCCAGGATCATGTCCTGGGCTGAAGGCAGGCGCTAAACCGTTGAGCCACCCAGGGACCCCATAAGATGTCCTTTAGGTGAAAAGTTCTTTTCTTGTTCTGGAATATGTTGCTTCCTTATATTTTTGGTGTCCACCACTATCCTTCCCTGAGGTTATTGCAGGGCCCATAATGCCATATCATTATATCTTTCAAATCCTGGGCACTTTTTTTCCTTGACCTGCTGTGCCATTTGCCATGGGTATGCCCACCAGTTGGTACAGTGCTTGGGACACAGTGTAGATATTTGTTAAGTAAGCGAATGAATAAATGAATGAATGAAGTAAAATTAAACTAAAGAGAAGCAAGTTATTTTTCCCTGTAGAATGGTTAGGACCCCAGGGCACCCTGGGTAGCTCAGTTGGTTAAGTATCTGCCTTTAGCTCAGTTCATGATTGAGCCCCACATCCATAGCCTGCTCAGCGAGGAGTCTGCTTCTCCCTCCCTCTGCTCCTCCCCACTGCTCATGCTCTCTACCCCCTCTCTCAAATAAATCAATCAATCAAAAAAAAAAAAAAAAAAAGGCTGGGACTTCAGGCCTGTCTAGATATGTCCTAGAATACTTCTCTTTCAAACATCTGGCCCATGTTCCTATTGAAATTACTCAATATAGATTAATTAGCTATTGTTCTAGATTTTAGTCAGAACACACTAACATATCCAGTACCTCTTTCCTGCCTTTCTTCCTGTGATTTGAACACAGTAGAAGCTCAAAATATATTTATTATAAATGAGTAAATTTGAGAGTGAATGTATGTATGAAGGGATTATTTAATGAATGAGCTAAGAATATATTCTTTGGTGAGTGGTATATTTCTTGGAGACCTTCATTATGATAGGAAAGAGAAAAGGAAGGAAGGAGGAATGGGAGGAACATAATTTATTCTCTCATTCCACAAATAATCACAGTTCTGGGTGCTGGTGGTTCAGCAGTAAACAATGCAGGCATGGTTTAGGCTTTCAGGGCCTTACCTTCCGGGAGTGAAATAGACAACAGAATGATTTCCAGTTGTTCTCATGCTGTGAAAGGAAACAGGAAGCCATGGTAGAGAAGAATAGAGGCCTATTGAGGAGGGCAGTCAGGAGGACATAGATGAGAAGATGACACCTTCAGAGTGTGAAGGAGCCTGGTCAGGAGAAGGGGGATGCGTGCCAAGCCAAGGAAATGCCCGGCCAGAGGAAAGCATTTCCAAGGAGCTGATCTGACTAATATGGAGAGGGAAGCAGAAAGGAGTGAAGCCCCCAGAGCAGTGGTTGGCAGTCGGTAGTAAAGAGTTTGGACTTTGGTTAAGAGCATTGAAAATCCATGGACGTGTTTGAGTTTGAGAAAGATATGATCTAATTTGTATTTTAAGAAGCTCTGTCTGGGGCACCTGAGTAGCTCAGTGGTTGAGCGTCTGCCTTTGGCTCCGGGCATGATCCTGGGGTCCTGGGATAGAGTCCCACATTAGGCTCAGCACAGGGAGCCTGCTTCTCCCTCTGCCTTTGTCTCTGCCTCTCTCTCTGTCTCTCTGTCTCTCGTGAATAAATAAAATCTTTAAAAAAAAAAAAAGAAGCAGCTCAGTCTGGTTGCTGTGGGAAAATTGTTGAAGGGTGTGTCTGGAAGAGGAGTGCACTGTCAGGTCCACGGGAGCCACAGCCCAGGCAAGAGATGAAGGTGGCCTGGAGCGGAGGTGACACTGGAGCCAGGGAATTAAAGATTCAGTATCAAGATAAGAAATTGCCTTCCTCACCTCCTATGTTTCTCCTGCTTGTCTCTGTGTTTATTTTGTTACATATGAAGGCAATTCCTCAAGGTCGGTGAAATCCGATGCTATTATCACTGCCATTTTGATGAGTAATCTCACTTGGTATTGTGTCAGAGTCCAGGCATTAGTTCACTGGACAGTAGCTTTTGTAAGTTTCTATCCTCTCTCCTTTATGAACTTAAAAGATCTTTCTTAACACATACACATCAAAAACATAAATTTCTGTATTTAATATTTCACCGAATGAAATATGATAATTCCATCCACCATGGTCATATCTTTTTGACTCCTAAGCTTTGTTTTGGAGCATACACACAGAGAGACTCAGGAAACAACCTTAGAAGGATCTGTGTTTAAAATATAGCACATTATGCTTCTCTAAAACTCTCTTTTTGTTCATAGAATGTGGTGAGTCTTGAGTATCTGGAAATATGTTACATTCTCTGTGATTTGTTCAAGCTATTCTGGAGAAGAGTAGACTACAATTTTTCCTAGTAGAGCACAGTTAATGATCTGAATGCTGTAGCACTAAGCTGTTGGGGGGGGGGGTTGCGGGAGGGGGTTGTAGGAGTGACGTCAGGGGGTTTATGTGGGACTGAGAGTCAAATGCATATTGTTTGCCTTATGATACCTGGTTGAAACTCAGGTTATGACTTAATTCTCAGATCTGGTCTAAGGGCAGATCTAAAAGAATTACCCTGTGGGCTCTTTGGACCCATTTGACCTTGCTCTTAAAATCCTCAGAATCAATCACATCACTCTTCCTAGAGATCTGGAAATAAATGATGGTCCTGAACGCCTCCAAACTCAGAGCAACCCATGTGCCACCCTTATCCTTAAACAAAGATGTATTTTTAAAAATCTTTTAAAAGAGCCACCTGCCAGATCAAATTGATTAAGCACCTAAATAACATGTTGGATTTAAAATAGATTTGTGTGAGATATCTGTTTCATCCTTGAGGAACAATAATAAACATTTGTAGAGAAGGTTGAGCTTTCTCCAGAGTTTACTTGAGATGTCAGGATAAGTAATTGCCTTGCTGCTACAAATTTGGAACTTAACATTTTGTTGGGCCTATTTTTGCTGCCACTCCATAGATAATAAATTTCATGAAGGGATCTTTCCATTGGCAGAAGTTAGTTCTTTTTGTTTTCCCTGCAGAAAATGAGTTGCTTTGCTTTGTGATAGGCAGGTATCCAAGCACTAATACTTTTCTTTTCAGTCTAGAATCAGGTAATGATGGCCCATCATTCTTACTGACAGCTGGGATGACAGTCTTGCTCATCCCATATCTTCTAGTACAGCTCAAGGACAGGAACAGTGGCTAGAATTTTATCAGCAGGCCCAAGAGTCAAGGGACAGGAGTGATATGGGTTGGAGTAGGTGATTAACTCTTTGAAGATTGATTCCTCTCCTGTTATCAACTCCAAATTGACCAGAAGGTGCTATTTGGTATAGAACCTTGAATACTATCCCTCACTTATCCCTCTGGAATGATACGAACGCAATCTATTTTGTTGATCAATTCTCTCTCTCTCTCTCTCTCTCTCAGTGCAGTTGATCAGTTGTTGCCCAGCTATAGTTTGCAGGACAAATCCAGTCTATGGTTGGCAAGCTAAAAATGGGTTTTATATTTTTAAATGATTAAAAAATCAGAAGAAAAATATCTCCTGAAAATGATATGTCAATGCCCCTAAGTAAAATTTTACTTGAACACAACCTGCTGATCCATTTACATATTGTCTATGCCTATTTTCTGCTACACTGAAAAAAATGAATTGAGAAGTAGGACAAGATATGTAATGGACCCTAAATTCTATGTTGAGGTAAGTCTAGGCTCTTCTAAAAAAATATATTATTTACTACATATGTAGCTATGATCCTGTCCTTAACTGTAGTGGTGATTTTCCTGTATTTTGGACAAGTATTTTTTTCAGGAACCAAATGGAGAAAACTTTTAGCACATTTCTCATGTTCAGTATGGTCTAATTGAATTAAGGGAAGAGTCAAAGCAATAAGGAATCAGAGCCTGTTTGGACAGTAAATCATCTAATCTGGAGGTATGGGGTTAATGCATCCATTGAGTTTACCTGCTTCCTCTTTTTTCTAGTCATTTTATTTAGGAGATCATCTAAACTTGTCAAGTATGCCAACTTTCAGAAATTTCAGGAATACTAGTAGCATGTTTTCTTTTTCTTTTTCTTTATTTTTATTTTTTAAAGATGTTAGTTATTTATTCATGAGAGACACAGAGAGAGGCAAAAACATTGGCAGAGAGAGAAGCAGGCTCCCCAGAGGGGATGTTGGACTTGACCCCAGGACACTGGAATCATGCTCTGAGCTAAAGGCATACACTCAATCGCTGAGCCACCCAGGCATCCCGTTTTCCTTTTTTTTTTTTTTTTTAAAGTAATTAGCACATGTTTATTTTAAAAAGTAAAGGTGATCAGCTATCTTTTTTAAACTAAAAGAAAGGGGAATATAGAATTTATTATAAAGATTAAAAATACCAAGTTTGTTTAGTGGTCTCTGGTAGTGTCTTAAGATTTTTTTCCTTCTCTGCAACAAATCCCTGTATGTACACAGAATTAATGTGGTAGTAAATAACTTCTGGGTTGATTAATTGATATTTGAAGTAAAGTGACCTGTGAGAGTATTTTTGCATATGTATTAGAAACCTTAAAAACTTGCATGTGTCCTATCTTTACTTATGCCTATCAGCTGAATAGCATACTATTTAATGATTTTGTAAGAGTTGTCCTTATCTCCATTAACTCTTTGCATTAGCCTGGCTTAACCGTCCTCTCAGTGTTAGTGTCCAGGGCAAGCCACCCAGTGTGCATGGCACATGAGCTTCATGGGCATGCATTTCGACAGAACCTTGTGAGACCCAGGATTTGCCACCAAGAAGAGGGTGGCAAATAGTGATTTGCAAATGAATGCTTCCTCTTTCCCACATTTGACATTCAGCTTTAGGTCAAGATCACAAAACCTCTTCAGGCATATTAAATATCAGTCACAAGGCCCAAAATGGATAAAGGCTGAAATCGTATATTTTGGTTGAAGCCCAGGAAACAAATTATAATGGCTGTTCTGTCTTTAAAGGAATCATTCTCCTAAGGGGGCAGGAAATTTTAGGCTTGTCCATAGTGTGACCAGACATAACTCTCTAGGCCATTTTACAAGGGCTGCAAGTAGCCTCCTGTACTCTCTGGAAGGCTATAGGAGAGCAGAGCAGACCTGCAGAGCTTCGCCGGCTTCAGTCTGGATTATTACTGGGCCTGAGGCACCGGCTGATCTTGCTCAGCTTTGGAAGAGTTAATACAGTTTTCCAGCCAGAGCTTGGAGAACTCCAGTGGAATCTATCAGAACCCCTCTGTGGAATTCATCTAGGATTCTGGCCCTGGTCGGCAAATCTAATGATTCTGCGATTCAAAGCTACTGTAGCACCCTCCTCATCACCCCTGCTGTTCACTCTCATCTCTTTGTTTCTTGTGTGCCTCTCATCTCTTTGGTGAGGTTGTGACTCCCCCCACTCCCCAGTCCAAAACCCATCGTCTCCTATTCCTTTCACAGCCCCTAAACACTAGTGGAACTTTGCATTCAGTTCAGTAACTTCTCGGTAAATGTTGACAGTAGGGCAAGACTGGAGAGGCCAATTCTCCAGAGAACGTATGCTTTTGCATGTATGTATACCGTGCAATGTTAATGAGTCCAAGCAAGAATTTACAGGGGCAGTGATTTAATTCCCTTGCCATTAGTCAAACAAACAGTAGGTGGGACGGGTGTTAAGCTTAAATATCTCTGGTGCACCATTTGAACCATACCTACCACCTGTGGGTTTTTTGCAACTTGTCCTTTTGTTGCGGTGGGTCCCCTAATTCTCTTTTCAGTCCCTTTCATCGCTTCATTGTTCTCAAAGGCACAGCTCTGTAAACCACATAGAGGCCTTTCAACTTCTCTTGCATTTTGTTTGATTCAGCAAATTGACTAGTACTGTCAGCTAATTGGAGTGGAAATATAAAATGAAAGCTGTATTATTCAGCTGCCAAGTCTCCTCACTTGGCAGGGAATGGGTGATCCTGGTAATTGTACCAGAAGTGTAATTGCTCTGGGTTCTGACTCTGGATTTAATAGTGAACCCTGGGAGGGTCTTCCTCAGAGACACCTGAAACCTGCTTCTCTTCAGTGGCTTCCTGGCAAACAGTGAGGCTTGAAGCAAATCAAATCTAATCAAGCATTCTTCTGTTGCTAGAGAATACAACCACTGTGTATTTTGCTGACTGTGGGAGTGGATTGCTTGCACTAAGTACTTAGTCAATATGGCATTCTCATCAGAACTGGCAGTTAATTTCCTCTTGGTTTGGGATGGGGGTGGAATCCATGTTCCCAGAGGTGAAGATGCTAACCTCATATGCCAGTCGTGGCCTGTGCCAGGGCGTTCTTGGGAACAGTAGCTGATGCAGAACAGAAGCACATTTTAAACTAGTTATGAATGAAGGAAGGTTTACATGTCGGGGAAAGAGTTGAATGGCTTAATGGAAAAAGAAGGAAAGTAAAATGTAGTTGATTAGTTCCATCATTAAAGTTAATCATCTCAGTGGTTTTGGCATAACCAAGCTGGCTTTCTTTTCCCTTCTTTTCTTTTTTTTTCCACTTTAATTCATGAGCTGAGTGAGAGTGGTGAGCAATATTTTAGGGTAGATTATGTGGGCATTAGCATGTGGATCATATGGCACGGGTAACTTATACTCCTCCCAACTTAATCCTGAGCCCATGGCATACAATAGTAATTGTTCTCACTTAACCTGCCCTGGACAGAGCTTCAGAATCCTCCTCAACACAGTGTGTCAAGTGGCTTTTTTTGTTTCTTTGTTTTGTTTGTTTGTTTGCAGAGCTGGCATATATGAGAGAACTTGTTTACCATCTCTGACTTAGAACTTTAGAAGAGTATTTCCACTATTACCCCAGGAAATGGAAATAGCAGCAGCTATATAAATATTGTACTCTTCTCATTTGCCAAGATTAAGAGGGTTGATTTGAGCAATGTTGTTTAGTACAGTTCTGTTACTGTATCATTACTTTATTACACCATGTGGCTTTATAGAAAGCTTCCTCAAACATTTCCAGAGGAGGAGCTGTTTTTGTTTTCTTAGAAGCTTGGGATCAGTAAGATAACAAGAATAAGGTTGCTGAAACAGGGCTGGATACCCTTATTGGTCTAATTCCCTCCCACGAAGAAATCCTTGCCAGCTATAGTGAGGTGCGGTGGAGGTAGCAACAGCAGCCAGAGTCAATTAGGTCCATCACGATCAGTTATGCACAGACCTATCAAGAGCTGTTCTCTCCAGAACTATAATTTTTTAGTTGAAAGAGCATGGTTTTTGTAACCAAGTGGTCTTGGCTTCATATTCTGGATTTTCCAGTTACATGATAAGTCACCAAATAATTTTTTTAAGTTTTGGTTTCTTTTTGTTTTGTAAAATAGAAGCAATAATTAAGTAATTAATAGGATTTTTGCAAGGATTTAATGTTACATGTAAATACTTATATAAACATAGTCGTATGTAATATGTATCTCATAGGTATACATATACATGTATATACACCTGTAATATGCACATATAGGTATATATATATAAGACACATATATGTAATATAGGTATGTAATAGTTGCTTAGTAAAGAGTAGCTCTGAGTATTATATGGACATACAACTTGTGTATTGACATTTTAAAACGGATGTTATAAAATGGGGTTTGGAAAGTTGTGTGTTAGGTTTTTTTAAAATGCATTATCTTTATGGTATCTTATTTTGGAAAGTAAGCTTCCTAACTTGTGTGCACATTACGAGTAGTGTATTGAAGAACATGATTATGTAATGTGTAAAGCACACATGAGAAAAAAAAATCCAGCAGATGATGAACTGCTTATAACTTGTGCAAAGAGGTGTACAGTGATGATTCTTCTGAGAAACAGAGGTCATACCGAGATTTCTCTGGAGTATAAGAAAGGCCCAAGGATGGAGAACTGGGAGCCTCTGCTCTAGCCTGTAAGTGCTGGGTACTATACTGAGGAATTGAAAATGTGTTTCTGATTTATCCTCCTAATTTTCTCTCATAAATATATTTTATTATCTTTATTCTTTTTAAGTATAAGTAAACCAAGGCTGTCAGGACAGTCAGTTATCTTGTTTAAAGTTCTGTAACTATTCAAGCAGGGAGTTAGATTCCAACTCCCAGATGTATGACTCAGAATTCATCTTCAGATTATGGACACTGTGCTCTAACCTCTGAATTTAATGGATGAAGAATCTGAGGTTTTGGTAAATGTCTTGTGTGCCCAGCTTGCTGAAGACAGATTATAACTCCTAGTCTAGTGCTCTTTTTCTGTACTTGGTTCTCTCTCCAATTATTCTTTTCCTTTGTTCTCTAATTGTTTTAAAAGTCTTGCTTTTTCAACTGTGTATCAAGTTCAAGTGCATATGTAAGGGATGGGGTTATATTTTAGTGTATCTGGTTTGGAGTGCATGCTTAGCACAATGATAGATCTTCTATAAATTAGATCTTCTATAAATTCTTGGTGACTTGAATTGTTGAAGGATTTAGTCTCTGAAATTCTATTTTGAAAGAGGCAGCCTATATGTACATATATACAAAATTGGGGTTTTATCTTTGAGACTAATTGATTCTTTATAATAATGACTCTCAATGTTGTTGGATCCACTACACTGTCCAGTCCGACAATATTTATCTTTTAACATTTTCATTCAGTGTAATTACTGATATTTGAAAGTTTATATTTACTATCTTATTTGTTGTCGGTTTGTTCTCCTGTTCTATGTTTCTTTTTTCTTTCTTTTCCTCTTTAGGATCAATCCAAAATTCATGTCCCCATCTTTTAGCTTGTTAGTTATACATGCTTTTATTATTTCTCTTAGTGATAACCCTAGGAATTACAACATGTATTATTTATCTGTTTCCAACTAGTACAAGGATCTTGAAACACTTTTTTATTTACCCCCTCTGCTGTCTTATATGTCATTGTTATGCAGTTTTTATCTACATATATTTTAAATTACACAAAATGTTATTTTTGTTTTGCACAGTTAATTTTTAGACTTATCCATACATTTGCCCTTTCTATAACTCTCAATTCCTTCCTTCATTGCTGTGTTTCCATCTACAATCATTTTCTTTTTGCTTAAACTCTTACTTTTTTCTATTTTCATGTCTGCAGGTGACAAATTCTTATAAGTTTTATTAATTTAAAATATCTTCATTTCCCTTTAATTTTTTAAGGCTATTTTTGCTGGGTATAGAATTCTAACTTGGTGATGATTTTTCATTTATCATTTTAAAGATTTGTTTTCTGACTTCCATCATTTTTTTTTTGTGAAGAAGTTGGCTATCAGATTTATTATTCTTTGAAGATAATTCTCCACCCTTCTATAGATTTTAAGATTTTTTTTGTATGAAAACAACTTAAGTGACTGTCAGTAGATGAATAGATAATGAAAATGTGGTACACACACACACACACACACACACACACACACACACACACTAGAATATTATTCAGTCTTTAAAAAGAAGGAAATCCTGTCATTTGTGACAACATAGATGAACTTGCAGGGCATCATGCTAAGTGAAATAAGCCAGACTGAGAAAGACAAATGCAACATGATATCACTTATGGATGGAATCTCATATAAGCAGAGAGTAGAAGGTGGTTGCTAGGGGTTGGGGGGTGGGGAGGGATAGAGAAAGGAGAAAGAGATTTTATTCTTTACTGTTAGTTTTCAATAGTCTTACTCTGATGTGGTTAGGTATTCTTTTCTTTATTCTGTTTGTTAGTCTTATTACTTCTTGAATCTATGGCTTAATGTGTTTCTTCTGTTTTGGAAAGCTCTTGGCTTTTCTTTTGTCAAAAACGTGTTTTTGCCTATTTTCTGTCATGTCTTCCTCAAGTGCCCATATGTTAAACATTGCAACATATTTCATGTGTCTCCCATGCTCTTTTCTGTTTTCTAAACATTTTGGTTTTTGTCCTTCACTTTGAATATTTTCTATTGAGCTGTCTTTTTACTTAATAATATTCTTTTGTGCTATGTCCAGTGTGCAGTTAAACAGAGTTAATCTCATTTGTTTGTATTTTTCTGTTTTAGAATTTCAAATTAATTGTAGTTGGATATACTGGTTAAAATATTCATAGTATTTTTAAAAAATACTGATTAAATATTCATAGTATTTTAAAATTTCCAATATATTTTTTATCCTCTGTTATTTTCATAAAGGTCTAAACAAAAAAAGTACAATCTCTTTTTGAGTTACATGACAGTTAAATTTCTGGATAATTCAGTGTGTATTATTACCAGTCAATAAATTCTTTGTGTTTATATGTAAAACAGAGTTAGGATAAATAAACAGATAATCATAAACATTTTTTTCACTCACATGAATGTTTCATAGAACATTGAAATGTTGTGGAAGTGGGACAGTTTTTTGTCTTGCATGACATGAAAGCTAGAATTTATGATCCCTGTCCATTAAATAAAGCCAGTAGTGCCCCAACCTTCAGTCTTCGAAACAAATTCTCAAATGCTTCTTAAGGTGGCATAGCCCCTGTTTAGGAGCCTGCTTTATGTTAAATAGTGAGATTGCATTGCCTGTAATGAAGTCTTTGACTTAGGACCTTGAACAGGCCTGAAAACAGACATTTCAGGATGTGGCTTTGCCTGTTGAATGTGAGTGTCAGAAAGCTCTCCACCATTTTACTGGTTGATCAGTTTAACTAGGGCAACTGCCAAGAGCTTGGCTACAGGAAAAAAGTTGGGGATTGAGGACATGCAGCAGAACTTCAAATGATTTGTACAGTGTTGCATGCTGAAACATGATATCATTGGGCAGGTGAGCTTGGCATTCAGACAGAAATAGAGGGGCCCTTTCAGAGCAAAGGTCTTGACTGAGACATAAGTCTAGAAGGTAAGGTCTCAGATAGTGCCTATTGATAATGGCCATTGAAGGTACAAGACTTTTATTAGACAGAATGTGAGATGCTATGTTCTATATATTTGACTTTTCAGCAGTTGCATCACAAAATAGCTAGTGATTATCTAAATTTGGGAACATCCATCCATCCATCCATCTGTCAAAAACATTATAAGTGCCTGCTACATTTTAGTCACTGTGGGAACACAAAGGTACTTATATATAAAGAAATATAGTCTCTACTGTTGTTGGGAAGGGAGGGAGGCAAATAACTAATTATGAAAGATTGATAATGATCAATTGGGGAGGAAGACAAGAAAATAAATAATATTAATATGAGATAATGGTATAGCAATAATTTAATTTCATGTGCAAACATTTGAATGTTTATTTGTTTGTTTTTTTTTTTTGTCATTTGCCTTAGGAACATGAAATGAAGTCTTTGAGAGCAGAATTTTTAGAGGAAATAATGCAGTTACAAACTTAAACTGTACTAGTCCCCCTAGTATCTGACTTATTTAAAGTGGAAATATGAGGCAGACTTTATATTCATTATAGAACTTTTTCTTTCCTGTGGGTAGCATTTCTAGAAATTTATGAGGATTATTTTGTCATTGGGGTGCTCTTAGGTTGTCCTTTCACTATAACAGGATTGTGTTAGTATGAATGGAAGGCTGGGTGTGAAAAATAGAAGAGCTACAGAGCTAAGCCTGTGTTTCCATTGCTTGAGAATTTAGAATATGAAGCACATTCACTGGGCATTTAATTTTATTCTATATTGTGAAGAGATTCTTTTTTGTTTGTTTTTTGTATACTCTTCTAGGAGTGTAGTTTCCACAGCACTATCTAGTGGAATATTTTGTAAACATTTAAGCTGTGGGAAAGTTAACTCCCCCTTATCTTGGAAACTGGAGATTCCAGGAGGGATTTTCTAAATCTGTAAATGCTACAACTACTCCCTCTGTCACAGAAAGTACCACCATCAACTGGTCAAGGTTGTGGCAAGTGACCAAACTTGTAACTAACATTTATTGAGTGCTTCCTACGTACCTGTCACAGTGCTAATAAGTGTATTAATTTATTTCATCTTTACTGTCACTTTGTTCAAGATCCTACAGCTAGGGAGCAATTGAATTGGCATTTGAATTCAAGTTTACCCAGTCCATATTGGTATTGCTACTTGAGTTAGTGTGGTGTATGACCTTGTGTTCATAGACCAAGGCTATAGGTACAGAAGTAGGTGTGGTTGGAAAAACTAAAAATTCAGAATCAAATGGATACTGGTTCAAATATAGGTACTATCATTTATAATCTTTGGTAATATTACGTAGCTTCTGTGAACTTGGTTTCCTCATCTGTAATGGAGGGGTGATGATATCTATTTCAAAATATTTTAGGAAGAAATATAAAAGATCTGAATGTGCCAAGGAATCTGTAATTTAAAAGGTGCCATTTTTTTCCTTTTTTTTTTTTTTTTTTTTTGTGAAAAACAGAACTCAGAGGAATAAGTCTGGCATTGTGGAAGTGGGGGAAGCTTTGGAGGCAGGGAAATATTGACTTAGGGAGGCAGAGAGGTTCTCCCTGAGGAAGTGGTATTTCAACTGAGACCTGGAGGATATGTGGAAGTTAGATTAAAAGAGTATGTAGGGCAGCTGGGTGGCTCAGTCAATTAAGTGTCCAACCCTTGATTTTGGCTTGGGTCATGATCTCAGGGTTGTGAGATAGAACCCTCTGCCAGGCTCCATGCTGAGTGTGGAGCATGCTTAAGATTCTCTTTCCCTCTAACTCTGCCTCCATCAAAAAAATGAAGGTGGTTAGGAGTGTGCTTAGGAGGCATGGGGAACATTTTAGGCAGGTAAGTCACTTAACCTTATAGTCCTAAGAACAAAACAAAACAAAACAAAAACCTCACAGTCCTTTCCTCTGAAATTTGCAGTACTGCCCTCACGTGCCTCCTCTTGCCCTGTAAAGTGAGAGAATGGAAGTAACCATGATATGAACTGGTAAGACTGCTGTATAATAGAAGACATTCATTGTTATTGATACATGACAATACTGTGGCATGGAAGAAAAGGATGGGTTTGAATCCAGATCCATTCATTACTAGATGTGCTCTGGATGATTCCTTCAGTCTTTCCACACCTTATTTCTTCATTTATAGAATAAATGCTCTTACAACATAAGGCTTTGTTCACAAGATGCTGGGAGGAGCAGTGGGCTGGCATGTGTATGGGGTCCCTCAGAAGTACTGGCACGTGGCAGGAGCTTGTTCCCTTTCCTTCCCCTGCCCTCGCCTGTTACTATAGACATATGTATAAGAACTGGATGTTAACTTGCCATGCTTTCAGTGTCTCTTGTCAGCCAGCTGAACAAATACATTTTTGATTATATGTAGCAGCTATCTTTTCATCTGTGATTCATGCTGTTGTTTCTGTATCCAAGTTGTATTCTTATAGCTGATGCCTTGGGGTTTATCATTTCAAGACAGCAGGAGGAGAAGATCAGGTACAAGCTAGTCACTCCACAATGCTGAAATGGGAAACTACTTAGGTCTTTGGTGTGGAATACAGGAAACTGTGAAGAGGGCTTATATGGAGCAAGCTTTTGAACTGGGTCTCAAACAGGAAGTGATCTGCCATTTTTTTCCTCTTATTTGGCATTAACTTGTGTTTGCTCCTCCTGAAAGGAGAGAATTTAAATATAAGGACTCCTATCTTTTCTTAACAATAAATATCCTCTGCTCCTTTTATTTGGGCTCCTTTTTATTTGGGACTGGATAAGGAGCTTTACATGAATTTAAAATGTGACTGAATGAAAAAGGTATTGTTTATCTAAGCTGTCTGTGGAAGGGCACTTGGGGAAAAGAATTGAACTCTAAAATAACCTTGTGAAAGTTATTGATTTGCTTCTTTATGGTTCCTTGACAAACAAGAACATTACCATGCCTGCACTGGAGCTGGGTCAAAGAACCCTTTTTTATAGATTATCTTTTCTGAAAACCAGACTTGTCAGAAAAATAAACATCCAGAAATGAAGATATGAGACCCAATTGAATATTGTGTCCCATTTTTCTTTGAAGGACAAGTAGGGAACACAGTTAATTTTTAAAAATCTTAGCGCAAGAAGGTTTAGGAATAACTCAAGAAGTTTAGAAAAATAGCTCACTGTTATATATTTGGTAGGTAGTTTGATTTTAACTCCACTTCCCCCATGTCAGTTTAGCTCCAAAGCCCAGATTCTGTTTACCTGTGGTCAACAGGAAAAGGGACACATTGTTTTGTTTTGTTTTGTTCTTGTACCTTATATTTTAAAAGTTACTTTAAAGGTCACGTAAGTTTCGCCTACTATGTGTGAATACTGTTCTAGACATTAGGGACACAGCAGTGTACAAAACAAAATTCTTGCTCTCTTAGGGCAATGTTCTAATGAGGAAAACAGAGACCATTCATAAACAACTGTATAATGTTAAGTGGTGACTTCTAGGAAGAAACCCAAATAAAGGAATAGATAGATGCAAAATACTCTCTCAAGAGGTGGTGTTTGAACAGCCACTTGAATGAAATGAAAGAATAAGCCAGCCATGGTGATGTTTGGGGGAAGAGCACCCCAAATAGAGGGAATGGCATGTTTTAAGGCCCTGAGTTAAGAACATACTTGGTAGTTCCAGGAACAGCAAAGAAAACCAGTGTTGCCAGAGTCTGGTAAAAAAAAAAAAAAAAAAAAAAAAAGGTTTGTAACAAAGGGTAGAAAATGAGGTCAGAGAGAGAAATAAGTTGCCACTTGAACTTTTTAAACAGGAGAGAAGCATGACCAAGTGCCATCAAACTATGACAGCCCTATCCTGAAGCCCATCTGCATTCTGGAACCCCACATTGGAGCCTGGCTTGCTTTAAGTTACAAGCCATGTTCCCCACAAGGTGCTTGGAGAGACTATTTATTTATTTATTTATTTATTTATTTAATTTATATATAAATTTATTTTTTATTGGTGTTCAATTTGCCAACATACAGAATAACACCCAGTGCTCATCCCATCAAGTGCCCCCCTCAGTGCCCGTCACCCAGTCACCCCCACCCCCCACCCACCTCCCTTTCTACCACCCCTAGTTTGTTTCCCAGAGTTAGGAGTCTCTTATGTTCTGTCTCCCTTTCTGATATTTCCCACTCATTTTTTTCTCCTTTCCCCTTTATTCCCTTTCACTATTTTTTATATTCCCCAAATGAATGAGACCATATAATGTTTGTCCTTTGGAGAGATTTTTTAGTACCCACTTCCTCGAAGGTGGTTCCAGCAGCTCTCATTTGTCAGCCCCAAACTTGGACCCTTACCACACAATCTTCAGTTGCGTCCTCCCATTTGACTCTAGGAAGCTTTGAATCTACCAAGGCTGGACATAAGAAAAGAAGAATCAATTCTTGATGCCAAGAAGATCTATTGGAATTAGGAAAACAAACTCAAAAAAGAAGACTGTTGTGTTGTGTTGTCTCGTATCGAGAGCACAGGGACCCAATGCCCAAGCTTCCCATAACTATCCCCACACTAAGGAAGCTAGAGGTCCTGGCCTGCATCTCCCTATCTGGGAGGTTCTCATCAACTCTGTATCTAAGCACTGAGTTACCTAGATGGCTTTGAGAAGCTGAGATTTTTGTGAAAACACTTCATTTAAAGAAATATGTTTCATGGAATAAATGAATAAATATGCATGCCTATTATACTGGCCAAGCTTTTTAAGAAAATATTAATATGCTATAAGAAATTATGTACGATACACTTTTGTTATTGAAAAATATAGAAACTGAATAAGGATAAAGGAAAAAAAACCAAAAATCACCTACAATCCATACTCAGGAATGACCATCCTTCACTTACTAGTTTATATAATTCTGTACTTTGTTTCCTTGCACATAAATACATTTTGATGATAAAAATGGCATTATATTCTACATATTATTTTGTAACTTGAAAGCACAGATGGGTGAGCTTTATTTCTTTTTTCTCATTTTTGACATTAGAAACCAAGGGAATTTAAGATGAGATGAATTAATCAATAATTGAAGTAGGGTTATTATACCACACAAATTGAAGAAAATTTATGTTGGCAGTTGATATACTGCTCTTACAGAATACTGTAAATAGTTTCCCCCCAGAAATTTGAGTGCGGGATATATTCATTGTTTATTTTTAGCACTAATCAAATGTTCAATAAATACTTAACCAAGTGAAATAAGGTTTTTTTCCTTGAATTACTTGGCTATTACTTTAAGATATTTGGAGATGGAGGCACTATATTATCTGCAAGAGCATTTGATTCACATATTACTAAAATATTAAAAGCTGTATTAAAAGATTATATTTTGATTGCTTTGTCATAATCTAATCCTTTAATCTATATTCTAAGGAGAAAGTATTTTAAGACCTCCTTTTTGCAGAGTGTTAGATTGGAAGAGAGGATTATAAAGCAACAGAATTGCAATAGTAACATGGAAGATCTGTAAAATTTACTTTACAGTGTTATTTCTTTGGACTTTATGGCTTTACCCAAAGTTTCAGCTATTGAGGAACTCTAGTATCCCCACCTTCATGAAGCAATTTTATGGAAGCATAGAAATTGATTCATAAAGTTTTAGACCTGAAAAATATATGGCCATCTATCCTATCCAGGCCTTGGTAAAGGGCTCATTTTATTTAAAATTAGCCATAAATTACTTATTCTATGAGGACATCAATATGAGGAAGTTTTTGACAAGTCTGATGACCAGATGAAGAAAAATGTTTTCAAACATAGTTTGATTCCAGTGAAGTAATAACCTTTAACATATTGGGGATTTTGTAGTGCTATCACTTAAACATTGTTTTTATCCAGATCTTGTATCCTAACTAGAATATCTCAATTTGCCTGGATAGATATTTTCTTGAGGGTTAGCAAGTTCTCAGGGTTGTTCATTAAATTAATTCAGCTAGCCCTCAGGAACCATGCTCAGGGAAGGGGGATACATAGAGAGAAATAAAATGAGACCTTCTTTTTTAGAGTCATAGTCTGGTGGGAAGACAAATATACAAAACAGAGTCAGGAAGGCCTTTTGGGCCCAGATAAACTTTGAATAGCATAAAGAAAAATTGTGCTTCTATGAGTGAAAGTAAAAGATGATTCCATGTTTTTAGAAGATCCTGTTTAGAGTTCAACAAGCCAAGTCTACTGACAGAGCTGCTGACAAGCATAATGGACTGTTTTGGAGTCTGGAATCACTGAGACAAGAATTGAGGTGCAGAGAAGTTGGCTCCTGATCTAAGAATGTCACATCTGGAGGGGTGTGTGTGTGACTGCCCCTTAGAGCCGTGGCAAACTGAAGACAGTCTGTGGAGCTGGTATGGCCATCCTGTGTCCCAAATGAAAGGAAGACATGGATTCCTGGTTATGCCAGCTCAGTGAGACAGAGACTTCCATTTTCCCAAGAGTAGTGTTGAGAATGCAACCTGTGGATTCATTATTCCCTTCTACTGCAAGTCCTGAATCCTTTCAATGAGTGCTAAGGTCCGAGTGAAATTATTATAGTGAAATAATAATATAGTGAATAATAATTTCATCATAATAATTTCACTCTGTTTTACATGTGTAGGCTGGCATAGGAAGGTGAGAAAGTCAGGTACTTTGGGAACTGTTTTCACTCTGAGAAAAGGAAATGTTTAGGAGATATTTGCTAAAATGATCATGCCATCTTAGAAAGCATTTGGATTAAAAATAAATTATACTGAATGGGCCCTTAGTAAGTTCCCAGTGCTATTCAGATTTCTTTAAACACATCATCTCACTTGATCCTTTCCACAGTCCTAGGAATTAAGTACTTTATCATCCTTACTTTACAGGTGAGAAACCCAGGGCACAGATAACCTTAATTTGATAACAGACTTACCATTCTGAATGAGGACACCAGGATTCAAGCCCAGGCAGCCCGGCTCCAGAGCCTGAGTACTCAGGTCTCTTAAAGCTCTGTGAACTTGAGCAAGTTGCTCAATCTCCCATTACTTGTTTCCTCATCTGTAAAATAGGAATAGTCATAATTGTAGTGCCAGATCCATGTGTGCTTGTTCAGTTACTTCCCTCTCTGTGCTTGTTCAGTTACTTCCCTCTCTGCTGGGCCCAGCTCTCTAGAATGATGGCAGAAGTCAGGAAAACAAACTAGGCCAGCCTCCTCCAGTACCACAAATGTCTCCTGTATCAGTGCTTCCTGCTCTAAGAGTCAGCATAAGATATTAAGTGGTAGCCACTGGCTTCATGAAGTTGTCATTTTTATTTAATCTGTATCCTGAAACTGATACTATGTTCTTGAAATCAGTGGGGAACATATATTACCTCCTGGTTGAGAATGAAATGTGTTTTTCTTCACCTACCTGTCATTGCTCTTTCGCTTAGGAGGAGACTGTAGTCGGCACACTATTGCCAATTTCAGAGAATGTGTTATAATATATATATATAAAAAAAAAAGAAATTCAGAGATATTTCGCATCAGATTCTAGTACTCATTTGCTCTGGCTCAGAGTTTTTGTGAATTAACCAGTGGGCATGTAATCTCACTTTAGATACATTTTGTGTTTTTAAGAAACACAGAGGTTATACATTTAACATTTCTCAGTCTGAAAGGATGACCTCATTTGTGCTTGGGAATGTTGTCACATCCCTGTAATTCTGTACTAGTGTTGGTATGTCAGACATGGTCTTTCAGAGAAACAGAACCAAAAGGAGACATATGTGTAACTTTATAGATATGTGTATTTAAAGAGATTTATTTTAAGGAATTGGCTCATGCACTTGTGGGGACTGGCAAGTCCAAAATCTGTAGGGCAGGCCAGCAGGCTGGAAATTTAAACAAGAGTTAAAAGTTGCAGTATGAGTCTGAAATTTTGAAATTTGCAGGGCAGGCTGGTGGCCTGGAAACTCAGGCAGAAATTCCATGTTACAGTCTTGAGGCTGAATTCCTTCCTCTCTAAGAAACTTCAATTTTGCTCTAAAGACCTTCAACTGATGGGATGAGGCTCATCATATTATACAGGATAATCTCCTTTACTTTAATCAACTGACTGTAAATGTTAATCACACCTAGAGACTATCTTCACAGCAACACATAGGCCTGTGTTTGACCAAACAGCCAGGCACCATAGCCCAGCCAAGTTGACAGGTAACATTAACTGTCACACTTGGTTTCTGCCTTTTTGTGGGGAAGTCTCAGCTCATCCCAGTTCAAGTCCAAGGCCCTCATGTTCATGATCCATAATAATGTGTGAGAGTCTGATGGATTGTGCTCATACGCCTGCTTCATTTGTACCCCAATATGTTTAGCATACAGCTGGGAATATAATGGCCACTAACAAGAGCTAGAAAGTGAAATCGAAAGTGCTGATATTAATTAGTGGCAAATGCTGCTTTTAGAATGCTGGTCCAAGTGTCATTTTCCTTTAAACATGCTCCAGTGGTTTCTTTTGGTTAACAGCAAAGAGAAACTTCAAGTCCAGGAGCAGCCTGTCCTCCTGAGGTTTCAGGCTGATCGATGGTTTTTACTCTGGGTATCGACAGCTCTCTGCTGCATGCCCTTGTTTTTGGCTACGTGGGCTGACTGTGATGAAATGGATTATACAGCTTTTACTGCCTCTTGGGGTCTAATCAGTGCCCAGTAAGCGCTGTGTGTGCCTGTGACTTTCCTTTGCCTTTTAATTGTTAAGGCTCTGGGGCTGTTGTCGGTGCTGCTTCTCTATATTCGTACCTTGACTGATCAGTTTTTAACTCAGAGCTTATGCTTCCTTGCAGGATGCCACAACTTGGAAGCCTGATTCATGCCAGAACTGCCGTTGCCATGGCAACATCGTTATCTGCAAACCTGCTGTTTGCAGAAACCCTCAGTGTGTCTTTGAGAAGGTATGGCATCCTAATTATATCCTGCATATACTGGTAAAGTCAGAGAAGTTTCGGGTTTTTGCATCTCTTCAGTCATTTGGTTCTGCCATTTATCCCAATCTCTGATTGGAAGCCTTATGAAATGCAGGAGAGAATTTTAACATATCGCATTGAAGGATGTTTCTGTTTATTGAGAATTTATTCTGAACTGGGCACTCAGTTAAAGGTTTGTAGATGTTATCCCACTTAATATCATGTAGGGTAGGTATCTTTCTCTCCACTTTACAGATGAAGCAATGAAGCCTGGAGATTTTAAGCAACTTAACCACAATTATGCAGTCAATAAGCTGCTGCCCAGAGGTTTTCCTGGGGCTGACAGACGCTAAAGCTACTGATAAGCACCATAACATTTACAAGCCACTGAATGGATTGAAAGTCAACATTGACTTCTTGAAGATAGCTTTTCTATAAACATTATTTGTCCTGCCACCGACTGTATTTGTGATGCCATTGAGCCCCCTAGGAACATCGGGGAGAGGGTTTGACTCCATGAATCTCCTGGTTGACCAAATACATGAGGGATATTTCTTCCTTTCCACTTTGTTAAAGATTTTCAGTTTTTTTTCTGACTATACAACTAACTCTGTTAGAATATTTTTTTCCAGGTGCTTTTTTCTTTTTAAAGTGAATCTTAAAAAAAAACAGCTTAAGTTTCAAATTTGAACATTTGAAACTTTCTGGAGAAGACTAAATTATTTTCTTTAAAAATATTCTGTCAATTTTACAAGCACAGTTTATTTTTTGAGTTTTATCCCTCCCTCCATAATAATTAATCTTGAGACGTTATGCCATCTGGTGCTAGTAAGTTTCTGTTTATTTCTTTCTTTTTTTTTTTTTTTTTTTTTAGTTTCTGTTTATTTCTAACATTGGAGTGAAGAAGGTTCTGTATACCTTTCAGTAGGTCCCTCAATTTCTTCATGGGTATATTTCTGAGAAGCTGAGTATACATCCAGCATTGGTAAATTTAATAATATTTTGTTGTATATTGTGGGGTTTTCTATTTTGTGGAGCACATACTCCTAAAAGCTCTCTACTTAGCTTGTTGAGTAATTCATGTCACAATCTGAGCTGCTCACAAAAGGGCCATGAAGACATACCCTTTTCCTCTTCACATGAATAACTGTAGTATCATGTAAGAATAAGAATCCTTGCATTAAATGTTAGAAAGATATTGATGATTGTATTGCTGAAAATGGTATGTGTTCTATACCAAGGGTCAGCAGACTAAATCTGGCCTGCCACTTGTTTTTGTATGACCTATGAACAAAGAATAGTTTTTACATTTTTAAAAGGTTAGAAAAAGAACAATATTTCATATAAAAATTATATCAAATTAAGTGTTCGTAAATAAAGTTTTATTGAAACACAGGCATACTCATTTGTGTGTTGTCTGTGGCTGCTTTTATGCTATAAAGACAAAGTTGTGTAGCTGTGATGTATACCAAATGTGGCTCCCAAAGGCTAAAATATTTATTATCTGGCCCTTTACAGAAAGTGAGTTTCTGACCCTTGCTCTATACGAAACATGATGTTGTCCCTTCCTCATCTGTTTTTTTAATTTTTCTCATCTCCGTAAATGGCAACTCCTTTTTTCCAGTTGCTTAGGCCAGAACACTTAGCATCATCCTTGACCCTCAACTCTTCCACATCTCACATCCAGTGCATTAGCAAACACCCAGCTCTTCCTTCATAAAACCATAGGTACCAAATGCAATTTCCCTGCTTTTAACTCTAGTCCCACCTATTATCATTTTTTTGTATGTATTCTCATTGTAGCCTCTTAGCTTGTTTTACTGTTTCCGTGCTTGCCTTTTTCATTGTCATCTTGATATAGCAGTCAGGGTGATACTATTAAAATTTAAGTCAGATCATTTTGGTTCTCTCTTAAACCCCTCTAGTGGCTTCCAATGGCTTCTCACTCAGAGTAACCACTTATAATGTCTTGTTAAAGTGCTATTATACCCCTGTAATTAATATGCTGTTCTTTCCCTTGTTCACTCTGCTTCAGACACCAAGCCTACTTGGTGTTCCCTAGAGATGCCAGGCACACTTCTGCCATTAGGGTCTTTGCACCCTGCCTTTCCCTCTGAAATGGTTTTTTCTTCAGATACAGATATATACGTGACTTGATCCTTAACTTCTTTAAAGTCTTGCCTGAACGCCACTTTATTTAAAATTGTAAATCCCTACCCTACTACATATTTCCTGTCCTTCCTCCATGCTTTATTTCTCTTCCTGGCACTAATATCAGATATACTATATATTTTACTGATATTTCTTGTTTACTGTCTCCTTAATTGACTGTATATCCTCAGCCCCTACAATAGCACCTGACACATGGTAGGCACTCAATAAATATTTTTTAACCAATTGAATGAATGAATGAGAGAAGAGGCTAGAGAGTTGGTAAGTTCAAAGTTATGGAAAGCCTTGTACTATGCTGTACTATGGAACTTGGGCTTTTATTTTGGAGATAATAAATAGTAATAGAATAGTAATGAGGATTTTAGACATATGAGTGGAATGGCCAGCTTTTATTTTAGAAAGATCTCTGGGGATCCCTGGGTGGCTCAGCAGTTTGGCGCCTGCCTTTGGCCCAGGGCGCGATCCTGGAGTCCTGGGATTGAGTCCCGTGTCGGGCTCCTGGCACGGAGCCTGCTTCTCCCTCTACCTGTGTCTCTGCCTCTCTCTGTCTCTCTGTGTCTATCATGAATGAATGAATGAATGAATGAATGAATGAATGAATAAATAAATAAATAAATAAAAAGAAAGATCTCTTTGGTTTTTCTAGGTTAATGCATGATATTAGAAATGTGGGAATCAATTCAGAGGTTGTCAGAATAATCCATATGACAGGAGGAGCACTTAATCAGAGCACCAGTAGTATAGGGCTCAAGAGGAAGGGACTGGCTCAAGAACACTTAGGGGATAAACCAGCAGAAATATATGAATTTAGGAGGGTGAGGGAAAGGAAAAGGAGAGATGACTCCCAGATTTATGGTTTGATGACTCGTTGGTTAGCTGAGCCACCA
This sequence comes from Vulpes vulpes, assembly GCF_048418805.1. Taxonomy (NCBI): domain Eukaryota; kingdom Metazoa; phylum Chordata; class Mammalia; order Carnivora; family Canidae; genus Vulpes; species Vulpes vulpes. Next base: position 2,276,619 of record NW_027325780.1, on the reverse strand, counting down.
ACTGATCTTGGAAATATAGAATAATGAGGAAAAGTATTCTATCTGGAAGGAAAATGATGCTTTCATTGTGAATGTTGAGTTTAAAGTATCTGTGGAGGAGCCAGGTGGGCATGTCAAAAGGGCAGCCAATATATGAGTCTAAAGCTTAGAGAAGACAAGGTTGGAAATATCATGTGGGTATTGTAAGCATATATTCAGTAGCATAAACCTTTAGAAAGAGTGTAAGATCAAAGATGCAATTTGGGGAACACAGTCATTTACAAGGAGGTGAACATAAGAGAGGGAACTTAGGAAGATTGAAGAGACATAGTCACAGAGATAAGAGAGAGGTATTATGGTGACCAGGACAGTAGAGAGTTTCCAGAAGGAGTTTGTATCAACAGTGTTGATCACAGGCCAAAGCTGATGTTGATGTCAGTAGAGTGGTACAAGAGGAAGCTATATTGTAGAGATTTGAAGAGTGAATGGAAAGTGGAGAAAGTAAACCAAGTAAAGGCTACTCTTTTAGGGAGCTTTGCTGAGAATAGAAGAGAAATGGGGGCATTAGGCAAACATCAGTACATCTATTAAGTTTCTTTGAACCTCCCATCCCCAACCTTTGAAGCCTCCTATGTGCTGCCATGGTGCTTTGTGCTTCCTCTTACTATAGCCCCTGGCCAGACTGCAAATGCCTATTTATTTGTCTGCTTTCTCCTGTCTTCTCACTATTGAAGCCTGTCAAACAGCACAGTGTATGACACTTAATCAATACTTGCAGAGTGACTGAACAAGAGAAGGGAGAGAGCTTTGTTTTTGATATCAGCATGAAAGATACATGGTCATGCTAGGAGGAAAAGAAAGATGACCTAGAAGTGAGAGAGAAGCTGAAGATGTGGGAGGTGGAGTAAGGAGGATAGAGACAGAATGAATGAATTAGAAGGAGTAGGTTTTAGGGAATAGAGTGTATGGGATCCAGAGCTTGAGATGGGGAGGATAGCCTCATTCTCTAAAAGTGAAAAGAAAGAGTCATGGATAGATACAGATATAGTTAAATTTGTAAGTAAGAAAAGAGATGGGGCACTGAAATAGTTCATATCTAATGATATTTTAATCTTACTTTGTGAAGCCTTAGAGGTTCAGTTGGGAACTGAAAGCAAATTTAGGAGCTGTCACTGAGGGGTTAAAGGGACTGCCTAAAGGTGGAGATAGAGCATTTGTGGGTGATGTTAAGGGCCTATGGGAGCAGGAGATCATGAAACTGTGGGGGTACCAAGCTGCATAATGGAGTGATTTTCTAAGCAATGTTTATTAGCCAAGTATAAGGGAAGATAAGACAAATTGTGGAATAGGTCAGGTATTGGGATTTTGCCATATTAATGGAGAGAAAAAGTAGATATACAGGAAGTGTTGGACATTGAGGCCAACATAATTAGGAAAATGAGGCCAGCTAGGGGCTGAATGACTACAAGGGAAAAAGTGTTCAAGGAGCTCTCTGAAGGACATGATAGGAGGGAGAGTGAAGGTGGGAAAGAGCTAAAGCCCAGAAGGTTCATATTCAGAGAGTTGAAGTTTTCTGCTATAGAATAATTTGGAGTGTAGGTAGGTTCCAAAGTTGACCATGACCATGGGGAGCTCAAGTGAAGTGGAGGAATGAATTGAAATGGAATCATTTGTATGAATTGAGGTGGTTAAGAATGTACAAGGATAGGATGTCACTTTCATGGACATTGAAGTTGTCTAGAATTATGTCTAGATGTAGTGTAAAAAGAAACTGAGCCAAGTCTTTAGTGAGTACAAAGGAGTGATCATTAAATTGGTGAATGATAGTAATAAGAATGACATAATTGAAGACTATGAACTCTAGGAAGGTTTCTTATGGGTAAAATGAGAGGGTTGTATCAGATGATCCAACCATAAGAAACTTCCAACTCCAAGGTCATGTTGAGGGAATCACAGAGTACTTGGGTCTTTATTTTAACTAATGAAATAGATCATAGAATGATAGAACTCAAGAAGCCTTTGAAATTCATTGAGTCAGACTTTCTCATTTTATAGACAAAGAAACAGACTATTCGGGGTTTAGTCACTTGCTCAGAGACACAGAACTAGTAAGTGGCACAGCCACGACAAAACCGTAGTCCCTGGTTCATTACCCAATGTAACTTCTACTCTACTGTGTTGCTTTAAGTTTTCCTTTGTGTTTCTTAGCAGCATGTGTTGTTATTCAAAACTGCTGTGGTATACTTACATTAGTTTATGGCACAGGTTAATGAATCACCATTGCACCTTTTAATTACTATTAATAACTTTTGTTACTCTCATCTTTTAACAATGTTTAAAAGCCCTTTTACAATTTGTTTTATTTGTGGATTGACCGGAAATAACCTATTGTCAATGGCAATTCTAACAGATCTATCTATCTATCTATCTATCTATCCATCCATCCTGTCCATATATAATAGATTCTATATCCATTTCCTATGTCAATCTAGAAATAGCTAAATAGGAACAGAGAGGGAGAGAAGAGATAGACGGATTGAGAAAAACAGACCAGAGGTATTTAGAACCTTGATTATTTAACCCAGTCCTATAGGACCAATCCTCTCTGGATTTCTGGAGAAGATATGTGTAGAAGACAATGCCATACAAAGGAACACTGTGGGGGGGGGGGAAAAACAACAACAACAAAGGAACACTGTGTACATGGTGGGGGTTCAGCTGCAAACCTCAATGCAGCTAATAATAGTATTTGCCTAATTACACATACTATAATTCTTACAACTTAATTAGGTAAATACTATTATTAGTTGCATAGGTGTCATACATATATGCACACATAATCATATATATGTATATATGTACACACATATACAGTTATACATACACACAAGTATGTATATGTATATACACATACACGCTTAGAAGAGTACCTGGTGATTCTAAGTACCCAGTTAAGTGTTAGCTATAATTATCAAATAATCATCATAATTACTTTTGGTTGGTTTTTCTAGATCCTGGGCAAGCGGTGTTGCCCAGCAAGCCTAACAATCTTCCTTGTTACCTCTTGCCCACATGGTTACTTTCTACTGTTCCCCAATGTGCAGTCTAAGCTTATGTGTTACAGCTCACAAGGCTATGCCAGGTCACATGGTTAGAAAGCAGAACTCCATCTCTCCTTCTCTAAGCTCCCACATGCACAGTGCTTTGCTCTTCCTTTAGTCCCAATCACCTCTTTTATGTTCTATCACAGCAATAGTTAGACTTAAGTTGGGGACTTAAGTCCCCACTGCCACTCACAAATAGAGAATATTATATTTATGAAATGATTTTTGAGGACCAAATATGAAAATCAGTTTTTATAGAAAAAAAACTAGTTTGGAGGTGCAAAATATTCCTTGAAATCTTCCATTCTACCTGCCTTTCTCCCTTGGTCCCTGCTTCCGTGTTAGAATATAAACAGCACTTGGATTGTCTTATTTTCTGTGTGAAATTCTTAATGCAAATGAGGCTAATGTGGTTTCTATATTTTACTGACCTAGTGAAAATCAGAAGTATAGTTTCCTCTTGGGTTCAGAGGGCATTTTTCTGAAAAGTCATTAATGTCACATAGTATGAACAATTTTATAAAACCTCATATTGTATGTTTTATCTTTTATCAAGCAAATAGAAAGAATTTGGTGCTCAGTATTGCTAGATAAAATTGTATTTATCTGTTTAATGGATGAACAGTGGTAAAATCTTAGTCCTATTTCTCACCCATTCTTAAGGATGTAGTTATAGGGATCCCTGGGTGGCGCAGCGGTTTGGCGCCTACCTTTGGCTCAGGGCGCGATCCTGGAGACCCGGGATCGAATCCCATGTCGGGCTCCCGGTGCATGGAGCCTGCTTCTCCCTCTGCCTGTGTCTCTGCCCCTCTCTCTCTCTCCCTCTCTGTGACTATTGTAAATAAATAATAAAAAAAAAAATTAAAAACAAAAAAAGGATGTAGTTATATAAAATTAGAATTCTCTTGTAGGTACAGTTTTTTATTTTAATGGAAGCAGCCCCAAATACCAATGAAACATTAATACTCACACTCACACACACACACACGCACACTTTTTTTTTCATTCTACTGGATAAATTCTTTGTAGACTTTTATTCTGTGGACAAGCCATGATTCCCTGGCTGTTGCAGGCTCTTTTACCATTTTTGGTCAAAATCACTCATTACCCATCCTGTCACATGTTTAAGACTTGTGGAAACACTAAGATATCTAAGTGGAGAAGCAAGATGAGTCAGAGGATCATTGGGCCCCAAAGACAAACATGATCTTTGCTCCACAGTTTTAATGACCCTTGGATAGATGGATTCTTCGCAGTGGCAAATGGATGGTTAGTTAACATGACAACTTCCCTATAAATCCTAGGATATCATGTGGTAGCCCATTCCCTTGATAGTATCACATCTTAATAGAAAACACTATTGGAATTACAGGAGGCCTGGAAAACAATGTAGATCTTTATTGGAGCTCAGGAATTCTACCTGGCTCCCCACACTACACATGATGCCTCCACACCAATGCTGTTCCTCCCCTAGCTTTGTCCTTCAGTTCCTGCCCTGTGTGCCTTGCTACTCTGTCCAGTAAAAGCAAACATCGGAGCTTCAGCCTCCCCTCCCTGCTGACTGCATCAGGCCTCCATAGGATACCTGAAAGACCTGCCAGCTCTGTGGCCACCCCATTCCCCCACTCCCTGACCCCAAGTGTTCTCAGCAGAGGGGAACAACCCCTTCGGGGAGATACAGACCTCCCTGACCCCAAGTGTTCTCAGCAGAGGGGAACAACCCCTTCGGGGAGATACAGACCTTCTCTTACCCTAATTTCTTTCCTTGTGTTAAGGATGGAGCATTTCTAGTGAATAAATTGCCCCACTTCATTACTAGTGACGAGGTGTAGACAATTTTCAGGGAAATTACTTTCTCAAGGGGCTTTGTTTTAACTTTGAGAGAAGCTCATCTTGACAGAATCCTTTTTTGTCAGTTTATTTGGTTTATCTTGTCTGTTGTCACCCATGGAAACTCATGAAATTTAGTGAATCTGAGATGACTTGGGGTCCGGTGAGCCACTCTGAGTGTGTTTGTTGCCGCCGTTTTATGCTGAACTGTTTTTAAATCTCAGGGAGAAGTGCTTCAAATAGCTGCCAACCAGTGCTGCCCTGAGTGTGTATTGCAGACTCCTGGATCTTGCCATCATGAAAAGAAAATCTATGCGGTAAGTGTTTTCTGACCTATTGTTGACTCTATGCCTGTAGATCATTGAAGAAGGAAAGCTGACTGCTAAAACTGTGTTGGCAAGAGAGGTGTTTTTGTTTTGTTTTGGTTTTGGTTTTGGTTTTGGTTTTGTTTTTTTGTTTTTGTTTTTGTTTTGTTTTTTTTTATGTCTGGGCTGCAGAGGACCTAAAGCTTGATTTGATGGGCATTTGATTTCCATGGGCATTTGGGTTACTTGAATAAATTTAAAACAGTTCTACTTATTCCATAGGTCCTATGTAAATATTTGTAGATTGAATTTGTGTCTGTATAAAGAGTAGTTTGAAAATATTGAGGTTGAAGAAGGCATGATGCTGAATAATAATAAGCCACTTTGTCTTGTGTACCACACACATTTTTTTCATTCAATAGTTACAGACAACCCTGAGTGAATAGAGCAGATACTATTACTCCTGTATTGATCATGAGGTACTCGTCCAATGTCATATTACTAATAAGTGGCATCACCTAGCCTAGAACCCTTACTCCTGATTCAGTGCTCTTTCCATTAGGGTAGAGTTTCCCTACTTTAGCACTAATGACATTATAGGCTTTGTTTTGGGGACTGCCCTATGCATTGTAGGATATTCAGCAGTAGCCCTGACCTCTACCCACTAGATCCTGGTAGCACCCTAAGTCCTGACAACCAGAAATGTCTGCAGACATGGCCAGATTTGCCCCTAAGGGGCAAAATGCTCATCTACCCCATTTAGAACCACAGTATTAGAAATCAATCCTTAATTTCTTTTATTATACTAAGAAAGTAAGAAGTAATAAGAAATTCCAGATCCTTTAGGATTCATTTATAGACACTAAGTCCTGATTAAAAAGTACCATTGCAAGGTTTATAATAGGAACTTGGAAATGGAATGGATACAGTTCATCTTTGCTTACACCTCAAGATTACCCCCAGGCAGTAGGTTAAGTTGGATGTGGTGCAAAGAGGCACTTTGCTTTAACCTTTATCTTCTACCTGATGCAAAACTCTCCCCAGGTTAGTGCCTCTGCCCATTTGGGTTAGCAGGATTTGATATACCCACTCTAGGCTGCTATTCAGTGTGTGTACCTAAAACTCAGTGAGCCTAAGTGCACTTTCCCCATGGGACAGGATCATCTTCTTTGAGTCATTGTCTGGTAATTACCAGGAAGTTGCTGAAAGACACCCAAACAGGATCTATGGTGGGAATGTCTTTATACCATGCAAGTATCACCCTTAGCTGTTCAATTCAGTCTGTGTTATGAAGAGTGGTATAAGCCTTCACATGCCACTGAAGAGGATTGCCTGTGAAATGAAAAGTGTTGTAGAGCACAGTGGTGACAGAAATAATGCCAGGTGATAAGGATTTGAATAGGTATGTGGTATAAAGTCAAACACACACTGAATCTCTCAGATGAAGGCATATACAGGATCCAAAATAAGGTCAAGGGACAATCAGATATCTTAAATAAATGGCAATTCTAGGGACACAGAAAATCAAAATTCACTAAATCTCTAATGACATTCATCATTTGTTCTCTTGTGTTATATTTGTGCACACATGCTATTGTCTTATCTTGGCCTAAAATGCTTGAGAACATCGACAGTATTTTCTGCATCTTTGTAGTGATCTTGCCACCCACCTAATCAGGCATTTAGCATTGAACTTTTCCCAGAGTAGGTGCTCAGTAAACATTGATGACTGGAGGATTCACACAACGAGCAAATCCTTTCTCCAACTTATCTATGTCTGTGTTCCAACGGCATGTTGGTCATTGACCAACTACTTCTGTAGCTGGGTGGTTCTAGGACTGGAGGTCTGCTGATGGATTAATTAAGAAATGAAATCTGCTTGGCCTCCAGCTTTTTCTGGAAGAGTTTGGAAAGCGCTCCTTCTTCCTGCCTCTCCTCCCCCCCCCTCCCCATTCTGCTGTAATACATCACATGGAAAGCTCTAAACTGGGTAAGAACATATCCATGTGTCCTTTTCCCATATGCAACTTTCAAAATGTACTCCTCAAAAATGTTATATTTCTGGTACTTGATGTAAGTGAGAGAAAGGCTGAATTTCAGCAACTGTATTTTGAAGGAAAAATTCTCTAGCGGTCTATTTCAAATTGAAATAGAAGAATGATTTTTTTTAAGTCAAGACAAAAAAAATCTTCTAATTTTGATCTTAATAAAGTCAAAATGATTGCATTTCTTCTCTTTCTGCCCTTCCTTCCTCTCTTACTTTCTTCATTTCCCCAAGATTCTTTCCAGAGCCGCCTTAATATTATTTGTTTTCTTGCATGGTTTAAATACTTTTCTGGGTTTGCTATGAATCTCACCTTGTCTCTTGTATCACAAGTTTTTTTCCTCCTGACTCTTGAAGGGTTTGTTGTTTGTTTGTGTTTGTGTGTGTGTGTTTGCCCTTTTTGGCTTGCTTGTGAAACCATCCAGAGCACTTTCCTCTCTCACTGAACAGCAGTAATCTTGTCTTTAGCCTCTGGCTTATATCCCAAGGGGATGTAAGAGGTGGTCATGGAGACTCTCTCCCTCTAGCTACAAAATAGCCCAGTGTTCTAAGAACTTTAGAACCATGATCCAAGGTGAAAGCTTTCCCCTAAGAGAGGGCTTTACAAGAGGCTTTAGCATTGAGTGAGTGTGGCAAGGAGGAGGGGAATTAGTTGAAGTGATACTGTGTCCAAGGAATAGGGTCGAAGCAAAGGAAAGTAAAGGATGTGTCCAACACGGGGCAGCTCCAGAAGGCCACCCTTTAATGAATTGGTATAGCCTCACCAGAGGACTGCCTTTGCTTGCAGGATAGACAGCATCTTATACAACTGGTATTCTAACGAGTCAAGACAAGTCCCGACATCTTCCCTGGAATTTAGGAAAACACTTGAGCCTTTTGGCTGCCTCCAGGTTATTTGAGAGTCTTACATGGGTTTATAACAGCCAGCACTTGGGGGACTATTTCATCCATGACCTCCCCAAAGCTGTCCCTTCAAATTAGTGTTTGGATCTCTGCCCAGCCTTGCCAAACATTCAGGGAGACAAACCTGAAATATGTTTTCCTAGAGAGTGTTGGAATGCTTTCCTTGTTCTTTGCCCCACAAATTAGCTTGTGAAAGGGAGGGAAAAGGACCATCAGTCCCCTTTCTTTCTTTACTAATTTAATCCCTTCACCAGATAATGTCAGGTCTGAGAAGATAGTGCGTCCCTGAAAAAGAAAGTGGCAAGCGGTAATGCCCTAGTGCCCACATTCAATTGAATGAAGGAGCACAGAGGGAGAGGGCTGCTCGCTTTGCCTGTCTGGGAAGCTAAAAGGAACACTAATTTGTGTGTGTGAAGGTAGAAATGAATATTGAATTCCACGGCCTTGTTCTCTTCAAAGTAGAGGATGTAATTATAATATGCACTCAACGTTCCCAGATAGTTAGTATTCTGAATCTATAACTTCGTAACAGGAACAAATTATACAAAGAAAAATTATTTTATTGTTCCATCAACAAGCCAGGCAAATACTTTATGACCTTATCTTTCCTTTGGATTTATGTCAACAGCCAGGCTGACTTATTAGTTGGCTATGCAGAAGAACATATTGAAAGTGTTGTCTGCAGAATGCACTTTTGTCCCAAGTCAAAATTTCGTATTTTCAAAAGGTATTAATGAAGTTAGGATGACACAGCTAAAACCAGATCTGGGAGCATTACTGTGTTTATCTATTATTCCTTGACTTTACAAAGCTCTCTTTGCTGCTACAGTGTTTATAAACAATAAGGCTTTTGTAAATGAGTATAGAGAACACTAGGAAATTATATATATATTATATATAATTATTGCTATTACACTAAAATTATATATGTCAACATGTGCCAAACCCCTTGATTTCTAGTCTCCCTCTGCTGACAGCAGCATCACTGGGGACTTATGTGACTTTTTCCCAAGAGAGCAGTGGGACAATTTGTCTCCATCACTCTGTGCATTTTGGATCAACATCTGACCCTCTGTGGCTTTGACATCAAGCATTGGAAACCCCCTACCAAATGTTTGTCGTTATTCCCATAATTTTCAAGCTTATTGTGAAGCTTATTGTGAAGTCCTGCCTCATTTTGTGTCTCTTGAGTTACATAATAGATTCACATCATTAGAGTGCTTGAAGGTACTGAAGAAATTAACACAGCCCTCTCATTTTTACAGATGAAAAAATTTTGGTGATTGACAGGTTGTTATTGTAATTCACTTTTGTGGCCTCTGTCTGAAAGTGGTGTGATTGCAATTTTTTTTTTAAAGATTTTATTTATTTATTCATGGGAGACAGAGAGAGAGAGAGAGAGAGAGAGAGTGAGTCAGGGACACAGGCAGAGGGAGAAGCAGGCTTCATGCAGGGAGCCTGATATAGGCCTCGGTTGATCCCAGGTCTCCAGGATCACCCCCTGGGCTGAGGGCAGCGCTAAACTCCTGAGCCACCTGGGCTGCCCCAAGCTCTTGTTTTAATGAAGTGAAATGTCAAGATGCTTAGAAGCAACCTCCTAACTTTTAATAGAATAAGAAAGTTCACTTTAAGCTATTTCATATGCAGCCTTCGCATTTTACTTTAAGACATTGAATGATTCATTTGATACTTTATTTTTTTTTAAAGATTTTATTTATTCATGAGACACACACATACACACACACACACACACACACACACACAGGCAGAGGGAGAGGCAGGCTCCATAAAGGAAGCCCGATGCAGGACTCAGTCCTGGGACCCGGAGATCAGGCCCTTAGCCAAAGGCAGACGCTCAACCGCTGAGCCGCCCAGGCATCCCTTATTTGATATTTTAAGCAGTAATTTGCCTTCTGATGCCAAAAGTTAAAATATGTTTATGGTGAAAATTCAAAAACTAAAAAAGTGTACCAGCAGAAAAAAAATCACTGGTAATTCCCAAACTATGAAAATCACTGCTGTTGGGATCCCTGGGTGGCGCAGTGGTTTGGCGCCTGCCTTTGGCCCAGGGCGCGATCCTGGAGACCCGGGATCGAATCCCACATCAGGCTCCCGGTGCATGGAGCCTGCTTCTCCCTCCGCCTGTGTCTCTGCCTCTCTCTCTCTCTCTCTGTGACTATCACAAATAAATAAAAATTAAAAAAAAAAAAAAAAAAAGAAAATCACTGCTGTTTTCTCAGTTTTTTGGAGAGGCAGTAGTAGTAGAGATGAATAGATGTGTAGAGCTCTATGTATTTACACTGTGTGTGCAGTTTATATCTTTTTAATATAACATGTTGTGAATTATTCCCTGGTACACCCTTGTACAACATGATTTCCTATTATTAGGCATTTGGGTAGTTTCTAACTTTCATGAGAATATTTCCAACTTTGCAATAAAGAACAGTGTAATGGAGTTCCTTGTATTTAAACTTTTTGCATGTATCATTGATCATTTTCTTCAGATAACTTCTTAAATTGGAATTAGTAGGTCAAAGCATTTAAAGATTTTGAGTATTGAAGCTGTGACATCTGTAGTCATTAAAATTCAATTTTAAGTAGTCTCTGTCTAATGAGAAATCCAGTGGGAGTATCACGGGTATTGTAGCCTCTTTTTGAAGTATGGTTACCTTGGTTAGGCCCCACGTAGCTGAGTATCCCAGGTGCTGTAGAGAGGGAAAGCTTTATGAAGGAGAAAATCCCACTCCACTGTAGCTTCATCAACATGACTAGGAATTTTGAAAACTTCCCCATATCTGATATGAAGAAGTGTTGTTCAATTTTATTTTAATTAATCTTTCTTTGAAATTAATAATGTTAATATTCTATAAGCTTATTGTTATTTTTCTGTTGGATTTTTTTTACTTATTGCTTGTAAATGCTTTTACATCATAGAGCTTAGTTCTGATTAATATAAATTTGTAATTTTTATTAGTTTGTCATTTGTCTTTTAACTTTATAATGTATTTTTCACAGACTTTTAAAATTTCAACTTAGAACCTATCACATTTTCTCTTACAGTTTCTTTCTTTGCTTTTATGCTTAGGCTTTTCAAAGTATAAAGGTCAATTACTTCCTCTCTTATATCAGTCAATAGTTTATTACCATGTTGGGGGCTTGCCCATTTATATGCTGTACTAAATTTGAAATTTTATAGTTAGTTATAGCAGAAGTTAAAATTGGTGGTAGAAGACTTGGCCTTGATATTATGTCCATTCCTATAGTCACAGATGGCATATAGGCTTGAAGGCCGTAAACTCAATGCAGTGGAAAGAAGAGAGAGGATTGAGCATCCTCTACCTGCCACCCTCCCCCCTTGCTCGCTTTTTAACAAACTACCTCATTTATCCTTATAATAACCCAGTGAAGGGAATGTTGTCATACCATTTTAATTTTTCAGGCCAGGAATCTGAGATTTAGAAAGTCACTCACAGTTCCCAAAGCAGGGAGGGCTGAGCTGGGAACCTCCAAGGAGACCCTCAGTTCATCTGGCTCCATGCATACTTGGCATTATTTTTCTCTTGTGCTTCAGTAGTCCACCTAGAAGAAAGTAATCTTCGTGATAAAGAGGTGAGGACTCAGTTCCCAAATAATTGGATGGTTGTGACTTACCTATTACTACCATTATTATAATAATAGTACAGGTTATTATTAATTCCAGAATGTCAGACTTGGCATCCTTGCAACTTGGTTGTAATTAGCAGAATAATGGGGTACTGACTTGTTTAGGTAAGATAGTTCTTTTGTGTTTGAGAGAGATGAATAGCCATTCTGGACTCTGGCTTGAGGAGAAGCAAGAAGACATTGATTTTCTGTGCTTCTCAGTCGACACAGTTGTAATCCTCAGATTATATTTAGGTGATTGGGCACCTGGAATGTGTGATATTTTTAATAGAAATCTATATATGATTTGGGCTGGATCAGTTATCATCATATGCTACATTTAATATAGGCAAAGGATAGCAGTTTCCAGTATACTTAAGAAAATGTCAAAAGAGGAAAATTTCATTCATTAGGCTTATTATTCCCCCCCCCCCTATGTCTTGCAACAGGCCACTATTATTCCATTCTGCCTTTGAGAACATAACATTTTTTTTTGTTTGTTTTTTTGTTTTAAATCAACCTAGGGATTTTTTTTTTAATTTTTTATTTATTTATGATAGTCACAGAGAGAGAGGCAGAGACATAGGCAGAGGGAGAAGCAGGCTCCATGCAGCGGGAGCCCGATGTGGGATTCGATCCCGGGTCTCCAGGATCACGCCCTGGGCCAAAGGCAGGCACTAAACCGCTGCGCCACCCAGGGATCCCCACATAACATATTTTGACAGCAACTTCCCTCAGCAGTCAACATATCTTTAGCTCTTTACATTCAGGGTTCATCCCCCTCTTGCTCTGCATCCCATTTGAGTGTGGCTCATTTAAATATTTTTGATACTCAGTAAGTCATATAACTCAAAACAAGGATCTGTTAAATCACTGGTACAATGCTAGCTTTGGGAAGGTCGTACCCAGCCTAAAGCAGATTAGCAACATTCTGTGTGTATAAATGGGCTCTGAGTTTGCTCTGTGGTTTGCGGGAGAACTGGTTGGCTATCATACTTTGCCCCAGGACCAGGAGATCATTGGAACAGGAGAGAGTAAGATGGGGGCCGGAGAAGGAAGGAGAAGAAAAGAGGAATATGGGAACTAATCAGTGTAAAAAGTAAGGCAGAAAGAAAGGGGGGGAGGAGGGAAGAAGGAAGGAAGAGGATCAAAGTGAGAGCTATTGAAAACAAAAGGACCGTTATAAAGAATTCAGGATACATGTGTGTGTATATATTACCGTAGGCTTTTTTTAAAAAAAGATTATTTATTTATTTATTCATTAGAGGCAGAGACACAGGCAGAGGGAGAAGCAGGCTCCATGCAGGGAATCCAATGCAGGACTCAATCCCAGGACCCCAGGATCACACCCTGAACCAAAGGCAGATGCTCAACTGCTGAGCCACCTAGGTGTCCCTATTACTGTAGGCTTTATAGAATTTTTTAAGTGATTGGAGTTGGCATGCTTTTTATTTTCTTTCTGTGTTTTTCTGAAATTTTCAAAAATAAATCTTAGGAATACTAAAAAGAAAAGAAAAGAAAATTCAGTTTTTTAATTTAAGTTTTACAACTCAGGACGTTGTAAATCCTAGTCTTGTAAGCCTAGAGCTGCCTTCCATCTCTCCTCCATCTCATCTCATCTCATCTCATCTCATCTCATCTCATCTCATCTAATCTCCATCTCCATCTCCATCTCCATCTCCATCTCATCTCCATCTCTCCTGAGCACTGTCCCTTGATTTGTGTTAGAGGTTTGTTTCTGTTTGGTCAAATGAAAACTATATTCTGACAATAGCCTCCTTTTTCTTTTCTCCCCAACACCCAGCATGGGACAGAGTGGGCCTACCCCCCGTGCAGTGTGTGCTCTTGTACTCACGGGGAAGTCCGATGCACCCCCCAGCCATGCCCACCGCTATCGTGTGGACCACAGGAGCTGGAATCCATCCCTGAAGGAAGCTGCTGCCCAGTGTGTGTGGGCCCTGGGAGTGAGTATCAACTTGTAGAAGGCTGAGACGCTCTTTGCTTCTGAGGTTTACCTGCTGACATCCCAACTTTTCTCTTTCTTGCTCACTGTGGCTCAAATATCCCTAGCCCCATTCCTTATTGGACCAAGTTGGAGCCTTGCACTTGGCAGAAGCACTGTTGCAGAGAGTGAGGTTGAAACAGATCTTGAAGCTCCATTCCAAATTTGGGATTCTGCAAGTCTCTGATTTATTTATTTTGTGCTGGCCAGATGCATCCCTTTGCTTTCCCTGCTCCTGAGAAGCAAAGGGAGGAGGAACAAGATTCTTTGATGATGTGATTCCATAAGGCTTAGATAGTTCTTGTATCTTGGCAGAGACAGAATGAACAAGTCACTTCTCCATGTAGCATCACTAGCACTAATTCTGCTGGTTGGTCTTTGAGATGACATAATTTCTTTCTCCAAGACACACAGAGCAGGAAACAGATCTTTCATTTGTCTCTATGCTCACTGTGGAGATTATGTCTGCCTACAATTGGAGGCCTCATTCAGCAAGCCAAGGACACACCTCCAGGCCCTTTCTTTGGAATCTGTGCTTGGTGCAAGTACTTCTTTTATTACATTTTAGGGATATATGTCCCCCTCCATTTTTATAACTCGGTAGTAGTAGATACTTTGCGATAAATACAGATTATTGTCATTGCTGCATTATATCCTCTCTTGGCACTTAATGATTAAAATTATTCTTTTATTTAATAATACCTGGAAGCTATGCTCTATTTTGCATTTCCTTTTTATGGTTTTAATTAATTTTATTTTAAAATTATTTTTATTATTTTGAGGGAGGAGAGGAAGTGGGCAGAGGGTGATAATGAGAGAGAATTCCAGCAGGCTTTACACCCAGTGCAGCCGAACACAGGACTTGGTCTCACTATCCTAAGATCAGGACCTGAGGCAAAATCAAGAGTTGGATGTTCAACCAATTGAGCCATCCAGGCACCCCAGCCTCATTCTGATCCCCAGTTATTCCATTCCTGGCATTCCTTTACTCTGGAGAAAGGTTACAGAGATTGAAAAGTATGCGTAGGAAACAATGGAAGTACAATGCTTGCTTTACGCATTTCTCCAGAAGAGGACTGACAGCTGCTCTGAGCCAAATAATCCTGCAAGTAAAAATACTTGAACAACAGAGTTTGGGGGTGGCAGTAGGTTGGCTGAGATTGTGGGATCCTTTCTTGCACTTTAAGAGGCTTCTTCCTTGGCCTCCAAGAAAAAGACATACTGGAAACATTTTGCCTGGAGAGAATGGAGGATCAGCCAGGGCCAACTTTATAATTTGCTAGGTGCAAAATGAGAATGCATGGCCCCTTGTTCAAAAGGCAGTGGGTGGGAGGAAACCACTTCTATTCTTTTGTGGTTTTTCTCAACTGTCATGTTTTTAATTTGCTATTTAATGTCATACTGCTTCAGGCATGGGGCTACTCACCGGGTGGATGGAGACCCCACAGGCACCCCATACCCCATCCTGCTACTTGGTGCTTAGGGTACATGCATTCTCCTGGTACTTGCATCCAGGTCCCTGATGTGGGTAGAGGGTGGCAGTGTTCACTGTGATGTGAAATTTTGGGGTCTGGCAGCAAGTGGTCAAGAGAGAATTCTTGAGATATCTTCAGTGCAAAAAAGGTGGTTTTATTAAAGCACAGGAGAGGACCATGGGCAGAAAGCTGCAATGAGGTTGTAAGGAATGACTGATTATATACTTTCAAGTTGGGAAGGGGTTAGGGATAGTGTAAATCTGTAGGGAATTTTGGAAGTAAGGTTTCCAGGATCTTGAAGTGCTAGCTGCTGTTAGAGATAGGTCATTTACTACTGTCTAGTACTACTTTAATCCTGAGACCATCCAGATGCATACCAGGTAAAGATATAGGAAGTTTCCAAAGGGATTTTTATATGTTAAAGAAGACTTACAGGATCCTGGGGGTTGGGCTAATGTCAAGCTAAGACTACCTTTTGCCTCTAGCAAAGTATTAACATTGAGGCAGTTGAGTTCCTGAAGCAAAGTTTCCCTGCCTGTCTTAAGTACTTGTCAATGGGCTGCAAAAGAAATTTCATTTTTTCCCCCCTACGTTTCTTTTGCCTTTGTTCTCCACATCAACTGGGTATGGGTTTGGGAGCAAAAAACCCATCTCAAGAAACCCATCTCAAGAAGGCAAGGAGGCAGTGGAATGAGGGACCATGCATGAGCTGAGGCTCCCCAGCACATATTATGTTGTCTCACGAGACTTCACATATAAAACTCAGAAAGTTATTAAGAACTCCATACAGTGGGGGCGCCTGGATTCCTCAGTTGGTTAAGCATCTGACTCTTGATTTCAGCTCAGTCATGATCCTAGGGTTGTGAGATGGAGCCCTGCATCAGGCTCCATGTTGGGCATGAGGCCTACTTGGGATTCTCTCTCCGCTCTAAAAACAAAATGAAACAAAACAAACAAACAAAAACCCCCAAAACCTCCATATAGTGACTACAGAGTGTTAAGCCCCAAATATGAGCCCCAGCCACAGGGTCCTATGTGACTGTGCACACATACCTGGAGTCAGCCCTGAGATCAGCAAGTGCAGTCACCCCAGTAATCTTTATTTTTCTTACCTTTCAGAATCTTGTTCCTATGAAGGCCGTGTATTCCAGGATGGGGAAGACTGGCCATTGAGTCGGTGTGCCAAATGTGTGTGTAGAAATGGGGTCACCCAGTGCTTTATAGCTCATTGTCAACCTCTGTTTTGTAATGAGGTAAGGAAGACAGCCTCCAAATGGATCCTTCATAGACTATTAACTTCATTGTTTGGGAACTTGGAGCCTCTTCTGGGGTTGTCAGGCAGTCTTTTGAAAGTACTAGGAACAAGAAGCAAAGGCTGTTTTGTTTTCCTTATACTTTTGGAGATCACCCCTGAGACATTTACCCTTGGAAGCTACAGATAGGTCTAATACCAGCCATTTAAGCTAATTGTTATGTAATGAAAGTGAGCCTTGGATGTACATGCAAAGAAGCCACCAGCTCCAGTTGCAGATGTTGCAAAAATCTCAAGCTAAACATCTGGAAAAGTCAGTAATATGATCAGGTATTGTTTCTCAATGCATAGGTATAATCTTGCTTTTTAAGACATAAGTGTGTCTTTGAACATGATTATCCAGATGTACATTTTTTAATTATAAAATAATGATTCACATTATTCAGATTTTCTCTTGGAGAGCTTTAAAAAATAGTGGATTTTGTTCCTCATTTAAAGTTCATCAGAATTTCAAAACATTAGACTCTTCCCATAAATTCAGAAGAGAAAATCAATGGCAAATAAATGTGGTATACATGATACTTTATAGTTTTTACTCTTCCAGAGGTTTCTATGGCTGTTCTGTGGCAGTTGACAGATAACCATGAAAGGAGTTTGCCTCCAGTCGAAAAATAGCTCATTTTTGATCTTAAGGGAAAGCTGGAAGCCAACATTCAGTTGATACAGAACAGTACTTTGTGTCAAATAAAACAAAATCAATAACATGGCATATTGTGACAATTGGGCAATATTTTTAAAGGCAGACAAAAGGCAATTAGACAGAAATGCTAAATGCCAAATAAAGGGAAAATGTATCTAATTGAAAAGTTAGATTGTATTACCTACACTACTGCAACTACTGCACTCATGTCACATCTCCTAGTTCATCACGAAGTCTTCTCCCAGTGCTAAGATTACAAATGAGCTTCTCTGTAGAGTTGTATAGTATCTCACATTCAGGGGACACTATAAGGTTGCGGAATTTTGATTTAGCACTTTCTAGGATTCAGTCCCCTTGTGTATGAAGGGTAATTAAACAGTTTGCCACAATTGCAATAAGGAAAGCAGGAGGCAAGGAGGACCACTTTGTGTGTCTTCTGCTTTAAATCTTTGTAACCTTAATGGACTTCATGTTAGGGGGATAGATACTGAAGTAATTGAAAGTACTAGTTCCCATTTTTAAAAACATTATATAGTGGGGCACCTGGGTGGCTCAGTCAGTTGAGTGTGGGACTCTTGATTTTGGCTTAGGTCATGATCTCAGGGTCCTTGGATCCAGCTCTATGTCAGGCTCTGTGCTCAGCAGTGAGTCTGCTTGAGGATTCTCTCCCTCTGACCATCCCCAACCCCACCCCACACATGCACACATGCTCTTTCTCTCTCAAATAAATCTTTAAAACAAATTTAAAAAATAAAAACACTAAATATAAACTCTAGCTTCAAACATTTACTCACATATAGTTTGCATTCATATACATAATTAATTTAAAAGATGAAATTTGGTACCATACTTCAGAGCTAGTTGATGTGCAAACATTCTAAGGTCTTGAAAATAGATTGATTTTAATCACTCTTGCATCATTAAGTTTATATTTTTACTATGACATGTTAAACAAACTCTTAGATTATTTAGAAATATCTTTCTTGAATTAATATCATTATTAAATATTGGATGTTCTGATGGTATCAATGGGTATTAAAAAGGGGTGTTAAAAAGTTTAGACTTTTGATGGAAACACCATCACCACTGTCTACCATCTATCATCTCTGTCATCACCATCACCACATTTTTTGCACTTATTATGCGGCAATCATTAATTTTCAGAGCTTTGTAATTCTCATAACAATCCTATTAAGAGCTATTAAAAAAAAAAAAAAACAATCCTATTAAGAGCTATTATTATCATTTCCTCTTGCCAGTACATAAAACTGAGGTACAGAGAGCTTAAGTAACTTCCATAAGGTACCACAGTTAGGAAGTATCAGTCAGTACTTCTCACCTAGGCAGTTCTGCATCACTTCAACAGACCACACCTGACATATTTTTTAACTATTAGCTAGATAACCTTCCAAAATGATGAGTTACATAGCATTTATGTATAGTAATAATCACAAAAACAATAGTTACTAATAGCATTGAACACGACTGCAAGTATTTTGTATGCATCAACTCATTAAATATTAAAAACACAACACAAAAGTTCACCAGAAGAAATGTATTTCCAGGACTTGAGCTATAGAAAAAAAACTGATTTTTAAGGTAAGTGTTTTTCTTTTTCTTTTAAATTGTAAAAGGAATCTGTACTTATTAAGGAAAGTTTGGAAAGGCAGAAAAGCAGAAAATGATCATCCATTCAAAAACACCAGCTTTTCTTGGTAATTTATTCCAAATTTTTTGTAGGCAAATGTGGATATATTTGGTTTTTTTTTCATAGTTATAATCACATTTTAGAAGTTGGTGATAATTTCTGACAAAAGGAGTAATTTCTTATGTTCAAACGGGTGTTTTTCCCTTAAGGAAGGATTTAAATTCATACTGAAATTGTTTGCTTTCAACTTTTGTCCAGATGCCTTGAACAGAGCCCTAGCCCATCCACATTTTTGTAGGCTCATTAAAATGGTCTGTTCAGTCGATAAGTGTTGTTAAGTGATGATGTTACCACCAATTTTTTTACTGTAATTTTTCTCATTCCCCATGTTGATGAATCTGAGTAGGTTGAATTTCATCTTTGGGTGTTCTTTCAAGAAAGATAAAAGATTGGATGTCTTCTGAGCCACTAAGTGTTTGAGAATTATTTTCTTCTTGTTTATGTATCTCAAAATTTGGGGCTCAAAAATTGGGGGCAATTATCATTTCCTCACATCCCAACGCTGTGGGCTCCTTTCCACTGAACCCTGAAATTTAGTGCCATGGAGAACTCTGAGGTCTCTTTTCTATTCCATTGTGTTCATATAGTTTCCTTTGTTGGATTCTTGCAGGATGTTTCCTTATCTTTAAAAATGAAACATTTTTCAGGACATTTCTAGGTGAGGTGTCTTTTTACCCTTATTACCTAGAATATGGTCAAGCCCTTTCAGTCTATATTCCAGGTTTTAAAATGCTTTCTTCAGTTATGGCTTTAATTTAATCATATTCATTCCAGTTTTTCTCATTTCTCCAGCAATACTTATGATTCTTAGATTACTCCCCTCTCTTTCCCCCTCATTATCAATCATGTTCTCTCTCATCATTTTGTTTCTTTCCTCTTCATATGGAGAGAGCTTCTTGAGTTTGTATTTACAACTTCTAGTATTGATTTTGACTATTTCACTTTGATTTTCTTTTAAATCTTCCTTATTTTTCTTCTCTTTGGTTCATCTAGGTTTTTTATCCTAATACTTATTCTTTTTTATTGCTTCTTGCTTCTGTTTAATAAAGACTGCATCTTCGTGCATCTTACTGAAGTTGCAAAATAGCTTTTGAATATTTTCTTTTAGTTACTATAGTATGTAGCCCTTAGAAATTTGCCTTTCTCTGAATCTTTAGAACATTTTTAGTTTTGCTAGCTCTTCAGGGTTTTTCCCAAGTTCCTTTCCTTCTGTTTACTCATCCTTGATCAAGAGAAATCTGTCCATACCCACTGTTTGAAAGCTGAGAGGGTAAATCTCCTACCGTTGGCTAACTCCCCTTTTTGGATCTGTAGCCAAATGCTAAGAAATGTGCATATCTCTTTGTCCGAGGGGCTGGTGGATTTTCAGTTAGTGTAGCTCTATTGTACTGAGATTGGATCTTTTCCTTACCTCCATAGCCCAACCATCTTACGTTCTGAGCACATGAAACAAAAACTAATCTCCAGTTTGTACCACTGCAAAGACTCTCTCCTTCTCTCTAGGTGACCATGTGCTTTATCACTTGAGGCACCATCCTATCCCCCAACTTTTTATTACTCCCTCTACCTCCTCCAACATACATACTTCCCACTCTTTTTTCCATTTTTAAATTATGGGCTCTGATTAGGTGTAGAAAGAAAGATATTGAGGAAGGTGAGGGCTGGTACTCTGACCACCTCAAAAGATAGTGACCACACACCAGAGGGATGAATCTGGGTTGTGTTAGATATAGAAAGGCAGAGAATTAGGCAGAATGATGGTTTTTATATCTATTTAGGTTTACACAGCAAAGAAAGGTCGTAGAATATCTTATGTTCAATGGGACTTCTTAGCAGTGGTAGAGGTTGGCTGTGTTACTTTTTGGTGGTGAAATTTTAATCTCTTTCTATACCTGTAGAGGTATCATAGTGGGAGCATATTCTGTCAAGAGCTGTTAGCTATAATACACCATTAAATTTTTATCATAAGTATTTTTATTTAAGGAACATGAAAAACCATAATTAAGTATATCCTTAATGGTAGTTCTACCCTAAATTGTAATAACATTAATCATATATATATTTTTAAATTCCTGAGTTTACTAAGGGTGCCATGTTAGACCTGGAGTTGGCAAACTTTTTCTGTAAAGAGCAAGATAGTGAATATTTTCAGCTTTGTGTGCTGTTCAGTTGAAAGAACTACTCAACTCTGCCATTATAGCACAAAAACAGCCACAGATAATACGTAAATGAGTGGATGTGGCTGCATTGCAGTAAAAGTTTATGGAAACAGGTGGTAGGCTGGATTTGGCGCATGGTCCATAGTTGACTGGCCCCTGTGTAGACTATACGTTTGGAAGGGCAAAATCTACATAGCCCAGAATGATATGGTTCAAATATATGACAGTAACAAAATGGACTGTTAAATAGTCTTTCCCATTTTTCTGACCCGCTTTGCTGTTCATCTTCTTATTTATATCTCTAGTCTTGCTTATGAAGCACCAGCCTGGTGAGGTCTTGCCGCTTAGGTAGTTCTCCTAAATCCTGGGATATTTTCTCTTTAAATGCCTTTCCTGGGACACCTGGGTGGCTCAGCGGTTGAGCGGCTGCCTTCAGCCCAGGGCGTGATCCTGGAGTCCCGGGATTAAGTCCCACATCAGGCTCCCTGCATGGAGCCTGCTTCTCCCTCTGCCTGTGTCTGACTCTCTCTCCGTGTCTCTCATTGATAAATAAATAAAATCTTCAAAAAAAAATGCTTTTCCTTCCTGCCCTTCTTGGATTGGTGAATAAAGATTCTGTTCCCATCAGTAAAATATATAATTAGGTATTGCCAGTAGGAATTAGAAAGCTTGGTTTTCCTTGTACCAAGGAATTACTTGCTACAAGTAATGCTCCCCCCATGCTCTCAAGTTGACTGTGCTACCATACTTGGGTCTAGTCTGTGTTGGTTAAGATAGACTGGTACTAACTCTGCTGATTTAAGATTTGTGATCATGACATCTGTTCCCTGTTTACCAAGCATTGTGTAAGTCCTTTTGCTTACTACAATAAAATTACTGAATAGTACATCAAATGTACCTTTATTTTACTTTCTCACTGAAATTTCATTAAGCGAAGAGCTCTAAGGTTGAGAAATGCTTAAGGATTTCATTACGTGTCCAATTTTCACATACTCTATTAAATATCAGGGGCTATAATATTTTTCACATAGAAGAATAAAGAAGTAAAATAATCTAAAACAAGAAACTAATTGTCAATTTAATCCCAATGATTCAGTTGTTTGAAATAAATCCCTATTAGATAGTAATGCATTAATCTAACTGATCATATATAGTTAGGCTAAAGAACTATTGAGGTATAACTAGAACTGTCCAAGAAAACTTGAATCTCCTTGACCACCTCCCTGACCCAAGTACTTTGGCCACCTTTTCCTTTTCAGAATGAGTTCCGAGGCAATCACAATAATAAAATCTCATTTTCTGCTTCTTGTAAGAGAAAGTGAAGGTAATTGTTCAGGAGGTGTCTTCTATGTAAAATAAACCACTTCTTAGTCCTTAAAACTTATTATAATCCTCCTGGCTCTGCCTTTAATTTGTCTACCCTCTTCCCATTCAAAAGGGTATAGTGATAAGTCAAAGTGAGAAGCTGACTCTTTGGCATTAATGAGGGGACAGTTGCTGTGAAAGTTATTTACAGGGTAGCAGAGACAAAGGGTCTGATATTCTGGGAGTGGGAGTGGTAGAGGGGAGAAGTAGAGAGAGGGCATGGGGGTTCTTTGGGCATTTAGTCTCTGTCACTCACTTTGTCCATATTCCCAAATACCTAGGAATACGATTTTTTTTCATGTTAAGGAACCCCCTAATGCATATGTGTAAATGTGCATTCACATAAAGATGCACAAGAATAGTGAAGTAGGTTATCAAGAGAGGAATACCTTCATTCCGAGTTTAGCAGTAACTCAACAAGAGTTTAAGTGTTCTTAAGTACTGGTATGGCTGGTGCCCTACAGTCTCCTTCCAACCATTTGTCATTGTCAGGTCAGCTATGTGACCTTGTACAAGTCACAAAACCTCTCTGGTCTTTACTTTTCTTGTGTGTAAAGCAGGGATAAGAACATGTACTTCATAGGGCCATATAAAGCGTTAAAATAGTGGCTGGCAAGGATCCCTGGGTGGCTCAGCGGTTTAGCGGCTGCCTTTGGCCCAGGGCGTGATCCTGGAGTCCGGGATCGAGTCCCACATCGGGCTCCCGGCATGGAGCCTGCTTCTCCCTCCTCCTGTGTCTCTGCCTCTCTCTCTCTGTCTCTCTCTGTGTCTATGATAAAGAAATAAATCTTTAAAATAAATAAATAAATAAATAAATAAATAAATAAATAAATAAATAAATAAAAATAGTGGCTGGCAAACACTAAGTACTATTTTTACTGTTATTTTTAAAAATATATTTTGTTTATTTATCCTTGAGAGATAGAGAGAGAGAGAGAGAGAGATGCAGAGACACAGGCAGAGGGAGAAGCAGGCTCCCTGCAGGGAGCCTGATGTGGGACTCTATGCCGGGACTCCAGGATCATGCCCTGAACTGCAGGCAGACGTTTTAACCACTGAGCCACCCAGGCATCCCTTTTATTGTTATTATTTGTGCTTTTGTTTGCTCTTAGAAAAGGATAGGACTTGAGTGTGCAGACCTCTTAAGAGGCACACTTACTTTGTAAGTGCTAATTCTTATCAAAGCACTGGATGACTAATAAATGCTAAATGAGAGGAAATTGCTATTTATGGATGCTTGAAGCACATGATTGAATTGGCTATGAATGAAATTTTCCTACTGTTGTGGGTTTTATTAATGTCTCCTTTTAATGGATTGTTCCTTTTTTGGACGTAAGGATGAAGCTATAGTCCGAGTTCCTGGAAAATGTTGCCCACAGTGCTCTTCCCAATCCTGCTCTGCATCTGGCCAAGTGTATGAGGTAACCTATGATGTACCCCCTGTAGATGTTTTGACAGATGTCTCACACATATGCCCTCTGTCCTTCCAACCACCATATTTCCCCACCCTCTTGTCTGAGTCTTTGCCAAGATTAGTAACTCAGTATATAAACAGCTTTTTTTCTTCTCTTTGTGGTGAGGCTTTATGAAAAAATTAAATTGAAGGGGATTAGAAATATAAAGGAATGTGCTGGCAGGCCGCACCTGGTTCACGAACCTTGTTGAACTTACTGTTTACACGTCTCGAAGGAAAAAAAAAAGGACTATCCTGGTTACTATTCAGTTTACACTTAGGCTGGAGGCCCTGGGAATGTCTCTCTGCTTGGTTCATATCCAGAGACAGCTTCCCTCTGCCTTACACTGTGGGGGGAGGCATGGGGGTGACAGGGGACTGAGTGAAGGGAGGGGAGAAGTTAATGGTGGTGGAACCTGCATACTTGAAAGTACTATTGGAACAGTCTAGATAACTGTGCCTAACACATAATAGGTGCCAAATGAAAAATGTGTTCAACAAATTGAATGAATGAATGAATGTTCTGTCTCAGGACTACACCCAGCTGAGGCAAAACTAAGGTCACAATATTCAAAAGCAAAGAACATACAAAAAATACACCCAACTACTTCCCTTGCTTGCCAGCCACTCTAAAGAAGACTAAATAGGAATTGGAATTATGACTCTCAGTAGAGAATCTGGAATTGGGTAATAAGGAATGAATGTCACGAATGAACATAACTAATTGGGAAAGGACTTTTGTATGTACTAGATCTGTGTTGTCCAATACAATGTGTGCCAGATTAATTTCTACTGGAAGAGATAGCCTTTATATCTATTGTGATATTTTTGGTTGCAAGTAACAGAAATACTCCTCTACAAGTGGTTAAAATGAAAACATTTTTTAATCTCATATAACAAGAAGTCCAGAGGTAGGGTGGTTACAGGGTTGATCAACTCAGGTCTTAATGATGTCTTCAAGGATCTAAGGATCTTTTTCCCATCTTTCCATCTTGCCATTTGCAGCATGTTGGCATTTGCTTTGCATCTTGTTCCCTCATGTCCCCAAGGTGGCTACCTCAAGACTAGCTCATCCACACACAACCATTACTAAAGGATGGTGGGGAAAAGGGTTGGCTTTTCTTCTTTTATGGGGGAGAAGAGTCTTTTCTTTGACCTCCAAAGAAAGACTGTTCTAGCAAACTTCCCCTGAGGTCTCCTCAGTTAGGATTGGGACAATGCCGTTGCCTATCTGCAAGAGGAGCTGGGAACGTGGCTGTAGGAGCTAGGTCTCCTGCCAAAGAAGAAGAGCTAAAGAGCTAAAGAATGAGCACTGATTAGGCAGGAAACAGGGTCTTCTTATTAATCATGATGTTCCAGGGACCCTTTGTGCCTGGCAGAGAGCAGACCCTTAACACATCTGTGGAATGAATACAGTTGAATAAAAACGAATGCAAAGCTCCCTTTGGACATTTATTGACTTTTTCTTAGTTGCTGTTACTGCCTAACTGTTATCATTTCTCAGGAGTACATTCAATGTGGCTCAGTTAAAAACTGTAATAAAAAATTGTGTGTCTTATGTGCCTGTGTTTCTATTTGACGTATGTGACACTTGATTTTCCACTTTGTCCTTTCTTTATTCAGCATGGTGAGCAGTGGAATGAAAATGCCTGTACCACGTGTATATGTGACCAGGGTGAGGTCAGGTGCCACAGACAGGCCTGCCCCCCACTAAGATGTGAAAAGGTACTTGAGACAGCATGGCTTGGTTTTCAAAGCTTTATTCTGGGTCATTTAAGAAATGCATTTCTAAGTCCATTGTGTCTTTTGAGGGAATCAAAAGTTTTATGACATTCAGAAATATTAGGGGCACCTGGGTGGCTTAGTTTAAGCATCTGCTTTCAGCTCAGGTCATGATTCCAGGGTCCTAGGATCGAGCTCCACATCAGACTCCCTGCTTAGCAGGGAGCCTGATTCTCCATCTCCCTCTGCTGCTCCACCTGGTTGTGCTCTCATGCTCACTCTGTCAAATAAATAAAATCTTTTTTTTAAAAAGGAAAGATTAGAAAAAGATATGAAAGATCTGCTTTCTAGGAAGAAGGGCTAAGGTACAGGGGACTTGCCTCAGCTGGGTTAATTTGGGCAGGCAGGGAAAGGAGCAGCATACAGTGTTGGCATTTTATGTCCTTCTGCCTCATTGGCTCAGATGTTTTCAAACTCTCCTGAGAACTTCCCTTTACATGCCATCTTTGTTTCTTCAGGATCAGAGAAGGGCTCATCGTCATGGGGAATGCTGTGAGGAGTGTGTATCTCCTGCAGGAAGCTGCTCACACAATGGGATTGTGCGGTACCGGGATGAAATGTGGAAGGGTTCAGCCTGTGAGTTCTGCATGTGTGACCATGGCCAAGTGACCTGCCAGACTGGGGAGTGTGCCAAAGTGGAGTGTGCCCCGGTAAGAAACGAAAGCATTTCCACTTGGACTGTAACAGTTCTCTTCAATGGGAAAGGTGGTCCCTCACCTATTCCTTACTTTTTGGCAGCAGAGGCTACAACCAGGTTGACCACTCACATTTCACAGAGCCTTCTAGCACAAAGATTCTGTGGTTTAAAATAAATGTCACTGTTTGTTCAGATTGACTTGGAACAGCCCCCTGGAGCTTTTAGTTCTCCATGCATCTGGTCCGATTGGAAACCCTGCGCCAGAGACATGAAAGGGAAGGACATGCTATGGGACATTAGCCTATCAGTCAGCGCAGCTGGACGTCATGGCTGACGGCCTGCCCAGCTTGCTGTGGTTGTGAAACAGAGGTCCGCAGGTGCTCCCATGGCCCAGCTCTGTTGCAGGCCCTACTGGCAGCATTTAGCAGGAAGGAGAGCCAGCACCTGCAGGTTGCTTCTGTGAATCAGGGAAAAAAATAAAATGTTTTTGTTTTAAAGAGAGGGGAGGGGAGCCTCTTAAATAATTAACTCGGTTGACCTCTGTTGACTTCTGCTTTCTGCTTCTAACAAAGCAGCCTCTGTTTGGACTATAGATGTATATTGTAGGGAAATTGCTTTTTTTTTTCCTCTTTGAACTCAATTTTGACCCATTGCAAAACAAATTGCTTTGAAAGTTGTCTCCTTCTCCCTCACCACTCCCATCCGCTCCACCAATTTCCCACAGGGTTATGAACTTGAGTAGATGAGGGAAACTCAGAAAATCTGAAGCAGTAAATGTCTGTGAAGGCATTTTTCTTTCTAGTTCTTCACCCCCACATCTCAGCTCTCTTAGCACCAAGCCTGAGGAGGAACAGCCTTTCAAACATGGGTGTCAAAGACAGGGTGATTTTTCATTTTGCTTCCTACTTCTGAGTCTTGACAGAGCTGACACGTATTTAGGTAAAGAGGGTCTTGCTTTTTGCAGATTTATTTCCTTCACATGTCTTTTCATTTCTTTTCCTTCTTTATGTCTGGGGAGTCAGAAGTGTTGGACAAAGATGAGAAAAACCCCAGTCAGGGCCCTTTTTTCTTTTCCCTTTCTCAGGCTGAGGCTGGGCTTCCTGGCCTTGCCAGACTGCCGGGAGGATGCTGGTTTATCTTCTAAGGTTTAGTTTGCCAAATAATAGCCTAGGGTTTATGGAAAATGTGGGAGAGGTGATTCTGGCAGGGTGGATCCCTTGGCCACCTACTTTCAGTTAGGTCTGAGCAAAGAGTCTCACTCACAGAAAATGATTTGACCCGTGGTCCCCAATGCTAATGCATTTCCAAGTGCCTGCTGTCCTCTCTGACACCTGCCTGTGGCTCTGTGCGCGGTCTTCTCTGCTTTTAGGAAAAGTTGGGGGCAACTGCTGAGGGAAGTGGAGGGGGCCGGGTTCCCGTCCAATCACCCCACATCCCTGCCTGCTTCCCACTCCCACCCCAGCCTCTGTTATGAACTGAGGAGTTCTAATGTCTTTAGCCCATTCCTCCACATCTTTAGTTAACTAACCTAATGTCTTCCAGGTAACATCTGTGTTTCCAAGTGTTGAAGTCATTAAACACTGCCGAAGTGAAATTTTAACCAAAATTGACTCTTACCAAAAATATCCCTTAGCCACCTTCTTTCTGTGCCATACTTCTGTAAATAGCTCAGTGAACGCCTGGAGTACAAAATTCCTAACTTCTGCTTAGCTTGGAGATAAAAAGATGAGTAAGACACATCCTAATCTCAAGAGTTCCCAGGCTTTGAGGGGAAGTCAGATACATCAACAGAAATCGCAATATGCAGTGGCATCAACAGTGATGGAAATAGGAATGAAATGCATTAGGAGTATCTGGAGAAAATGACCATCTGCCAAGGGGAGCCATACAAGTGTGCTGTTGATATTTTTATTCAGTTCTACCCCACTTTCTCCCTTTCCTAGGATATCAAGGCCATTTGATTCCTAATCCTGGATACCAAGGGTAGATTGAGTTGTTATTGTTGTTGTTGTTGTTTAAGTTTATTTATTTATTCATGAGAGACACAGAAAGTGGCAGAGACATAGGGAGAGGGAGAAGCAGGCTCCCTGTGGGGAGCCTGATGCGGGACTTGATCCCAGGATCCTGGGATCACGACCTGAGCCAAAGGCAGACATTCAACCACTGAGCCACCCAGGCATCCCAAGGGTAGATTAAGTCTAAATATATGTATATCCACAAAGATGCAGAAAAATAAACTTCTAGAAGACAGAACTGTGCAGGTTCACCATTATAATAATGGTCCCATTGGTTATCAACCACAATGTTCTGAGTAGCATGGAAATCAGCACATAATTTTTTCTTTGTTAAAAAAGGAGAAAATGGCATGGCCTTTGTTTTTGATGTGTCTAACGAACTTCCTAGATATTGAAACATAAATCCATCAATAGTGAAATAGCACAGTATGAAGATTTTCATTTTTTTCTGTATTTTATGTTAACTTTGAACATGAATTCAGATGAGAAGTCAAATTACTTTTTTTTTTTTTTAAAGGACCTTGCATTCATGTATGAGGCATAGAATGGTGCTGATGAGGGGGGTAGGACTGAAGCTTTTAGTAAAATGCATGGAAGAGGGTGGGCACACCAGAAGTGTGAGGTGCCTTTCCCTTCTCCAATGGAGGAAGATTCCTTCATAAGAGTGTTTCCTTTTCCAATGGTCAAGCTAGTGGAATCACACCATCTTTGCTATGATGATGGGATGTTAGTGTGATTCAGTAGGGAGGGGTTAGCAATTGCATCTGGCCTATGGCAGCAGAATCCTCTTAGAAAAGAATTAGTTTTGTTCGGCAAAACAGTTTTTCTCAAAGCAAAAATCAAATGCTAATTGGAACAGGTTCCCCACCACAGTGAACTGATGCAGTTTGGAGCATCCAGGCTTCTTCTATAAATAGCATATCTATTTACAACTTCCTACCTCACCAAAACTGAATCCTTGTTCCCCTGCAGCAAGGCGTGCTGTTTATTTATAGTAGTGTTTGAAGCCTCAGAGCAGCCACCCTCCTTGCCTTCCTGGGATGATGCAGCCTCCATTTTCAGTTTTGTCTCTATGTACTATAGCGGGCATTCAAGGAGCATCCACACATTTTGCTTTTAATGGAAATTCACGGACTCTGTCTCATTTTAAAACATTGTTTTAAGCAACTTAGATTACATGCATATAAACCCCTTTATATGCTTTGAAAGCAGATTTCACTGTCTCTGGGTTAGGTCTGTATTACCAGCTGATTTGTCATGTTTCTGCAAAACAATTTATATGTAAATACACCCTCTCTCTATAGCATCCACTGCTTTCCACTGGCCTCTGATTGGCGTGACATTTTGATGGGCAGTGATATATACACATCTTCTGTCTTCTTGAAATCAGTTTTTAGACATTGTAAAAAGTTACAATAAAAACATTACAATCATGTAATTTTGTATTTCTTTTAAAAGTTTATATTTCCCTCCGTTAAAATAATATACTCATTTTAGAAAATTGATTCGCAAGAAAAGAAGAAGAGACTTTAAAAATCCACTCATCATGCTACAATCCAAGACAACTGATGCTTTTATTTTATATATT
This sequence comes from Vulpes vulpes, assembly GCF_048418805.1. Taxonomy (NCBI): domain Eukaryota; kingdom Metazoa; phylum Chordata; class Mammalia; order Carnivora; family Canidae; genus Vulpes; species Vulpes vulpes. The sequence goes on along the minus strand of NW_027325780.1, from coordinate 2,246,676 downwards.
TTTAGTGCAAGTGTTTTTAAACATAAAATATCACTGTGATTATTCTGTTGCACAATTTTACATTATTCAATTTTTACCTAACATGGTTTCTGCAATTTAAACATAATGTAGACCTAAAATTGGATAATGTCTTGATTTAAAGAAACATAACCATTCTTTAGAAATGGAAAGTGCTTTAGAAAGTGGAAAGTGTTTAAGGAACACTCGTTATCCTATAGATATTAGATGTTAGTATGTGCATATGAAAACTTGTAAACAGAGATTGTATCTTCCATGGCAGATTTCTTGGAAAGTAGGCTTCAGAATTTATAATTATTTAATTTTTATAGTAAGCATTTGTTATTTTATAATAGAAATAAAAATGAAATTATTAATATCGGGAAGTTAAAATAAGACTTTGAAAGTTAAGCATCTACCATCTAAGTGTGACCTTTTTCCTTCTTCTTATAATTAATTTAAAAAATAGTGATTATGTGAGTTGGATAACAGTTTCAGAATATTGAATAAAAATTGGTTTTCTGCTGTTTAATTTATGCCTGAAACTATATCTATGCATTAAGGGATGTATCTGATTTTGTATTCAAGGAAAACTGTTGGTTTGATTTGAACACTGTTAATGAAACCAAATCACAAGTTCAAATCTTGTATACTTAAGATAGCCTGATCCTTTTCTGAAACTTTTACCTTTCCAAGATTACAACAATTAACAATCTTGGCCATTCTTATTTGTGTGAGCTTCTGGTCATGAGTTGGAATCGATGGAGGGATCTGTGCACAAGTATCACAAGAGCTGGAATGAAAAACCACTTGGGGGATGAGCTGTATGGCCTAGATTGTCCATGGGAAGCTGACAGGGAGAGACGGAATAAGCAGTGGGCCAAAGCAAAGGGTGGGCTAAGGTTTTTCATTCCAGTCAGGGAATCCAACTGTTTTTGCAATTTTAGTAGTGCTACCTAGAGATGGTAATTTGATAATGTGCCTCTGCAATCCTTACTTCTACAGGGTGAAGAATTAATTCACTTAGATGGAAAATGCTGCCCTGAATGCATTTCAAAGAATGGGTACTGTGTTTATGAAGAAAATACAGAATTTGTGAGTAGCAGGCTAATAACCAGAGACTGTTAAAAATCAAATAGTTCAAAACTAGTTTAATGAGGGGCCATTACCTTCCCATATCTTTTAACCATTCACGTGTTCAACAAGTGTGATTGCTTACCTACTATGTGCCGGGTACTAGAGACACAGAAGCAAGTAGCAGACAGAGTCCCTGGTCTTGTGAGCTTCCGCTCTAGTGTGGGGACACAGAGGACAAACATAAGCCTGCCCACACCAGGTGGTGACAAGTACTGCCTGGGGAATAGAGCAGCTAGGGAGGAGCTGAGGGACTGAGGGACAGAGGTGCTTTTTTACATAAGGTGGCTAGGGAAGTCTCTTGTGCGGAGAAATTTTAGCAAAACCCAAAGGAAGTGAGGGAGCAAGCCACATGGATATCCGTGGAGAGAAAATGTATTAGGAAGAGGGGCTGGCAAATGAGAAAGACTGAAGTAGAGGTGTGCTTGGTGTGTTTGAGAAACAAAATGAACATGGCTGGAACCAAGTGAATGAGGAGAAAAGGATTTGGCGAGGAGGTCCACCAGGTAGCCTGGACACTGTGGTACATGTGTTGTGTTTTTGCCTTGGCACACACAGGGGCTGGGAGAGCTTTGAGCCCCAGTGCTCTGATCTGGCTTACCTGTGAAAGGTTCACTTCGGCTGCTCTGCAGGCAGGAGATGAGAGGGGGCAGGACTGGAAGTAGCTGGTCTGGTTGAAAGGTTTATAGCAATAGCCCAGAGGCAGTGATGTTGTTTTGGTCTCGGGAGGAGGTGATACAGAGTGATCAGGATTATGTTGCAAGTAGAATTGATCCTGATCACTCTGTATCACCTCCTCCCTAGACCAAAACACCATCACTGCCTCAGGTAGAATTGAAAGGTTGTTGAGGGATTGGATGTGGGGTAAAATTTCATTTGTGAAGGTTTTATTCCCCAATCAATACTTTAAAAAATTATATACCCAATGGAAAAAACATTTATCTTAATTTCTTCAAATTTGCTCTATTTATATAACCCATATTTTCCACATGGGGTTTTGAAATGTGGATAAATTGTGTTTTAAAAAATAGGCCAGTTGACCACAAAGACAACTGCTTCATTGACCAAGCAGAATAGGATGATAAGAATTGGGATTAAGTCCTTTGATTCCTATGTGCTATTTCTTCGTGATTTGGGAAAATTGCCTCTGTCAAACCTGTATATGCTGGGGAGAGAGTACTGTGTAGGATTACCAGTACGGGCTCCTAAATTCAAATATCTACTTTGCCACATACTGAGTATAACCTTGGACAAGTTACTTAATCCTCATCTGTGACAAAGGTTATAACAATTGTATTTACTTTATGAGGCTATTGAGATAATAATATCTGTAAAGCACTTAGAACAGTGCCTGGCATATTTAGAAATAAAAAAAGAAGCTAAAAAAAATGGCACCATTGTTATTATTATGCTATTGACATTGTTTCCTAAGTGATTTACAGCTTAGTCATTTTTATTTCCTAAGAATTTAGGAGATTAAAGGCTGCCTATAAATAATTGAATTTCTAATTTCTCAGTCATACTATCAATTTTCCTACCTGTTTTTGAGGTAAATTAACCCAGGTGGAATTAAAAAAAAAAAAAGCAAGTTGTTTTAAATGAGTCTAAACCTCCATAATGCTGTGGTACCATATAAGACTGAAGAGTTTGCCAGGCACCTCTTGCCTATGAAGTTCTTCATGTTGAAGCAAATTGAAGCCAATGGCTTAAGCACAAAGTAAGAATAAGAATTTAAAAAATCTATTCCGAGGCATGTTGTCTTCACCCTATATCATATACTTTTCTTGTTTTTTTGACATATATAGATTTTTTTTCTATTCATAAGAAGTGAATGAAGTTGCATGTTATTTGGATAAAATGGATAAGTATTAAATGAAAAAATAAATAGATCAGCCTAATGGCATAAATAAACCACCTTTTAGTTGTATAATAAATGCATTTTTTTTTTTTGTTCCTAGATGTCCTCAAATGCAAGTGAAGTTAAACGTATTCCAGTAAGTATAGATTTTTAACTCTAGATTTGACTCATTGAACTTTTGCCCCTTTCTTTACCCAATGTTTTCCCCAGAGTTGATAACTAATACTTCTCTAAGTACGGGCTCCCACATGTATCTTTCCCCTTTTTTTTTTGTGATATTTTTCTTCTTCTGATTTTTTTCTGGCCTAGAAAATTCAGTTTAACCACCAGTGCAATTTCATATTCCTCAAAGCATTGGGAGCTTTTGGGGTTTGGGAGTGTTAGTTTCCCAAAACAAAGCTGAGTGTTCATTCCTTCAAGATTTTTTACAGGACCACTCTATATGGTTCCTTTCTAAGGGAAAATGCAAGCACTTTTGTTCATACAAGCAAGCTCATAATTTTGGAGCCTATAGAATCAGGGGCCTGGGAATCCAGTCTGCCTTGAAATGGAAGAAAAGCCCTTCTGCCTTCTCAGATAATATTCTTGATTTTTCTAACATTGTCATTAATTTTTACTAACTATAGCCACATTGATTCTTTGGAATATTCAACATCAGTTGGCTTGGTAAACATTTTATCAAGTATTTATATTATAATATGATCTAATATCCTCCCATTTTACCTCCTCATCACCCCAAAACATTCTGATAGGAACCTTCATCTCTTTCCTATCTCCAGGGTGAGTGGGATAGTGAGCAAAAAGGAATTGCTCTTTATAGTTCACTTTGAATTCTCCATCAAAGTACTAATGTTTATTACCATAATTTGCTTGGCTGAAAATAATATTTTAGCCTGAGAAAGCCCATGGCACATCTATAGCCCACTAAAAGATGTCATACAAGAGCTTTCATTTTAAGAATATAATAATTCTACTGTTACTCTTACTGGAGTAACTATGAGGAAATTCAGGGCTTTAACCAGCTTCCCACTGGTATTGTAAAGATTGTATGTAATGTACCTTCTAATCACTAGGCACATAGTAATCCCCTCTGGTGTTTTTTTTTGGTGAGATAGGCTGAGAAACAAGTGTTATATGCTTCTTGCTTATTCTGGGAGCCCCAGAATGCTTTCCTAGTTTTTCTTTCTGCCTGGGTTATACATTAAAATAAAAATTATATAAAAAGAAGGAGAAATAGTATCATTTTTAATTTAGAACTCTTTGACTACTGTCCTATTTTAGAGTTAGGTTTGTATGATACTGAGCAGGACCTTCATTTTGTCCCTTATGGAAATTCTAAGTTCTCCACCTGCAAACTGTCTTCTGAATTTTTGCAATTCTGATAACATCATTCTTTACTGTTTCATGTAGGAGGGGGAGAAGTGGGAGGATGGCCCTTGCAAGGTGTGTGAGTGCCAGGGCTCTCAGGTAACTTGCTATGAGCCCTCTTGTCCACCGTGTCCAGTGGCCACACTAGCCCAGGTGGTGAAGGGACAATGCTGTCCAGATTGCACATCAGGTGGGTCCATGTCTGATTTATTTCTACTGAGATATTTTTACTGCCAAAAAATTCTGAGAGAGCTTTTTCTTTCTTTCTTTCTTTTTCTACTACAAACCTACTAGGTTTGTTTGTTTTTTTCTTGCTAATTTTTCTAACAAATGTGTTACTTAATCTTTGCCTATATATTTGCCAAACTCAGCAGATTATGGGTATGTGATCTTGGGCAAGTCATTGACCCTCTCTAAATCTTAATTGCCTCATTGATAAAATATACCTTATCTACCTTGAAAAATTGTTATGGATATCAAATAACATAAAGTTTGAAAACTTGTAAAGGCAAATACATGTGTTAGGACTGGTCCATTATTGAAGATATAAGAATAATTGCTGAAAGTTTGTTACAGGTGTCCATTTTTTATAAGGTGAGCTATTAAACAGATGGTTTCTTTTGGAGTTCTCAAATCGGTTTTTGAAGTTAAAAGACTCATTGATTTCTTCCAAAAGAAAATTTTATCTACTTGTTCTGCAACTCTGCTTTCAAATCACCTGGGGTTGAGTTAGTTCCAGTTAATAATTGTTGGCAAGTACTGGCATTGCTCTGGCTGTGCAGTAATTTGCCTATATAAGCTTAGTCTCTCTTGGAAAAGTGGCATTTTCTTCCATTCATATTTCATAATTAATTGTTTTCATCTGTGGGTCACAATTTTTCATATTGGCAGCTGCTTTGTTACACTCAACTTATTTTGGCTGATCACAGTGTTTATGTGAAGAGTTTATCATGGGAAAAGCAAAGCAACTTTATGTTTTAATTATGTTACCTTCACCAAAGTGGCTCTCTGTGCTTTCCAAAACAAATACTTAGCATATTATAATGTACTATACCTTGAAAATCAGGTCCTTAAAAACTTCAAAACCTTTAAGAAGTCCTTTGCTGACAGTTGCCACTGAATTCAGTGATAATCCCAAATGCTGGGAATGAAATTTGGAGAAAAAGAAGAAAGCTTTTTTTGAGCCAGTAACTTTGTTGAAATTGTATTTTGTCTTAACTTTCTATGCATGCCAAAGCTTAAGAAGAATGTCTAAGAAATCATAAATTATTGAATTCATTTAAATCATATATTACAAAGCTGGTAATTCCTTTTTGTAGAGTCATTCCAGCAGGCAGAAGTATTAATAGGCCCATCCAGTCATGTTTTTAGTGTTTTCCATTTGTAGCTACCAGAGACAGTAATAATATTTCAGACAGGAGATGTTCTTTGAAAGCTTGCATTGAAATCACTTTTGCTGTTTGGCGGCCTTTTTCATACCTAAGTTTCAGAGTTTTCTGTTCTTCATATTCTATACAGTTCCATATACTCTGTAGATTCTTTTCTGGAAGAATGTAACAGGAATCCTATGGCCTTTACTAAATTCTCCTCTTCTTTGTCCTTGATTGTAGTTCATTGCCACCCAGACTGCTTGACCTGCTCTCAATCTCCAGAGTACTGTGACCTCTGCCAGGACCCCACAAAGCTGCTGCAGAATGGACAGTGCGTGCGCAGCTGTAGTCTGGGATTTTACCAAGCTGGTGCTCTCTGTTTAGGTATGGCTCTGGGCAGACAGTCCAGAGGTGGACTGAGGCTCACTACTGTCAAGGAGGGGGGTCCATGTATGCAGGAAATGCACAACTTCCAAAAACCATTAGAAGGTATTAACATCATCCATACATTACTTGGCTCGTCTACCTGCAGGTCTCTTTCTTCTAACATTTCACAGGTGTTTTGATGTTTACTGAAAGCTAGATGATGTGGAGGTTGTGATTGGATTTTTAATTTTTTGAAGACTTTCAAAGATAGTAATATTGCTGGGATTCTTGGTGTCATTTATTACAACACTCAGTTAATCCAAGATAGAACTTTAGAATTGACATGTACATTTGAGATCCCTCATTAGAACTTTCTCTTTTTGTAATTGGGGAACTTGTGGGCCAGAGAAATCGACTGCCTTGCTCAACATCACACTGGTAATACTGTGATAACATCACATTGGTAGTAGAGCTTTTCTCCTGTGGGTTATTGGGGGATCCAGAATGGGTTCACTTCAATTTTTAGAGTTCTTGTGCATCTGAGAAGGAGATCTTATCTGGCAGAATTTGGTTTGTTTGAGGCCATATCATCACTACTTTTTCCCTTATCTCTGACTCAGGCTGCTAATTTTCCATTGAAGAGTGTGTTGGTTTATACCACAGCTGTGAATATTTAACCTCTTTGTCCCTCAGTATTCTTACCTGTAGAATGGAGTGAAATTTCTAGTACCTTCCTTAGAGGGTTCTTATGAGGATTAAGTGTGTTAATATACATCAAGTGTCTAGAGTGGTTTCTAGGATATTGTCAAGCTTCAATAAAGATTAACTGCTTTTATTATTTTTGTAATTATTTACTTCTCCCTACTTTCTCTTCTGATGCCTGATCTTTAGCCTTTTTAAAAGTTATTTATACCTCTGCCGTGGGTTGTGGAATGAAAAAAGACAAGAGATATTCTTAGGAAAATGATTGAAAGAAAAAGACACTGGGGGGCTATTGGATAAGAAGAGTAGAGTCAAGAGCTAAACTTCTGGCTTCAGATGCCAGGTTCATGGGACCTCTGACAAGTTACTTCACCTCTGGGAGCTTGTTCCTCATGTGAAAAATTGGGGTTAATAATATCTACCCAAAGGGTTGTTGTGAAGATTAAATGCATTCATACATATAGATCCCTTCATGTGGAGTCTGGCATGAAATATATGCTATATAATGAAGGCTGGTAAAGTTGTTCTCTGTATCTCCAGAGCCTCAGAATTGGGCTACATAAGAATGGGCACCGAGGTGATGTCTCTGAGCTAATGAGAGCTGCCCTTTTTTTCTTTTTCCCACCCTTGCCTGGAGCCAGCCTGCCAGCCTCAGTGCTTCACGTGTACCAGTGGGCTGGAGTGCTCATCCTGCCAGCCTCCTCTGCTGATGCGGCACGGCCAGTGTGTGTCTACCTGTGGGGATGGCTTCTACCAAGATCGCTACTCCTGTGCAGGTAATCACTGGCTGGGCCACCAAGGAAGCCAGCCCTGCCCCCAAGAGATCCAGGGCCACCAGGAGCTCAGAGTGTGTTTTCAAGTATGAGAAAGAAACTCTGAGGGATTCTCCTGATGAACAGTGGATGAGAGAGATGACATGTGTTTTTATAATCTCACTAGTGCTTTAGTGACGTGTGTGTGTGTGTGTGGTAAGATTTCTCTAAGTCCTTCTGCACATGCCTAGGGACACTGGAACAATTCTTAATTCAGTTCAGGGTTATCATTGTGTTGTAAATTAGATTCCTTCATCGTGTAAATACATAGTGCTTAAATGAAAATGAAGGGTGAAATAATATCTATATTTTTTCAAAACTTGATTTCTACCTGAAGATAGAGGGAGAAACAGAAATGAGAAAGTGACATCATGATAAGAAACTTGGACAAGCAAAACGGATGGTGACATTTACATTTACTCTTACCTTAGTCTCTGTATGCTATAGTAGCTTTATGTGTCTAAATTAAGAACTAGTTGAAGTTCTTAATATTATCATATGTCTCTGGATATGTATGTAATATGTATCATGTCTCTGGAGGTCTGAGTGGTCTTCATGTAATTTAAGTGAACCATTTTTTTCAATAGTGATTATAATCATGAGTATAAGTAAAAAAGTAAATGTATAAATAATTTTTTAAATGCAGGAATAGGAAAAATAAATAAATAAATGCAGGAATGGGAGATGGGGTAACAGTGAAAGCAAAGACAAAGGGCCGAGTCCTACGTTTGTCTGCAGGAGGAGACGGAGAATCAGATATGCTCAGAACCTAAGGCAGAGTGTGCAGTGGCAGGCAAACCTGAAAAGGCAGTCAGGCCAGAGGCAGGGTCCTGGATGTCATACAAGGAACTGTGGTCACTCAGCTCTGCAGCTGAGCAGGAGAAGGTGCAGAGATATGATGAGAATTGGAGGTGGGCTAGTCTGAGGGTCAGCTCTTCCCTCCTATGCCCTTGGTTAGATTTTTTAGGAAGATCGTTTGGAGAAAATATAGTAAAGAGAGTCAGTACATGGTATTCACTGGCTATGCAGGCTGAATGAGCTCTGTGGCATGGAAGGTCCTACGTGGAAAGTCTGCTGGCCTCCTCCAGTCCAAGTTGTGGGCAGAAGCAACATCCCTGGGCTTATGGAAACCATCTTAAAGGGAAACAATAGTATTGTTTATGTCATACAGTTATGAGGATGGCAGGACCTACCCTGGAGCCAGTCACAATATAGAATAAAAGACATGCTAGCTTCTGAGTCTGGCTTGGGTGCTCTTTGCAATCTGTCAAAATAACTTTTGTATCCCCAATGTCAAGGGCTACAAAAAGTGTTCAGCATTTGTTGAACAAGTGTTTGATGAACCAGGGAACATACTACCCTTTTGGGATCCTTGCAGGACCAGTGTTTTTATAGGAATCTCAGCCATAAATGAGGAAAGAACCCCTAATGTTTCTTACTTATCATGTTCTGTTTACCTGTTATTTTAGAACAGGCTCAAACATCCAGATGCCATTGTAAGTGTGTAATGGTTGGGCAATTTAGGTAAACTGCTAAAATTTCAATTTGATGAAGTTACTGAATGTAGTCTCTACTCCTTCCTTCTATCCCATCAAAGAGACCTCCTGCTAGTGCTCCTGTGACAGATTTGCCTTTAAAAGGGAATTAATTTCCCCTGATATTATTCTTCCTTCTATAATACCTCTACTCCCTGCCCCACATCCCACCTACATGTTTACTTTTTTCTTTTTTTTACTTTCTTTTCGGGGACCATTTTCCTTCTCTTCTGTGTCCAGTGTTTTGTCGGTGATGTTCATGCTGTTATAGGGCACTTTGAATGTTCCATTTGATTATTGGTTTACGTAGCTGATTGCTTCCACATTCCATCCACATACCCATACACAAGTGCCTCTGGTAGAAAGTTGCTGGGAAAATTTGTTCATGCTCCCTCCAGGGAATTAAACCAATTTGCTTTAGTTCAGCCTGGTTGCATTTTTATGCATAAAATGAGAAGAAAAAGAGCGAGAAGAGAGACTGATCTTAAAAATTAAAGCTAAACTTGTGATCAATTTCCATATACTGTTTCAATGCTGAGACAGCCCAAATAAGCTTTCCAAATAAGCTTTCTCATTATTGGAAATTTTTTGCAACAATTATGCTTGTGCTATTTTTGGTGGCTTTTCACCATTGATCTTGGAAGTCAGCCAGTCAACCAGTGCTCTTCTAGCATGTGCTAAACTTTTCAAAAAGCAGCCTGCCATTTGATGGTAACAACAGGTTTTTCTGGATTGATTCCTCTTGGCAGGGTCATTTATATTATGACCAGCATAATTTGGCATTTTATTGACCCATCAAAACCAAAAGAAAGTGAACACTGTGCTGAGGAAACTAACTACCAGAAATTACCTGATTAATATTCATGCTCACTGTGTTGAATATAGGGTTGAGAGAAAAATATGGGGCAGAGACAAGTGGCACAGAAACACATGGCTCTTCGACAAAAGAGTAGGAGCAGGTAAACCAGAGGGCTGAAGACATGGAGTCCTGCTAGAGAATCTCATCCTCAGGGTTCCTTATCATTTTCCCTTTTCCCTTGAGTTTTGTGGTATACATACACATATACACAGATACAGATTAATGTGTTTGTATATGTACGTATATTAATGTTATTACATTCTTGTGCTTGATTAAACTAAATAGTCTCATAAATATAGATACATTATGCACCCCCATACCAGTCACTGCTTTGTTTCCTCTGCCTTCCCCAGTTTTGGAGTTTGATGCTTTGATCACCTCACCTGAAGGCTCACTACCACCCAATCTTTATACCAATCTAAGTCAGAGACAGACAATTTATAAGTTGCCTCTTCTCTACAGCAGGTAGGGCCAAAGAGTAATCACCCTCTTAGTGACTAGAATTCATCTTTTAGACCTGGCACTCAGGCTTTGGCCTTAACCCCTAAGCTTTCTTTACCACCAGCTGGATCTGGTCAAAACATCCCTGTTGCCCACCCTGTCCCATTCTTCTTGACCTTGTGGCCATCAGGGATGCTGGATTGGGCTTCTACTTTGGTTCCTTCTGTCTTGTCTGTTGTGATCTATTTCCAGGAATCAACAGCCAATCTCTTAGTTGCACCAGCCTGTTGGTCAGGCTTGACTCAGATATAGATGCTCCTTGCTTCCTCCCATCTACCACATGACCTTGCACCTTTTCTACATGGGTACCACTTGTCCTGGACTTATTGTATTCTCTCTTATCAGAGTGGTAGGCCCATCGCCTCTTCCTAGAAACCTTGTTATGAAATCTAAGTTTGGATCCAGACTTAGCTCACCATGCCCCAAAAACATTCTTCCTTACCTGTCTGCTTTTTTTTTTTTTTTTTAAAGATTTTATTTATTTGGAAAGAAGAGTGAGAGCAAGGGCAAGTGAGCAAGCACAGAGGGAGGGGGAGAAGCAGATTCCCTGCTGAGCAGAGAGCCTGATGTGGGGCTCAGTCCCAGGACCCTGAGATCATGACCTGAGCCAAAGGCAGATGCTTAAACTAACTGAACCATCCAGGCGTCCCTTTCCTTATGTGTCTTGCGCCTCTTTTTAGTCAACCCCTGTTTCACTCTGGAGGGACCACGGAACTATTGCACACATAAATCCTAGGCATGGGAGTTCATAAGAAAAAGAGTTAGAAACAACCAAGCTAACACACATCATGCAAGATTAGTTTAAAATAAGTAGCTCATAAGACTATAACTTTGAATAAAGAAAGAACAGAGTTTAGCCTATTTTTATATGTGTGTCAGTGTTTACTTTGGCCAGTCCAAACTTCCAGTACTCACAAAGGCCTGAGGATGGAGCTGTGTATACCCTGTGGCAAGTGCTACTTTCATTCTGCAGACCCAGAGATGGGAGGGAGTGTGAATATGGTGCTTAATACTGTAGGCTTGGGAGCCAAACCACCTGAATTCCAGTCTTGGCTCTGTCATGTACTACAAACCGTATTTTTTTTTTTAACTCCACACCTCAATTGCCTGTGGGTAAAGCAGTAACAGTAGTATCTGCCATATAAGCATGGTTGTAAGGATTAAATGAATAAATATTCACATACGTCATTTAGGATGGTGCCTGGCATTTAGTAAGCCCTCCTTATGGGTTGGGAGACTTGTATTTCTGCTTTTCATTGTCCTCCTTCCCCATTCCATTTCTCTCCCTCCTACATTCATTCTCCTTTGATCACTGCTTGAGGTCCTGAGGATATGAAGTGAAATAAGTGTCTATCATAGTTTCCTATAGTGAGCTTGGAATCAAGGCAGGGTTAGCTGCTGATTACAGAGATGTAAAAAAGAAATCACATAAACATACAAATTCGTGCAGTTTATTCTATATTCATTGATGTGTGGCCTTAGATTCTGAAACTTAAAGAACCAAGGGAGGATCATTTCGATTCTTACCTCTGCCACTTACTGCTGTCTGGTTTCACACAGATAATTTAACTGCTCTGAGCCTCAATTTCCTCAGCTGTAAAATGGGGACAATGTCATCTACTTTAAACCATTATGATGAACATTAGAAAAAATGTTTGAAAAATATAAATATGTTATGCCTGGCATAACATGGACATGGACAACAAAAGGCAACTATTGTCATCGAATCCATCCTTTTATTTTTCAATTTATGGGAATGAAAATTGTTCGCATTAAGAAACAAAGAATTTTGTGCCATTTGCTTCTCATTTCAAGTAAAATCTACTTTTATATGTTATGAAGAAATAAATATAGGGAACAGTTACCTGTATTCATCACAAGTTAAAATCCTTTTTTATTTTTTTAAATGCTCAGATTAAGTGTTGAGAGTCTGGAATTTTGTTTCTTAGCCAATATTATGGTATAATTAGAGGGAAAACTTAGGAGAGCTAAGCCTATAAAATTTACATATAGGATGCTGACCTAGCTAAGATTTAAAAGCTATAGTTTGAACAGAGGAACTTCTGAAGTTAATTATTTATTGGAATTTTGTTTGACCGAAGCCACCCAACCATTTTTAGAAATGAAATGCTGACCCTTGGAGCTGAGTCCAAGGCAGTGAAGACTTAACTTAAGACTTAACTTAGCATTATGTTTCAGCATGTGGCTTAGTTCAACCTGGTTCTGCCCAGAGCAGAGCTCATGGCAAAGGCATTTATGAAACCATTGTTCTGGAATCTGTGACAACACCTCCTTGTTCTGTTGGGATGGTCATTGTGAAGCTGGCATCCTCCATGGCCCCCTCCAACATCATCCAGGATTGGAGAGTCAGTCCCTATTTCATTGCCAGATTACATATTCAGTTGGGGGCCTAGCACAGTCCCTATTTCATTGCCAGATTACATATTCAGTTGGGGGCCTAACACACTCCACCTCTTTGTCTTCACTCATTCTGTTCTGCCCCTAAAATTATATGCATTCTTCATGTCTTCTTTGGTCTACTATAGCAATTATGGTCTCTCACTTAGTTGCTGAGGGTCTTGTAAAGGGGACTTATTGCTTCAAGTGATATTCTTGTCTCTTCCATTCTGTTCATGTAGGAAATATTTGTTGAATCTCTTTCATGTACTAGGACCTAGGATACAGAGTGAATGGATAGAAAACTGTCCCCTGGGGGTTAAAGAACTTACTTTCTCAGTGGGAGAGGAGTTTCAGTATAAAAGTATATAGATAATTTCAGATACATACTACTCTGAAATCATTATTATCAGTGCTACAAAGGCAGTTTTAAAAGGTGTATTATAGGAAGTGAGTGATTATTGAGACAGGGACAGGTTTCATACTTCTGAATTCCCCATAGTGCTAAGCACTTATAACGTCCTCTGGAATAATTTTTGACTGAGAAAAGTGTAATAAACCATTGCATGGAGGAGAGAGGACAGGAATATACAGGCATGCCTAGACTTTGGCTTACTGGTGACATAACTTCCATTTAGCTTCTATTATTTACTTCTTGTCAGCAATTCTGGCTAGGTGTAGCCTCAGGAAGATTCCAGAATCTCTATTTTTCCTGCTTCTCATTTCTTCCCTTTGTCTCCTTCCTCTTCAAGATAGTAGAGTGCCTTATCAGTGCTGGAAGGGTTACTCTTTTTAAAAGAATGAAAAACAAAACAAAACAAAAAAAAACAAATATTATTGGAACTCGAGTAGTACCCATGGAATGTTTTAGGCCAGTCAGAAGGCTGGACAACAGGATTGCCCTCCCAGAATGTGTACATTTCTTGAGTGAACTAGACTCAAGGAAACAGGTGACAATGATATTCCAAGTCCTCTCCCTCTTTGGATGTTCATGTAAAAGTTAAATGGAGAGAAAGTAAAAGCAGCTGGCAGTGTTGTGCCTGGGACCTTTGCTGTGGCAGGGGACTAGCTATATTTGGCATTTGCCTGTGTTGCTTATAGACCCTTGCTGTGTATGTCAAAAGATAAATGACAGACAAAAGTATCACATACCAGCAGAGAAAGCCTGCCACAAATGCAAGGGAGGTTATCTTCTAGACGGATCCCATTCTTCCCGACAAATCTGAACCCCCAAGTATTTTAGCTATGGATTACAAACTAGTGACAAGTCTTCTGGCTTTCTGTCCAGTTCGTAGGGTTCTCAGTATTTTAGGTAGACTATATGGCATACATTCCTTGTCTCTTTTTCCTATTCTCCACCCTGACGCTCTCCCTACACAATCTTCCCCTCCCTTTCTAGGCTGTCCACAGAGCACACAGCACCTCCATGTTATCACTGTTGAGATCTGAGCAGGCTATGTTAGTGCTACCAGGAAGTCTGAGAACTTTCCTCATCAAAAACTTGGTTTTGGTTAGTGGTCCCTCTGGCTTTTCAATTTCTGTAGACAAATAGACTAAAGGTATCAGTGGAGAAATCAATAGCCATTTAAGAAATAGCGGCTGAGAAAAAAAACAAAAACAAAAAACCAGGAGTCCTACCAGCTGTGGGTTGCCAATGGTCACAGTGGATGAGTGGAATCTGAGAGTTCTGTTTGGCTCATCAAGCTGGACTGAGATGGTCACTGCATTTGAAATCTCTTGCAATGTACTTGTGTTGTAGATTTAGAAGTATAGGCAGAGGGGCAGGAGAGAGAAAGGATAACTTTAAGAACATTCCTCGTGAGCTGAATGTCTGCCATCATCCTCTGACTTACATACCAGTGAAAAGCTGGCCTGCTTGTAAAAATCTCTCTCCACGTGGCCCTGCCAAAGCCTCCGCCAGCTAGGAAGTCATCCCTTTGGTTCAAGCTCTACAAAGACCCTGCTAAAAATTCAAATATATTACCTAAGATGAGTAAATCATTCAGCTGTATCACAAATGTGGTTAATATATTAATTAGGTATTTACCTAGCATGTGTCTTAAGGAAGAGGGCTACAGGCTTTTTTCCCCCCTCCCCCTTGAGTAATTGATTTTTCCCTAAGTATGAAATGAATTCATGTTTATTACAAAAAATAATTTGACAAAGTCAGTCAAATTCAAGGAATAATAAAAAATCAGCAAAAATCCCTGACTTAAACTCTCCCAAATTACTACTGTCAGTTTTTTGGTGAATGTCTATCCAATTTATGAAAGTGTATGTGTGTGTGTTATGTGCACACACACATTTATTTTTCAAAGGTAAAAATCACACTCTCTATATATAGTTTTGTTGCCTGTTTTCCCATGTTATTTATTATCCTTCTACAAAATCTTTTTAAAGCTGTTTTATAACTTTCCATCTGGGGCTATGCAAGAATTCATTCAGCCAGTCCTCTGTGGTTTGACATTTATTCCTAATTCTTCCATTATCATAAATAACTGTGATGCAAACATTTTTAGTAGAAGTTGTGGTAAACATATTTGATTAGAATACATTCTTAGACCTGTGATTGCCAGGTCCAAGGGTATATATGTACTATTTGAAGCCTCTGGCACCTTAATATGTGGCAGTCCTTTTTTTTAAAAGATTTATTTATTTATTCATGAGAGACACAGAGAGAGAGGCAGAGACACAGGCAGAGGGAGAAACAGGCTCCATGCAGGGAGCCTGATGCAGGACTCAATCTTGGGACCCCGGGATCACACCTTGAGCCAAAGGCAGATGCTCAACCACTGAGCCACCCAGGTGCCCCTGTCACAGTCCTTTGAAAAAGTTGTAACTTGTACTCCTACTAGACACAAATGAATGCCTGCTTCCTACCACCCTCATCAGCACTAGGTGTTATGATTCTTCTGGTTTGTCAAGTTGGTTGATGTAAAATGGAATCTTGTTTAATTTTTTTCTTTTATTGATTTTTGGGATTCACATGAGGAAGTTTGACTTCATCTTACTTATCAGCTCATTCTCATGATTAGCCTGGGCCAGTTATTTCTCTTGCTTATCTATCTATGCCTGTCATTCTGCCTGTCTATTCCTTTTGTTCCCATGACCTATTACCATTTCTCTTCCGCCCCAGCTTCCCACTTAAGTAACTATTCTAATGCAATTTAATATGTGTTGTGTGTGTGTGTGCTCAATTTTAAATATTCATAAATATTAGTAGGTAGGTATTTCATTCTTATCCTTTTTTTATTCTAAACACTTTATTTTTTAAAGAGCAGGTTTAGGTTCATAGCAAAGTAAAAAGGATGGCACAGAGATTTCCCGTTTGCTCCCTGCCCTCACACATGCATGACCCACCCCATTATCAACCATTGTCCAGTGGTCTGGTTTATTTGTTATCTTGGTGAATCATTCATTCTCCTTTTTTTCTCCCAAAGCACTGTTTCTAAGATGCATACCGGTCACTGTATGTACAGATAACCAATTGCATGCAGCTGTTGCTCTCCTGCTTATTTTGCATATCTCTACCTGTTTATGAAGCTAAAGAGTTTTTTTAAATGTGTTTGCTTTTTTTTCCGTTATGAACTCACTCAAGTACAAATGGGTTTTCAGAATGTATGGAGACCCATTTCAGGATGTCAAGTTTTCTGTTGGCACAGGGAGGCAGGTTGAAGATAGAAACCCAGCCTGGAGAGGACAGAAGTTTAGAGTAAAAGGATCAAATGTATGATTACTCCCATGAACTTCCTTTCCTCTTAAACTTGTCTGGCATTTGTGTTTCTTAGACAAGTAGCCTTGGCCTCCTGTGGGGCTGTGTTGGAGGAAAGGAGAGTCATCTGGCCAGCATCTGGTCTTCTCTGAAGACAGTTACCAAGCTATTTTCAGTGGCTTTCCACAGGACTTTTGTTGATGTGTTGTAGAGATCATAAGAGAAGGCCTTTAAAGTATGAGCACCCCTGAGAAAGTCTGGAGTCCCTTCTTGTAACTGCTGGAATAATCAACAAGGACTCTCCTTTGGTCCTTTCTAAGTGAACCTACCTTTCCCATAGTCTTTCCCGTCCTTTCCTCTTCTGTTTTCTGCTGTACTTTAATCTGCTCTCTTTATAGTTATATTGCCTTTGACACCAGTTGAGACAAGATGTACTTGATCTCTCAGGGTATGCCACTCATTGGATCATGTACGACATTCTCTGCTTTCTCAAATATGTCATCTCCCCATACCTTCATGAATTACATGCAAGAAATGTTATTCCCACTTTGCAGATTAAGAAAGCAAGGAACAGTGAAATTGAGTATAAGATAGAACATTTTTTTCATCCAACAAGAGCTTCTTATTGGAAATGTACCCATTGTCTCCTGATAATACTTTAGAACTTGGCAAGTTCTTCCTGGTCATTTATGTGATGAGAATGGAAGCTAGCGATTGCTACAAAATAAATATGGACCACAATGAAGGAATTTGACTTGTGGATGATGTAGCTGCTTGTACCTGCAGTTTGGGCTGCTTCTGTGTAGTTGCCAGTGAAAACCCCCTTGGCTGTTTGGAAAGCTGAACTGCAGCCTCACTGATGAACCTTAAAAGGCCTGCTGATCAAGTGTGCCAATTTCCTGGGAATGACAGGGAAACCGATTCCAAAAGGCCTTGGAAAAGGTAAAGAACTAAGGCTCCTTCTTCCTGCGGGGCATTTTGAACTGCAGGGTGAGGCTATTGTATCTGGATCCACTGCCTAGGGTCTGAGAAGGCTTCCTGAAAAATGAGAACTGGCCCATAGGAAGTGCCTTTAACACTATCCTGGAAAGGGATTGTATTTTATGCTTAGAGAAGCACAGGTTAAGGTTTTGTTGTTGTTGTTGTTGTTGTTGTTGTTGTTGTTGTTTTTTACAGCAATCTTGTTTCAAAATTATCAAGTAACAAAAAGAAGTTTCTTATTTTTAAAGTAGGGTTTCAAAATAGAGTTGCCAAAAGAAAAGTAACTCATTCCTTTTCATTTTGAAATGAATTGCTCAGCAAGCCAACACATGTCTTGCTATGCTTTAGAAAAGTCAGGGCTTTCCTAAATAAATTATCTACTGCATGTAAGATATGAAGATGTTTTTCTCTCATTAGCCCTCTTTTAAAATTTATTGCCACATTTTCACAATATGCAATTCAAACCCTGGGTGATCTGAAATGATTGCTGAGAGAAATTATGATGAAAAGCCAGGGAGTGACCTTCTATTTTTCATAATAACCCAGGTATAATAAAAGCCACATGTAAAATAAGCCTGGAAGAATAGGTTATCTTTAGTAGCATATGTTCAGTGTTAGAAATTAGAAATCAATTGCAAAACACAGTAGGAGTATGTCATTATAAGAAATGATAGTTAAAAATAAAAAAAGAAAAGAAAAAGAAAAAGAAAAACGACAGCTCAGCATAGTCCCATACTGAAGAAATAAAGATCCCGTCTGCTGTCTTGCCTGACCATCGAACATGGCTTTTGGGGGATCCCTGAGTGGCGCAGGGGTTTAGCGCCTGCCTTTGGCCCAGGGCGCAATCCTGGAGACCCGGGATCGAATCCCACGTCGGGCTCCCGGTGCATGGAGCCAGCTTCTCCCTCTGCCTATGTCTCTGCTTTTCTCTTTCTCTCTGTGACTATCATAAAAAAAAAAAAAAAAAAAAAAAAAAAAACTTTATAAAAAAAAAAAAAAGAACATTCCTTTTGTTTACTATTGAAACAGAGAAGGCCTGGCCTCCCATTTGGTACTCTGTATAAATGTAGCATAAGTATTTGTCATAAGTCGATTTGGACACCAGCATTTATTAGGTAAATTTACAGCCTCAAGTTTATCTCCCCTAATTTATCATATGTTCAGACTATGACCTCCTGGTTAGTTGTTGCCATGTAGAAGGAAACTGATGTAATGACTCCCTCATAACCAGTAAAAAAAAAAAAAAAAAAAAAAAAAAAAAAAATCTGTGTGTTCATTTAACATACATTTAATGAATACTGACTTTTTTATTTTTTGATTTTTTTTTTTTTTTGAATACTGACTTTGTAGCAATTATCAATCTGGACACTGGGGGTTTGAGATGATTCAAACATGGCCCCAGTTTTGGAGGATATTATATTCCATTGAAAGGGATTGATCTGTAACCAAATTGATTAGGACAGTAGGAGAAATAGTCTAAGAGGGTATGTACAACTTTCTGTAGAACACAGAGGAAGGAGTGACTGTTTGGACAAATTTAGCAAAGCTTTCCAAAAGTAGTGACGACTTGAGCCTCTTGAGTGTAACCAGGATTACAAGGGCTATGGAAGGAGCTAGAGACATTGCCAACTGGGTGAATCCTGCATAGGGCAACCAGAGCTCACGAACAGACACATGGCATGCTTAGGGTAGCCTGCTCCATAGACCTGGCCTGCTTGAGGGAGGTAGCAGAGGCAGGGCTGAAATGTTAGGAGCAGCTCAGTTTGTGGCAAGCCTGAGTGCTGTCCCTAAGCCTGTAGCCTGTATCCTGCTCATCCTTTAGCCCTGTTCTGATTGGCAACACTAGAAATAATGTTAAAAAAATATTTAAGTACTATGGCACAGATCAGATTGGTCAGAAGGTAGGGGGTTGCTGGAGACTCTCTCCTGTGTCAGACCTTTCAGTTCCTGGAGCACAGTTTCTTGCAGGCTTCCCAGAGATGAAGCCAGAGTATTATCCTCTCCCCACTGCAGAGAAAACTCTCTAAGAAGCAAAATTTACTAAATCTCTTAGAGATGAAGTCCAAGGCCCTACTTGGCCACCCATGACATTTGTGATCTGGCCCTTGCTGTCTTATTTCCCATGATCCTCTCAGGCACTTGCTCACCAGTGTAGTTTGTGCAATGATACCAATAAGCTCAAGTGATGGGTGGTTTAAATGTTCTCTCCAGTAGGCTTCTGATCTGTGGTTAGCTGGGAAGGCCCCACAGGCTAATCACAGCACCTTGTATGTGTAGGTGTTTCTGTTGAACATTGGATGGATTCGCCTGGCATACCTTCTTAGGAATGAAATTTGTTTTTTTGTTTGTTTTGTTTTTTAGGTAATGACTTTTTTAAAAATATATAATGGCTTTGAATTAACTCCTGAGTCAGTAAGACAGAGGCACAAACATGGATAGACACTTTTTTTTAAAATTTAATTTATTTGTTAATTATTATTAATATTATTAATTTGCATTGGAGACACAGAGAGAGAGAGGCAGAGACACAGGCAGAGGGAGAAACAGGCTCCATGCAGGGAGCCCGATGTGGAACTTGATCCTGCGACCCCAGGATCACGCCCTGAGCCAAAGGCAGACGCTCAACCACTGAGTCACCCAGGCGTCCCCAGGGGTAGACGCTTTAGATGATGACTATAGCAGTAAGTGAAGAGTAGCTGAGTGAGTAAATGACAGATTTCATGTATGTTCAGGGTAGAATTTGTTACTGGGATCTTTAATCCACATTTTAAATTATGATATATTAGCTTATCCTAATATTAGCAGTGTCTCATGTAACACATGAAATATAAATAAGGTGTTAAATATTAATGAAATACCAAATGTAGAGTACCAAGCAGTTAGTTAACTAAGTGGAAATGGATTCTGCCCATATGAAGCTTACAGTTTAGCAAGGGAACCAAATTGTAAACAAGTAAACTTTCCTCCATTTCTGTTTTTCACCTGCTGTTGTCATCTCTTGCCTGGACCAGAGCAGTGGACTCTGTGCTGGCCTCTCTGCCTACATGTAAGTCCTTAAAACCTCTCTACACAGCAGCCAGAGAGAGCTTTTAAAATCAAGACTTGTGTTGATCTTGCTTAACCCCTTTTGAAATTTCATATTAGACTTAGGATAAAATCTTAATTTCTTTCCTTGATCTTAAAGGTCAAGTTTGATTGGGCCCCTGCCTGTCCCTCCAGCCATGAATCAGGCTACTGTGCCCCATCATTCCTCACTATGCCCCTCTGTGCCTTGCTGGTCCATCTGTGTCCACGAGCTTCAACTACAGGGGTTGCCTTCAGTTCCTTGAACCCCTGAGCTCCTTTCCTTCTAAGGACTTCATTGGTGCTCTTTTCTGGCTCTCCCAGGGCTTACAACTTCTCATCCTTTAGATCCACCTAAAGTTGGTTCCTTTCACCCCCACCACTCTCTTTATCGAAGAGCCCTTCTTAACATTTCTTAAGGGGGAAAAGGGGCAGAAGGAGAGGGAGAGAGGAAATCTTAAGCAGGCTCCACGCCCAGTGCCACACCTGACATGAGGTTCGATCTCACAACCCTGAGATCTCAGATCATGATCTGAGCTGATATCGAGAGTCAGACATGTAACTGACTGAGTCACCCAGGTGCCTCATGGCATTTAACAGAATTTGTAATTATCTCTGAATTTGTTGGGGGAGAAGAGTTGTTTGAAATTAAGGCTTTCCTGTGTGGTTTCAAGCTGCAAGGAGAGGATTAGATCTTGAGATTCATAATGCAGGTACCCTTTTCTGATTCTGTAAGGATACCTAATTAAATTACTTAGGTATACAATTCCCAAGTCTCTTCCAATCAGTGGAGGCTTTTTCCCTACCAGTTTTGGTCAAAATGAATAGCTTTGCAAAACAGGCTGTGCTGGGAAACCTGGGTGGCGCAGCGGTTTAGCGCCTGCCTTTGGCCCAGGGCGCGATCCTGGTGCATGGAGCCTGCTTCTCCCTCTGCCTGTGTCTCTGCCTCTCTCTCTCTGTGTGACTATTATAAAGAAATAAAAATTAAAAAAAATAAATAAATAAACAGGCTGTGCTCTTCTGTGAAGCAAATATTTTGAAAATTAGGATGTGTTAACAGAAGTATAGGTTGGGGTTAGCCATCAGATAGTTAACCAAATTTTAATATACTCATTGACTCAGAATAGGCCTCTTTTTACAGACATGTCAAGGTGAAAAGCAAGCATGAATAGTAAAATCAAATGCTGGAAGAGGAGGACATTTTGAGAACAGCTGTGGTTTAGGAACAATGTATGGCTAGGAAGTTAAGTTGTAAGAGAAAGGTACCTCAAGGTACATGTGGAGAGCAGAAGCTAGTGTCGGGGGAACCAGAGACTGGGGGAGGGGAGGACTAGAAGAGTACTGAGGGAGGACAGAAGGGCAGGGGAAAGGGGTGGGATAGACAGAGAGAGAAGACAGGGATGGAAAGTGGGGAGAGAGCAGTAGAAATCAAGCAGTACCAGGTCTTTCAAGGTCTAATCAAAGATGAGAGTACATGGCATCCTGATTCTTCATGATGTTGGACATAGGAGCAGCAATCCAGTAATACTTCATTGGCAAGGTGATAGAAAGCCATCTGATTTCATTAGATAGGGCATCTTTGTCTAGAAAATTATAGTTCCCTTTCCTGTGATTCCCATTACTCAAAGCCTCTGATTTCTTGTTGCAAGTCTCCTTGCAGTAATTGACTGAAGTTGTACTTCTGCCCAACAGAAATATTAATTTTAGGGAGGGGGTGTTCTCCTGCGGTATATATATGTGCATAGAGATTTAGGAATGAAGGCTCCAATAGCCTCCTTATGGATTCTAAAACTTTTGGAAGAAAAATTGCAACCAGTCCTTTCCACTGTAGATTATTCACTGATTTTGCTGTTTGCCTGCAGTCTGCCATGAGTCCTGTACTGCCTGCTGGGGTCCGACAGCAAAGCACTGCATGGGCTGCAGAGACCCCCTCCAAGTGCTGAGGGAGGGCAGCTGCGAGAGCAGCTGTGGAGTCGGGTTCTACAACAAGCAGGGGATCTGCAGTGGTAAGTGCCTGGCTTTGTATACCATAGCATCTTTTTTTCTTCCAGCATCCCTGGTTTTATTCAAATCATATAACATTTCTTTTACTCAACAAATATGCAAATGACTGCTAACATTGATAAGTGTTTCAGTAGTTTATAAAACACTTTTTTCCAACTGGTAGGATCGCCTTTCACACCCCCACTTCACAAGAGCTTTTTAGGTTAGGGTGTTCATTCTAGCCTCATCCTGTGACACTCAGGCTGCTTGCTCCAGACTCACAGCTGTAAGGAGAGCTGTGCTTCCTTCTTCTAAGTTCCAAACTCTACATCCATGCCAGACTGCCTTCCGAATATGCATGGAGACAAAGATGCTCCTAGACCAGCCAGTGGCTGACCTACCTTTGTGTTGGTGTCACTGACTTAAAGCTGAGGCTGTTACCGTGTATTCTATCTTTAATGTCCATGGCATGGTGGCAAGAGTTAACCCAGTGTAGTGCTTCCTTCCAAGTGCTTTATAAGCATTAACCCACTGAGGCAGGAAAGTAACTTGGGCAAGTTACATAATCTGTCATGTTTTAGTTTCCCTTTTGTAGGACAGGAGTAATAGTAGCCACTGTGGTAGACAGAATAATGGCCCCTGCAAGCTGTCTACATGCTAATAGCCAGAATTTGTGAATACACTTCCTTAGACGGCAGAAGGGACTCTGTAGGAGTAATTAAGTTAAGGATCCTGAGTTGGGGGTGACTATCTTGGATTATCTGGGTGGGCCAGTGTAACCACAGGGTCCTTCTAGAAGGGAGGGTGGGAGTCTGAAAAGGCGATTTGAGACAGAAGCAGGAGTCAGGGTGATGCCAAGAAGGGGCAGTGAGCATGTAGGCAGCCTCTAGAATTGGGGAAGAGACAAGGAAATAGATTTGCCCTTAGGGCTTCCAGAAGGAATGCAGCCCTGCTGATGCCTTGACTTTAGGATTTCTGACCTCTAACATAATAAATTTGTGTTGTTTTAAGCCACTGAGTTCATGGTGATTTGTCCCAGTAGCAGCGGGACTTTAACACACGCCCAGCTCAGAAAGCTGTTGGGAGGCCTGAGTTGATACAGGCAGGCATTTAGCACAGTACCTGGCACTGTATAAGTGCTGTGTTTGGTGTCTATTCCTCACAACAGTTGCAGGAGGTAATTACTATTATCATCCTCATTTTTCAGATGAGACAAAGGTTAAGAAGCTTGCTTAAGGTCACATAGCTAATAAGGGGCAGAGTTGGGATTCAAGCCTTCATCTTCTGGCTTTAGATCTTACCTGCCTCCTAACTGTTCTACTGGCTATAATGAGATACCTCTCTATGCACCTCTGCTACTTCTCCCTCCCTTCTCCTTCTCCTCTACCTTGATCCTCTTCTGCCCCTTTCTCCCTATCTTCCTGTGAGCCTTTGGATCAGCTACTGCCCTTTGGCTCAGCCACAGGTAGGCACCTGAGAGTGAATGGGTTTGAATTGAGTTTACTGTGATGGTCATACCTATAGAAAGGCTGTGATGACTTTTTTTTATATATAATGAAATCCACTAAATCAATAAAAATGTGCAGCCCATAGAACTTTCTTGAGTTATTGTCTTTGTTTTGTTTACTGAGCAGGGCAACAGCAAAAATGAGATGATCTTTGGGACTTGACAAATCCACTTGTCTTGGAGAAGAGAGATAGTCCCTGGCAGCTACTTGCTTAAAGCTGTGCAGAGATCCATCAGCTCACTGGTGTGAAAAATTTCACTTGATGTGAACAAGTCACAGGTGGCTTTTGTGTGGATGCAGGAGAGAATAAGGAAAGAAAGGCCAGGCTGCTGTATTTTAATCTTTTTCTGCCAGCATCACTTTCCTACTCAATTAAGCCAAATGTGTTCTCTAAAGGTCAGCAGATGTCAAGTTTGCACTAATCTAAAGGCATGTAGCCTGTAAGTACGCAAGGAAGGTGGCTACTATCACTGATGAGGGCTGGTGACCCTGATCTGCTACTGAGATGGTATATCTGGATTGAGAAAGCAACTTTTGCTGGGGAAGTGGTTATTTAAAAGGAGGGATTTTAAAAAATGAGGGATTAGTGTGAGCCTTGAGGCGGTGAGGGGTGGAAATCTACTTGGGCTGAGAGATTGGATGAAGAAAGCCAGAGCTCCTTGCTGACTGGATGAATTAAAAAAGAAGACTACTGCACAGGTGCTTAGGGAGAGAGTATACATCTGAAATACTATCTATATACATTTTGAAACAAAGCATCAGAAAAAAAAAAATCTTCCGGATAGGAGGATGGGCCATTGCTGACAGTCAGCCAGGGAATCAGTTGATCAACAAGTAATTAATGACCACCTGCTGTGCGCTTAGCATGATGCAAGACTTTGTGATACCATTGACATTGACCCACAGGCTTTTGATAAACACTGCAGTTTACACTTTTTATAAAATTCTTAAGAGTTCTCTAAGTTTGTATCAGATTCCTTCAGAAGTGTTCGTATAAATATTTTCTAAAACTTCAGTGAACCAAGTCCCTGATTGGTATCAGAATGTTAATTAAAATGTCTGATGCTGATAATGCTGACTTATTTCCAGTTCAATTTAGTGCTATTCAAGATAAAGACCAGCTGGTATTGGTTTAATAATTTATAACTGAGCAGCCCATATCTATAGAAATCTCAAAGTCAAGTGCTGAGAAAAATCCAGCACAACCTGTCTTACACAGTGGTATGCCCTGGCTGAAAAAATTTACAGCAACCAAGTTCATTGGTGGTTCATGCTTTGAGTTTTATAAATGTTAGATATAAAGGTTGTGGAAATTCAAAGGAGAAAAACCTCCTCATTCTTTAGTCTTTTAAGTATTTGTGCTATTATGAAGGGCTTTTCTAACTCTAGCTAACATAATAAATTAAGTTTAGAGGTTTATGTTAGCATTCTGTCTCCCTTCCTCCTCTCTTTTCTTTTCTTTTTCCTTAATTTTATACTCATTTTCCTTCCTTGCCAAGGGAACGCTTTAATTTTTTATAAATATTTAATTAATTTATTTAGAGAGAGGGCATGCATGCATGCAATCCCTCCTTTTATTTTTATTTATTTATTTTTTTTAACAGTCCGTACTTTTGTTTATTGAATGCAGCATTCGCTGGTCACATTGCAACTTAGTACAAACAGCTTCGCCGAGAGTAGGCGTGGACTCTTGTTCTCATCAATGTAAACACAACATTAATATTGAAGATTCAAGAAAATGGGTAAAAAGTCTAGTGTCTCCTCAATCCGTGTAATGGTAAAGGTGCTTGCCAACCCCCCGGCCCCCGCCCCCGACAGGTCCCAGAGGGAGCCTGAGGCCGTGACCTTGTCCCAGCCACAGGGAGGTGGCATGAACACAGAGGAACCCAAGGCCTTCTTCCCGAAGGTCTCCAGATGGAAACATGGGTCTTCAGAATTGGGCTTGTGTGAACTACTGCAGTTCTTCTAAAGCCTGAGAGGTTGGTGCCTTCCGTGTGCACCGCAAGAGTCCCTTCAGAGCCTTTTCCCCACAAACCGGTCATGGCCAATAGCATATGTGACCAGTTGTAGAACCACTGGTCTTGGTATTTCCGCAGTCTCTGTCTTAGCCCCTGGATTCTGGAGAGTAGGGGATTCAAAGTCACGGGGGCCTCGGTGATAATCCTGAAGAAGGCTGCCCATGTCTAAATATTGGCCAAAGACTCTCCTACTTGTTGCTGGGCCACTGCTGATGGGGGCATGCTGGATGAGGCAGCGGATTCTCCTTCAGAGCCTTAAAAGATCAGGTTTTCTATTTTGGATTCCCAGACCAAAAACAAACAGACAAAATCCCCCCAAACAAAAACAAATCAAAGCAAAACAACAGTGTCCTTGAGGATAAAGAACCAACCAGCCCCACCTCCAGGTCCTACCAGGTATAATGTCCCCACTGGGTTTTCCCAAATGGTTGGTTCAGATCATTGGTTTGCCTCTCACCCTGGATACACAGCTAGATTGCAGGACACAAAAGAAAGTTTCCTCAAACGAAGAGACAGTTTTGCTTTTATTTCCTGGGATGGCTAACCCCCAGCACCCTGACTCCCCTTTCTTAAAAAGCAATGAGAACATCCTAAAGACCTGCTTGGTTTTGAGGCTTTGTGGTCGGATAACCCCTTTGCTCCCTCGAGCTCCTCTGTGTCTCATTCTTGAAGAGACTGTGTCGATGAGCTATTCTTCTGCATCCTGGGAATGTCAGATTGTGGAGCAGAGAGGCGCTGGCCGGATCCTTATCTCAGATCTCTATAGTGTGGGCGGCTTTGAATCCCTCCTTTTAAATAACTGCTTCACCCATATATGTCCTCATCTGTGAAGGGGAGGAGACAATCTTAAGCAGACCGTGTGCTGAGTGTGGAGCCTGACACCAGGCTCAATCTAACCACCCTGAGATCCTGACCTGAGCTAAAGCCAAGAGTCAGACATTCAATCGACTAAATGACCCAGGCACCCCTGTTTTAATTTTTTAAATCTTTTTGTTTTTATGGGCTCATGTAAAATGAGTATTCTTTTGAGTGTATACATCTTTTTTTTTTTTTTTCTTAAATAATATTGTGTTGGGCAGCCCAGGTGACTCAGTGGTTTAGTGCTGCCTTCAGTCCAGGGTGTGATCCTGGAGACCCCGGATTGAGTCCCATGTCGGGCTTCCTGTATGGAGCCTGCTTCTCCCTCTGCCTGTGTCTCTGCCCCTCTCTCTCTCTTTCTCTCTCTGTCTGTTGTGAATAAATAAATAAAATCTTTTAAAAATTGCATTATAGAGTTCATATTATTATTATTTTTTCACTCAGCATTGTTTTAAGAGTCCCCTGTGTTGCTATGTCATCTAGCCTTTTACTTCTCACTGCTGCCTAGTACTTCTTGGGCTGCATCCTCCATAGCTCACCCATCCACTGTTCATGACAGACTCCCCACTTCCTTCCATCCCCATGATGTCCCTAGAGCTTCAAACACACCCTTTCGTGAACCTGTGTGGAAGTTTCCCTGAGATGGGTAATCTGGGAGCAGAACTGTCAGTTTCTTAACTGTCCATGTTCTTTATTTGACTAAGTAATGCCAGGTAGTTCACCAGCATCTATACTCTGAAGTGTGACTCTTGTCTCATCTCCACATCCTTCTGCCATTTGGAATTATCAAGCTTCAGATTTTTTTTCTGGTTAATAGATATACTGGGACATCCTGTTTTATTTGCATTTTATGATTATTAATGAGTTTGAGAATATTTTCAGCTTTATTGGACTGGTGTCCCTACCTCCAAGCCTATTTTGACTTTAAATCACATATTAAATTGGATACACCGGTAGGTGTGCCTCAGAGTATTAGTTATGTTTGGCTCAATGAATAATTATCTGTTTTTCCTTCACTGTGAAAACAAAGCACAGAGTACTTTGAAATGTTGGAATCAAGGAAACAGAACTCAGCTGAGCAGCCAGAGAATGTGATTATCATGTTGATACCAACTGTGAACTTTGTAAAGAACAGACTTCTCTCCTCCCTTTGCTCATTACTGACTTTCTCTGGTGGATTTCCTCCCCCTTAGCTTGTGACCAATCCTGTAAGAGTTGTGGGCCCAATAGTCCCAGGTGTCTTACCTGTGCTGAGAAGACAGTATTGCATGATGGGAAATGCATTGCTGAATGCCCTGGTGGTTACTATGCTGAGGCCACTGGCAGATGCAAAGGTAAGACATGGGTAATCATTGTCATCATCGTCATCATCAAAAAGGGTTTAACACTCTTGACAACACTTGGCACTATCTGCTACTCACTTGGGAATTTGTATATATGATGGGAAGATGACAAATGAAAAAGAATGGCTTTTTCATTATGGAATCTGCGTGTATTTGGTGTGGGAGTGGGTGGATGCTATGGGACTTAAGTGATTAAGTGATTAATTGATACGCATACATCAATCATCATTAGAGATCAGTTGATCCTTTTCAGACCAAAGAACATCTTTAAGATCCTCATATAGTCCTTGTGTACTCATAAACCATAACTAACTTAGGTTGTAGATATAATAGAATCATTTCTTAGGTGGCATATATGGGCAACAACATATCACAAAAATAAAATAAAAAATAAATCATGTTTGAGCTTGTAAAGCCAAAGTCTGTATCTATTGAAAATTTGGTCTTATGTGCTATTTATATAGTTTCTTTCAGATGTATACGACTTTAACTATGAAACATTCTTATTTGAGAGTTTATAAATTTCTTCTTATATACACTTGTGTCTTTCCTTACAGACAACTAGGGGACCTTACTGCTGCCTGGGATACCTAGTTACCCGTCTCCTCCAAAAGAAACATGCGTATTCTCACTTACACCTATAGTGTGGGTTAGTGGCGGAATACTTAGATCTGTCCCACAGCCTTATCAATCTCTCTCTTGTCTGCCAACCTCTTTACTCAACCAATTCCACAACATCCTGCCCTCAAGGGTCTCATTCCATTTCCACACTCCCCTCTCCCAGCTCTTGCTCATTGTTCTCTGCAGTCTTCTAGTATCTCAACCCTGTCCCCTCGGACAGGCCATGGTACCATCTGTAAATCAGAATCAGAGATGTCCCACTGTTATCACCCAGGACTAAAGCAGCAGAGATGCTGGTCTGACACTGTCATATGTAAAGATTGTTTAATGTAATTCTTACTTAAAATCCTACAATGTCAGACCTAGAAGTATCTTAAATGATCATTCAGTCCAGCCTCACAGTGCATATGCCAAGGAACCTAGGCCTGGTGAGACCCTGACTTGGCTAAGGAGATAGATAAATTAGTGGACAAGCCAGCCAAAATTCTGGTGCTTCCAGCACTCAGATGCATAAACTTTTCACTCTTCCCTATTCAGGTAGGGCGTTTTAGGTTCAGAAAGACTGAGGGCTAAC
Source organism: Vulpes vulpes (assembly GCF_048418805.1). Lineage (NCBI taxonomy): Eukaryota > Metazoa > Chordata > Mammalia > Carnivora > Canidae > Vulpes > Vulpes vulpes. The sequence goes on along the minus strand of NW_027325780.1, from coordinate 2,217,116 downwards.
TCTCAGTTTTGCTACTGATTAGCTCTGTGATCTTGGGTGAATTTTAAAAAATTTCCTAAGACTTCAGTTTTGTCATCTGCAAAACCTCATCATTGCTATGAAGATTAAATGCAGCAAAGTGTATACACCACTTAATAGTGGAGAAATAGAAACACTAAATAAAGGGTAGTTAATAATAGAACATGGATAAAAGATGGGTAAAGGGTCACTGTGGGCAGTTATGGGTGTAATATGACCTCCTAAAACATCTTTCCCCTTGATTTGGTGTGACAGCTGAATGGGATTGAGAGTGATATAGGAGGGGCTTCCTGGCACATAAGGAGCCCAGCCGAGAGTAGGGTCTCTAATCATTTGGGTTCCATGGTGTCCCTCTCACTCTCTCCCTCAGTTTGTCATAATTCATGTGCCAGTTGCTCTGGACCCACGGGCTCACACTGCACAGCCTGCATCCAGCCCCAGGCTTTGCGCCAAGGCCGCTGCCTTTCCAGCTGTGGAGAGGGCTTCTACCCTGACCATGGGGTCTGCAAAGGTACTGTTGGTGTCACTATCATTCTTAAGAGACGTTTCTGTCACAAGGACAATGTTTTGAGTTCCTTTTCAGTGCACTTTTCCCTATAGTGTATCTTATATGGCTATGCATGCATTATGTTCTTTTCTTTTTCATTGCCAGGGGATAATCTGAAAAAAATCACATTGAGATATTTGTGATGACACCCCAAAATTAACGATTTTTCTGGCCATCTTTGAGAGGATTGCCATTTTCTTTACCGTATATTAAGACAAAACCAAACTCTTACTTCCTCTTTTTCCCTGTTCTCCTAGCATTGCTAATATTTCTCTTAGTCTTTATTTTGTATTTCCCTGAAGAACTTTTTTTGTTAATGTTATAGCCAAGCAAACGAAGTTAGTAGCAATGCCTCTGGGCTGACGGAAATGGAAACTCTTAAATAGCTGTTTGCCAAAAGGGCTTTGGGCTCATTGGGAGGGCAGGATCATTTTCTTTTGAAACTAGAACATTTGGGAGCAAACAATATAATTAGGTGAAATTAATTTATATGTATTTATATGTAGGGCACCTTGGAAAAGAGTTTGAGAATAATTATAAGAATGTATATATCTTTATATATATTATATATGCATAAATTGTCATATATTTCAAATATATACATATATTTTTATATTTTTATTTAAATACATATATGTATGTATATATAACAGGGCAGCTGAAATAAATATTCTGAAAAAGAAAATTGAGAAAATCTTTTAAAGCACTCTCTTGCACTCTCTTAGAGTTAATTATATCAAAGTTAGTTATATCAAAGAGCTCTTGTAAAGAGTTAATTATATCAAAATGTGGGCATGAGATACTTCTAGTACTCTGGCTCTGATTTCAACCAGTAGCCAAGGAAAACAAGAAACTGTGACGGATTGTCAAATTCTTGTTGCTCCTCCAAAGTGGGGCTCTTCCTTGTCTAGAAAAGCAGCCTTTCCTCACATGAATTCTAGGATGACTTTGTCGCCTGGATGCCTATATGGTGGGTGATGGATGACATAGTGGACAATAGTACAATGACTATCTTTGCAAAAAACATAGTGATGGCCTTTGTGTGGATGCTTCTTAAAGTCTTCAATAAAAACTGTGGCCATGATATTAAAACACCATTCAGTAAATGGGTATCTGGAGAACCAAGCCAATATTGTCCGGTTTGCTGGGTTTTTTCATGCTCTAGCTTGACAGCCCTTATAAAACCTGAGAGATGTGTGACTAGTTAGTATCACCCTCACTGTTCCTCTCACAAATATTATCACCCTGTACTATGTATAGAACACTAGAAAGCAATTTTCTGATCAGATGTATTTGGCAAACTCTTCTAAGTGGTTTAGATTTAATTAGGAACTCCCCTTGGTTGTAACATGTAATATGACCCTTGGATTGTTTTCTGCATTTTGTTCTTATTGGCAGCCTGTCATTCTTCTTGCCTCACTTGTGTGGGTCCAGAGCCCTCTCACTGTGCCCAGTGTAGGAAGCCTGATGAAGGACTGCAAGTTGAACATCTCTCTGGGGCGAACATCACCTCTGGCGAGTGTCTACCCCAGTGTAGAGCCCAGTTTTACTTGGAGAACACCGGGCTGTGTGAAGGTGAGCAAGCAGTATTTGAGGATTTAAGGTACCTTCTGGGCTTTGCTCTTGAGAGATCCTGTGAGGCAAGAACAAAGCCTTTGTTTTCATGTAAGAATTGTTCCAGGATGCTTGCAGATGGCGCAAAAGATGGACATGCCAAGCAGTGGCCCCTACTGATATTCTCCTTCCCTTGGTGAATAATAGATAATCTTAGAGAGCTGGTTCCACTTACTCCACTGTCCCCAAAGTTACATTCTAAGAAGTTCCTGACAGGAAGTATTTCAGACACAGTATGAGTAGCTAAGAAAGACCCAGAGCTCATTGTAGAATTTCATTTATTATTTCTTCTAATTTGCTACCCTGAATGAATATGAATTGGTCCCTTCAGGGTGAAATCTGGACTTCCGTCAAAATTTAGAAGTTGATTCTTGGGATTGCCTTTGCATATCATCTACAGAGAATTGATACCATCCTGAATAATTTGAATCAATAGCAGGTCATCTACGATTGACTGAGGAGATAAAGGGGAGATATATATAATTTGGAGGGAGGTAAGGGAAGCCCCTCTCTGTTCCTATAAGAAGTTGCCTTGCTGTTGGTTGAATTTTTTTGACTCTCAAGCTACTTTAAAAAATGAAATACTTACATATTTCATTATGAATGTAACATATGTTCATTAAAGGAAACTTTGTAGAAAAAGTAGGAAGATAATCTGCCCACCATCTATCACATTCTACTACTTTGGTATTTGCCTTTACCATTTTGCTGTAATATATCCAAATCTTTTCCTATGCATAGCTTTGAGGTTTTATTTTTATGATGTAACTGTAAGCATGCTGCAGATTCAATTTTGTATCCTGCAATATCCAATTTTACATTGGAATATACTCTCACATGGAAATGACAGATATCAAGATTAAGTTAAAAGATTTTGACACAGTGAGTCATATGGCATAGTAGGAAGTATGCAGATTGGGAATACAGAGATCCCAGGCCAGACACTTAAGCTTTCTGAGCCTTTGCATTCACAGCATTAAAATAGGGATAATTATCTTTCATATAGACTTTTTGCCAGGATCAAAGGAGGTTAGGAGTGTGAAAGTTCTTGGTAAATGGTGAAGCCCCATACTCAATTGTTAGAAATCTCAGTCCAAATACTCAAGTGTTCGGGAACATTATAGAGGTAATCCCCTGCTCCCTGATTTGTACCATGCTCCAGGGAAGTTACACAGTGCCTAGAAATTAGAAGAAGAGTCTTTACTCTTCCAGATACACTGGTGGTTTCCACCCACATATGCATTGCCTTTACTCTCTGTGGTCCCTTAAACTCTCATGGCTCTGTTTCCACAACTAATTCTGAAATACAGGAATCTTTGTCGCTAAGAGTCCCAGTGCCTTCCCAAGGCACATACCACACAGCCTTTCCCTCTGATCCTGGGAGAAATCAAGAAGAAATCTTCGCAGGCTACTCAGCATAATTAGCCTCTTCCAGGCATTTTGAACACTATATTAAAAATGAAAAATAGGGAATTCAAGGATGGATCAGAAAAGAGAAACAAAAATGATTAACACTTGTAAAATTAAGTTACAAATAAAAATTAGAGTGAACAGAGTTATTCAGCCAGAAAATAATATTACTGTTGATTTGGTACACATCATGAGCCAGTCACTAGGAGAAGTATCTCACTTGTTTTTCACTTAACTCTGGTACCAACCTTATGGGGTGAGTGGGACAGCTGTTTTAGAGGAGAAGTGGAGGCTTCAGGAAATTAAGGCTATAGCTTGTTCAAAGTCATGTATCCAGCACAGAGTAGAGTCCAGTGGAATCTAAGCCTGACTTCTGTGTCCATGCTCTAAACCATGTTGTTATTGTGTTATGGTCACTGATGAGGCAAAAGCACAACATACTAATACCATAGGATTGGAACATCTTAAATTTAAGGAAGCATCCTCAACAAAGGGGAGTTTTCTGGAAATCCCTTTTCATAAGAGACACCTTTTAAAGAGGATCAGAGTCTAATTCTTGTGGAATGGTTTAATTGTGGTCCCATATGAAAGGTCTAGATTGACCTCTGGAGTCCCTAGTGGTCTCATGATTTTATGCTAGTTCACATAATATTATTAGGTATCACACTATATAGCTATCTACTCACATTTATTACTAAATCCTTGTGCAAGGTCGCCTGTGTGGCTCTGTGGTTGAGCAAGTGCCTTTGGCTCAGGGTGTGATCCTGGGATCCAGGATCGAGTCCCACATCAGGCTCCTTGCATGGAGCCTGCTTCTCCCTCTGTCCGTGTCTCTGCCTCTCTCTCTCTCTTTCTGTGTCTCTCATGAATAAATAAATAAAATCTTTAAAAGAAATAAATAAATCCTTGTGCAGTCTCTGATATGTAGATTGCTATACTCAATTCAAAAGTGATGAGAATGTGGCAGAAAAGGTTAATTGAGTTGCCCAAGATTCTGTTGGGAAACTGAGTGCAACCACCAATTGTTTCCAAGCCTATCTGAGTATTAAGTGTGTTGATGGATGTGTTTCCTGTCACTCATCTCATATCTCTAGAAACCTTTCTCCTTTCCCACAATCTGTTCCATTTTCGATTCTGCCGAAGTGTTGTCTATGTAATCAGGCTTGGGAGCCCTATGAGACTGCATTGGGCTCTCCTTCTCACATGTTCCTAGAAATACCCTTGCTTCCTTGCAGAACATTTAAAAAGGTTGAAGGTTGTTTTTTTTTTTTGTGTGTGTGTGTGGCTGTACCATTGAGGGTTTATTTTAAAGCACATTTGATCTCAAGTGCTTTTCTATAAAGAAGAGAAAAACAACTGTTTCCTAGAACTCTCCCTCTTCCACTCTGTGAGACTGCAGTACAGAGCGATTAGAATATTACTGTAGCTAATGAAAGCAAGAAACAGATGCATTATAGGAAGAAGCAATTTACTTAGAGTCTAAAGTGGTGTCAGAAGTTATCATTAAAGTTTCAACTCAGAGCCACATGACAATCCCAAGAATTATCTAGTGGAAGATGAAACAAAAATACTCAAGCTATTTGACTAACATCCACGTCTATGATTGAAGGAAGGAAAAAATATAAAATTAACAAACAGGGACCAAAGAGGACATTGTTTATTAGTAGCTGGAGGGCAGCCTGTTTTTATTCATTCCTCCTACAAGTGTCTATTGAGTGTTCCATCAGTGCTGGGCATTTTCTAGGGGCTGGGGGTACACTCCTGAATGAGTCAGACAAAATTCCTACCCTCGTGGAATTTATATTCTAGTGAGGGAAACAGATAATAAATGAAAAACAACAGCAGCAACAAAACCCATGGTATGTATGTGGCTAGTGATCTGTGTTCTGCAGCCCACCGCAGGATAATGAGGAAGAAAAAAAGGTGGGCTAAGGCAGACTCCAAAACAGAAGTTGCTCTGGTGAGGGGTTGGGTGGGCATGGGCATGGGCATGTGTTTGTCCTGTGATTTTTGGCTCATTCTCAAAAGTGAGAGTGGGTACTTCAGAAGACAGAGCTCTGACGTTATGCTTTCCCCCCGCTACATGGCCTCTATGTTTGCAAAATGTGCCTAGAAGTGCTGGTACAAAAGACAGTCTGTTACTAATTGTGAAAGACCATGTGGAGGCATTTTCAGTAGTCAACCAAAACTGTGCATGTTTATCCAATATTAACATTTAGTGTTAACTAAAAGAATTTTAGTAATGTGATCCAGAGTTCACCTCACCTATTTAACTGATTGTGTTAGCATTGATAGAGTCTAGTTTATTTAAAAACACTACAACAACAACAACAAAAACAAAACAGGAAATACCCATCAACTCCTTTGAACAAATAATAAAAATTCAATCCCTTCAAAACCTCCAAACATCAAAAAGGTATCCCTTACTTTTTTTTTTTTTTTTTTTTTTTAACATTTTATCCATTCATTCATGAGAGACACAGAGAGAGGCAGAAACACAGGCAGAGGGAGAAGCAGGCTGCATGTAAGGAGCCCGATGTGGGACTCCATCCCGGGATCCTGGGATCATGCCCTGAGCCAAGGGCAGATGCTCAACCACTGAGCCACTCAGGCATTCTTTGCCTTACTTTCTTTTTTTTTTTTTTTTTTTTTTTGATCCCTTACTTTTTTATTCATCTCCCCCTCCACTAGTTTTCCAGGCCTCCCTAAGTTCATGAATCTATCTGAAGTCTCCAGGGTGGAGCTGGGTAGGGGGCTGCTATCTTATATAATTCCAGGGTACCATTCTCATGGTAATTCCTATGAGGGGTGGCTCCTGGAGTCATTTAGTGACTGTGCAGCCCATGAGGCTATACCTGGCAGCCCAAGGTGGATAGACAAGACAAAGGACCTGGAGCTCTTGTCACTGGGAGGCCTCTTTTCTTTTCTGAGAATGTTCCTAGGATCAGGTCAGGTCACTCAATCATTTCAGATTCTCTTTACACTGCTTTTGAAGTGTTGTTTTTTCTTTTAAAGGATTTAACTACTTTGTAGCCTTAAATTTTAGTTGAGGTCTCTGTAGAACAGAGCTTTTCATAGGCATCTCTTGGGAATCTTGTTAAAATGTGGATTCAGATTTAGTAGATGTAGGATGAGGTCTGAGTTTCTGCATATATAGCATGCTTCCAGGTAAGGCTGATGCTCCTGGTCCAAGGACCATATGTGAGTAAGCAAAGCCTCTCATTAAAAAGGGCAAGTATATATTATTTTATCATTGTTATGCTTCTAACTAAAACAATTTAAAAAAAATCTCAATTTTTATTTCTTCTCTTTGCATGCATAGTACATATTACAGAGACTTTAAAAAACATAGGTAAGAAAAATAAGAAAACAAAAACATCTACTACTAGATTACCCAGATTTAGTGAATAAAAATGCAGGATTAAGAAATAAAAATATTTAACAGATTAAAAAAGGAATTTTTTAGTGTAAATATATCCCAAATATTGCCTGAGGTATTCTAAAATGCTATTCAATGTTTATCTGAAATTCAAATTTAACTAGGTATCCTTTATCTGTAAATCCTACCTATAACCCTTCAATCTTGAGATAACCCCTTTTAATCTTTTGGCATAGATTTTTACAGTTGTTTATACACACACCTGTGTGTATATATATGTATCACTTAATAGTTTATAACTTTCTTATAACCAAGAATTTTGTTAGAAATTCTGTAAGTTTGAGGCACCAGGGTGGCTTAGTTAGTTAAGCATCTGCCTTTGGCTCAGGTCATGATCTCTGCGTCCTGGGATTGAGTCCTGCATTGGGCCTCCCTGCTCCCCAAGGAGTCTGCTTCTCTCTTTCCCCCTCTGCCCACTCTGCACAGTCCTGGGATCATGCCCTGAGCCAAGGGCAGATGCTCAACCACTGAGCCACTCAGGCATTCTTTGCCTTACTTTCTTTTTTTTTTTTTTTTGATCCCTTACTTTTTTATTCATCTCCCCCTCCACTAGTTTTCCAGGCCTCCCTAAGTTCATGAATGTGCTCAAGAATTCATGAATTCTCAAATGTGCTCTCTCTCTCTCTCTCTCTCAAATAAATAAATAAAATATTTTTAAAAAATTCTATAAGTTTACATTTACTTTCATTTTGCAGATGAAGAATGTAAGGCTTAAAAAGAACCAACTAACGAATGATTTAGCAACCGAGGATCCTAGCTTTAATACAGGACATAGTTGCTCAGGAAATATTTCCTTCTTTCCAAGCCTGGATCTCTTGTACTTCATTTCACACTAGAGCTTTACAATTGAATTTCAGGCCAGGCCATCTCAATTAGTAATGCACCATGTCAACAACTTGGCAGTGGTGACCAGGACCAGATCTGAACATGGTCAGGATGATTATATTAGCCAGGTAATTGCCCCGATTCTGTGGCAAATGAATGGTGGATTCTTTCCATTCCCACACAGTTCAGCAAGAGAGTTCAAGATGATCTAATTTTGAGGGAATTATAAATTTTTAAAAGTGAACTTTATGCTGCAATAATGAATTTTACTTAACATGTCTTTTGACATTGTATATTCAGTAGATACACTGCTTTAAAGAACGCAGAGGTAATAAACATCACAGTGGCTCCCCTTCCTGCAGGGACATCCTACTCATTATACTTATAATAATCATGGAGCTCTAGTCAGGTAAACATCAGGGAAATTTTAGCAACTGAATTTTTCCAGGCCTTCTTTTTCAGTCTTAAAGACAGTATTGCCTCTCTAGACTGGGTTTTGCTGCAGGGGGCAAAACTACACATAGTCAATACAGGTTTGGTATCAATTAAAAAAATTTTTTTTCTTCTAGTTTTGCTGAGATAGAATTGACATATAACATTGTGTTTAAGGTATACGACATAATGATTCAATATATGTATATATTGTGAAATGATCACTTAGTAACTTTCAAATATACAATATTGTTAACCATAGTCACCATGCTGTCCATTATTACATCCCCAGACTTATATATGGGAGTTTACATAGTTTGACTACTTTTATCCATTTCCTGCCTGGCAACTAGCAGTTTTTTCTATGAACATTTATTGTTCAACCAGCTCTAGCGGTTGAGTGTTTTTCGAACCCTTTGTGATTGTGCCACCTTCTTTGTTCTTAGTGGCCCCCAGTAGTGGAGGGTGTGCTGAGACTTGTCAGTGTCCCGAAGGGGAGGACCTCAGCCAGCATGGAAGATGCTGGCTGATTGAAACTGGAGCCTCAAGTAACAGCTTTTACAACATGCAAATATACCTCTTCCAAGAGAACACTGGGAGATGGTATTTCTGTGTGCTCCCTCTGCACTGAGCCTGGGAGTGACAGCCAGCCGGTTAAGAACTGTTTCTTTGTTTAATACAGTCCCACTGAACCAGTGAACTCAAACCTCACTGACTTACCAGAGCCAGGCTGCCAAGGGTGTGCCAGACATGTGCATCAGATCTTTGCAGGAAGACACTAGTGACTGGGAGCAGGGCAGAGGTAGAGCACGGATATGGTGTCCACTGCCCAGGTCTCCAAAGAGGAGCGTAGGCTGTGGGCCTCTATGTGTGTGTTAAATTAGAAACCTCACCCTTAGTTGGCAGTTTTTAAGATATACAAATAGGTCTCTTTCAGGGAAAGAGAAGGAGAATGGGCATTTCTGACTGCCGTTGTCTGGGGGACAGTGGGAATAACCACCACCTGTCCTTGTGAGTCCATTAAGAAATGTTTCTTTAGGGGTGCCTGAGTGGTTTCATCAGTTAAGTGTCTGCCTTTGGCTCTGGTCATGATCCCGGGACCCTGGGATTGAGCCCTACATGGGGCTCCCTGTTCAAGGGGAGCCTGTTTCTTCCTCTTCTCCCTGCTCCTGCTCTCTCTCACTATCTCTCATAAATGAATGAATGAATGAATGAATGAATGAATGAATGAATGAATGAATGAAATGTTTCTTTACTTTCTATAGTCTACAGGTTTTGTGGATGCAAGCCCCTTTGGCTTTCAGAGCTAGGGACCCATCCCTCCATGGACTCTTAAAAGTTGGGGCATCTCATGTTGACTCTAAACCCTTCATTCCTCAGGGAGAAGCTGGGAGTTTCTTCCTGTGTATGGCCCTGGGGGTGGGGGTGGGCATGGCAAGAGTGTCCCAGCCTTCCTTACCTGTTTCCATATAGGTTTTGTTCTCATTTGCCCCATGTGTAGGAGTCCCTCAACCCGTTAACTACTTTCTGAATTTCTTGCAGAGGGAAGTGTTCTATGTGTAGCTGTAGATTTGTTGTATCTGTGGTAGGAAGTAAGCTCAGGGGCCTCCCATATCACCGTCTTGGGCTGGAACACCATTTTTTCCTCTCTCTAAATAGGAAGTTCACCAATTATTTTGGTCAGTTAATTAACTAGCTTTCGGTGAATCAGAAGAAAAAGTATATCGTGGGTATTTTGGTCTATTTAGCTGTTGCTAAGATTCACCAAAGGCCGCAAGGCAGAGTTTTAATTAAAGAAATAAATGGGCAGGAGTCTGCCTGCTTAGCTTAAGAGCATTTATGAAATTGGGATCCCCTTGCATTAATTGAATAAAATACATGGCATCTATATTAAGCAACACTCTTTAATGTAGTCCCCAGAGTGCTGACATAAGCTGTGCAAATGCATGCTTTTTGGTAGTGTTCAATATTCTTCACTTTTCCCTTCTTGTTTTTACAAAATGACTGTGCTCAGCTTTGGGGAGAGAAAGATGAGAAAGATAAAGACAATACCCTAAGGAAAGCATGATCAAGTATGGGAGGTTGACATCTGAACCAGGAATAAGACTTGTGCTAGTAAGAACCAGGAATCGTGTGACTACCAATATGCTGTTGTAAGGGCCGAGGGCCCACTGTTCCAAGATGGCCGCTTTGGCATAAAGATTATTTTGAGTTAAAAAGCACTCAAAACCCAGAAGATTTAGGAAAAGCTCTTTACCTTCCCCACCACTGCCTAAAAAGAATTTATATGGAGAAGGAAGAGAGCTATCAGCATAGCTCTCATGATATAATTTGGGTATGGTAGACAGGGAGGGGTCTACAAGGTCTGTTTGATCAAAGTCTTCAGTATGTCCGATTGTTTCTGAATGGCCCAGCAAACATTTGTTTACCTAACATTCTCTTTCATCCTCCTGAGGATTGCATGCCTTCCCTTTGAAGTCTCAGGCCCCTAACCCCTCCTCCTTAGTTTAGAATGACATATATGGATTCACCATACATATACTATTAAATCTGATTTTCTCTTGTTAATCTGTCACATGTCAGTTTGATTCTGAGGCCAGCTAGAAGGACCTTGAGGTGTCAGGAAATTCTTGCTCCCCAACACCGTAATAACAGTAGGCACAAGGTGCAAGTTGCTCATGTTCTTTTAATTCCTGGTTCACATGTCAACCTCCCATACTTGATCATGCTTTCCTTTTTTTTTTTTTTTTTTTTTGATCATGCTTTCCTTAAAGCATGGTCTTAATCTTTTTCATCTTTCTATCCCCCAGAGAGAACAGAGGAGACTGATTCTGTCTGGGGGGAGAGAGTATGAGAAAAGATCCGCAGAGAAAACTACATCATCAGTCTATTTCAAGGTTAATTGCAATTCACCAGGGCAGAAGATGGGAGAGGGCACTTCAAGTCAAGGAAACAGCAGGTTCAAAGGCATGCTGTATTTGGAGAAGTCCAATGCATTTGGTATTCCTGCAGTATAAAGCCCAAAGTGGTAAATTATGGGAATGATTCTGGAGACATGCGGGTGAACCATGTCATGAAGTGCTTTATGTGCTACACTAAGGAGTTTAGAGTTTGACAGTATTGGTATTGGAGAACTATTAGAAGTTTTTAAGTAGAGGAATAATGTGGTCAATTTGCATCTTATAAAAATCAATCCCTTACCTGTGCAGCAGGTAAATGGGGAGAAAAAGTAGAGCTGGTTGGGCAGCTGCTGCACTAATCTACATCATGAGTGATATTTAAGGTCTAAGGGGTCATGAGGATGTTAAGTTGGGATTGATTTGACAGAGAGTTAGGAAGTAAAAATCACCATGTCTTGGATGGGTTGTGGTGATAGGAAAGTAAACGTCCAAGATTTTCAGCGTGAGTGTCTTGGTAAATCGTGTGACTACCAAGTGAGGCAGGGAATACACAAAAAAGATGAGGCAGTGGGTAGGATGTGGGGCTAGAGGTAGACAATAAATGCAATTTGGGACAGGAGGAATATGATGCCATAATTTGCATTAAGTAAATATGGGCTGAACTTGGAAGTGGATAATGAGTAGTATTTGGGAAATGAGGAGGATGAGATACCAATGAAACACCAAAGAGAGATATCCCCTAGGCAGTTAGATTTGTGTGGTTGGAGTTCAGAGTAAAGGCCATAGCTGTACACATAAATTTCGGACTCACCAGCATGGCTGAGTTAAAGCTATGGATAAGTTTGCCAAGAGTGAGAAGAGAAAGGGCAAAGGGTGCAGTTTTGGGAAGCTCCAATATTCCTGACATCAACCGAGAGAGGCTGAAAGAAAATGATCAAAGAAATTGGAGGAGTAGAGGAATGTGTTGCCAGTGTTCCATCCACCTATCCACCCACTGGCCCACCTACCTACAGATTCACCCATTGAATTGGCAGAAATTCATTGACTGAGAACTTATGATATGACTCTGTTAGGTACTACAGGAATCACAGATATGGAAAAGATGTGATTCTTACTCGTAAATGTTCAGCTTATTAAAAAGAAAAAAAGCAAGAGAAAGAGAAGAGGAAAAGGAGGGTGAGGGAAAGGGGGAGATTGATTGTATTTGACTTAACTCATTTCAATTTTCATCCCTTATCACAGTACTCCTACTGTATTAACTAGAGGATTTTTTTTTTAAGATTTTATTTATTTATTCGTGAGAGACCCAGAGAGAAAGAGAGGCAGAGACACAAGCAGAGGGAGAAGCAGGCTCCATGCAGGGAGCCTGACATGGGACTCGATCCTGGGTCCCCAGGATTAGGCCCTGGGCAGAAGGCGGCGCTAAACCGCTGAGCCACCCGGGCTTCCCTCCTAGAGGATTTTTGATATTTACATCATAATTCAAGAGAAGTCTACTTCAAAAATTGTTTTTGATTTGAAAAGTCAGAAAATTTTATATGATATGAAAGTAGAGATTCTGGACCACTTTTTATATCATTGAAAAAAGTAGTAGTGTTTGTTGTCTGAAATTTATTTTTCTTAAGATTTTATTTATTTATGAGAGACTGAGAGAATGAGTGGGGGGGGGGTCAGAGGGAGAAGAAGACTTCCTACTGAGCATGGAGCTCTATGTGGGACTCAGTCCTGGAACCCTGGGATCATGACCCGAGTGGAAGGCAAATGCCTAACTGACTGAGGCACCTGGGCACGCTGTTGTCTGAAATTTAAATAGGGGACAGGATAGAATAGAATAAGAGTAGAATAGAACAGAACAAAAATTGATGTTTTAATTGTTTTAGGTAAAATTTTTATTGGAGTCAGGTTGATTAGACTTTACAGTCATCTAAGAACACTTTTAATGCCAACACTTTTTAATGCTTAAGGTGCTCTGTTACGCTTTTTCAGAAATATACTTAGCCATCAACTGGAAAACCATTCTCCTAAAATGTAGTATTACATGGGGAAATTATTCACAGAACTTCTTTGAAATCTTCTCCGTATATGCCCTGTAATGGAGTTAGTCTTCCTTGAAGGATCTTAGACTTCAAACCAGAGCTCCTGCTATGAAAGCAGCTTCCATAGAATGATAGAGCCTCATTAAAGTCACTGAAATAGTGTAGGCATTTCTCAAACCGGCACCGAATTGAAATTTCATGAGATTGTTTTAAAGATGCAAATGCCTATACTTACAGAAATAGAGCATTGTAGAGGAAAAAAATACTTTGACAATGTGGTCACCCAGTATATCATTTTCCCTCTGTGCCACTTAGCAACTAATAGGCTCATTATCCATTTGGTCATTAAACATTTCTAATGACAGCAGTTCTGAAGTTTGCCATGGCATCTAAGATATAGTGGGTGACAAAGGGACTTTCTTGTAGAATTCTTAGCCCATCAGTCTTTCAACTTGCTTGTCCTCTTTGCTTCCTTGTTTTATATAATTCAATAATGATCTTTATTCACATTGAGCAAGGTTATCACATTGACTTTGTGACCAAATACAATGAAATAAAGTATGTTGTGTGCTTGTGAGACATTAATTCATCTTTTCCTAGTTTTCAATTCCACAGTGATAGGCTTTGATTTCCTTTTTATTAGGGAGGTATAATAGGAAGAGCTAGGGATTTTAGCAATCTTGTAAAGTCTAATATAAACATATTGGTATTATCATAGGTATATCTAAACATGTGTTAAGTATGTTGCTTCCCCAAATCACCTTGGAAAGCTTTGTGTTGACAGTGTAATTTAGCTGGTTTTTGAAATATTACTACTTGATTTTCTTTTACATGCTGTTTTATTTGTTTGTGTTAAATGTGTCTCACAGAATGGGCAAATATGTACCCTCCCTTTATATTTGCTTACCTTATTTGTTTTTTGGTTTTTGAAAAGGAAATATTTTCTCAGTGGTTTTGAAAATGTTTGGGGGCAAATTTTCTTACTGAGACTTGTGCTAGTAAGAATTGTTTACAAGGCAATATAAAAAAGAAATCATTTTAAAAATTGGAGCTCTAGGGCAGCCCCGGTGGTGCAGCGGTTTAGTGCCGCCTGCAGCCCGGGGTGTGATCCTCGAGACCCTGGATAGAGTCCCACGTCAGGCTCCCTGCATGGAGCCTCTCCCTGCAGAGAGCCCGTGTCTCTGCCTCTCTTTCACTCTCTGTGAATAAATAAATAAATAAATCTTTAAAAAAAAATTGGAGCTCTAGCTCTGTTTTTCATATAGTAATAAATACTGTTAAATAGACATAAAGCTCTGCAGTGTATCCAGAAATAAGAATAAAAATATTTATCAACCAGTAAGGCAAGTTACTGCCCAATCCAAATGGGTACTGGCTTTAGCTCAGGAACAAGGGTACTGGAAGCCTCCTGGTGGAGGTTTAAACCTTTAGGTGCTGGTTTATGGATGAGATAGGATGCTAGAGTAATAAGGCTGAGGCTTCAAGGAGCACTAGAAGGCTTATGACAGCAGTGTATATCACCCATGTATCAGTAGTTTAATATTTAACTATCAGTACCACTGGACCAGGACATCCCAGCTTATATTAGCGGAACATCAAAAACTGTATGTTGCATTTCTATTGGAGGTTGGCAGAAATGGAAACCTTCACTGGTGTAAAATCACATTTGGTTCTTCGAAGCTGCTGGTCTCTGAGTATTTGATAGAAGGGATAGAAAAGGCAAAAGAGGAGACTCAGTATGGTCCCTGCCATTGTGGATCTTGTCCACTGGATGGACAGAAGGTGGCCTGAAATGTGGGATCATCCACATGGGTTAAGAATCAGGTATTTGTCTTATTCACATTGTATCCCCAACACCTAGAACTGTTTGAGACTCAATAATGAATGATTGTAGGTGAATGACTAATTGTTTCATAATGGAGGTTTTATTATTATTCAGATATGATGAGACCAAGAGATTAGGAGACAGTTGCCATTGAGAAGCATGTGTTAAAAAAAAAAAAAAAAAAGAGAAGCATGTGTTACTCATAGTTCCCAAGAGAAGGAGGCATTGCAGGCTCTTCAGGGGCCACACCAGGAAGCATTAGAGTTGGTCAAAAGGCAGAGGGAATGAGGGGAAAATGTAAGCAAGAGCCTTTATTGTGCTTTCTGTGGAAAGGAACAAGTGAGGCCTGGTAAGCAGTTTAGGGTTGGCTAGTTTGAGTAACTTCAGTGGGCTTTGGCATAGGGACTGTCTACAGTTAGTGGTGTGAGTGATAGAGGAGGTGATGGGTGTGTGGACAAGGGACTGGCTAATTAGCATATGAAAAATACTCTTCCAGGCTAGTCATTTACTATCTCTAGGAATTCCTAGCCCTGGGAGGGCAGTCTCTTCAGGATTTGCAGGACCCCAGATGTCAAAGTTTCAGAAATACAGAAAATAAAAAGGCATGATTAATACACTGTCCACCCTTGGGAATTGATACAAATATTCCCTTTATTCTTTAAAAAAAATTTTTTTATTGGAGTTCAGTTTGCCAACGTATAGCATAACACCCAGTGCTCATCCCACCAAGTGCCCCCCTCAGTGATCCCCTTTATTCTTAAAGGTCTGATGTAGACAAGCAGAGATGCCTTCTTTCTCTTTGCTTCCACATTCCTTTTTACACCTGTGGGTACTTGTATCATGGTACTTAATGGTAATAATTACAGCTAAGATTTATTAAGCCCTTGTTAATGTACTTAGCACTGTCCTAAGAATTTTACACTTTACATGTATCAAACCCAATTAGTGTCCACAGTACCCCATGCATGATGTACAGTTTATATTCTCATTTTATACATGAGAAAGTAGGAGTCTTGAGAAATTACATAAATTAGTCAAGGCCACATAGAACTGCAATGTGATGCTCTTACTGCCTCTATTATACTTTGTCTCCCATTAATTGTATTCCAGTTACTTGTGTGTCTGTTGATACAGCTAGTTTGAGCAGCTCACAGTGTTGGACGATTCTTCTCACCTGTGTATGTCCAGTCTCTATTAGAGAGTAGGCACCATCTAAAGCTTTGTAAGTAAATCTTCTGTCACTGTTCTCTGTAATTTGAGCAGCCTGATAAACAGCCCTTTGTCTAATGATGAAGGAGGAGCTGTCCTGATGGAAGGAGCCCTGTTTTATGGCTTCCTGGTCTTTATTTGACATTCTCTGAGAATGGAACTTGGGAAGAAAGAAATGTATGACTCTGCAAATGGTTACTTCTGTTTCCTGGCATTTGTGCCTTACTTAATCTGGGTCCCACAGATGCTTGCTTTGCAAGATATGGCCTTTGAAAGAAGTATGTGAGATGTGTGCCCTGTCCTTGGAAAAACTAAGTGGATGTGCAGAACTTATTCCAACCCAGAAATGTTAACAGGAGAGACAGAGTTACTACATTTGTCATATGGTGGCTTTCCTGATTGTCCCCTCTGCTTTATCTTCCATCTTCCAGCTTGCCACCAATCCTGTTTCAGGTGTGCAGGGAAGAGCCCACATAACTGCACAGCCTGCTGGCCTTCCCAAGTGCTGTTGGATGGACAGTGTCTTTCCCAGTGCCCAGATAGATACTTTAACCAGGAAGGCAGTTGCACAGGTGAGTATGTAACATGCTGGGGCATGTTCCCTATGCCATTGTTTTGTCTTTGTAATGCAGCCAGGCTCTGTAATTTAAAATGTTGTCATACCAGGGGACTAGGGTTGGACTATAAATCCTTGTCTTTAATTTGTTAGGTATAGAGTGAGAGGAACAAGTGAAGTTCTGTTCTTCTAATAGTGAAGTATGGATGAAGTGAAAAATTGGAGTCAGCTTTACCTTTTGCATACAGGGAGGGATGGATTTCATGGTGTTCATCAGGGAGACAAGCTACTAAAGGCAGGTTCTAATGCATCTGTGTAGGACTAGGCATGTGGCAATAACTCTATAGTTCTCAGCCCCACTTCCCCTTGCTACAGCCTAAGAGAGCAAAAAAGAGAGGGTGATATTTATTTTCTTCTTTGATGTGTTGGTCCAATGTGTTTTTAACAACACCTTTCTATAGTTCAGCGACAGAGATTCTAGAAATTACTAGTTGAGATTAGTTTAGAATTTTATTGGGATTGACAAAATACTAAAAATTTAAGCACCTTATTGTAGCACTGTGCTTTTTTGTATCTATAGGAGAAGATAAGACAAAACACATTCTGTCATGATAGCTATTTTATTTCTAAAAATAGACTGTTGAGGCTCACTTAGAGGAAGAAGCCAATTGTTATAAAATTGTATGGCACGTGTTTCTGGAGTCAGGAAACATGTCATAAGTGCACAAAATATTTTATAAATAAATTAATACTTGTTAGGTCCATCTAAGCCTCAAACTCCAAAGAGGAAATCTAATGTAAATACAAATCTAGATGACTGAAGATCAGTATTATATTTCTTCTAGAATTTTCTTTTTCCAAGTACCTTTTTAATCTCTCTGGGCCCTTGATGGGTTGCTTTACTTTAGATTCTCTCTCAGGATCAGTGGGACTGTTTCTGGTTTCTTTGTCATCAGGTTTGTCCTTGCAGACTGTTATCTGCCCTGGTGTGCCCTGACCCTAGCCAAGTTGGTTGTCTCGTGTGTGAAATTGCCGGGAGTCAAGAGTGAGCAGCTCTCACTCTCCTCTGTCTCCACCTCTGCAAGCCTGCCACCAGCAGATGGATGGTGCCCTGAGTTGGCAGGGCACCAGGCCACTGGAAATCTGACAGGGAGGAAGAACTGGGAGGTAGAAATCACCCTGAGAACTCGAGTATCCTTTGGGCCAGCATTTTCCCCATTTGGGCCTCAGGAATGGATGAGGGGTTATAGCTGATACTAGCCTTCTAATCAGAAGTGTATTTTCTTGTTTGCTTGCTTGCTCGCTTTATTTATTTATTTGTGTGTGTGTGTGTGTTACATAACGCCTTATCTTTTCTTGGCCTTATGCCAGAAGAAGTCGAAAGCGGTTGACTGTACTTGAAATCTGTGCCTTTGCTTTCCACCAGCTCTGTGCCAGAAGGGAGTTCTTTGTCATCAGTTCCAGCAAGCTCTGCCCAGCTCAGGCCCCTCCCCTCCCCTCCTCTCCTCTTGGAATCAGACAGGCTTAGACCTCATCCTTGGCAGAGAAATTCTGAGATCTCCTTCCATGCACTTGGTCCTGCTGCCTGCCTTGGCAGTGCAAATGTGGCTGCACCCTTGTTTTACTCCTCTAGTCCTGATCTTCATTGCCTGCACCTCCTGGGACTGACTTGTGGTTTTCAGGGCAGTACCTGTTAGTAAATTGGTGCTTTGTCTGGGGGGAAAACCTAGCTTTGACTTCAAACCTGGCTCCTGATAACCTCCAGGAAGAGGACTTTCTGTTCTTTGTATTTTAATTAAGTGTTGCTGCTAACACAAGGCATCCAAATTGTGGCCTGATGGGAGAGATTGGCTGGCATCTGATTCTAGTGAGAAGTATTGATGTGCCTTGCTATGTATGGTTCCCCTTTTCCTGCCCGGAATTTCTTTTTTTTTTTTTTTTAAGGTTTTATTTATTTATTCATGAGAGGCACACAGAGAGGGTGAGGCAGAGACACAGGCAGAGGGAGAAGCAGGCTCCATGTAGGAAGCCCGACGTGGAACTCAATCCCAGGTCTCCAGGATCACGCCCTGGGCTGAAGGTGGCGCTAAACCGCTGAGCCACCCGGGCTGCCCCTGCTTTGTGACCTTGATTTTCCTTATATACATTGGGAAGGTCATGCTGGGCCCTCTGGAATGTGTAGCCAATCACTCTAATTTTTATGGTTCTAGATTACAGGTACTGTTCATGGATGGTATTGTCACTGACACCAGAAATGTCATCTTTTGGTTGGGCCTAAGGGTAGGTCAGGCTTGCTCAGGAATCTTCAAAAGATGATGAGTGTTTGAGGTCTACTCTTAATGTAATTTGTGAAGAACGTTAACACTTTATATATTCACATGCTGAGGTGCTAATTCCAGTCCTGTTTCTTGTTTCTCTCCCTAGAATGCCACCCCACCTGCAGACAGTGCCACGGCCCATCGGAATCTGACTGTATCTCTTGTCACCCTCATGTCACTCTTGCTGGTGGAAGCTGCAGGAGCAGCTGTAAAGAAGAGCAGTTCCTCAACCTGGTGGGGTACTGTGCTGGTGAGTAGGATCTCCTTCATAGTTTTAGAAATCACTAGCCAAAGGGTGGGGTTCTTCATGCCAGCTTTAAGAAGGCTCTCTTGTATTTGTCCTTTGTCATCAGATTGAGAGCTCTTTTTTGGGAGGCATTTGTCTCATGTCTGGGAACTTTACTGCTTCCTATAAGATATTTAGTAAATATTTATAGATTCAAATGGAATCTTCTAATCACACTCTTGAAATTCCTGAGAAAATTTAGAACCTCATATTAATGAAGACTGAAGTAACAATAATAGTACCTTATATGCATGTGGTATACTTCAGCTTCAGATAGCAACAACGTTGCTTCAATCACTCTGAAGACTCTTTCCCTCTTGTCTATATATTATCTTTTGCCTCTTGCTGTGGAGAACCTTTGCCATTGGCCCTAGGCACAAAAATTTAGAGACTAACTGTATCTCAGGAGATGGGATTTTTCCTCCTCATTTTAGAACTGAGATTTCAAAGAGGTGTATGTTAAGAAAGTAGCCTGGAATTTGGATAATAATGTAAAAGCCATATAGGGTTTGTGTTCATCCATCCCTTCATACAAATAGCTTTGAGTGTCTGTTCATGGCCAGATGCTTAGAGTATAAAAAATAAAGAAAAAAAAAGTGAATGAAACAATGACCTTGCCTTCAAAGAACTTATAGTCTAGAGAGAAGAATTTACAGACTAGTGGGTTATTACATAATTCTTGACCCATTTCTCCATATTGTAGGAGAAACTTTTTTTAAAAAGATTTTATTTAGTTATTCATGAGAAACTCAGAGAGAGAGAAAGGCAGAGAGAGATACAGGCAGAGGGAGAAGCAGGCTCCCTGCAAGGAGCCTGATGTGGGACTCGATCCAGGACCCCAGGATCATGTCCCGAGCTGAAGGCAGACACCCTACTGCTGAGCCATCCAGGTGTCCCCATATTGTAGGAGAAACCTGAAGAGATTTACCTGCAGTAGCTTTTGCCACAGCTCTGAAGGCCTTGACTGGGAGGCATTCTGAGATGCCAGTGGGAAAGGTGATGAAAAGGCTAGGATCTGGTCAGTTGCATGCTGGAGAAGTTGATCTGTCTGTAGGGGCTTATCTTTGGGCAGGGACAAGGTGTGGTCAGTTGTCTAGATCATAGTACGAATCAAGCACATTCAGTCTGGGACTCAGTTGTCCACTTTGGTGGGTGGAGACACAGCAATTCAGTGACAGTCCTCCAAATGTGGCTGGTAGTGCCATGGTCCTGGGTGATCCATTTCTTTTTGAATATGACCTTAGCTAATGACTAGACATTGGGGTCAAAGGACTATACCCTAGGAAGGCTGGATTGTCAGGAGCAGGGCTGTAGCCAAAAAAGTCTAGGATTCAGGGTAAAACCCAATTGTAAAGACTGCAGACATTTTAGGGGCAATGAAAAGTAGAAGCACAGGAGAGGCCAGGCTTGAGACTAATGAGATACCTCATTAGTGTATGAACCTCTTGCTGGTACTGCCACTTGTAGTCAGGACTGACTTGGGAAGTGGGCAAATGGGAGGCATTAGTGCCTATCCTTGAAGAGGAATCTCGGGATAGTAGGGCCTGACTTTTATTATAGTTTGTAAGCATGAGTTCAGCAACTGCTTCTTACATTATGATATGAAGGAGCAGCTACCCTGATATCTAAGTGTTTTAAATATATTTGCAGGTATTTACATGGAACCCTCAAGGTACTGAATTGTAATCTGAGGAGACACAGAGATCTTTCACGCTGTGTAAGGAGATGAACCCAAACACAACTGCAGTTAATAAACAGTACAAAGCAACTTATGGATGATAGCACCTACAGGCAGTATGGGTTGTAGGAGTCCAGAGAAGGGAGAAGTAAAAGATATGAAAGGCATTGTGGAGAAGGTGAAACCTAAGATTCTGCCTTAAGAGTAACTAGGATTTAGTTAGAGGGTGGATAGATAGGCTTTCTGTGTGTGGCTCCCCAGGAGACAGGCCAGACGGTGGAATATGTGGGCCATTCATGGCCAGTGAGTGGTCCAACCTGGCTGAAGAGCATAGGTTGTGATAAGACATATTAGATGCAATGGTTGGAAAATTTAAGTTGGAACCAGGGTATAGAGAGCCCAAAGTTCTAGGTGAAAAAACTAGAAAGTTTGAAAACTGAATCTTGGGGGCAATGGAGCTATGAGAGTTTGGGAGAGGGCTGTGACTTCACCTAGTGTGTGGTATGGGCAGGAAATCTGCAAGCTGTGGAAGACGGACCAGAGCAAGGAGAGATTATAGTCAGAGAGGAGTTAGAAGGGTCAACCTTCATGTGGCTTTTCTATTTCCAACCTATTCTGTATGTGCACCCTAAAAATTTTATGCTGGGGCATACTTTATAAGTAAATGTTTATATAAGGAGATTGGGAAAGTTTAATTTTTAATGAATGCTGTTCTTCCAATGTCCAGAGCCCTCTTTGATAGTAAATTAGGTGATTAGGAGTTGCATTAATTTTTTAAGGCTAATAGGGGACTCTTAGAATAAAGAATCATGGGACTAGGCTAAATGACTTTGGAAATCCTCAGCCCTAGAAGAGTTCCTTCTAAAATAGGCTGAAAGGGACAAACCTTGGCTGTACTGGGAATTAGGTATATTAAGTAAAGGTTTGAAGTAAGGTTACCATTGTCTGGTGCTTGGAAATCCTTTTGAATAGCGACTTATAGGTGTATAAGTATTTGTTATAGGAAAATTTGACCAATAATTTCAGTTGTTGGTTTGGGCAAAGAACTGCACTGACCCCAAAGTTTACTTTTCTGATAAATATATGCCCCCTCCACACTCTTCCCACTTCTCTCTGTAGCATTGTAATGAATTCATTCATTTACAGCTTCATCAAACATTTATTAAATACACACACTCCATGCCAGGTATTGTGCTGGGCTCTGCCGATGCCCACATGAATAAGATACAGTGCTTGTATTTAGGAAAAATACCATGTAGTGAAAGAAGAACATATGTATTGAATACAGTGCTGTGGATATGAGATGAACCTATGGGACAGGACCCTAACCCTCACTGGGTGTGTGCAGCAGGGTGGGTAATGAAGGCTTTTTTGGAGCATATCATTACTGAGATGATTTTGAACGATAAGTAAAAAGTAGAAGGGTTTGAAGATTTGGAGGGGAGAGCATTCCAAATAATGGGCCAAAGAGTATTATCTGTTTGGGCATCAACAAAGAATTAAACAGAATGGCAGCTCTGAGTGTAGGAGTGGTAGTACCTGAAGCAGAAGGAAACAGAGCCAGGTCATGAAGGCCACCTTGCACATTCTGTTTTAAGGAGAATATACTTTGTCATCAAGACTATGGGGATCTCTTGGAGGTTTTTATGGAGGGAAGTGTCGTGGTTGCATTTCCGTGAAGAGAAAGATCCATAGAAGATTGTGTAGAAGAGGACAAGACTGGGGCAGAGGGACCTGAAGAAATAGTTGTAAGAATTCAGGTGAGAGATGAAGCCTTTCATGAGAAAATTGCTGAAGGGAAGGAGGAATGGCTTCACTAAGAATTAATTCTTTGTTAGGTCAACCTGTGTGAGATCACTGTTTTGTGTGCGTGTATGATCAAATAGTGGCAATTTGATATGGTTCAGCCTAATAGAAGCAACAGAAGTTGGCAATGTCTCATCCTGGGGACTAAGGGAAAGGGAGTTTGGGGGATGATATCAAGATTTCTAGGCAAATTAAAAAAAAAAAAAGATTTCTAGGCAAATAAATTTGAGGAGTGGGAGTACTATTTACTAAGGGCCAGAATAGGAAGATTATGTGCTTGGACTGGACAAATTGAATTTGGGGTGGTCACTGGACATCTATGGGTACATCATGTACCCCAAGAGGGGGTTGAGGGTTTAAATGAACACAGGTTTCTTCCTGTAGCCACTAGAAACCTAGCTGCTATTTTCATTTTACCCTGAACCTAAATTCCTGGAACATTTTTTAACTCAAGTGTTGCTTTAGTTAGGTCATAGTTGACCTCTTGGAACATTTCAATGACTTTTATCTAAACTCAGGAAGGTGTTAGGAGGAGTGCTGTGATGATAGACAAAGCAGAACATGTTTTGCCATATGCGGTGTCATCAGTGGAATACATGTTCCTCAGCCTTGGGAAATTCTAGCCCCTGTATCCTCTATCACTGGTAAGCTTTATGGGGTGGTAGGATTTACTCACAGGATTTACTCTCTAGCTGAGCTATACCTAATCAGAGACCTCTTAATTGCACTTAGCTGTTTAAGAAAGAAAATTACATCTAATCTATCACACAGACAAGAGTAAACACATCCTGGGAACTGGTCCAAAAACCTCAATGTGTTATCACATATGGAGATATTATATGTGTGGGGTTTTTTCCTCTGAGTCTATCAAAGCAAATAGGCTTTGGGAGATTTAGGCCAAGGCCGAAGGTTTTCAGCAAAGATAAATGGACTGAGGTGAGAGGCAAGAATGGATGAATAGTATCTGGCATGGTTAAGTGCTATGGAAGGCAAAGCTTTTTCTTTATAGATTTTTGTTGTTTATATTTTGCCCACGCCTAAACAACATTCTCCTCAAGTTCCAAAGCCTGAAGTGCTTTCTCCTTTGTCTTTCTCAGCCAAAACCTCTCCCCTGTTCATAGAAGAGGGTGAAAATTAAAAAGACATGAGGGGAAATATCCAAATGCAGATGGCATTAAAAAATGTGTTGGGTTTTGTGGAATACCTAATGGGACGGTTGTACTTTTGAGTTATGTAGAAAAAGAGATGATAATACTGAGAATAATAAGAAGGGAAGACTGGAAAATTGTAAACAGCTGATTCATTAGGGTTATAGAATTCTAAAGGGTTAAATTTTGTTTGTTTATGCAGTAATTTTTTAAATGCTGCATTTGTTTATAGATCTACACCAGAATGTAAGCAAAAGAAAACAAGTGTTAGTGAAACAATATTATTCTGAGCATTTTCATATTGTATTCCACTGGACTCAATTTTTAAGCAATGGTTAATAGGTATTGGATGTGAAAAAGATTCTGGCTAAAAACATTTGGGAAACTCTTGGTTAAATGAAGTTAAGCACCTTTCTTTACTGCAGAATTTCTTAGAACCTTAAGCAAACAGATGGGCATTGTGAATCTCTAAGATGAAGGAGGCTGAGTATCGTTGCTCAAACATTTCATTGTAGACCCTTTCCCTTTATTTGTTATAGCCTCTCAGAGCTAACCAGTGGTTTGCAGAACAATCTTCGGGAAGCCCTGCAATGATTTTAATATATTTGACAATTTATTGGCACTCCCTAAAGGTAAAATAAAATAATGAACCAATACTCAGATTATGGATTTCCTTCCATTCATCCCTTCCTTTTTTATTCTTTCCTTCTTCCTTCCATCCTCTGGGCAAGCAAAGGGTCACTAAGGAGGCTCAGGTTTGCTACTCTCTTGCTTGTTGAGAGCACTGAAGAGTAATCAGTACTTATCTTCCAGTGTTGGGTCTGAGAAGTGTTTGTTCTCTGAACCTGAGTGGAAGCCATTTGTTGACTAATTAGAAAACCTGTTAACATTTTTCTTCCAAATCATAAGAGGAAAACTTTAAGTCCTTTCCATGATTTTCCCCATTTATTGTCATAATTTCTGAAAGATGGGGCCCTAAAAAATGGTGGAAAAGTTGAAATGCCCAAATTAAAAGAGCAACAAATGTTCATTTTGGAATAAGCTGATGCAACTGCAACATCAAGCTATGAAAACCCCAGTTCAAGTTGAACGTATTACGGAGCTGGAAAGGAGCCTCATGTGAGCTAGCGTACCAGCTCTCTGCCTCCACACATAGTGACTTGAAGCCAGAGGTGAGAGCCAGTTCTTGTTTTACAGCAGCTTCTGCATGTGGGGCAGGTGCATTGGCACTGCTCTACATCTTGCTGTAGCTGCTCCTGCGGCTGCAAGCTGAAAGGAAGGTAAGAGGTATACACTCCTATAGACGTGTAGCAGTTACTACCTTATTTTGATCATCAAAATCCTGCTCATCCATTCCCCATGGCCTGGCTTAGATCCCTTCCCTTCTAGGACCAGCTTCCTCTTGGCATCTCCCACATTGTAATTCCTAGTGTGCTGATTGTTTCTACCAATTACCTAGTATTTGGCATTGACTAGACCATATTCCCTGTGAGTGATCTTTTTGTGGGATCTAATAATAGGTGACTGTTCAGCGGGTTTAGTATGTGACAGGTGCTGTGCTAATTGCTTTGAATGCATTTTGCCACTTATTTTTTTAACTTAAATTCAATTTATCAATATATAGTGTATCATTGGTTTCAAAGGTTTAGTGATTTATCAGTTACATGATTTATCAACATATAACATTCAGTGCTCATCTCATCCCCTACCCTCCTTAATGCCCATCCCCCACCTCCCATCCAGCAACCCTCAGTTTGTTTCCTATCATTAAGAGTCTCTTATGGTTTGTGATTTCATCTTTTATTTTTACCTCCCTTCCCCTATGATCCTCTGTTTTGTTTCTTAAATTCCACATGTGAGTGAAATCATGTGGTAATTGTCTGTCTTGATTGAGTTATTTTACTTAGCATAATACCGTCTAATTCCATCCACATGGTTGCAAATGGCAAGATTTCATTTTTTTATTTTGCCATTTAATATTAACAGTGATCCTCCAAAAGAGGATCACCATGGATTTCTACTCAGCTCACCAGAAGTTGAGTAGGAGATCCAAGGTTTCAGCTGGGACTGGGTCTGTTTCTCATGTTATTGTTAGTAAGAATACTGGTGTGCTTGTGGAGTTTTATACTTTTCAAAACATTTTCTCATTTATCTTTTCATGTGATCATCCCAAGATCCTTTCCTGTAGAGATGGGAATTCTTTTTTATTTTTTTGGTCTTGTTTTTTTTATTATTAGAGTTCAATTTGCCAACATATAGCATAACACCCAATGCTCATCCCATCAAGTGCCCCCCTCAGTGCCCGTCACCCAGTCACCCCCACCTTCCGCCCACCTCCCTTTCCACCACCCCTTGTTCGTTTCCCAGAGTTAGGAGTCTCTCATGTTCTGTCTCCCTCTCTGATATTTCCCACTCATTTTTTCTCCTTTCCCCTTTATTCCCCTTCACTATTTTTTATATTCCCCAAATGAATGAGACCATATGTTTGTCCTTCTAGAGATGGGAATTCTTAATATGTGGGAATTCTCAGTGCACTGACTGACTAGCACATAGATGGTAATCAAAAAATGCTGAGTAAATGAGTGACTCGAATTTGACATCCTAATGATGACTCAACTCCCCTTCTAATGCTTTGCATGGTAATTAAGGATCTTTCTTGTTAGTGTGATCCATTTATGGCTTCTTATCTCTGTTTTGTTCACCTCCCACCTCATTCCGTCTGGTCCAATTCTTCTATCTATATTTTTTCAATTTTCTAGTGTCTTTTTTTTTTTTTCTTTAAACACTTGCTACTTTATTTTCCTTATCTTCTTTTTTGGCAATGTACTTTCTTATTCCTCATCTTGTCACCCTATCTCCTATTGCTTGAACTGTGAATTGTATATCCAATCTCTCTACAGAACTTTCAGTGATTGTCTCTTCCTTGTTCTCCCAATTTGTTTTTTATTTAAGAGACTACATTGTCTAACAAAGGTTGATTGAATATTCCATGGTGTTTCTTTACCTTCCAGAAAAAAAAAGGACATGACCTCTGCTTAAATTGTGCCTTCCTAAACTGAAAAGAACTTATATATTCATGTGGCTTTTACTGAAGGATATATTACCTTACAGAAAGACCTTACTTCCAAGTTTTCAACGTGGCAGGGCTTCCAGTGCAGTCAGGATTGCTGTTGTCTTCATAAGAACCACAAATCCTGCTTAAATTAAGTTCACAACTGAATTTAGACCCATGGGTCATCCTCTCAGTACTAAAGATGGCAAGATTGCTATGGCTGTACTTACTTACATTTCTTACATGCATGTAAATTGTAAATGTCTGTGGTTTACATCCTCTAGGCCAAAATAGTGACTTAGACATAGGCATGATGACCAGTACCAGTGTCTGTTCCAACTGGGCCTACTGCAGATAATTAATAATGGCCAATATTTATTGAGCATTTACTGTGTGCCAGCTCCTCACATATATTATCTCATTTAATCCTGGCTACTAGCCTTGGATGATTAGTAGTATCTCTTATAGCCCAGGAGAACTGAGATGAGAGATATTAACCAACTTACTCATTGTTTCATAGCTAACAAGTAGTAGAGCCAGGCACGGAA
The DNA here is from genome assembly GCF_048418805.1 of Vulpes vulpes. NCBI lineage: Eukaryota > Metazoa > Chordata > Mammalia > Carnivora > Canidae > Vulpes > Vulpes vulpes. The sequence goes on along the minus strand of NW_027325780.1, from coordinate 2,189,469 downwards.
GCAGTGTCTCTTCAGAGGGCACATGGCTGAGCATGTGTCACTGGCTTCCATCTCCTGATTTAGGTCCAGTAAGACCTTCTCTGCTGCTTGGCAGTCATATTATTTACAGCTCTCTTCAGGCTTCGTCATCTGGTCCACTGTGCCTTTCCTTACATGCTGTCCATACCTCCCCTTGACTCAAATCTCACTCAGATCAGTTTACATCTCTGCTTTCTTCCTCATTTGAAAGAATAGCATAATCTGAGAAAGAACAAAAAACCTTCCTCACCTTTTCTCCTCAAGTGGCTCTGCTTCTTCTCTTAAATACCTCTTTTTCTTCATTCCTTACTTTGGGAAAGGAGTCCCCACACCCTGGCTCCTCAGTCTGTGACCTGAGCTTGAGGGCACATCACCTTCAGGGGCTGGTTTTGCCAGTCAGTTATTTCCTCTTCTGTTACTGATTTCATCCTCCTTCTTCCCTGACCCCACCCAGCCCCTTTCCTTGGGACGGTGACACCTCTTACAGCCTCAAACCAGTCCTTATTTCTGTTTTCTCCTTGGAGTCCATGTGGAGTACCTATGGGATTGTCATCTCCAGACTCTCTACCTGTCTACTTCCTAGACATCTAATCCGTAGGAACACCATACTCAAAAACCCCATCTTCATTCCCCTTAACCCACCAAGTCCTTTCCTTCCATCTTCTGAATTTCTTATTCACCTGCTCACTGCTGATTTTTCAGTTGGCATAATTGAAAACAGTTGGGTTAACCCTGTGCCTTCCCTGACCTATTCCACAATCTGATCACTGCCACATCTCACAAAGTTCAAGTCCTTCTTATTCTCTTTGTTTGTTTGTTTTTTCCTTCTTATTCTCTTTGGATAAAATATTCTCTGGTCCTCTGAAGACACCTGTTACATTTTAGGTGTGGCTTTCCTCCTGTAGACCCTGTTGTGAACATCTCGAGGGAAGATGCTGAGTCTGACTCAAAGCTGTCTCCTGTGGAAACTTCATAGCGTCTCACACCCAACTGACATTCCCTATATGTTCATTGAAGTGAAATGTTTTCCTGTTTTGGAGGTAAAACCAACAGTAGAACATAAACTGCTGGAAGGCGAGGTAGGAGGCATTGATATACACAGAGGAGTGGTGCTCATGACCCCTGGTTGGCAGCAAGAACTGGCACCAACTGAGCAGAGAGGTTTTGCTTGTACATCTGGCACTAGCTCTCGCTGCTGCAGAAAGAACACATGGTTTGTAAGAGCTCCCTGGTGGGCTAGGACAAAGCAATCGTAGGGGAAAGACAGGGCACTTCTTTCTCTTCTCCCTCTGTATGTTATTTTCTGGGTTTCTTCTGTCCTATCTCACAGGCAGTACCTCGTCAACTGTAAAAGTGGCATCAGAATTCAAATTCTATATGCAGTTTAAGAGCCTTGAACTCCGGTATGAAATCATTTCTTTTTTGCCTGATGAAGAACAGGCACAAGTGCTGATTATTTTAACTGCTTCCAAACTCATTTAATGTGGTTGCATTAAGAACCTAATCGACTGACGGGACATTATTAAAAACTCACTGTGTGTCTAAATTTGTCTTTATAGGTCATTATTTATCTGCTAAGGAGTCGCTGCCTCATAAAACCAACATCCAAAACCATTGCTTCCACAATACACATTTACTTTAATATCTTCAAGCTTTTTTGACTTTGCTCCAAAGACATGAAATAAGTCCTTTCACTGCCGTGTGCTCCCATCCATCATTATTGTTGGTAATCCTCACTGATCCTCGAAGCAGAGCCTCTGTGATTTGAAGAAAGCATCACACAGTGATGACCACATGTAATTTCCTTACAGCTGCAGGGTGACATATTAGAGGTCTTACAGCTGCTGAGTCAAAATATTATATTTAAATTTGTAGCATGTCTGCATGCTGTGAATATTTAGAAAACAAATGGAATCCTCTGCTGGCTTAAAAACAAGAAATGTATTTATTTCAGCCCAAGCTAATACTCCATTTCCAGTCTCCCTTGTAATGTGTTCATTAATTTGTTTGTTTAAAGTGCCAATTCACTGTGTTCGTTAGCAAGTGGGCACAAGTACAAACAACTTGAATTCCATCTGCCCTTCCCTCTACCACATGCTTATTATATACCAGTAATCTGAAAACAGACCATGCAAAAACATATCCTGAGTCTCTCTTCTTTCCTTGTTACCCTTAATGAGTCTTATATTTAAAGACTCTTCACTGTAATTGAAATGGTGACAAATAAGGATTTACTTAGTAGCAATGCTAGGACTCAGAAGGCCTCCAGAATAGGCGCTATTTTTAAGCAATTAATGGATACACACTCACCATTTAGACATATTTGAGGTTAGCCTCCTTGTTTGATTACAGACAGTAAGGTCAGATGCAAATGCCTTACCTTACAGATGGGGCTTTTAGGATGGGATGTTAATTCTTGTTAATCCAGCCTCTGCTGTTAGATTGGTGGGTTGGAAACTCAATTCCCCTATTATAGTAACTGCAGCCCTGGTTCAAATTAAGCAGTAACAGTATAAACTTCCTCTTGTGTATCATGTGAAATTGTTCCAAATGTCACCTGAACGGGGGATGGGCATGGAAGGTGAGGTGAGGAGGATTATATAAAGGGGAATTCCTCTGTGCTTTGTTGGCCTCTCTGTGAATACTGCTGCCATATTAAGGGCACGATTTCTGACAGTTGTGCTCCTACAGCATGGGTCCAGCAAATACTGGAATTAGGATTTGTCAGGCAGTTGCCACCTACCAGGAAAAATGCAAGAGTTGCCTCCAAATCAGCTTAATTTTTAGAAAATACTCTTATGGATTTCACTACGCATGAAGTGACTGGTGTCAGAACATTCCCCCCGGGACACACAGTCATCCCCTGCAGTGCCTGAAGATGGGGTTCATACCACCTCTTAATTATGTTTAGAGTGTATAATTAAAAAATACATTTGGCCATGGGGATATTTCTCTTGTCATTATCTCAAATTCTACCGACAAGACAGTAGTAAATTGTCACACACATAGCCAAGTGGTGCCCTTTCTCTTGGTTTGAAGTGGATTATGTAAACCAGGAGGTGCAATCCACATGAGGAGCTTCCAAATTCCCTACAATTTCCTGGTATTTTGACTCCAGTAGCCTTTTTTTTTTTTTTCCTTTCATTCAACAAATGGGTGGGGGCTACCTACTAGCTACTCCTGATTTGGCCAAATCCTACATTGTATTAATTTTTAAAGGTATTTTGAAATTTGTGAAAGGTCTTCCCAGGTCATGCCTGAAAGACAAATTACTGGTATGTTGGCCTTCCTTCTCAAGGGAAACCTAAGATCTTCATTTCCTGGTCTTGATAGCTTTTATATACTTATGTTATAATATACTTCATATGTCTAGTCTAGCACAAGCCTCATAAGAACAGTTCAGCATCAGGATATTATTAACAGAGATGGTCTTCTAGGCATAATGGAGGGAAGGAGGGGAAATAGTAGGGATCCCTGACCCCTCCCCAGCAAGGTTCTTTAGAGCTGCTGTATGTCAGAGTTTTCTTGGATTGTTGGTTCTTTGCTATGGTTCTCATGTCTTCTCTCATCACTAGTTACCTTCAATACCACAGTTTCTCATTTAAATCTGTAATAAAAACATAGAGACCTCTGTAAATAGACTGATGAAAAACACATACATATACAAGCCCATTCCCAATTGCCTTTAGGATACAACACGTGCTTCCTTTTAGGGTATTCTCAAATTGGTTCAGCCAGGTCCTGAGTGGCTCTTTTGTATGTTCTTCAAGATCCCACCATCTTGAACTTTTCTCAGTTACTTGAAGGCATCCTGTTTTGTATCCTGTGAAATTGGGCTGCTGGCTCTTTGCCTAAGCTTTCCCCCTTGTTGGGACCCTTTCCAAATCCTTTCACCACCTTGCCCAGCTTTTCTTGCAGCTAATCCCCATTCAGGGTTCATGGCTCCACCTTCTCCAGAAGGCCCTCCCTGTCTCCTGGACTGAGTGGGGACCCCTGGGACAGACTTACACGGTGCCTTGGTACTTACCCCTTCGCATTTTACAAAATGTTCGTAATGCTCTTGTGGCAGTCTCCACATTCTCTATTGGCCTGTGACACAGGTCTCAATTTGGAGAAAACCTTTTTTAAAGCAAGAAGCACAAGTCCACTTTACTGTTGGATTGTTGAATATTCCACTTGGCTGCCTCCAACCTGTTCCTTGGGAAGGGAGGGCAAGGGTAAAGTGAATGGTCTCTCTGCCTCTTCTTCCTCTCCAGATTGAAGGGTTTTTCTGGGCTGGGGTACAGGAATGGGGAGTGTAGGGGTTGTAGTGGTGGTGGAGGGTTTGGGTCTCTTAGCTCCAAGGCACATTGAAGTAGTTTTTTCTTCCATCTTTCATCTGTTCCTTCAGCCGTATAAATTTGGTATCTTTTAGATCTCATTCTGGTAACTTTCTCTGGGAGCACATGGTGGCTCATGCTTCCTGGTTCAATGGGGACAGTTATTTACAGTGCATGAGAAAAAACTCATTGGTTGATATCTCAAATTATTGTTTGGTAACACATATTTCATACTCAATTATAATTATATATCCAGGGTTATTTTTCTGACCATACTGAAAGCTGACTATAGTAGACATATGAACATTTTTGTTGTTTGAAAGTTTTTTTTAATGCTCAGCCTCACTTATAGTAAAAGAAATATAAATGTAAACAACAATGTAATTGCAGTTTTCACCAACCAAATTAAGATTGTTTTACTACTTTTCAGTTCCTTAGTGCAGGCAGAGTTATGAGGAAACAGTCTCATGAGTGACTCTTGGAAATGTAAACTGATACGAACTTCCTGGAATGGAATCTGTAATACCTATTAAGAATTTTACATATTTTTTCATGCCTGTAGTGGCTAAAAGTATATGCTCTGGAATCAGTATGGATGTGACATGTGTGAGCAAATGACTTAACTGCTGAGTCTCCATTTCTTCATCTTTAATAGGGGATGATAACATCAGCTACTTCATCTTTGCAAACTGTGCATGAGATTATGCATTTATAATGATTAGTATAGTGTTTGATATATATTCTGAGCTCAATAAATATGAGCTATAATAATAGTATGAATTGGGCTGTGTTGGTGGTGCAGTCAGTCAAGCATCTGACTCTTGCTTTCAACTCAGGTCATCATCTCAGGCTCATGAGATTGAGCACCATGTTGGGCTCCATGCTCAGTACAAAGTCTGCATGGGTTTCTCTTTCCCTCTCCCTCAACTCCTGCACTCCCCTAAAATAAATAAAATCTTTACAAAAAAATACAAATTGCATTATTTTTTTAAATCTATTCATGAGAGATGCAGAGAGAGAGAGAGAGAGAGAGAGAGAGAGGCAGAGACACAGGCAGAGGGAGAAACAGGCTCCATGCAGGGAGCCTGATGTAGGACTTGATCCCAGGACTCCAGGATCACGCATTGGGCCAAAGGCAGGTGCTAAACTGCTGAGCCACCCAAGGATCCCCTACGAATTGCATTCTTGACAGTGTCTTTTGGGAACTAATCTAAAATGCACAGAGGTCTTACCATGGCCTTAATTATAAAAGTGAACAAATTGGAAGTAAATGTTTAAATACAGTTCACTCTAGAACAGCACAGGTTTGAACTGTTTGGGTCCACTTAAATTGTAGATTTTTAAAAAAATAAATATAGTACAGTACTATAAATATATTTTCTCTTCCTATGGTTTTCTTAACATATTCTCTAACTTACTTTATTGTAAAAATACAGTATATAATACATATCACTTATAGAATATTTGTTAATTGACTAGGTTATCAATAGGCTTCCAGTCAATAGTAGGCTAATTGTACTTAACTTTGGGGGAAGCCGAAAGTTATGCATAGATTTCTGACTGTGCAGGGGGTTAGCGCCCCAACCCTTGATTTTTCAAGGGTCAACTGTATATGAAAAATGGTAAATTTCTTGTTTATTTATTCAAGGCTGAGATATTATATAGTTCCTAAAGGGATGTTTACAAAGAGTTCCTAATGATGTATGGAAATGCTGATGGTATTGAGTCAAAAAAATATTATATGACATTTAATATCTCATCTATGTAAAAAGTTATGTATGTAAAATTATATAGAAAAAGAACTAAGAGAAAAATATCAATGTTAGTGGTCAGTTACTCTGGAAAGGCTACTTAGGATGGTTTTTATGTTTATTTATACTTTGTAAAAATGTTTTTCATATTTTCTTCCATGGCTCACTTTGTATTCAGAAATACAAAATCTCAAGGTTCTTATCTGGGCCACACTCAACCCCTCTTCTGGGCAGAAGATTTCAGTGGCCCCCAGACTTGAGCCTGAAGCTTGCTTACAGGTGGTACCCAGTGAGACTGGCCACTTGTAGCCTGTCCCACCTGGGTTCTGTAGTCTGCTCTAAGGAACCATACTTTTCTGATTATAAGTTAGAACACAGGTAGCAATCCTTAAGCCCTTTTTAGCTCTGATTTCTGGCTTCTTTCCCTGAACATCATTACTCATTTTGAGCTCTCCCAAAGAATTCTCTCCTATGAAGAGATTTTTTACTTCAAGCTCTCAAGACAGAGGTGTTACCTAGGTTTTAGGAATTTATTTTTCTTTTCTGATTGGTTTAAGAAAAGTCAGTCAACCTTCAGATTGTCTTAAGAGCAGGATTTCAGAGCATATTTAAGTGGTCTTCCATTGGGGCTTGTAAATGAGAGAGTTGGGAAGAGAGGTTGCATGAATGCATTAACATGGGATCACTTAGCTTGTTGTTTTGGAATGAATCTGTTCATAGGGTTGGGTGTTCAGTAAGACTTTTTAAACCATGGATGAATGAATAAGGAATTAATACAGGTCATGAATAAAAAGAGGGAGTCCAACATCCAGACTTGGGTAGTTATAGTCTTGTTTGTAAGGTAAAACTTTAAACTTTCTTGCATTAATGTGATGCTTCGGGCAACCTGCAGTTGATTGTTTTATATCTTCAGGTTCTTTTATTGATTTTCCGTGCTTCCAGGTACTCCATCATGCAGTGTGATAGTTGTGTCTGGCAATTGATGTGATGCCTTCTTAAGGCTTGAAGGAGGTATGGAGGCATGAAGAGAAGCAAAGGCCTTGAGTAATTTTGAAGTCTCTAAGACTGCTAAAGTTCTTTCCATTGGCTTCTAGTAGCTGTATACCAAAATACGATGCAAACAGCTCTGTCTAGTCTCTTTAGAGAAAGAGACTTGATTAGGAAGATGGCAGAAGGTGAGGGTTGTAAGGAATCTCTACATGTATCAGGCAGTCAGTGGCGGAGGACAAGGACCTGGCCATGAAGTGCACCAGGGTAAAACTTACTAAAAGAAGACAGGCGCATCAAGGAGGAAGGCAAACAGGAGTGTGTCATGTATTGCAGAGATCTCCAGTAGGTTAGGACTTAGAAAAAAAAAAAAAAGGAATTAGAGGAAGCCATTAGATTTGGTCAGAGACCTTCTCAAGGCAATACCACAGCAGACTCCTGGAAGTTGAAAGAAGATCCCAGCAAGCTGTGGAGTTAGGGAGGCAGGGAAGCTCAGTGGTGAAGGTAAGGCAAGAGAGAAAAGCTTTGGAGGCGTTGGTAATGCAGAGCCCTGTAATGCTCTGGTTGAAGTCAAGGGGAGTGAAAAAAAAAAGATGGGATAAAAGATGCAATAATGCTGAAATAATGTTCTAATAATGTTGAAAACTGGATCAGGAATGTGGGTGGAGGGATTAGCCATTTCATCCTGTGAGAGGAGAGGAAATGAAATAAAAATGGGTAAAGAAAGATGTTTTGATGCTGACAGGAAGGAAGGACTTGAAGGTGCTTGTGCTTGAGGCGCTGAATGGAGAAGATAGAATAACCTGGGAGGGGGTGGAGGGTGGTGACTGGAGATGAGGAGTGAGGGTTTACAAGCAGCTGCCATGAGAGTGGGAAGGGGCATCCATAGCCTAGCTCTAGCTTCCTTTAGAAGTAATTAATGCACATTACACTCATTTCAGCAGCTTCTAGAGATCCCCAAGATCAGATAGATTCATAAATATTATTGTACCTACAAAGTACTCCAGAGATCTTACTTTCTCTTCAGAGCATCCCCCTTGGTGATTATTCTTTTTCATTCCTCTAATTGCACACTAGAGAAAGCTGCAGTTAGATGCAACTAGTTTTTATACCACTGAACACCTGCAGATCTTGTTGATGCATGCCTGAGCCCAGAATTCTCTGTAAGTGCTGGCTTGAAAGAGGAAGAGGCTGCGACTTTTCAAATAATGGAGCCTTAAATCAGTAATGTTTTTCAGGTTTCCACCCCTAGCAGGTGCCCACTTATTCAGGTAATCATAAAATATGATTACCACAATTTGAACCAGAAACTTTTGGAGCTTTTTGAATCCCCCCTTTTGCTCCTGGCACTGTGAGGAGGGCACAGAAAAAAGAGAACACTGTGTGGAAACCTTACACTAAGTCGGGGGAAGTAGCCCACAGTACAGTCATCGTTTTCCTTTATTATTTCCTGAAGGTCTATAATGAGGATTGATTTGCCTCTTAGGAGATCAAGAATTGCTCCTAATACGAGCAAAACGCTGCCCATAATGTGAAACTCCCAAAGTTCAGAGAAGGGGCAGGGGCTGTTCATTTATGTGCCCTCTTCATTTTGGGGAGGATACTTTTGGCTCAATTTCTGGAGTTGCTGTGCTGATCCCCAGATGGCTTCTCATGGGGATGAGTGGCACGGGTGTGGGTCTGAGATCCACTTCTGCAGGGAACATGTCTCAGGTGGTCAGCAATTAAAAACTATCACTGAAGGTATAAAGACCTATTTTAACAGATTTCAGAGAACAGGCTGTTCTGTTTTATTGACAAGGATTTTTTAACCTAAATATTGCTCAAGATCACAATCTCTTTCTGTAAGACTCTGAACCAAACAAGACATCTCTGGTCCCTGAGTGGTGCATTAGCAAGTGCAAAGAATGCTTTGAATCCTCCAGGGAAAGACGGAAAGGCCTGTGGTTAGAGCTCTAACTTTCCATTTCCTAGGCCTTTATTCCTTTTCCATTTTGGTGGGTAATTCAGGATTTGTGGATTTTCTTCCATCTTTGGGGTAGAGGATGATAAACAAGACTTGAAGGGCAATTACCACTTAAAATGAGGCAGAGGATGTTTTCACCATAATGGGGGGTGCACACAGTCAGGTTCCTGAATGAAAGAATGACTATTATATGGGTGAGAACGAGAGACCAGACGGAGTACCAGATGTCTTAGAGCTTGAATCACAACTCATACAATAGAGCTTCTGTGAGTTGTGTATTGGGTCATGAAAATGACTTCTCAGCTGACAACTCTTCTTTGTAACTTTACCTCTATTTGAAGACGAACATTTTCCACCAACTCAGCCCACTCCATATAGACACCTGAGGCTGGTATGCTGACTCTGGAAGGCCAAAGTCCTGGCAAGGCAGCTTGTGGAGGGCACTGCATCCCCCTTAGGAGCACTGTGAATAGGGGCATGCTGGGCTCCAGTTCCCCGAACTCTTGGGGGAAATGTTGGTAGGATTGGCAGTACCATTGCTGTTAGTCTGACAATTCTATGCTAGCAAGAGTCTATCTGGTGCTGCCCTAGTACTTGAAGGTCGTTCCATTGAAAAGAGATGAAAATTTATAGCCGTGCCTGGCCTGGCCATTTGCTAAAAACCTCAAACGCCCCGCTTACACAGGTCCCACATCTGTACACCTGTTTCCTGAGGTGTCCTGCCTTTGGGCTACTCTCCTGCCTTCTGCGCTGCCACAAGAGTAGTTGCAATCCCTTCTGCCCTTTGGTATGGTGCTGAGACCGGGCACACTCATGCTCCTGTGCCTTCTGTGTGCCCCCCGCCCCTTGCAGACTGCCATCGTCTGTGCCGGCACTGCACCGCCCATCTCCACGATCCCGGCAGCACCTGCCTCCGCTGCCAGAACGCTCGGTACCTGCTGCTCGGTGACCACTGTGTTCCTGATTGCCCTTCCGGATACTACGCTGAAAGAGGAGCTTGTCAAAGTGAGTAAGTGCTGGTCGCAGGACCTGGCCGTGCCTTGTGAGCTTCTCTTTGGGGGCAGTAGTGAGAGAAGATTTGAACTTCCAGAGAGAGAGGGAGAGAGGAGGCAGGAAGCTCGCCATGGGACAATAAACCAGATCAGCTAATGGTCTCAGTGCGGGCTTTTACTAATGCTTCTTGGGCTGCTTTGGAAAGGAGTTTGGCTACATAGGTTCTCTCTGTGTCTCTTTTCCCTCTGCAGAATGTCACCCCTCCTGCAGAACGTGCCAGAGCACAGGACCCTTCTCCTGCACCTCCTGTGATGCCAACTTTGTCCTGTCCCACCTGGGCACCTGCACCACTGCCTGCTTCCCAGGGCACTATCTCGATGACAGCCATACTTGTCAGCGTAGGTTTTTAAAAATGAACTTTCTCTCCTTTCCTGCTCTTCTGGAGTCATTGAAGGAAATACAGAGTTCTTGCTTCTATAATCTCACTTGATAGCCTTTATCTTTATAAAATAAAGTTAATCAACAAAGGCATATGGATGCCATTAGCAGGTCGTAACTCAGACATCAGTCTAAATGGGAAGGCTAAGCTAGGGATCTCCTCTGCAAGTCCCAGCTGCATGATCTTAGGCCAGTCATTTAGCTTCTCTGTTCTCAGGTTATCTCACTTGAAAAGATAAAAATTGGCCTATTGTATCCTTAGCAATTCAATTCCAAGATCCTGAGCAGGGAGTGGAGCTCATTCTGGTACACAACCAGCGACCTAAGCACTTGTCTGGATTTAATTTGATTTCTGTATGTATTTGTTGAATATTGACAATGTGCAAGGCTTGACATGCTACAAAGCATTCGGTTTCTGTACAAATAATCATTGTTTTGTCTTGCAGGAGAGTTACTTGCATAGATGTCTTATTTCTCAAATAAGTCAAAATATGATTAATTACTTGTGTCAGGCACAAATAAAGAGCTAGGATAAATTAAGGAAAGTGCAAATCTGAGTAGAAAAGAAATTAGAAAATCCTTCACAGATGAAGGAACGTTTTTTGAGATGTGCTGAGGTGGCTTTATTTCAATCACTGAAGTGTGATTTGCAAAAAAATTTGTTGTACTTTTTTCCTTTTGAAAATGACAGCTAACAAATACAGTGCTGGTATTTCAATTTTATGTCCTAGGAAGTACCATATTGAAGGAATTGTAGACTGGTTAGGAAGGTGGCCTCTGGACTCTGTGTGACTGAAGTTCAAATCCTACCTGCCACTTACTAGCTTTGTGACCTTGAGCAAGTGAATTAACTGCGAGGCCTTGTGTGTTTTTTTTTTTTTTTTTCTGTCGAAGGGTGATTATAATGGTACCTACATCTAATGCTCTTGCACTTAGCATGGACCCTAGCACAGAATAAGTATCAGTATAGATTAGTTATTGTTGTTGTCATCATCATGATCCAGAATGATAGGCAAATCAAGCAGTTAAAGATATTTATTTTTTATAGATAGAAAGATAGATACTACTATTAGTTTACTGAGATGCTTGCAAAGATTTGCATTTGAAATGAATTTATGTGGAATTCATCATTTTGCATCATCCATTGAGATACCAGGGATAAAAAAAGGAAACAAAAACCTTTTTGGACCCATGAAAAATTTCTTTGTTTTTATAACAAAAACTTTGTTTAGTATATATCGACTGTCTACCAGTATCTGTAGATTCTCTAACATAAGAGACATGAATGAAATACTTGCGTGTTCTGTTCAAGAGCAAGAGTGTATTGGTGGAGAAATAGTGACTTGGTGATAAATAGGCTCTTCATAGCAGTGGAATCACAGAAATAAAAGTTCAAAAGAAAAAGTAGAATCTTTTGTATGATGTATAGTTGACAAAAAAATGTTGCATTGAAATACTTCTTTCTGAGAAGCTTTTGCCTTGGTGCAAGGAGATCTCCACACAAATGCATTTGTTATGCTATCTTGTAAATAGGATTTCATAGGCTATTTCAGTTAAATTAAGAATCTCCTAGACTTAGTCCTTTGCTAAAGCTTAAGTTTCATTCTTTCAGAGATGAATAAAGCATGCCCTTAAGTTGGGATACTTGAGTTTCTAGTATGTAAAAAAAAAAAAATCAACAATGTTCCTTTCTAATGCTCATCATTATAGACAATTACAGGCCTGACAATTTTAGAAATGGTACAGTAAAGGGCTTTCAAGGAAATATAACCAGTATTACGGGGAGGCATTAATAACTATATTATAGAAGAAAGTAAGAGCTGGAGAACTGTCTGGATTCTGGTTACAGAAACGTTTAGAAGTTACATACTCGTTCTAAAATTCAAGAATAATCAGTTGAAGCAGGAACTTTAAAAAAGAGATGATAAATGAAGTTCTCAGAACTTGAATCCATGGTGCTTTAGAGGTGAGGAGGAGAACTCCAGGATGGCCAGATCTGACCTTGTACCCTATGCAGAGATTCTTTCTCACTCTCCCTCAGAGGCTTCTACAGATGAGGAAGGAAGCCAAGTCCATTGGAGGAGGTGGTAGTTGTTTAGATGTTTAGTTCTTGCTCATAGGTCTTAGAACTCCCCTCTGGAGCAATATAGAGTAAGTCTCTTTCCTCATTCACCTGATTGCCTTCCATAGTTTGAAATTAACTATCATTTCCCACTTGCACTTTGCTTCTCCAGGCAAAACTAGAGCCAACAGAGTGTTTGAGCAGAAATGAATGACCCTCTCTGAGCTGCAGTAGAAAACAGGCCTATTTAAGAGGGAAGGTGGACTTCATAAGCTGTCAGGTCCCGTACCACTTAATGAATGATAGTTCATCTCTGCTTCCCTTACTGGCTTCTGATCTACTTACCACCATCTTCACTGACCTCTTGGTACTTTTTGGGGTCCGGGACCTCAGAGAACTGCACCTGGGACTCCAGATGTAATCACACCAACCTGATTACTACCATGTGTGGTCTGAATATTCTAAGACAGAGAAAATGCTCCTTACCCACATTCCTTTGGAGATGGAAGCTGAGAACCCAAGGGCATTGGTATGTGCAGAACTGCTTTGACTAAGACAAGGTCGTTTGTGGATTGTTTTGGTGAGAGGTGAGGGGTTCAATGAAAGAGGAAGAAGGATTCAGATAGACATGGTGGAAGCTCCTTGCTCCTCGGTGTGACACTACTGCATCCCTCCAAATCTCCATATAGTCTTCTAACATTTCAAAATGCTTGGCATGAACCCATTTGTTTTGGAAGCCAGTAGAGAGGTTGAATTATACTTTGAGGTTCTAAGATGCAATGAAAGATTGCATAGAAGGATTCAAGAATAAGAAGGTATTCAGACACTTGAGGAAGTAAACGACAGTTATCTTTCTGTCTAAACTGAGACAGTTATCTCAGTTATCTGGCAGGGCATTGTCCTGTCACTCTAAGCTAAGGAATTGGCATTTGGGCTTCATTTGCAGCTGTACATCAAACAGAGAGGTCCAGCTCACATTTAGGTTATATGAAGGCTCTTCAGCTTAAGATTGTGTTTGTTTCTTTAGTAACCATATCACACCTTTAATAAGCTTTTAATCATCTAAAATTCTTGCATCATTTTTTATAGGAACTACCGTCTGAATAGGTCTCCTGTATCCTTTATGCAATTAGTTATAGGAAATAAATGCAGGACTTTAGAGTTTTGCTTATTTCATTGGATTACTTTTAGCTTATTGTTCAACTAGCCAAAATTTGAGTGTGAGTTGTTCTAGCTGGCGAAATTAGACTATGTGTGTATCTTACTGGGTGTATGTGGCGTATGTAGATATTATTAGCATGATTTCTTTGCTTTAATTAAAGTTATTAATAAAAATGTCCATCAAGTAAAAAGTTAAGACTTCATCATAATATTCTACTGAGGGCATTTCTTTTACTAATTACAAAGGTTTACTGATAACTTTTTGAGTATGCATTTCAACCATTTTCAAATCCACCTACGACCACTAGACACCACTTCATTTTTGTATTTGCAGGTTTATTTTTGAGATTTTTGTCAAACCCTTTGCTAAAATTAAGATATAGCATATGTAAAAATTCTAGCCAAAAAGATGGAAGTTTAATTTCATATAAGTTTCCAAAAATTAAAATATTCTTTTCTAATTATTCTCAAACCATCTGTTTGAAAATCCAGTCTAGAATTCTTCTAAGATCTTTAATTCCCAATCTACATATCTAATGAATATTTTATATCAATGACATTTCTTATTGGTGAAATGAGAGGATTTCCTTTTTTTTTTTTTTTTTTTTTTTTAACCAGGAGGTAATTTTCTTGCACTGTGCCACACATTTTGATATCCTCTAGATCTAAAACTCTAAAACTCTAGATCATTCTCTGGATTTTTCCTCTGATATGTACTTGGAGAAAATTTCAGAATGAGGCAGAGATGCTAGTACTTGAATATATAACTACAATATCTGGCTTCTTTTATTTATGTGCAAATGTTTTTTAAACATCCACAATATGAAAGATAACTAGTCAGGTGCTGGATACTATTATAAGGAATGAAACAAACCTGGCCTTTGCTTTCATGACGCTTAATAGTTTAAAGGATACAGAAGTTAAATAATCATTTTAATGAAAATTATTATGTATGGCATGAATGAAATGTCTGGGGTGCTATAAGAGCAGTGACAGGGAGACTTACTCTAGACTGGAGAGTCAGGGGAGACCTTAAAGAAGTCACTGAAGAATAAGAGTTAAAGACAAGAGACTTGGAGATTATATTGAGAGGATTCAAATATGTGTATTAATGCTTCTGGGTGGAAAGAATGGAGGGAGTGATGGAGGAGTAATATTTACAGAAATGGTGGCTGGAAATTTTCTAGGGTTAAAGAAAGATATGAGTTTATAGATGAAAGTATCCTCTGAAACCTGAGCAGTATGAATTAAGAAATTCATTCTTGTGGATACATGGAAAATCGAAGGCAAAGGGGTCAATTAGCAGGCTATGACAGTAGTCTAGTAGGAGATGATGACGGCTTGGATATATTGGCATGTATGGATGTAGAGAGAAGCATAAAGTTCTGGGAATTAGGTAGGAAAATTTGAATAAATGGGATCCAATGAGTGATTGGGTTAGGAATGAGAGTAAGGGGGGTTGTCAAGATAGCCCCGAAAATTTCTAGCATAGACAACTGAGCAGATGCAGAAATGCCAGTTGTTAAGATAGGAAAGATGGAAGCATGACCAGATTTGGAAATCATCCGTGAGTGCCTGAATTAAGCGGCTACTGAGAATTATAACTGGGTGAATCAGAAAGCCAGGCCTCCTTAAAGTTTTTTGCGGCTTAAAACATGGGATTTCCTGAGCTTCACAATAAAGTAGTTGTCTAATTTTAATCTTGGCATCACTCAAAAATGTGACTCCACATGAACAATAGGGGGCTTGATTCCTTAAGAAGTAAAGTTCAAATACATCTCTGGACTGTCATTCCAGAGATCTTGGAGTAAGTATAAATTCTGTTGCTGAATCACAGGGCAACTTGGATGTGGGATTTCCATTCTTGGATTTCTAATTTATCTTCTCTGGAAAATAAGAATAACGTTTTCTGTTTCTGTTTATCACAGGGGAGGGTTATGAGCCACAATTAGAGCATAGGTTGGAGCAGGGCTTTGCTCCTTTGTAGCATCTGTCAAGGTTTGATCAGTACTTGTATTTGCAATTATAATTATCTGGTCATTTTCTTTTCCTATCTCCTCAGCATGTGATGCTGATTGTAGAAGCTGTGATTCACAGGCCAGCTGTACCTCTTGCCGAGATCCAAACAAGGTCTTGCTCTTTGGGGAATGTCAGTATGAGAGCTGTGCCCCACAGTACTTTCTTGACTTCTCCACCAAGATCTGCAAAGGTAAAGCTCTTCCAGAACTGTGCAATGATTCTTTTCCTCAGTGATCTCCCTGTACTGTAGGTGTCCAATCCTGCACATTGGGAAAATACTGTCATATGTTTCAACTTTCTCTGATGATAGCAAGAAGTCATCATGTATTATGAATGCATGTATGCAATTTATTTCCTTTTTTTGTATGTACTTTATTAAGAAAATATTTTTGAGCACCCACTATGTGCCAGATATTGTGCAAGGTTTTAGTAGCTAGACCAGATGTGGCAAACCAGAAATTCAGGTTGTATGTGGTCCAAGACTTAGAGGTTTTTTTGGCCCCTCTAATGTTACAGTGTTTTAAAATTTTTAATTAATGCATTTTAAAATGTAGAAGACTTCATATACAAAAATTGATATTTTCTGTTTCTTTTGAAAAAGTCAGATGATCTGGCAATATTGGATTTGCATTTCCACAATGCAGCAGTCAGTTGGAGATGAGTAGTGTTTGTCCCTGTTGTGTGTTCAGATCACTACAGTCCCCACCATTCCCGCTTTTATCACACCAGGCCTATTGAGAGATTTACATTACCTTCCTAGGACCTAGAGGCACTTGCATATAAAACTCTAGATTGCTAGAACCTAAGCTTAATGAAGACAGAGATTGGGGTGCTTGGGTGTCTTGGTTAAACATCTGCCTTTGGCTCAGGTCATGATCTCAGGGTCTTGGGACCAAGCCCTGTATCATATTCCCAACTCAGCAGGGAGTCTGCTTTTCCCTCTCCCTTTGTCCCTCCCCTTGCTTGTGTGCTTTCTTTCTCTCTCAAATGAATAAATAAAATCTTTAAAAAAAGATAGGGGTTGTATCTGATTGTTCATCTCTGTTTAACAGACTTAGGTGAGTAAAGACACAGTCCTGTGCTTGAGGAGTTTGTAAGGAGGCAATGTCAGAAAACTAGTACCTTGTTTTCTAGTGGTTGGAATTCTTGGGGCTTATGCTCGTTAAATGGCAGTGCTCAGCAAGGAGAACAGAATTTTCCTTGCTTTTCTTCCATTTTCTTCCTCCATCCCTCTATTCCACTTGTCTCTCATCTCTCCAGTTCTGCCCAAAAAGCTGGGGCTCAGATATGAAGGCCAAACATCTGTCAAGTGAGTTTGGGATGTTTTAAGGCTTTGCAAAATTGCATATTCTCCATTCCAAGAGATCCTACTTGTTGTCAACTTAGGTGGCCTCTGTGCTCAAGACCACAGAAGCTTTTATAGTTTTTCCCCTTCCAAACAGTGGTTGTCGATTTGCGGTGAAAAACAAGATTATCACAAATCCTCCATGTTGTAAATGATTTCACAACTATGCTGGCAGTTTTCAAGGCTCTACTTTAGTCATTCTCCCTCAGGACTGATTCAACCAAATAAATGAGTAAGATTAACTTTATAAATCTTCTTGGAAGCCTGTGTACTGTCTTGCACATTTACCTGCTTCTTTGGGACTTAGAAATACTGCATCAAGAAAGAGAAAGGTGACTAATGAGAAGTTTCCTTATTCTCAGCTGGTATGGATGGTGGAATGAGGGTGCAGAATGTTCTCTGAGAAAAACAGTTGGGCAGCAAAATATTTGTTAATCTGTTACTAGGTGCCAGGCACTGTGCTAACTTCTTTACATTCATCACTTCGTTTAATCTATACAATAGCCTTATGAAATAGATACTGTTCTTATCTGTCTTACAGATAAGGAAACTGATGCTCAGATAATTTAAGGAAGGTATATAAGAGATGTAGATAAATAGTGGCTCAGCCATAGCTTCAGTAGAGACTTGGCTGTCTTCAAAACACAAGCACTTAACCATGTGGTATTGTCCCACCTTACATACATGAAGGACTTAGTTTACTAGCTGGAACTTTGGGTCTCAAACACGAATGTCCTGGCTGCAGGAATTTCCTGGGCCTTCAGCAACCACAGCAACAGTAACAATCACTATAATAATCATAAGCACAGAAACAACAGTAGTGGCCCTGATATGCATGTTTCCTTGTGCCCCAGTCCTCAAGACAACATTAATAGTTCTTATGTTGATCCTAATAATCTGTATACCTAATAATCCTCCTGGCTTATATGGGTGCACATCCAAGGCTGGAACCCATGGGCACATAAGCCTCTTGAAGCCAGGGTCTGCTCACTTTCTACCCACCTTTCAGCACTGTGCTGAAAGGTGCTTATTGATAACATTACATAACATGTAAATGAGTCCATTCTACTGCTTTAAGGAGATTTTCTGTTATTTCTGTAAGCCCTTTCTTCCTGGACAGTTGCTTCATGTGCCATTTAATTCTAACATCATTGGTTCTTTCTGTTGGGTGGGTCAGCACCTGATTTTTGAGAAGTAGAGAATCAAGCAGCCGGTGATGGTGGAGGCAGCAGATGCATTCCTCGTTGAGTCTCTGACATCCCCTTACCTACGGAGCATTTGGACGAGGTCCAGATTAGGTTTGTGGAGGCAAATTGGCCCCTCCCTATAATAGAGCAGGCTTTGCATGAAGACACCATGGCACAGGAATAAAGAACTCTGAGGCACATGGAATAATATTAAGTTAATCTGGCTCCTCAGCAGCCCTGCTGACAAGCAGGATCTGCACAGGCATGGAGTGATCCTTGTATATGCCCATGTCTAACATAATTAGGAAACACTAAACCTCAGAGAGGAGTTCAGGCTCCTACAAGCAGAAACCTCGTTAGAGCTCATTTATCTGACATCTCATGTTGTCCTCACTTTACCCCTTGTCACTGCAGATGGTGTCCTCATAATTTAGTTGCTGGGACTGAGGGTGGACAGATGAAGGTGATCTAACATGGACTTCCTTTCTAGAGTGTGATTGGAGTTGCAATGCGTGCAGCGGACCCCTGAGGACAGACTGCCTGCAGTGCATGGATGGTTACCTTCTCCAGGACGGAGCCTGTGTGGAGCAGTGCTCACCATCCTTCTACAGGGACTTGGGTCTCTGCAAAAGTAAGCGTCTATAGTCCCTGCTCTGTTCTCATCCACACGTCAGCCTTCTCCAATTTTTACTGTTCTGACAAGGAGTCTCTGGCAAATTTCCTTTCTGGCTTTTTTTTTTTTTTAAGATTTTATTTATTTTTTCATGACAGACACAGGGAGAGGGGGTGGGCAGAGACACAGGCAGAGGGAGAAGCAGGCTCCATGCAGTGAGCCTGACATGGGACTCGATCCTGGGTCTCCAGGATCACACCCCAGGCTGAAGGCAGTGCTAAACCATTGGGCCACCGGGGCTGCCCTTCTTTCTCGCTTTTTATCCAATTTCTGGTTTCTTTCCTAAGAGCTTTTCTTCGTTGTAGTAAAAATGCCCCCTCTCTGCTCCTCCCATGCCCAAAAATGATATTTTCTAAAACTTGAGGTCAGTGGGGTAATCTTGGGGGTATATGGCCTCACAAACAGGTATGTTTTGATGACTTTTGGATCTCCTGGAGCATTGAACAGTCCTGTCCTCTGGATGGGGAGGTATTATACATGATGGACCGTATTATTCCACCATCTGTCTCCCGAAGCCCTGCATATACCAGATGTCTTACCACCATCCTTCTAAGAAGTCCCACTCCCTTTAGCCTTGATTTAACATCACAAAATCTTCGGACCTCAAAATGCCCTGCAAGTGCCCAGATGGCACTCCTGGGAACATGTTGGGGAGACTTTAATAACTGACTGGGTGAGCCAGGAAAGATGGACACTTGAGTGAAGCAAGAGAACCATGGACTAATTAATAATAATGATAATGGCTAGTAACTGTAGCTTCTAGGTTTGCCTAGTATTTTCTATTTACCTTGATCTTTGTCCAGCAAGCTGGGAGGGACAGTATGTGTCCACTCTCATTTTATAGGAGAGAGCATCAAGGCTCAGAGAAGTTGAATCTCTGATCCTAAATCACCCTGTTGGTAAGTAGAGTAGTCGCAACCAGAAGCCTGGCTCCTGACTCCTCATAAGGGCCAGGAACCCCTTCCCTTGGAAAGCTATACTGTTCTGTTGATTTGATTTTTGTCCATTAGGCTGTGGCAACCACTGTCTCCGGTGCCAAGATCCCCATGAGTGCGCTCGCTGTGAAGGGCCATTTCTCCTGTTGGAAGGCCAGTGTGTCCAGGAATGTGGGAAGGGGTACTTTGCAGACCATGTAAATCGCCAATGCACAGGTAACTCGGAGACTGTTCTGAGTCCTCTGGAAGAAAAATAAGGGCCACAAGTAAATCAAGTGTGTTGATTCTCAGGTAACAAAGGAGAATCTAGATGAAAAGTAGAATGGAAACACAGGGAGCTAGGCCTAAGAAATTGATGGCTTCCCATGCACATCTGCCAAGTGCTGGTTAAATAGAATATAAAGTGCAGGCCAATAATTCTCTTGCATAAATCAGTGTTGTCCCTTAGGTCTTTGTGGAAATGAGGCCAGTATTTTATGGAATGTGAGGCTTATGTTGAACTAAGAGTAGATACTCTTATTGATATGGGCATAGAATTTTCAGTGTGTAAACTCAATTACTGATGACCCTATTATTGGCCTAATATCCTTGAAGAGCAGGATTTCTGAGGACAATTTGGTGAGATGCATTGAACTTTTATTATTAAAGTTCAACCCAAAGTTTTAGTCTCCTTGTCTGTTGGGATATCCACAAGAGTTTCCTCAATTGGTTCTCATCATTTCCATTAAAACTTAATATCATATGCCCCACTTTGAAGAAAACCTGACACTTAAATAAAGCCATGACCCCTGCATGGCATTTTACATTTCACAAAATTCCTCCATCTGCATTATCTCATTTAATATTCACAATGACTTGGTGGTAAAAACACAGCAGACATTATGAATCCTGTTTCACAAGTGAAAAAAAAAAAAAAAGAAAGACAGTGGCTTGAGAATATTAATCAAGGCAACATAAAATCAGATATTCAACCCAAGTTTTCTGATTCCAATTCAGGGCCTTTATAGTATATACCACTTCTCTATAATATTCTCTATAATAACATCTTGATTAAGGAAGCAGAAAAATTAGGCAGTAAACACTCAATTTATAAAAGATTATTATTAACTTGACCCAAAGAAATAAACCTATGGTCCTTTTTTTATATTTTATTTTTTAAAGATTTTATTTATTTATTCACGAGAGACACACAGAGAGAGAAGGCAGAGACATAAGCAGAGGGAGAAGCAGGCTCCATGCAGGGAGCCCGATGTGGGACTCGATCCCCAGACTCCAGGATCATGCCCTGAGCCAAAGGCAGACGCTCAACCGCTGAGCCATCCAGGCATCCCTCCTATGGTCCTTTAATGAGCTTACTCTCCTCATGCATTTAAAATAATAATAATAATAATAATAATAATAATAGAGTAGCAGTGGTATTAGTAGTGTAGCTGAGGCCTTTTATATGCCAGGCAGTGTTCTAGTCTCTCCACATCATAACACATCCTCCCAACAGTTATTTGCATTAGGTGCTGTTACTATCTCCATTTTTAATAAGAGAAAATCACACCATAGATCATTAAAGGAACTTGCCCAAAGCGGACAGCTGGTAAGTGGTAGAGGAGGAATGGTACCGAGAAAGGGCCTGTGCTCTTAATCATTTTAAACCACCTCTCTTACAAGTCATTATGTTTAACTTTTTAAATAATCCATTCATGTGCAACATTTTCACATCACAGTGCATAAAACAAAGATGCTCTGCTGTATTCACTTTCCTTCTGAGGATAGATCTGCTCCCTGTGAAATTCTAGAGGAATTCCTTTTGCTGTAGTTGGGGGTCCTATGTTGCTTGTGCTGTCATGTCACTCTTTATTTCTCTGTCATTGGTGGACCTCACTGGTGACTATGCCTTTGGTGTGCCTCACTTACCGTGTCCTTTCTTTGACAGCCTGCCCCCGGGCATGCTTGCAGTGCAGCCACCAGGACCAATGTCATCTCTGTGACCATGGGTTCTTTTTGAAGAGTGGCCTTTGTATTTCCAACTGCATTCCTGGCTTCTCTGCCCATTCTAATGAAACATGTACTGGTAAGTGCTTCTTGTCAGATGTTCTGGTGTAGGAACCTGTAATTTCTCCATGCAGAGACTGAGTTTATAGATACAATTAGCTCATTTGATGTAAAATTCAGTCTCATTCTGAGAATGTTAACGAATAAGGGATTATTTATAGGATATGGACATTGGAGAAACTCAGCTTCTAAGATCTTTGGGAAAAAGAAACAATCTGTCCTTTAAAAATAACAACTATCAGAAGTTATGTTTCTGAACTATAGATATGTTGTAGAAAATTACATATATACATATAGATATAATTTGTTATATAAATATATATTTATTACATGTAAATATATATTTATATATACATGTATATAATTTATTATATATAATTTACATTATATATGTATATAGTTATATACATATATAATTTACATATATATTTATATATATATATATATATATAAACTTGTAGAGCTAATTATGCCAGGTGTCAATGGTGCATATTTTGTGGACATACTGGAGATAAATTGCAAATAAGTAATGAGTAGTGTGAGAAGCCTGCCCCATTAAGGCCACACATTTAAAGCAAATAGATTTCAAAAAAAAAAAATAAAAATAAAAAATAAAGCAAATAGATTTCAAGTCACTCTCCCATTAAGAGTAAGGTGGTGTATTAAGGGAATGGAGCTAGCCTTCTCCAACACATTAATGAATATATCACCTTAAACAACAAAAGCGAAGCAAATTTAAATTCACTCTTAATTTTGAATCCCCAAGTTTTATAGATGAATGAACCTTGAGAGTTATGCTATAGTTGAACATTCCTCAGCTTTTAAGTGTCCTTCTCAATAATGTGAGGCATATTTTAACACCCACAGTCCATCACATTTTCTGTCTTTAAATTCCTGACCTCTAAAGATATTAAGACTTCCCATGGGAAAAAGATATATTTGGCTTATTTTATTGGGATCCTTCTGGAAACCCCAAGTACATGAGAATCAGCCTACTCCTCTTGGGACATATTACAAGTCAACTTGTGAAAATGAATTTCATTTTCATTAGAGTATCTTAGAGTGAAAGTAGTCCCCTTGAAATTTGGCATTCCCAAACTGTCCTGACTGACCTACTTGTAGAAGGAAACACTAGCAATGAAATCCAGGCAAAACAGCTTGCAGGAGACAGGATGAATTTCACATCATGATCAGATATTCATCCATCAGATGTTTCCTATGGACAAAGATGGTAAAATTTTAAAACAATGTGGGTACACTTCATATGAATTCTGAATATAAGTCACTGATAATGATACTGTTCGAGCAAATGATATCAGACCCTTGCTTTTCTTCTTGCCCTTAATGGGTCTGATGGTCAGATGTGATCAAAGTATTAGGTTAGGACTGTGGTTCCCAACTTGGAAGTCCATTAGGGTTGCCTGAGGAGCTTGTAAAATCAGTAAGGTTCCCACTCCAGAACATCTAAGTCAGAATCTCTGATGGTGGAGTTTAAGTGTCAGTACTGTTTTAAGAGGGTCCTATATGATTCTTTATTATTATTATTGAGATATAATTCACATACCATAGAATTCACTCTTTAACATATACAATTCTGTGGTTTTTAGCATATTCACAGGGTTAAGCAATCATCACCACTCTCTAATTCCAGGACATTCTATTCTTCCAAAAAGAAATTCAGTAACCATTAACAGTTTCTATGCTTGCCCCAGTCTGTGGCAGTCATTGATCAATGTTCTGTTTCTGTGGGTTTAGCTCTTCTAGACATTTCACATAAATGGAATCATACAATATGTGGCCTTTTATGTCTGGCTTTTTTCACTTGGCGATAATATTTTCAAGGTTCCTCTACATTGGAACACTTATCACTAACTACATCATTTCTTTTTACAGTTGAATAATATTCCATTGTATGAATATACCGTATTTTGTTTATTCATTACCCAATTAATGGACATTTGGGTTGTTTTCACTTTTAGGCTATTATATATAACTGCTATGAACATTTACGTACACGTTTTTATGTGGACATATGTGTTTAGTTCTCTTGGGTATATGCCTATGAGTAGAATTATTGGATCATAGGGTAGCTCTATGTTTAATTGTTTGAGGAACTGCCAAACTGCACCATTTTACATTCCACCAGCAATGTGTAAGATTTCTAATTCCTCCACATCCTCAGGAATAAGTTTTATTGCCCTTCATAGTGACTGTGAGGTGGTATCACATTATGGTTTGGAGTGACATTGAGCACCTTTTCATGTACTTATTGGCCTTTGTATATCTTCTTTGGAAAAATGCCTATTCAAACTCTGCCTATCTTTGAATTAGGTTACTTGTCTTTTATTGAATTGTAAGATTTTTTAAAATATATTTTGGATACAAGTCTCTTTTCAGATATATAATTTGCAACTATTTTCTCCCACTCTATGGATTGTCCTTTTCACTTTCTTACTAATGTCCTTTGAAGTACCTTGGTCCAATTTATCTATTTTTTTCTTTTGTCATGCATGCCTTTTGTGTCATATCTAAGAAAGCATTGCCTAATTTAAGATCTCCTAGATTTTACACAGGGCAGCCCTGGTTGGCTCAGTGGTTTAGTGCCACCTTCGGCCCAGAGCATGATCCTGGAGACCGGGGATTGAGTCCCACATTGGGCTCCCTGCATGGAGCCTGCTTCTCTCTCTGCCTGTGCCTCTGCCTGTCTCTCTCTCTCTCTCTCTCTGTCTCTCATGAAAAAATTTAAAAAAAAATTTTTTAAAGATTTTATACTATATTTTCTTCTAGAAATTTACATTTTAACCTTGAGAATCTGTTATTTTCATATGCACTCAGGGTGAGAATCACTGGATTAGAAGGAGGCTTATGGTGCACAATAGCCTAGAGTCTCATTTCTGAACAAACATTATGAGTCTATTAATTCAAAAAAAATACCCTTATTAGTGAATGAACCGAATCTGATCTTTGGACTCGTATGTTTTCTAGGCAAAATATATACTCCTAGTCTTCATGTGAATGGTTCTCTCACCCTTGCAATTGGTTCAATGAAGCCACTGGATTTTCTCCTTCTGAATGTCCAAGACCAGGATGGCAGGATGGAAGGCCTCCAGTTCCATGTTGTGAGCACTCCCACCAATGGTCAGCTAGTGCTCTCGAGGAATGGAAGAGAAGTTCAGCTTGACAAGGCTGGCCATTTTAGCTGGAAGGATGTGAATGAGAAAAAAGTACGTTTTGTGCACAGCAAAGAAAAACCCAGGTGAGTCAGTGTTCTGTTGTTCTCTTCCTGCCTCCTTTCAGTGCTCTGCACCCCTTCCCATCTTCTTAATAGCTATCCCTTCTCTTCTGGAGAAGATCAATACTCCACAAATGCCACCACTTTCAGTTGCCTGTCATCATTTCACTGTAATTGCTCCGAGAGTATGCTTCTGTTAGAGGCATTTTCATTTTATCATGTAATTATGGGTAATTCTCTGATGTGACAGGAAAGTTCCTCGTACAATTACTCAGTATTTTCGGCCCAGCAAAAAAACAAAACTGGTTATCTATGTAGATTGCTACAGCTGCTTCTTCCACATCAGGGTGATATACTAGGAGTGAGCAGTGGCTATAAGACGGAGCACATACTTTTCCAAGTGTTATAGGGTTCCTAGAATTCCAGAGTTGGAAGGAGGCTAAGAGTCACAACTTTTTATTATCCACTTTATAGGATTAATTGTGGTTGATTTTTAAGCCTGCTCCAGTTTTCCTCTGATGCCTAGCACACTCTTGGCTGTCTTCCTCACCCCAGCTGACATATGCTTCAGGAATGCAATTGAATGTTAACACTAACCCAAGCAAATAGAGTCATATAATTAGCAGACTAAATCTGCTAAACTGAAATCAGAGAATGTACCCCAAAGATTAGCCTTGTGGATTATCCTTTACCCAGCTCTGCTTCATTGGTGCAGATAATTCAGGGTAGATTCTAGTGTTAGCAATGGGTTGAAATATTTACAGTGAATATTTTCTACCATCACCACTAGAGAATTTTTTTTTTAAGGTTTGGGCTAGGAGATAGGTGAGGAGAAAAGAGATGGCACTTTCCCTATTGCAGTTGAGAGCCAGAACCTCAAAACATCATCCTATAGGAATAAGAACAACTGATATTTACTGAGTGCTGACTGCGACCCAGGCATTGTATTAAACACTTCATGTGAACTATGTATATTTATGTTCCTGGGGTATAGATAGGGAAACAGCCTTCAGAGTATAAGCAAAGCCTAGTCTCCAATCCCTCGCTCCCTGACTCCACAACCCATGCCTTTAGCCACTATATTTCTGCCTCCTTAGTAATACTAAGAATAATGGGCATGCTTCCATCAGCAAGGGGCAAAAGATCTTGTCACAGAGACATGTTGCTACAGAGGTGGAGCTTAAAACTCTGGCATCTGATACCATAGATTCAAGCTTCAGATTTATGCTCCAAATCCTGCATTCATTTTGCTTCAAGTGTAGTTCTTAATTGTTTGCATCACAGGCATGCACACACACACACACACACACACACACACACACACACCCCACAGGCCTCAATACCTGTAGTCCTTTACCTTGGAATCTTGTGAACAGTAGATAAAGTTTGTAAAGGCTCTAAGACAACCAAAGCTATTCCTCTTGTCTATTTTACCTCTTTAATCTCTCATCACCTGTTCTCTTCCAGTCAGCTTTGTATCCCTAAACAGGACAAAGAATGGTGACTCTTTTGCAGGGAATTCTTTCAGTACTCCCTTTTATCTTGGGGTACCCATTTTAGAATCGGAATTTCTTTATATAGAAATGTAAACAAAAAATCTTTATCTAGAAATTTAAACAAAAAAAGAATAGTAAAATAAGATTGGTGATGATTCATGAAAATAGAAAATTCTGGAGAGTAAGATGTTGGAAGAGTAGGGGTCCTCAACTCACCTGGCCCCACAAACTTACCTAGATAACTAGGTAAACATTCTGAAGATCTATGAATTTGACCTGAGATTTAAAAAAAGAATAGCTGGAATGCTACAGAGAATAAAATAAGAATAAAGTGGGGAAGGGGAACTACAAGTAGCTGGGCTGAGTGGTGAAAGCCTCCAGGGCAGAAAAGCCCAGCCGTAGAGAAACGGGAAAATCCACACCGGAGTTTTTCCCTGGTGGAAAAGTGCTTAGCAGAGAAATTGGGCAGAATCTCAGGAGGGACAGTGAAGCCTCAAGATTCCCGGAGTCACTATAAGAGGAGGGACACTGGGGGGAAAGTGCACCACAAACTGGGATCCAATATGGGTAAAGTCCTGGAGTGGAGCAGCCATCCAGGGCATTTGGGAGAAGCCAGTCGCTTAGGCAGGGCAGCTCTGGATGGAGGTGGCTGTGCCCCGTTCTCTTCGGGAGAGGTGGCCCCCCGGGAGTACAGGTCCAGTGGCACAGGACCCTGGATCCCAGGGCAGCCAAGCGGACAAAGCCAGTGATCCTGCATTCCCCCGGGACAGGTGGAAGCAGGGAAGGCACAGGACAGTGAGGACTCTCCTGCTGCTGGGCGCATCCTCCTAACTGTGCAGATCAGTGCACCTGCCCTGCCCCGGGAGCATCTGGGCCAGTGTGGACCGGGAGACTGCTGTTAGTTACTTGCAGGAAGCTCAGCTCCAGAGTGGAGATCTGGCTACTGCCATTGTTGGTTTTCCTTCTTGTTTCACCTTGAGTGGGGTAGGGCTGCCAGGGAACAGAGGCCTCATGGGATCAACAGCTACCACTGAGCCCGGCACCTGACAAGGGGTGGGGCATCTCCGCCCAGGCACACACACCTGAGAATCAGCACAGCAGGCCCCTTCTCCAGAAGATCAGCTGAAAGAACAAGGGAAGAGCAACTTTATTGACCAAGCAGTGCTGGAAAGCTCCAGGACTGAGGGAAAATAGTATATAGAAATAGAGGGACCTTTTTTTTTTCCTTTTTCCATTATGACTCATTTTTATATGAGACTAAAAATTTCCAGTATTTTTTCTCTTTTCCCACCTTAACTACAGTATTTTATCAGCTCTTCATTTTTAAGTTTTTTCCTTTTTGACTTTCATATTTCTACAATTACATGTCTAAGATATATTTTTCACTTCTGCATTCCCTTCAACGTATTCAATTTAATTTTGGTAGATAGATACACAGGTTTTTGTTTTTTCTCCCTTTTTTTGTTTTACAATGGTGGAAGTTAGTACTTTCTAAAACACGACCAACATACACCTAGAACCAAATGGAACATCGTGTTGGTTCATTCTGTGAGATTATATTCTCTCTTCATTCCCATTCTGCCCCCCCTCTTTTAAATTATTTGTTTTTGTGCTCAATGTTGGGGCTTTCAATAAGTATTGCTGGTTTATATAAATTTGGGATTGAGCACCTTCTACCGTACAGAACAAAATACACTCAGAACCAAGAGGATCACCCTCTGGGACACCTCAGGTAGACTACATTCTCTCTCCACTACCACTTCCTCACCACCACCATCCCCACCCCCCCTTTTTTCCTTTTTCTTTTACTTCTTTTTTTTCTTTTTCTTTTTTCCTCTTCTTCATTTTTGGCTTTTTATTTTTGCTACTTTGTTTTAAATTTGTTTTTCACTTTAGTGGTCCTTTTTTTGTTGTTCTGTTCTTCTTTATCTTTTATTTTCTGGTCTCCGACCTCTTCAGAATCATCTAGGGTGTATTTTAATTAGGTCGTGGTTGATATTTTTGACTCAGCCCACTGATATAGCCACTCTGGACTGGACAAAATCACCAGAAGGAAGAATTCACCACAAAAGAAAGAAACGGAAATAATACTCTCTGCCAAAGAGTTAGAGAATTTGAATTTCAATACGATGTCAGAAATTCAATTCAGAAATACAATTATAAAGCTACTGGTGGCTCTGGAAAAAAGCATAAATGGCTCTAGAGACTTCATTACTGCAGAATTGAGATCTAATCAGGCCAAAATTAAAAATAGATTAAATGAGATGCAATCCAAACTGGATGTTCTAACTGCTAGGGCTAATGAGATGGAAGAGAAAGTGAATGACATAAAAGACAAGTTGATGGTCAGGAAGGAAGCTGAGGAAAAAAGAAAAACAAGAGCCCATGAAGAAAGGCTGAGGGAAATAAATGATAGCTTGAGAAGGAAGAATATATGTCTAATTGGGGTTCCAGAAGAGGCTGAGAGAGAGAGAGGACCACAGAGTATATTTGAGCAAATCATAACTGAGGACTTCCCTAATCTGGGGAAGGAAACAGGCATTCAGATCCAAGAGATAAAGAGGACACCACCCCCAAAAAATCAGTAAGAACCATTCAACACCTTAACATTTAATGGTGAAACTTGCAAATTTCAAAAGTAAAGAGAAAATTCTTAACTTATATGGGGAGAATTATATTAACAGCAGACCTCTCCACAGAGACCTGGCTGGCCAGAGAGCGCTGGCAGGATATATTCAGGGTACTAAATGAGAAGAACATGCATCCAAGAATATTTTATCCAGCAAGGCTGTCATTCAGAATAGAAGGAAAGATAAAGAGCTTCCAGAATAGAAACTGAAAGAATATGTTAACTGGCTCTGCAAGAAACATTGAGCGGGACCCTGTAAAAGAAAGAAGGAGCCCAAAGAAACAATCCACAAAAACAGGGACTGATGACACTAAATTCATATCTTTCAATAGTTACTCTGAACATGAATGGGCTAAATGATCTCATCAAAAGACACAGGATATCAGACTGGATAAAAAAGCAAGACCCATCTATATGCTATCTACAAGAGACTCATTTTAGATGTAAGGACACCTCCAACCTGAAAATGAAAGGTTGGAGAACCATTTACCATTCAAATGGTCCTCAAAAGAAAGCTGAGTACCAATCCTCAAATCAGATAAATTAGAGTTTATACCAAAGACTGTAGTAAGAGATGAAGAGGGACACTATATCATACTTAAAGGGTCTACCCCAAAAGAAGACCTAACAATTATGAATAATTATGCTCCTAATGTGGGAGCTGCCAAGTATATCAATCAATTAATAACCAAAGTAAAGAGATACTTAGATAATAACACACTAATAATAGAAGACTTCAACACGGCGCTTTCTGCAAATGACAGATCTTCTAAGCAGAACATCACCAAAGAAGCAAGGGCCTTGAATGAGACACTGGAATAAATAGATTTCATATATATATATATATATATATATATATATATATATATATATATATAGAACTTTCTATCTGAACACAACTGAATACACATTCTTCTCAAGTGCACATGGAACTTCCTCCAGAATAGACCACATATTGGGTCACAAATCAGGTCTCAACAAATACCAAAAGATTGGATCGACCCCTGCATATTATCAGACCACAATGCTTTGAAACTACAACTCAATCACAAGAAGAAATTTGGAAGAAACTCAAACACGTGGAGGTTAAAGAGCATCCTACTAAAAGATGAATGGGTCAACCATGAGATTAGAGAAGAATTAAAAAGATTCATGGAAGCTATGAAACTGAAGATATAACCATTCAAAATATTTGGGATACAGCAAAAGCAGTCCTAAGAGGGAAGTACATCATAACATAAGCCTCCCTCAAAAAATTAGAAAAAACTCAAATATACAAGCTAACCTTGCACCTAAAGGAATTGGAGAAAGAAGAGCAAGTAAAGCCTACACCAAGCAGAAGAGAGATAATGAATATTTGAGCAGAACTCCGTGAAATAGACACTAGAATTATAGAACTGATGAACAAAACCTGGAGTTAGTTCTTTGAAAGAGTTAATTAGATAAACTCCTAGCCATCCTTATAAAAAGAAAAAAGACTCAAATTAATGAAATCATGAAAGAGAGGAGAGATCACAACCAATACCAAGGAAATACAAACGATTTTAAAAATATATTATGAGCAGCTATATGCCAACAAATTAGGCAAGCTAGAAGAAATGGATGCATTTCTGGAAAACCACAAAATTACCAAAACAGGAAGAAATAGAAAACCTGAACAGGGCAATAACCAGCAAGGAAATTGAAGTAGTCATCAAACACCTCAAAAGACACAAAAGTCCAAGGCCAGATGGCTTCCCAGGGGAATTCTATCAAATGTTTAAAGAAGAAACCATACCTATTCTACTAAAGCTGTTTCAAACGATAGAAAGGGACGGAATACTTCCAAACTTGTTTTATGAGGCCAGCATCACCTTAATTCCAAAACCAGTCAAAGACCCCACCAAAAAGAAGAATTATAGACCAATATCCCTGATGAACACAGATGCAAAAATTCTCAACAAGATACTAGCCAATAGGATCCAACAGTACATTAAGAAGATTATTCACTGTGACCAAGTAGGATTTATCCCTGGGATGCAAGGCTGGCTCAACACTTGTAAAACAATCAATGTGATAAATCATATCAACAAGACAAAAAACAAGAACCATATGATCCTCTCAATAGATGCAGAGAAAGCATTTGACAAAAGACGACATCCATTCTTGATCAAAACTCTTCAGAGTGTAGGGATAGAGGGAACATTCCTCAATATCATAAAAGCCATCTATCAAAGGCCCACAGCGAATATCATTCTCAATGGGGAAACACTGAGAGCCTTATCCCCTAAGATCAGGAACAAAACAGGGACGTCCACTCTCAACCACTGTTATTCACCATAGTACTAGAAATCCTAGCCTCAGCAATCAGACAATGAAAAAGAAATAAAAAAATAATAATAAATTTTAAAAAATTTTAAAAAAGAAATAAAAGGCATTCAAATTGGCAAAGAAGAAGTCAAACTCTCCCTCTTTGCAGATGACAGGATGCTGTATATTGAAAACCCAAAAGACTCCACCCCAAGATTGCTAGAACTCCTACAGCAATTCAGCAATGTGGCAGGATACAAAATCAATGCCCAAAAATCAATGGCATTTCTATACACTAACAATGAGACTGAAGAAAGAGAAATTAAGGAGTCAATCCCATTTACAACTGCACCCAAAAGCATAAGATACCTAGGAATAAACCTAACCAAAGAGGTAAAGGATCTATGCTCTAAAAACTATGGAAAACTTCTGAAAGTAATTGAGGAAGACACAAAGAGATGGAAGAAACACTCCACGCTCATGGATTGGAAGAATTAATATTGTGAAAATGTCTGTGCTACCCTAGGCAGTGTACACGTTCAGTGCAATCCTTATCAAAATACCATGGACTTTCTTCAGAGAGTTGGAACAAATAATCTTAAAATTTGTATGGAATCATAAAAGACCCCGAGTAGCCAGGGGGATATTGAAAAAGAAAACCAATGCCTGGGGCATCACAATGCCGGATTTCAATCTGTACTACAAAGCTGTGATCATCAAGACCGTGTGGTACTGTCACAGAAACAGGCACTTAGATCAGTGAAATAGAATATAGAACCCAGAATTGGACCCTGAATTCTGTGGTCAATTAATATTCAACAAAGCAGGAAAGAATATCCACTGGAAAAAGGGGAGTCTCTTCAATAAATGGTGCTGGGAAAATTGGACAGCCACGTGCAGAAGAATGAAATTGGACCATTCTCTTACACCATACACAAAGATAAACTCAAAATGGATGAAATATCTAAATGTGAGACAAGAATCCATCAAACTCCTAGAGGAGAACATATGCAACTACCTTTTTGAACTTGGCCAAAGCAACTTCTTGCAAGATCCATCTATGAAGACAAAGGAAACAAAAGCAAAAGTGAACTATTGGGACTTAATCAGGATAAAAAGCTTCTGCACAGCAAAGGAAACAGTCAACAAAACTCAAAGACAACCTACAGAATGGGAGAAGATATTTGCAAATGACATAGGAGATAAAGGGCTAGTATCCAAGACCTATAAAGAACTTTTTTTTTTTTTAATTATTTATTTTTGATAGTCATACAGAGAGAGAGAGAGAGGCAGAGACACAGGCAGAGGGAGAAGCAGGCTCCATGCACCGGGAGCCCGACGTGGGATTCGATCCTGGGTCTCCAGGATCGCGCCCTGGGCCAAAGGCAGGCGCCAAACCGCTGCGCCACCCAGGGATCCCTATAAAGAACTTTTTAAACCCAATACCCAAGAAACAGATAAGATAATCCTGAAATGGGCATAAGAGATGAACAGAAATTTCACCAAAGAAGACATACAAGTGGCCAAAAAACACATGAGAAAATGCTCTGCATCACTTGCCATCAGGGTAATAGAAATCAAAACCACAATGAGAAACCACCTACCCCAGTGAGAGTGACTAAAATTAATAAGACAAGAAACAGCAAATATTGGAGAAGATGTGGAGAAGGGCGAACCCTCCTGTACTCTTGGTAGAAATGCAAGGTGGTCCATCCACTCTGGAAAACTGTGGGGGTTCCTCAAGAAGTTAAAAATAGAGCTACCCTATGACCCAGCAATTGCCTTACTGGGGATTTACCCCAAAGATACAGAAGTAGTGAAACGCCAGGACACCTGCACCCCAATGTTGATAGCAGTAATGTCCACAATAGCCAAACTGTGGGAGGAGCCTCGGTGTCCATTGAGAGATGAATGGATAAAGAAGATGTGGTCTATATATACAATGGAATATTACTCAGTCATCAGAAGGACGAATAGTCACCATTTGCTTCAACATGGATGGAACTGGAGAGTATTATGCTGAGTGAAATAAGTCAATCGAAGGGGAATCATCATATGTGATATATAAGGAATATAACTCATACAGGGATTATAAGTAATAGTAAAAGTCTTGTTCTAACATTGCAGTTATGGCTCAGATCTTTAACAGATCAAGGACAACTGGGTTTCCAGAGAAACCTAGAAGCTAGAACCAGCAATGGGAAGCAGGACTAATTATCCCTTTTGTCTCTGTGTCTCTTTTTTCAAAGGCCACATTTACCTCTTTCCTACAGCTAGGCGTTCTACCTGTCTCATCATTGTAGACTTTGGCTCCTGTAGAGTCAAATGGGGACTCTCAGGCCAGCTGCAAATTCCAGGGAATAATCCACCATCTTTCTCTAGTTCAGTCTATGTTAAATGTGGATGTGTGTGGCTAGAATGGGGGGCAGGTAGATAGAGTCATGTAATATAAACATTGCAGAATTATTTATGGGGGCCGACTCACATGATTCAGGAATAGGTTGGAGTGAGTTGGAATAGCTTGGGTTTGCAGGAAGAGGGAATCACTGAGGGCTAAGCAGAGACTATGATAGGTTCCTTTCCATTGTCCAATTTAACCATTAGCTTTCACTATATTACTAACCTGTCTTGGGCCAAAAACTGATTTTTCAACCATTTATATAGTCATTTAAGAAAAATCAAAACCAAAACATTTATGTAATTGCTATGTTATATCAAGATTGGAGAATATGCAGTAGTTTTACCCATATGTGGCTACGTTCATCTTCATCTGGTTTTTATTTACAGCATGAATGTTATATCACTATAGTGGTTTGGTCCAAATTCTTACATGCACATAACCTGAAAGTATTTTTATTCTTTGTTTTTCTAGAGACTTAATGACTGCATTTTTTCATTCCTTTCTTTGGGACTTCTTTTAGGAAAGGTTACTTTTCCCTGAAAATTAGTGACCAGCAGTTCTACTCTAAGCCACAGCTGATCAACGTAGAAGCATTTTCAACACAGGTAATAACTGTGCCACCCAATTAATAATTTCATATGCATCAATCAAGGTTTCTAGTAGTTATAGCAAAAATGAACTAGATGAATCTTGTCTCAGTTTATCCATGAAATACCACTGGAATATCTTTTAGTACTTGTGGGTAGCAACAACAACTAATTGCTAATATGCCTATACTATTCTTTGCATTTTTCCTTTAAACCCCATGATAGCCCTAGGACATGGTGTTATCCCCAATTTACAGAGGAGGAAACTAAAGCCACGGGGGTGTTAAGTAACTTGTCTATGGTGATACAGCTAATAAATAAGAGCTAAGATTTGTGCTCAGAAGATCTGGCTGCAGAGTCCGTGTTCTTGACTACCAATTTATGGTACCTTACTTTGCTATGCTGAATCTGATATCAGCCCTTCAGAATAATTTGAAACTGTTCCAGTTGTTAAGACTTTCCTAATCTTAGGTGAGTTTGTTTTGCCTAAATATTTGTCTCTCAGGGATATGAAATTATGTTCAACTACTTTTGCCCATCTCTAGTGTAGCTGGATGACACTTTAGTCACTTTATGGTAAGTTGAGCATCTTATTAAGGATCTACTTAAATGAGGTGTCAGTGTGGTCCTCAGCCAAACATAAGTCTGAGGAAATCATGGTAGATGCTATAAAACTGAGTGTGATGGCTCTTGTGTTCCTATCACTCATCTCTGTCAAGAGTGTCCAGAATACATGTAGTGCTAGATGGTCTGAGTAACTGAGCTTGAAGGATTGAGCAGCTGAAATGTGTGAAGAGAGTAGGAAGATAGATATGGCCTTAAGTTGTGAACAGCAAGAGAGTGGCATATCAGCATAGGGAACCAAAGTGACTTAAATATCCAGACCTCAGTGGAGTTTTAGTCATGATTCAAGGAATGACATGAGATTATTGTTTTAAAACTTATTTAAAAATGGGACACCTGGGTAGCTCAGTGTTTGAGCATCTGCCTTTGGCTCAGGTCATGATCTCGGGGTCCTGGGATCAAGTCCTGCATCAGGCTCCCTTCAGGGAGCCTGCTTCTCCCTCTATGTTTCTGCCTCTCTCTGAGTCTCTCATGAATAAATAAATAAAATCTTTTAAAAATAAATAAAACTGATTAAAACAAAGTTTTGGTTCAAAAATGGAAAGACCATGGACTTGAGGATGATATAGACATAACCCCATATAGATGTGACTCCCAAATGGTGTTCATAGGCCAGCTCTGCTCTTCTTGATGGCATTCTTACTTCAGGGGTGACTGAAGTTGAGGAATGATTAGAAATTGATCTGAAGTTACTTTGACCTCACTGTTGGGCTAAGAATATGAATTTTGTTTTAATTGAAACCAAAACACGTAAAAAAAAAACAAAAAACAAAAAACACCCAAACCATCAACCAAAAACTAAAACATGTGACCTCTATAAATATGGGCCAGAGGGCCACATCAGGTCTCAGGACTGGACTGTCTGGTTTAGAAGTTTCTCAGTATTTAAACTCAGAAGTTTTGTTTTGTTCTTTGTGTTTTAATTCAGTTACTCTAATTAGGTGAATTGGAAACTTAAGGTGGGTATTGGCAAGTGACTTTCTCATCTGAGACAGTGAGTTCCTATGGTTCCCTGAGTTTTATTTGCTTGTCTTACCCAAAGCAAGTAAGTAGATAGTGGCAGCATTTTTAAATTTTGTTATATGAAAAATTCTTTCATTGTAACTTTTGAAAAGTTATTTTAGAAGTTAATTTTGACTTATTTTTGTTCCTTTACATTCCTGTGATATTTCAATATGGCCTTGACCTCCCCAAGATTTTCTCATGCAAGTTAATTTGATCTTTTCCATTTATGGATGTTGACATCACCTTTTGACCTTTCCTCTCTCAGAATCCAAGGGGCCATTCATTCCCATGTATATAGAATCACAACTTCAGCATTCTCACTTGGGAATTCTGAGGAGTAGCTGTCATCTAGCTTTCTACTATGCAACCACTACAATGATATATTAGACACTACTTTAATAGATATTGAAATTTCTAAGAGGCCAGGAGGGCTAGTTGTAAAAGAAAACCATTTGGATTAAAGAAGGCTGTGTGCTGAGAAAAATCCTAGATAGTTCAACCTTAATATAAAAAATTAAGATAGCGTTTTCTTTGGCTTCTGGTCTCATTTTTTTAAAATATTTTTTTCTGTATGTTTCATTAACTTTTATCTTTATGAAAGAATATTTTACTTGCTTACTCAAGTTGGTAAAGAGAAACTCGGTAATCCTAAGAAAAACATGAAAATTTGCCATGTGAGCTAACCAGATGGTTATCTTAACAGACCCTGATCTTATCAGGCTTTAAAACCTGAGTTGGAGGGTGCCTGGGTGGCTCAGTGGTTGAGCATCTCTACCTTTGGCTCAGGTTGTGATCCCCGGGTTCTGGCATCATGTCCCTCATCAGGCTCCCTGAGGAAGCCAGCTTCTCCCTCTGCCTATGTCTCTGCCCCTCTTTGTGTGTCTCTCATGAATAAACAAATAAAATCTTCAAAATAAAAACAAACCTGAGTTGGAGTGAGCCCTTCAAGATATGGATGAGATGGCTTAAAGAAAATTATTGACTGGGACCAGATATTGATTGCATGAATCAGGAGTATCTTACTCCAGATCAACATACTTTAGTGTAGCCTGGACTGAAGTGATCAACTCCAAACACCAGTGCAAAAATTCTATGCCTCTTACTATTTTCTCTTGAATGCAGACAGTTGGTTGGGATCCCTGACTCTGGGCTGATTTCAGTTACAATGCAGGGATATGGTATAAATCAAGATAGCAGAGACTTATGAGATTTGGAAACAAGCAGTTCATCTCAATTGCTTCTGGTGAATATGATGGCTTTGACATGGCTTGAGAAGCCTCCAGAACCAGAAGTGTGAAGTAATCTCACTGGCTACGATTGCTATGACTGACCATATCTCTGACAAATACTTTGACTATGCAACAGTTTGGCACTTTGCTGGAGCACTGAGAGTTCCTTCAAAAGCATAGAATTATCAATTAAACTGTACACAACTGTATCTAGTCCCCTGGATTATCTTCTCTTTTCCTGCTAAATGACATTTCTTCCTCCTTCCCTTCAACTGCTCAGGCCCCCTATGTGCTGAGAAATGAGGCCCTTCATATTAGCAGAGGGGAGAGAGGAACCATTACTACCCAGCTGCTTGACATCCGAGATGATGACAACCCACAGGATGTGGTGGTTGAAGTGCTTGATCCTCCACTTCATGGCCAATTGCTCCAAATACTTCCGTCCCCTGCAACCCCAATCTATCAATTCCGGCTGGATGAACTCTCCAGGGGCCTTCACTATGCTCATGATGGCTCAGATAGCATATCTGATGTTGCTGTCCTGCAGGCCAATGATGGACATTCTTTTCAAAATATCTTGTTCCACGTGAAAACTGTGCCCAAGGTAGGTGTCATTCCTAGAACTGCAGTTTCCTTGCACCTAGGTATGAATTTTTGTTGATAATATTATTTTACAATATTCATAAAGTTAAGATATGGATAGGTAATTATTCAAACATTTATTAAGCATCTATTATGAAGATACTTAGGATGTTCAGAGATAAATAGAACACATTACTCAATCTCAGGGAGCAGTATATATTTTGTTAGGAGCACCCTTGATCTGAAGGACCTATCCTCATGTTCTCTATACATGGGAAACTTTTGCACCTTTATGTTGACTTGCTGCCATAAAAATGCCTCATTGCCCACTGACCCTTCTGTCTCCTGCCTGAGCATGATCACGAGAATCAAGTTCACCCCTGTTTTTGCCTGCCCTTCTACAACAGCTCATGCAATGTGAAGCTCATAGGTTATAATGAATCAAAAAGGATGAGTTCAGGCATTCTGTTAGCCCAACTGAAGTAGGTGAGGGAACTCTCTCTTTTAGTAATCATGGGAAGGCTTGTTAGCATGAGTCATTCCTGTGCCATCTCCATATGTTTTTGTCATGTCCATGAACACCTCTTCTAGTACTTAATATTTTTCTTTGTATCAACTTACTTTTTTATTGTGGCCTCATCCTAATAAGTGAAAAATATGAAATCATGGGCTTAATGTACAATTTACTTTCTTCTAAAATATTAAAATTAATACATAACCATTTTTAATAATATTCATCCATGTAGTACATAAAATGTTCTTGGAGACTATTAATAGGATGGCTATAACATTTTGGGAAATACTGGGCTAACCACATGCGAGATCCAAGAGACCTATTGAAAAACATTTTCAAAACCATTTATTACTTGGTGATATTTCACTAGAGCTCTTTTCTCCATTATAGCAAGAATGGCTCTTTTCCATAGTGGATAGATTGGGCTTCTCATTTTTATTGAATTTTTCATTCCAAATATCAGTAGCCATTGACCTGTCATTAATGAGTAGCTAGAGAGATTGATTTGCTGAGGACAGTTTAGAAGTGACTTGTCACTTTCTCACAGATGATTACTCAAAATCTGTGATGGATCCTTGTGAAGTTAAACAGCTGAATATGACGTAGTCTGCTGGCTACTTTCTCAGGCTGTTGTCTCATGATTTGCAGCTGATGAAAACAGTGATGGTGGCATGAGATAGATGGGAGTAAGTGAAGACTGATTATGAGATAGAGTTGGCAGATAGCCACCTTGTAGCTAATCCTAATTATCACCCTCTTGCAATTGCCCTGGGAGATGAGGTTTAGTTCTGAAGTGATGAAGTCTAGACAGACACAGAAAGTTTCTTTTCTTCCTGCTTGGTTTCCTTCCAAAGATAGGATTTCAGTGCAACGCTAGCAGCTGCCTTTCCCTACCTTAGACCTTTTCCAGGTCTAATTCCTGATTTCAGTCTCCACATTTGGAGCTCAGTTCAGTGTATGGCGCTATCATCTTACATGCTATGGCCCAAGGTTGAAGGGTATTTCTCGGATTTTAACTACTTTGACTACCAAAACAAAACAAGGAAAAAATGAAAGTTTAATTTAGAAATAAGGCATATGCTTAGAACTTGAGAATCCTGTAGTGCTTATAACTTGGGGTTCATGTTGGTATTTCGAGTGCCTGCCCCTCCTCCTTCTTCCTGCCCTCACTCTCTCTCCTAGAGTGTTGTGTTTACCTGTCCATCAGGTGAACTAATGGCTTCCAAGCCAATGAACTGTGATAATGAAACCAATGACCAGAGTGCCAGCATCCGTTAGGATGTACTAATAAATTTGACACTGTAACACTGATATTTTATATATGCATGCTATATTTACCTTCAGGAATTCAAAGTACTTTTTCTTCATACCTATCCTACTGATCTTTGCAATATCTTAATGAGAAGGTTAGAAGAGAGGCTTAATTTCTTTTAAAGGAAATTCTATGGATGAGAGGTGTTTGGGTTTGTTTTGTTTTTAACCCTTTTTGGGCATTAATGCTTGACGTAAATTATTTCATTTGATGTTCATGATCATCCTAGGATGTTTGTACAATTATTATCTGTAATTTTCCAAAAAGGAAACTGAAGAAAAGGTTTAAAAACATTTTTTAAAGTCTAAAAATATTTATTTCTTATAAAGGTTTTTCATGTTGGAGCTGTGATTTCTACTCAAATGTGTTCTGTCTCATCACACTTAACCCACATGGCTTTTTTCATTCTCTCCCATATTTCAGTGTTTTGGTCATATATACTCTAACCCCCCTAATGGACAGAATGGAGACAGCAAGTTAGTCATTTTCTCAAAGTCCTATCCAAGTAGTCTGGGCCCTAAGCGTTCTGGAATCTTCCCTCTGGACTCACCCCATTTTGTTACAAGTGAAACTGTTTATAATCATAAGTCTACTGGAGCCCAAGAAGAAAAATTGCCTCAGCTGTTAATGGCTTCCAGTAGATGTATAGTCAGATGTGATATATTTCATTCTGATAGGCATTTCTGAAGATGGGCATCCAAGTCCTTACCCTGAGGCTGCCAGTGTATTAAAATTGGAGTCAGGCCAATTTCTGGCTGATGTCTAGCTCATGGTTTAAATGGAGTTGCTAAGGGATTGAGGTCTAATTCCTGGGGAATGGATGTTCAAAATAACCCCAATGTTGTTCAGTAGAAAACTTAACCTGGTAACACAGATGGAAAGAGAGGGGGAGATAGAGAAAACTTTGAGCAGCAACTATTTTAGTCTTCCTATCTTAAGCAAGGCATATCATAGGAACTTAGTACATTTTTGTTGTATGGAGAGATAGGTGGAGGGATGGAACGGCCTGAGTGAGGGTGGTTCCCATGTTCCTACCTTTGAATCCATCCCTTGTGTCAGATGAGAAGCCTTCAGGCCGCCTCTGCCGATGTTGGGGTGGCCTATCTGGGCCTAAGGGTAGGAGCTGTCAGCTCCACCCTTGTTTCTTAAGTTCTCCATCACATCCTACAAACTTTCATCCTTGGCCTGGCAATGACGAAATCTGACTGCTGCCCTCCAGGCTTATACTGAGTTGCTGAGGAGAAAATAGATTCAGGACTGATGTTGAAACATGCTCTGTTGGGGGGAGGAGGCAAAAGAAATTTTAAAAAGATTAAAAGGTAATAAAGAATGCTCTGCTGAACAGGCTTTCATTAATTGGGTCGATTACCAACCCTGAGCCTGCTAGAGATATGATTTTAAAACAATTCAGTGTCTAATCAGGGCTAAAATGTGGGCAATGCAAAGTCATGCTTATTGGTGGGTTTCTGTCCATTGTGGGGCTTTCAAGAGATTATCCTCTTTTTTATTGATTAAGACATCTCTAGAAATCATGCCTCTTTTTCCACTTTGGTAATAAATCTGATGATCTTTGTGACCTCGCTTGTCATTGTTTGAATAGTTACTTTCTGCCACTGGACAATGCTTTGATGTTAAAAGTGCCCAAGTATCATGCTATGAACTGGATGGAAAATTCTGTTGCTAAGAGTCCTCTCTAGCTGCTTGAACTTGGTAACGCCCATGTACAGCTAAAAGCCCTGTTGTGCTTTCCCTCAGGTTTCTTAAAACTTGTCCTCCCAGTGGT
The DNA here is from genome assembly GCF_048418805.1 of Vulpes vulpes. Taxonomy (NCBI): domain Eukaryota; kingdom Metazoa; phylum Chordata; class Mammalia; order Carnivora; family Canidae; genus Vulpes; species Vulpes vulpes. The sequence continues at coordinate 2,147,886 of NW_027325780.1, read as the reverse complement.
TGTCTGGCAGGGATGTCGCTTGGTAATAAGGGTGCTTGCGACAATTATAAATATGGCACGAAAATGTTAATTTTTTGAATAAGAGTCTATCTCATAAATAAATCCTTACTATATGTCAGGGTTTTACCTTTTATGGACTTGTTTAGCTTGTTCAACTTGACATCTTATAAGATGTAATGCTCAGAGTATATGTTCAAAATGGCTGTTGATTACAAAATTTTATTTGTTTGTTCATAAAGTAGTTGAAATCTACATGGAAAGAAGGTTCTATATTCTTGACCTGAGGAAAGAGAGCTTCTGAGGAGCGCACACACACACTGACAAATACAAAAACAGTCCAATTATCTTTCCATCCTGTATCCTGGTAAATAGCACCTAAGTTTCACCTTTTTTGCACCCACATGATCCTTCCCTAAAATCCACAGTGTCCTATAAGATTGCATTTTAAAGCTATGGTATAAATGAGCATTTGGAAATTAAGGCTTTTTTTTTTTTTTTTACAGAATAAATAAAATGTTAGGATTGCTATTATATCCAATTATAGTTATTTTCTATTTGATTAAGTTTTATAGCTTTTTAGCTTGAATAGTGTGGCCTATGGTTGGGGTACATTATCGTTTGAGATCATCATTTATGTCCCAACATTTATTTTAGGGGAGGAAGTATTCTTTTTTTTGTGAGATTTTTCCTCCTAGTGATAGAAGCTTAGGCCCTTACTTCTGGTTTACAACATTAATATTTTTATTTGTAACACAATATATAATGGCTAAACTTTATTGCCAACATTTCCATATGCCCATTGTTCTATGAAATGAATTAGAAGAACTGTTTAATTTAAAGCACTCTTTTGATTATGCCCCCATAATCCCTTTTTGGGGTTTCATTGCTTTCTAATGTGGTATCCTGAAGGACATATAAAACATCAAAAGACAGGAGATTATTTAACTCATGTTATGGCTAGTTTCTTGAGCTTACAGGGATATATACACTATTGTGCAGAAGAAAAAAAAAACTAGAAGGAGATAAAAAAATTGAAAAAGGTCAGAATCACTAGGGAAATGAGGTTAAAATTTGTTTGGCTTTTCTGGACACTTTAACTGTAGAAAAGATGGTGTATTCATCTCTTCTTGACTCTTCCCTGGAATTTCTTCCAGAAGAAAGCAACTGATAAAAACTATCTTCATCAGAATCAGTGGGAGGAATTATACTTCTTTCACTTAGACAGTTGTCTGTTTCTTCTTAATTATTGTAAACAAATAACTCATAAACAGAGTCATGTAAATTATCTGGTTATAAATGTAAATATTCTAAAAGACCTGTCTGTGGGGTTTCAGGAGAACCACTCTAGACCCATCACTATTTCTATCCTGGTCTGTGCTTCTCCTGCTTTAGCATGACTCCATATCACCTGGGGATCTTGTTTAAATACAAGTGGAAATACATAAAATTACAAAGCTGCACAGCAAAGTAATGGTCAACAAAATGAAAAGGCAGCCTACTGAATGGGAGAAAATATTTGAAACCATATATTTGATAAGGGATTAATTTCTAAAATATAGAAAGAACTCACACAACTCAATAGTAAAATAATAATCATCATCATCCAATTAAAATGTGGCTTAAGGAGCTGCACAGACCTTTCTCAAAAGAAGACATACAGTAGCCAATAGGTACATATGAAAAAGTGCTCAACATCACTCATCATCAGGGAAATGTAAATCAAAACCACAATGGGATACCACCTCATAACTGTTAGGATGGCAATTATCAAAAAGACAAAAGATAACAACAGTTGGTGAGCATATTGGGAAAAAGGAATCAGTGTACACTCTTGTCTTGGTGGGAATTTAATTGGTGTAGCCATTATGGAACAATAAGGAGGTTCCTCAGAAAATTAAAAACACTTATCATATGATCCAGCAGTCTCACTTCTGGGTATATATCCAAAGGAAATGAAATCTGTATCTCGAGGAGATCCATGTACTCACATGTTTATTGCAGCATTATTCACATTCACAGCCAAGGTACAAAAACAGCATAATGTCTCTTGATGGATAAATGGATAATGAAAGGCGTACTGGGGTGGCCGAGTCAGGTGAGTGGCCAACTCTTGATTTCAGTTCAGGTCATGATCTCAGGGTCAGTAGGGAGCCTGCATCAGGCTCCACGCTCAGTAGGGGGTCTGCTTCAGGATTCTTTCTCCCTCTGCCTCTCCCCTTACTCATTTTTTTTCTATCTCTAAAATAAATAAATAAATCTTTTAAAAAATTGGATAAAGAAAATGTGGTCTATATATATAAAATATTTACTCAGCCTTAAAGAAGGAAATCCTGCCATTTCTGACAACATGGGTGAGCTTGAAGAACATTATGCTGAATAAAATAAACCAGACACAATAAGACAAATTCTGCATGATCTCATTTATATTTGGAATATCAAAAAGTCCAACTCATAAAGGCAGAGTAAGAATGGTGGTTGCCAGGGGCTGGCGTAGGAGAAATGGGGAGGTGTTAGTCAAAGGGTATAGAGGCTCAGTTACAAGGGATGAATAAGTTCTGGAGATACAACGTATAGCATGGTAGCTATACTTAATACTACATCATATGCCTGAAATCCGCTAAGTGGGTTGATCTTAAGTGTTTTTACCATATACACATACAAAAGTGTAATTATGTGAGGTGAGACTTCTTAATTAGCTTGATTGACAATTGATAATTGTAATCATTTCACAACATATATATCAAAATGTCATGTTGTATAATTTCACTATGTACAACTTTTATCTGTCAAATATGCTTCAGTAAAGTTGGTGAAAAAAATGCAGATTCTAATTCAGAATCTGGGGTGGAGCCTGATATTCTGAACTTGTAATAAGCTTCCAAATGTTATTGGTATTTGAACCCTGACTTGCAAGTAGTACTGTCTCCTAAAGATTTATACTCTCGTAGGAATTAGAAAATTGTATTGATAAAGTATAGCCAAGTTAGATGTGTAGTGGGAGAGACACTGGGGCACGTGCATTGAGGTCACAGTACTTAACTGCTTGGAATATGAAAAACCACATTGCTCCACCAATCCCAGAATGTTGTTCTTGTATGCCTGATTTCTGTAACCGTGATCAAACTTGAGGAAGCTGCTGCTATTAGAGATATTTTTAGCAATTAAGACACCTGGGTCTAAGTGTATTATGTTATATAAAACACTACTGGAGTAAAGAGGGCCCCCCACCCCCCTGCCCAGAGTTCTGGGGGAGGAGTGGAATTCTTGGCACATTTTGATGTCTTTGTAACTAATATGCTGTATCAATTGTGAAGGGAGAAAATTCTTGGGAGTTTGTCCCTGAGCACAGATCACAATAGAAGATGCCTTTGCTGCTGTTCTCCTGGGCACCATTTGACTCAGTTCCCTGGCAATTGCTCAGTCAATTCCCTGGTGACTAACTATGGTCGCCTCTTGTAGGGGGCAAATGCTCTCGTGTCAAGTGACTGCAAAAGCATATTTGTTGTCTTCTGCTCTGGATATTCGCCTCCTGGGAGTGGTGTTTTACTCTGCTATCTTTATTGGCATATTTGAAACTAATAACAATAACTTTTAAAAACATCCTCTTTGAAATGCCCTCTCTTAAAATACCAGGTTTACAGGGGTGCCTGGGTGGCTCAGTGGTTGAGTGTCTGTCTTTGTCTCAGGGCATGATTCTGGGGGCCTGGGATCGAGTCTCGCATGGGGATCCCTGCTCTGTGGGGAGCCTGCTTCTCCTTCTGCCTATTTCTCTGCCTCTCTCTGTGTGTCTCTCATGAATAAATAAATTATTTATTTATTCAAACTTTTTATTCCCACCCTCTCCTGACTCCATAAACTCTTCTTGCCCAGACACCTGGATATTTTATGAAGCACATAGTGTAATCTCATGTCTTTACCTCGGCAGGACCCCTACACAGAATCCATTTTACCACTTCTCTCTTCGAAAGCCCCATATTTTTGTCATTCAAGAATTGAATTTTATTTCCATAGGAGAGCCTTTCTGAATATTCCTTCTTCAAAGAGGAAACCTTTTTCATTTATTCTCCTATAGCACCCTGCTGAAGCTTCTCATAGAGCATCATTTGTGATGCATCCTGATTATTTGTCTGTGAGGGGATCACTAGACTGTAAATTCTGAAACCCATGTCTTGTTTAGGCATTCTTAAATATCTCAGGCCTCTGGCAGAAGAGCTGGCCAATAATATAGGTGCTTAATGTTTAGTGCTTGAATGAGGGTGGATGGGAAGAATGGAAGCACAGTTAGATGAACAAATGAAAGAAAGAAATGGAGAGACTTGTCTTCCTGAATGAAATAAGTTATTTGCTTATGATAAAGAAAAAGTAGGACATTACATATATACATACATATGCAAGTATCTACATATAGTATACATACATAGTTCATAATGTGACTCCAAAGTTATGAATATCTCTTTATTAGATGATGGCTGGCAGTAATAGTACCTGATGACTTTTTTTTTTATTGGAGTTCAATTTGCCAGCATATAGCATAACACCCAATACTCATCCCGCCAAGTGCCCCCCTCAGTGCCCATCACCCAGTCACCCCAACCCCCCGCCCACCTCCCCTTCCACTACCCCTTGTTCGTTTCCCAGAGTTAGGTGTCTCTCATGTTTTGTCACCCTCGCTGATATTTTCACTCATTTCTTCTCCTTTCCCTTTATTCCCTTTCACTAATTTTTATATTCCCCAAATGAATGAGACCATATAATGTTTGTCCTTTTCTGATTGACTTATTTCACTCAGCATAATACCCTCCAGGGCCCTCCACGTTGAAGCAAATGGTGGGTATTTGTCATTTCTAATGGCTGAGTAATATTCCATTGTATACATAAACCACATCTTCTTTATCCATTCATCTGTCAGTGGACACCTAGACTCCTTCCACAGTTGGGCTATTTTGGACATTGCTGCTATAAACATTGGGGTGCAGGTGACCTGGCGTTTCACTGCATCTGTATCTTTGGGGTAAATCCCCAGCAGTGCAATTGCTGGGTTGTAGGGCAAATCTATTTTTAACTCTTTGAGGAACTGTTTCCCAGAGTGGCTGTACCAGTTCACATTCCCACCAACAGTGAAAGAGGGTTCCCCTTTCTCCACATCCTCTCCAACATTTGTTGTTTCCTGTCTTGTTAATTTTCCCCATTCTCACTGGTGTGAGGTGGTATCTCATTGTGGTTTTGATTTGTATTTCCCTGATGGCCAGTGATGCGGAGCATTTTCTCATGTGCTTGTTGGCCATGTCTATGTCTTCCTCTGTGAGATTTCTCTTCATGTCTTTCGCCCACTTCATGATTAGATTGTTTGTTTCTTTGCTGTTGAGTTTCATAAGTTCTTTATAGATCTTGGATACTAGTCCTTTATCTGGTAGGTCATTTGCAAATATCTTCTCCCATTCTGTAGGTTGTCTTTGAGTTTTGTTGACTGTTTCTTTTGCTGTGCAGAAGCTTCTTATCTTGATGAAGTCCCAATAATTCATTTTTGCTTTTGTTTCTCTTGCCTTCATGGATTTATCTTGCAAGAAGTTGCTGTGGCCAAGTTCAAAAAAGGTGTTGCCTGTGTTGTCCTCTAGGATTTTGATGGAGTCTTGTCTCACATTTAGATCTTTCATTCATTTTGAGTTTATCTTTGTGTACGGTGTTAGAGAATGATCCAGTTTCATTCTTCTGCATGTGGATGTCCAATTTTCCCAGCACCATTTATTAAAGAGACTGTCTTTTTTCCAGTGGATAGTCTTTCCTGCTTTGTCAAATATTAGTTGACATAAAGTTGAGGGTCCACTTCTGGATTCTCTATTCTATTCCATTGATCTGTCTGTTTTTGTGCCAGTACCACACTGTCTTGATGACCACAGCTTTGTAGTACAACCTGAAATCTGGCATTGTGATGCCCCCAGCTATGGTTTTCTTTTTTAATATTCCCCTGGCTATTCTGGGTCTTTTCTGATGCCACACAAATCTTAAGATGCTTTGTTCCAACTCTCTGAAGAAAGTCCATGGTATTTTGATACAGATTGCATTAAATGTGTAAATTGCCCTGGGTAACATTGACATTTTCACAATATTAATTCTGCCAATCCATGAGCATGGAATATTTTTCCATCTCTCTGTGTCTTCCTCAATTTCTTTCAGAACTGTTCTGTAGTTTTTAGGGTATAGATCCTTTACCTCTGTGGTTAGGTTTATACCTAAGTATCTTATGCTTTTGGGTGCAATTGTAAATGGGATTGACTCCTTAATTTCTCTTTCTTCAGTCTCATTGAGTGTATAGAAATGCCATTGATTTTTGGGCATTGATTTTGTATCCTGCCACACTGTCAAATTGCTGTATGAGTTCTTGCAATCTTGGGGTGGAGACTTTTGGGTTTTCAATATACAGCATCCTGTCATCTACAAAGAGGGAGAGTTTGACTTCTTCTTTGCCAATTTGAATGCCTTTTATTTCTTTTTGTTGTCTGATTGCTGAGGCTAGGACTTCTAGTACTATGTTGAATAGCAGTGGTGAGAGTGGAATCCCTGTTGTGTTCCTGATCTTAGGGGAAAGGCTCCCAGTGTTTCCCCATTGAGAATGATATTTGTTGTGGGCTCTTCATAGATGGCTTTTAAGATGTTGAGGAATGTTTCCTCTATCCCTACACTCTGAAGAGTTTTGATCAGGAATGGATGCTGTATCCATTTTGTCAAATGCTTTCTCTGCATCTATTGAGAGGATCATATGGTTCTTGTTTCTTGTCTTGTTGATATGATCTATCACATTGATTGTTTTACAAGTGTTGAACCAGCCTTGCATCCCAGGGATAAATCCCACTTGGTTACGGTGTATAATCTTCTTAATTTACTGTTGGATCCTATTGGCTAGTATCGTGTTGAGAATTTTTACATCCGTGTTCATCAGAGATATTAGTCTATAATTCTCCTTTTTGGTGGGATGTTTGTCTGGTTTTGGAATTAAGGTGATGCTGGCCTCATAGAACGAGTTTGGAAGTACTCCATCTCTTTCTATCTTTCCGAACAGCTTTAGTAGAATAGGTATGGTTTCTTCTTTAAACATTTGATAGAATTCCCCTGGGAAGCCATCTGGCCCTGGACTTTTGTGTCTTGTGAGGTGTTTGATGACTGCTTCAATTTCCTCCCTGGTTATTGCCCTGTTCAGGTTTTCTATTTCTTCCTGTTCCAGTTTTGGTAGTTTGTAGTTTTCCAGAAATGCATCCATTTTTTCTAGATTGCCTAATTTATTGGCGTAAAGCTGCTCATAATAAGTTTTTAAAATCATTTGTATTTCCTTGGTATTGGTGGTGATCTCTCCTTTCTCATTCATGATTTTATTAATTTGAGTCTTCTCTCTCTTCTTTTTAATAAGGCTGGCTAATGGTTTATCTATCTTATTAATTCTTTCAAAGAACCAACTCCTGGTTTTGTTTTTGTTCCACAGTTCTTCTGGTCTCTATTTCATTGAGTTCTGCTATAATCTTTATTAACTCTCTTCTGCTGGTGGAAGGATTTATATGCTGTTCCTTCTCCAGCTCCTTTAGGTGCAAGGTTAGCTTTTGTATTTGAGTTCTTTCTAGTTTTTGGATGGATGCTTGTATTGCGATGTATTCCCCCTCAGGACTGCTTTTGCTGTATCCCAAATATTTTGAATGGTTGTATCCTCATTCTCATTAGTTTCCATGAATCTTTTTAATTCTTCTCTAATTTCCTGGTTGATCCTTTCATCTTTTAGCAGGATGGTCTTTAACCTCCACCTGTTTGAAATACTTCCAAACTTCTTGTGGTTTAGTTCTAGTTTCACAGCATTATGGTCTGAAGATATGCAGGGGACGATCCCAATCTTTTGGTATTGGTTAAGACCTGATTTGTGACCCAGTATGTGATCTATTCTGGAGAAAGTTCCATGTGCACTTGAGAAGAATGTGTATTCAGTTGCATTTGGATGTAAAGTTCTGTAAATATCTGTGAAATCCATCTGGTCCAGTGATTCATTTAAAGCTCTTGTTTCTTTGGAGTTGTTGTCCTTAGAAGATCTATCAATTGTAGAAAGTGCCATGTTCAAGTCTCCAAGTATAAGTGTATTATTATCTACGTATGACTTAACTTTGGTTATTGATTGATGTACTTGGCAGCTTCTGCATTCAGGGCATAAATATATTCATGATTGTTAGGTCCTCTTGTTGGATAGATCCTTTAAGTATGATTTAGTGTCCCTCTTCATCTCTTACTACAGTCTTTGATATAAACTTTAATTTATCTGATATGAGGATGGCTACCCCTGCTTTCTTTTAAGGACCATTTGAATGGTAAATGGTTCTCCAACCTTTTATTTTCAGGCTGTAGGTGTCCTTATGTCTAAACTGCATCTCTTATAGACAGTGAATAGATGGGTCTTGCTTTTTTTATCCAGTCTGAAACCCTGTGCCTTTTGATGGGATGATTAAGCCCATTCACGTTCAGAGTAACTATTGAAAGATATGAATTTAGTGTCATCATGATACCTATTCAGTCCCTGTTTTTGTGGATTATTTATTTGAGCTTCCTCTTTCTTTTACAGCATCCCCCTTAATATTTCTTGCAGAGCTGATTGGTTGTCACATATTCTTTCAGTTTCTGCCTATCTTGGAAGCTCTTTATCTCTCCTTCTATTCTGAATGAGAGCCTTGCTGGATAAAGTATTCTTGGCTGCAGGTTCTTCTCATTTAGGACCCTGAATATATCCTGCCGGCCCTTTCTGGCCTGCCAGGTCTCTGTGGAGAGGTCTGCTGTTACCCTAATACTTCTCCCCATAAAGGTGAGGGATCTCTTGTCTCTTGCTGCTTTAAGGATCTTCTCTTTATCTTTGGAATTTGCAAGTTTCACTATTAAATGTCAGGGTGTTGAACGGTTTTTATTGATTTTAGGGGGGTGATCTCTCTATCTCCTGGATCTGAATGCCTGTTTCCCTTCCCAAGTTAGGGAAGTTCTCAGCTATGATTTGTTCACATACACTTTCTGGACCTCTGTCCCTTTCGACGTCCTCTGGAACCCCAATTAAACATAGATTTTTCCTTCTGACGCTGTCATTTATTTCCCTTAACCTTTCCTCATGATCCTTTAATGGTTTTTCTCTTTTTTCCTCAGCTTCCTCTCTTGCCATCAACTTGTCTTCTATGTCACTCACTCGTTCTTCTACCTTGTTAACCCTGACCTCCAGTTTGTATATCATCTCATTTAATTGATTTTTAATTTCGGCCTGATTAGATCTAAATTCTTCAGTCATGAAGTCTCTTGAATCCTTTATTTTTTTTTTCCAGAGCCACCAGTAACTTTATAATTGTGCTTCTGAATTGGCTTTCTGACATTGAATTGTAATCCAAATTCTGTAACTCTGTGGGAGAGGTACTGTTTCTGATTCTTTTGTGGTGAGTTCGTCCTTCTATTCATTTTCTCAGTGCAGGGTGGTTGAAAGCAAGTTGTAATGGAAAAAAGAGAAAAGGGGTGGGGAGAGCAAACAAAACAAAAAACAAGGAGGGATATCCTCTGATTCTATATACTGTAAGTCCTTCGACTTCCCCTGGAACTATCCATTGCTGCTCCATCAAGAACTTCCTCTAACCCTGTCCTTCCAGCTGGTCTTCTGGGGGAAGCCTGCTGTGCTGATTCTCAGGTGTGTGCACCTGCGGGAGCTGCCCCAACCCCTGCCCTGTGCATTGTTCAGTGGGAGCTGTTTATCCTGTGAGGCCTCTGCTCCTTGGTGGCTCCGCTCCATCCTAGGTACAAGATGACACCAGGAAGAATAACAACAGTGGCAGCGGCCAGCTCTCCAGCCCTAGAGTCAGCTCCCGCAGTAACTACCGCAGTCTCCCAGTCCGCAGGGGCCTGGTTGCTCCCGGGCCGGGGGGCGCTGATCTGCACAGCTTGTGGGCGCCCAGTGGCCGGAGTGTCCCTGGTCTACTGTGTCCTCCCAGCCTCCACCTGTCCCAGGGGGAGCACCGGATCTTGGGCTATGTCCCCTGGCACCTTGTGCTCCAGGGCCTGCGCTGCTGGAATCGCGCTCCTGGGGCCGCACAGCCCCCACCGCACAGAGCCACCGCCCGAGCCGCCGCCCGAGCTGCCCACCAGGAGCGTGCTCCAGCCCTTTAGGGAGCTCGCCGTGGGGTGTGGTGTGCTCCCCCCCCCCCGGGGCACAGTTCCTCTGTTAGTGCCCTTGAGAGCCTGAGGGCATCACTGCCCCTCCTGGGATCCTGCTCCAGTTACCTGGGAGCGTGTTCTATCCGGGAAGATTCATAAAGTTCCTGCTTCTCCGGGACTGGGCTTTACTGTCCTGGGGCCTCTCACTGCCCCCCTTAGCCCAGCTCCTCACGGGGGCCCCTCTCCCTTGGATGCTTGCTTTTTTATTTGTTTATTTTTTAACCTCTTCCTACTTTGTTAGAAGCCTGAACTCTTCTCACTGTATCATTCCAGCTGTTCTGTCTTTAAATCTCAGGCTGGGGCAGCCCGGGTGGCTCAGCGGTTCAGCGCCACCTTTAGCTCAGGGCCTGATCCTGGACACCTGGGATCGAGTGCCACATTGGGCTCCCTGCATATGGCCTGCTTCTCCCTCTGCCTGTGTCTCTGCCCCTCTCTATCTGTGTCTCTCATGAATAAATAAATGAAATATTAAAAAAAAAAAAGTAAATAAATCTCAAGCCGAATTCGTAGGTTTTCAGAATGATTTGAAAGTTATCTAGGTAAGTTGGTGGGGACAAGTGATGGGGGACCCTACTCTTACGCCATCTTGCCCCACCTTATGATGAGTTATGTTTTTAAGTACTGAGATATATATGTATATATATATTTACTTATTATTATTATTATTATTATTTTCCTTGGACTTAATTCTGTACTCTTTCCTTATTCTAGAATGACAGGAGTCTTCAGCTTGGGGCTAATTCAATGGTGTGGGTTCCAGAAGGCGGGATGCTGCAGATTACAAATAGAATCTTACAAGCTGAAGCTCCAGGTGTCAGTGCCTCAGAAATCATCTACAAAATTACCCAGGACCACCCACAATTCGGTAACTTTTTTTTTCCTTTGTCATGATCTCATGAATGTATACAGCAGTCTTGGACTTGCTTTTCTATGATGCCATGCAGTAAGCTTGTGATTACAATGAAATGGACTTTCTAACACCTCACACATCTCCTTTAAACACAGAATAGTCAAAATAACTGTCATACTGTACAAATAGTTTGTATCAGATGGTATGCTAAGTAATGTAGACCCCTTAGTATATATGAAATCCAAAAAAATTTTTTTAAAGATTTTTATTTATTTATTCATGAGAGATAGGCAGAGACATAGGAAGAGAGAGAAGCAGGCTCCTCACAGGGAGCCCAGTGCTGGACTCCATCCTCTGACCAGGATCATGCCCTGAGCTGAAGGCAGACACTCAACCACTGAGCCATCCAGGCATCCCAAAATCCAAAATTTAAGTTTTAAAATAAGTTCATTTTACAAAAAAAGTAACTTGCTAAAATATAGTTCATTTTAGCATATACACCTAATAATATCAGTTTAGTTTTGAAGCTCAGTCTCTCAAGCTCCACATTATGTCCCTTCTAGAACATCACCGGATTTCTTATGGAGACTTTTAAAGAAAGTTTTACACAAAAATATTTTTAAAGATCTCCATTATTATTACTTCCACTTCCAGCAGGAAGTAGAGTATGAGAACTTGAAATTTTTCCTTCATTATCATCATCGAGAAATGCCAGATAAAAGATAATGAGAATTATAGGGAACTCATGGCTGACCTTCCAAGAATAGAAGGAAATCTACAGGTAGTAAACAGAGAGATTTACTTCTCTGGGCATGAGCAGATGTAATAGCTTCCCTCAAAGGGGTTGTATGTGTCCCAGTAACCCAGAGGCTTGAGATGTAATGTCATGCTGAGATAGAAAGTTAAGATCCTGTATAAAACTGGGACTTTGGAAAGACTTTCAATTAGAGGGACAGAATAGAAAACAAGAAGCACATCCTCTCAGAGAGATGGCAAAGAAATCTACCTGTGTTTCCCAGGGCTCAGAGTGAAGCAAAAAGTCTCCCCTGTTTCTCTTGCAGATCCAGGGTTAAGTTACACTGTGCTCATTTTCTGAAAAACTCAAAGCTGAGACATTCATATGAATGTTAATCTCAGGCTGATGATACTTCTTGGGTCCCTTGCAGAAACTGGTAAAAACTATTGTTGTATGTCTACCCTTAACAGCAGATCACAAGATTCTCACAGCCTAAACCACTGAAGATTAGCTTACAATTCAAAATTACGGAACAGATGAGGAAACAATCCATAGTATCATAAAAAAATGAACAAAATGATTTAAATTCCAAAGATTTCAGGAAGTCTAGGTGGCTCAGTGGTTAAGCATCTGCCTTTGGCTCAGGTCATGATCCCAGCGTCCTGGGATCAAGTCCCGCATCAGGCTTCCTGCATGGAGCCGATTCTCCCTCTGCCTATGTCTCTTCCTTTCTCTCTCTGTCTCTCGTGAATAAACAAATAAAATCTTTAAAAAATAAAATAAAATTCCAAGGATTTCAAACAAATGAGTAATCATTAAAACTATGAAACAAGCATATTAAATGAATTTAAAGACACAAAAGAAGGAATTGAAACTGGTAAGGCAATAACCAAGTACCATACAATAAAATAGGTAGATTTTTTTTTAAGTTTTTATTTATTTATTTGAGAGAACGAGAAGAGTGAACATGACAGAGAGAGAGAGAACACAAGCAGCAGCAAAGGGTAGAGGAATAAGCAGACTCCTTGCTGAGCGAGGAACCTGATGTGGTACTAAGTCCCAGGACCCTGGGATCATGACCTGAGCCAAAGGCAGATGCTTAACCAACTGAGCCATGCAAGCACCCAGGCAGGTAAATTTTTTTTTTTTTTTGGCAGGTAAATTTTTTAAAGAACTACTAGCTCACCTGAAAATGAAAACTATATTCATTACAAGTAAAAAGTTTCTTGGCATGTTAAGTAGCAGAGGAATAATAATCTGCTTTTCCTCTGGGTTACCAAATTTTAAAAATTATGTATTTTCTGCAGTGAGGAGAAAAAGTTAAATTAACTTTTGTGCAGTTTAAAAGTAATTCCAGTGGGGTGCCTGGGCAGCTCAGCCCATTTAGTATCTGATTCTTGATTTCAGCTCAGGTCTTGATCTCAGGGTCCTGAGATGGAGCCCCACACTGAGCTCTGCCCCAAGAGTGTGGGGGTGCTGCTTAAGATTCTTTCTCCATCTACATCTTCCCCTCCCATAATGCCCCCCTCCCGCTCTCTCTCTCTCTCTCTCTCTCAAAAAAAAAAAAAAACTGGAAAAAAAAAAGTAATTCCAATGCCAACAAAGATATTGAAAAGCATAATCTAATCAAAATTAATATGATTATAAAATAGTTGGTCTAGTTGGGGTGTCTTTTATTATAGTTGTACAACTTTGAAGAAGGTAAGTGGATCCCTTTGAGTCTTAGGTTTCTTTGAAAGGTTAGGGTAGGTAAATTAAACCTTTTAAAAATAATTTTAGACTTACTGAAAAGTTGCAAAAATAGTAACAAGAGCCCTTGAATACCCTTAATCTAGCTTCCCTCAATGGTAACATCTTACAGAACAATAGAATAATTTTCAAAACCAGGAAGCTAACATGGATACAATGCTATTAATTAGCCACAGACCTTATTCAACTTTGCCTTATTTTATCCACTGATTTTAAGCTCGATAATGTTAAGTCCTTTTCAGCTCTAAAAATCTTGGAATCATTTAATGTATTAAATTGCTTACCTTTATCTTGATCATTAAAAGCCAAAAAAATTTAATTTCCTAGAGATAGCCCAATATTCCAATATTCTGTGTAAGTATTAAACAGAACAATGCTGAATTAAATCATTTTTAAGCCATTTGAGCTTGATAAATGCGATGTAGGCTTGCCTGTGACCTTTTCCTACTATGACTCTCTTAATTAACTTCTTCCTATGAACATAATCCTCTTTCTGTGTGTTCACAGCCTCCTATTAGTATTAATCAAATCACATTACCCTTTAGAATCACTCAAGAGTGAAAAAGGTGGTGGGAACTGGAAGCCCACTTAACACCAATCTGCTGCATCTGTTGTAGTGGTATCAATTTGTGAAGCCCCTCCCGACTTGCCACCCCAGTTATTATGTCCTCCCTCATCATTTTAGAATGTTCCATTTGGGCTTTAGATTTTTCGTGAAGACCTGACCATGAGCTGAACCAAATGTAAATTGCTTGTGTAGTAAATGCATAAAGGATCCATGTTCCACCACTTGCAGACTCATCACTGTTCTCAAATAAAAGTTTAGAACAGTTGATTAAAACTTACACTTTTAGCTACTTCATAAATTTGAAAGTAAATTTAATGAGATGGTTTTAATGAAGTAACTTAAGTGTCATTTGAGGGAAAATCTGACTTAATCCAGTACATTGCCAGCCCTAAATTATTTAGCATAAGGTAAGAAAGCTTTAGTACAAATTTTCCCAATCCCAATCTCATGGAGAGTCCAGGGAGATTCTAATTCTTCATATTTACCAAATTTTCCCTTCTGAAGTCTTGATTAAACTATATAGACTTCAGTATTAAGGAAATCCCAAGTAGATATTATTTAGTTTCTTAACCTAGATTGTTTTTTATTTTTTATTTTTTTAAATTAATTTTTATTGGTGTTCAATTTACCAACATACAGAAAAACACCCAGTGCTCATCCCGTCAAGTGTCCACCTCAGTGCCCGTCACCCATTCCCCTCCAACACCCGCCCTCCTCCCCCCTTCCACCACCCCTAGTTCGTTTCCCCGAGTTAGGAGTCTTTATGTTCTGTCTCCCTTCCTGATATTTCCCAACATTTCTTTTCCCTTCCTTTATATTCCCTTTCACTATTATTTATATTCCCCAAATGAATGAGAACATACACTGCTTGTCCTTCTCCGATTGACTTATTTCACTCAGCATAATACCCTCCAGTTCCATCCACGTTGAAGCAAATGGTGGGTATTTGTCGTTTCTAATCGCTGAGTAATATTCCATTGTATACATAAACCACATCTTCTTTATCCATTCATCTTTCGATGGACACCGAGGCTCCTTCCACAGTTTGGCTATTGTGGCCATTGCTGATAGAAACATCGGGGTGCAGGTGTCCCGACGCTTCGTTGCATCTGAATCTTTGGGGTAAATCCCCAACAGTGCAATTGCTGGGTCGTAGGGCAGGTCTATTTTTAACTCTTTGAGGAACCTCCACACAGTTTTCCAGAGTGGCTGCACCAGTTCACATTCCCACCAACAGTGTAAGAGGGTTCCCTTTTCTCCGCATCCTCTCCAACATTTGTTGTTTCCTGCCTTGTTAATTTTCCCCATTCTCACTGGTGTGAGGTGGTATCTCATTGTGGTTTTGATTTGTATTTCCCTGATGGCAAGTGATGCAGAGCATTTTCTCATGTGCATGTTGGCCATGTCCATGTCTTCCTCTGTGAGATTTCTCTTCATGTCTTTTGCCCATTTCATGATTGGATTGTTTGTTTCTTTGGTGTTGAGTTTAATAAGTTCTTTATAGATTTTGGAAACTAGCCCTTTATCTGATATGTCGTTTGCAAATATCCTCTCCCATTCTGTAGGTTGTCTTTTAGTTTTTTTGACTGTATCCTTTGCTGTGCAAAAGCTTCTTATCTTGATGAAGTCCCAATAGTTCATTTTTGCTTTTGTTTCTTTTGCCTTTGTGGATGTATCTTGCAAGAAGTTACTGTGGCCGAGTTCAAAAAGGGTGTTGCCTGTGTTCTCCTCTAGGATTTTGATGGACTCTTGTCTCACATTTAGATCTCTCATCCATTTTGAGTTTATCTTTGTGTATGGTGAAAGAGAGTGGTCCAGTTTCATTCTTCTGCATGTAGATGTCCAATTTTCCCAACACCATTTATTGAAGAGACTGTCTTTCTTCCAATGGATAGTCTTTCCTCCTTTATCGAATATTAGATGACCATACATTTCAGGGTCCACTTCTGGGTTCTCTATTCTGTTCCATTGATCTATGTGTCTATTTTTGTGCCAGTACCACACTGTCTTGATGACCACAGCTTTGTAGTACAACCTGAAATCTGGCATTGTGATGCCCCCAGCTATGGTTTTCTTTTTTAAAATTCCCCTGGCTATTCGGGGTCTTTTCTGATTCCACACAAATCTTAAAATAATTTGTTCTAACTCTCTGAAGAAAGTCCATGGTATTTTGATAGGGATTGCATTAAACGTGTAAATTGCCCTGGGTAACATTGACATTTTCACAATATTAATTCTGCCAATCCATGAGCATGGAATATTTTTCCATCTCTTTGTGTCTTCCTCAATTTCTTTCAGAAGTGTTCTATAGTTTTTAGGGTATAGATCCTTCACCTCCTTGGTAAGGTTTATTCCTAGGTATCTTATGCTTTTGGGTGCAATTGTAAATGGGATTGACTCCTTAATTTCTCTTTCTTCAGTCTCATTGTTAGTGTATAGAAATGCCATTGATTTCTGGGCATTGATTTTGTATCCTGCCACGCTACCAAATTGCTGTATGAGTTCTAGCAATCTTGGGGTGGAGGCTTTTGGGTTTTCTATGTAGAGTATCATGTCATCGGCGAAGAGGGAGAGTTTGACTTCTTCTTTGCCAATTTGAATGCCTTTAATGTCTTTTTGTTGTCTGATTGCTGAGGCGAGGACTTCCAGAACTATGTTGAACAGCAGTGGTGAGAGTGGACATCCCTGTCTTGTTCCTGATCTTAGGGGAAAGGCTCCCAGTGCTTCCCCATTGAGAATGATATTTGCAGTGGGCTTTTCGTAAATGGCTTTTAAGATGTCAAGGAAAGTTCCCTCTATCCCAACACTCTGAAGTGTTTTGATCAGGAATGGATGCTGTATTTTGTCAAATGCTTTCTCTGCATCCAATGAGAGGATCATATGGTTCTTGGTTTTTCTCTTGCTGATATGATGAATCACATTGATGGTTTTACGAGTGTTGAACCAGCCTTGTGTCCCAGGGATAAATCCTACTTGGTCATGGTGAATAATTTTCTTAATGTGTTGTTGGATCCTATTGGCTAGTATCTTGTTGAGAATTTTTGCATCCATGTTCATCAGGGATATTGGTCTGTAATTCTCCTTTTTGGTGGGGTCTTTGTCTGGTTTCGGAATTAAGGTGATGCTGGCCTCATAGAACGAATTTGGCAGTACTCCATCTCTTTCTATCTTTCCAAACAGCTTTAGTAGAATAGGTATGATTTCTTCTTTAAACGTTTGATAGAATTCCCCTGGGAAGCCATCTGGCCCTGGAGTCTTGTGTCTCGGGAGGTTTTTGATGACTGCTTCAATTTCCTCCCTGGTTATTGGCCTGTTCAGGTTTTCTATTTCTTCCTGCTCCAGTTTTGGTAGTTTGTGGCTTTCCAGGAATGCATCCATTTCTTCTAGATTTCCTAATTTATTGGCATACAGCTGTTCATAATATGTTTTTAGAATCGTTTGTATTTCCTTGGTGTTGGTAGTGATCTCTCCTTTCTCATTCATGATTTTATTAATTTGAGTCTTCTCTCTCTTCTTTTTAATAAGGTTCGCTAATGGTTTATCTATCTTATTAATTCTTTCAAAGAACCAACTCCTGGTTCTGTTGATCTGTTCCACAGTTCTTTTGGTCTCGATATCATTTAGTTCTGCTCGAATTTTAATTAACTGTCTTCTTCTGCTGGGGGTGGGGTCCATTTGTTGCTTTTTCTCTAGTTCCTTTATGTGTAAGGTGAGCTTTTGAATTTGAGTTCTTTCCAGTTTTTGAATGGATGCTTGTATTGCGATGTATTTCCCCCTCAGGACTGCTTTTGCTGCGTCCCAAAGATTTTGAACGGTTGTATCTTCATTCTCATTAGTTTCCATGAATCTTCTCAATTCTTCCTTAATTTCCTGGTTGACCTTTTCATCTTTTAGCAGGATGGTCCTTAACCTCCATGTGTTTGTGGTCCTTCCAAACTTCTTGTTGTGATTAAGTTCTAATTTCAAGGCATTATGGTCTGAGAATATACAGGGGACTATCCCGATCTTTTGGTATTGGTTCAGACCCGATTTGTGACCCAGTATGTGGTCCATTCTGGAGAAAGTTCCATGTGCACTTGAGAAGAATGTGTATTCAGTTGAGTTTGGATGTAAAGTTCTGTAGATATCTGTGAAATCCATCTGGTCTAGTGTATCATTTAAAGCTCTCGTTTCTTTGGATATGTTGTGCTTAGAAGACCTATCTAGTATAGAAAGAGCTAGATTGAAATCACCAAGTATAAGTGTATTATTATCAAAGTATTTCTTCAGTTTGGTTATTAATTGGTTTAAATATTTGGCAGCTCCCACATTTGGGGCATATATATTGAGAATTGTTAAGTCTTCTTGTTGGATAGATCCTTTGAGTATGAGATAGTGTCCCTCTTCATCTCTCACTATAGTCTTCAGGGTAAATTTTAATTTATCTGATATAAGGATGGCTACCCCTGCTTTCTTTTGAGGACCATTTGAATGGTAAATGGTTCTCCAACCTTTTATTTTCAGGTTGTAGGTGTCCTTCTGTCTAAAATGAGTCTCTTGTAGACAGCAAATAGATGGGTCCTGCTTTTTAATCCAGTCTGAAACCCTGCGCCTTTTGATGGGGTCATTAAGCCCATTCACGTTCAGAGTTACTATTGATAGATATGAGTTTAGTGTCATCATATCTATTCAGTCCTTGTTTTTGTGGATTGTTCCACTGAACTTCTTCTTAAAGGGGAGTTTTAAGAGTCCCCCTTAAAATTTCTTGCAGAGCTGGTTTGGAGGTTACATATTCTTTCAGTTCCTGCCTGTCTTGGAAGCTCTTTATCTCTCCTTCCATTTTGAATGAAAGCCTTGCTGGATAGAGTATTCTTGGTTGCATGTTCTTCTCATTTAGGACCCTGAATATATCCTGCCAGCCCTTTCTGGCCTGCCAGGTCTCTGTGGAGAGGTCTGCTGTTACCCTAATATTCCTCCCCATAAAAGTCAGGGACTTTTTTTCTCTTGCTGCTTTAAGGATCTTCTCCTTATCTTTGGGATTTGCAAGCTTCACTATTAAATGTCGAGGTGTTGATCGGGTTTTGTTGATTTTAGGGGGGGATCTCTCTATTTCCTGGATCTGAATGCCTCTTTCCCTTCCCAGATTCGGAAAGTTTTCAGCTAGGATTTGTTCAAATACATATTCTGGCCCTCTGTCCCTTTCGGCGCCCTCGGGAACCCCAATTAAACGTAGGTTTTTCTTCCTCAGGTTGTCATTTATTTCCCTTAATCCTCATGGTCTTTTAATTGCCTGTCTCTTTTTTCCTCAGTTTCCCTCTTTGCCATCAGCTTGTCTTCTATGTCACTCACTCGTTCTTCCACCTCGTCAAGCCTCGTCGTTAGGACTTCTAGCTTGGATTGTATCTCATTTAATTGATTTTTAATTTCTGCCTGATTGGATCTCAATTCTGCAGTCATGAAGTCTCTTGAGTCCTTTATGGTTTTTTCTAGAGCCACCAGTAGCTGTATAATAGTGCTTCTGAATTGGCTTTCTGACATTGAATTGTAATCCATATTTTGTAACTCTGTGGGAGAGAGGGCTGTTTCTGATTCTTTTTTTTGAGGTGAGGTTTTCCTTCTAGTCATTTTGCTCAGTGCAGAGTGGCCAAAACCAAGTTGTATTGGGAAAAGGAGAAAAAGAGAGAGAAGGAAAGAAAAGAGAAAAAGAAAAAAGAGAAAGAAGAAAAAAAGGGGGGGAAAAGAGAAGAAAAAGAAAGAAAGGAGAAAAAAGAAAAAAAGGGGGGGTGGGGGACGCAATCAGAAATCAAGAAGAAAGAGAGAAAAGAAAAAAAAAAAAGCACAAAACAAAACAAAAAAAACACGGGGGAGTATCTTCCGATTCTGTGTTCTTTAAGTCCCTTGACTTCCCTTGGAACTTGTCCCTCTAGCTGGTCTTCTGGGGGAGGGGCCTGCTGTGCTGATTCTCAGGTGTTAGCACTTGGGGGAGCTGCTCTGCCCCTGCCTGGTGCAGGGCTCAGTGGGGGTTGTTCACCCCGTGAGGCCCCGGGAGGAAGCCACAGTGGCGGGGGCAGCTCTGGGACCCTGAAGTCAGCCCCCGCAGTAGCTCCGGGGCTCTCCGTCTGCAGGGCCTGGAGGCTCCCAGGCGGGGCCGCTGATCTGCTCAGTTCCAGGCAGGAGCGTCCTCGCTGTCCTGGGCCCTCCCGGTCTCTGCCTGTCCCGGGGGGAGGCCGGATCCTGGGCTGTGTCCCGGCGCCCTGTGCTCCGGGGCCTGCGCTGTTGGATTCGCGCTCCCGGCGGTGCAGCCTCCTCCGCGGAGCCGCCGCCCGAGCCCCTCCGAGCTGTTCCCGGAGTCGCGCCGCCCCCTCCGGGCTGAGGTTCTTCCTCCGCCTGAGCCGCCGCTGCCGAGCTGCTCCCGGAGCCGCGCCGCCCCCTCCGCGGAGCTTCTTCCTCCGCCCGAGCCGCCGCCGCTGAGCTGTTCCCGGAGCCGCGCCGCCCCCTCCGCGGAGCTTCTTCCTCCGCCGAGCCGCCGCCGCTGAGCTGTTCCCGGAGCCGCGCAGCCCCCTCCGCGGAGCCGCCGCCCGAGCCCCTCCGAGCTGCTCCGGGGCCCGCCGAGCGCTGCAGCCCTTAGGGAGCTCGGCGCACTCTCCCGGGGCGCAGTTCCTCTGTTACTGTCCCAGGGAGCCCGAGGGCATCCCCGCCCTCCTGGGGATCCTGCTCCAATTCCCCGGGAGGCCTTTCCCCCGGGAAGGTCGGTGCAGCTCCTGCTCCTCCGGGACGGGGCTCTCCTGTCCTGGGGACACTCGCCCCGGCCTCAGCCCGGCTCCTCGCGGGGCCCCTCCCCCTCGGAGGTCTTTTGTCTTTATTTCTTTTTCCCCGTCTTCCTACCTTGATAGAAGCGCGAACTCTTCTCACTGGAGCGTTCCAGCTGGTCTCTCTTTAAATCTCAGGCTGAATTCGTAGATTTTCAGGATGATTTGAATGTTTTCTAGGTAATTTGTTGAGGACAAGTGACTTGGAGACCCTACTCTGCCGCCATCTTGCCCCTCCTTCTAGATTGTTTTTTAAACCTGGATTTCCATATATTTAAAGGTTCAGCTCCTTGTATTTGTCATAATAAAGTGGAGGTGAAGTACTGCACAAAAGCTCTCTCTCACCTTGCTAGGGTGAACCCCACAAAGTCCTGATATTTCTCCCTTTTGCATCATGGGCTTGTCACAAAGGCACAGCCGACCCTGTGCTGAATTTCCCTCCATCCTGCTTGTCCATCAGTGACATTGATACCCTTCCTGTCAATAGGTGATTCTTAGATCCCTCCCCATTTCTCACCCATCAGAACCACAAGGTCCAGTTGTTGCTTCTCCTTACTTGTGACTCTCATGTCTGTTTATTTCTTTCCAATCTTAACTTCTGTTGCTTTAGCTCAGGCCCCCATCAGTCATCTGGATTTTGCAGTAGTCTCACAATTGATCAAACTGCCTACATAAATATTATTATTGCCATGTTTATAAAATAAAGTTAAGCCTCTTTAACAGGTCTTTCTTAGTCTCCCCTATTCTGATCACATAGGTTTTGTGTTCTAAGTCCACATGGCCAGCTGATCTGAGCTGGGGGTGGGGGGCTGATCTCAGGAATAGGAACTGCATCTTGCTTACCTTTGAATCCCCATCCCTGAAAGGTCTAGCATGATCGCTAGCACCTAACAGGTATTCAGTCACTGTTAACTGAATTGAAATTGATAGAATTAGTCAATATCCTATAGTTCTTGTTAATCTGCATAATATGGCAGTTTTTTTTAAATCTGAAAAACAGGTTTATTTCATTGGCCTTGTTAGAAAAATTCTGCTTAGTTTTCTATTATAAAGAAAAATACCTAGGAAATTAGCATTTGAATAATTTGTATTTTGCTACTCTCCACATTTTCATTGTTAGGAATCTACTTTCAGAATATTTTGCAGGTGTACTCACATTCCTAAACAATCTACATCCTGGAAAAGCATGTTTGTTATGCACAGAGGTAGAGCCAGGAGAGATGGCTAATGGGATTTGTGACTTAGGTATAAATGAGAAACAAAACCAAAAAGAAACTAGAGTGAGTTGATGCTATACATGATTTTATAAAGAAGACTATTGATATTTTTTTCCTTACTTCAATATTTCATTGCCATCCAGGGTATTCTCATTTTGAATATAAATTTGGTGCATATAAATATTAGAAGGGGTATTTTCTTCATGTAAGAAAATTGCTCTAGTGTAATCAAAGTGTGTTTTCAATTGTCCAATATGTCCTGTGTACTTAGTGTACTAAGATCTGGGTATCATGCTAGAGAACCTCTCCCTCGCCTCCCACTCCCTTCCTCTTCTATTCCTTTTACCATCTGAGTGGTAGGGAGGCTTTTTTCATTTTTTGGGGGGGGGGGGCTTTTTTCAGATTTATTATTAGATGCATTTTCATAAGAACATGGCTTCTGTTTTTAGCATCTCATCCATTCTCCTGTTTGGTCTACATGTGAGA
This sequence comes from Vulpes vulpes, assembly GCF_048418805.1. Taxonomy (NCBI): domain Eukaryota; kingdom Metazoa; phylum Chordata; class Mammalia; order Carnivora; family Canidae; genus Vulpes; species Vulpes vulpes. The sequence goes on along the minus strand of NW_027325780.1, from coordinate 2,125,286 downwards.
GGATATTATCATAGTGAAATTTTAATTGTTTCTATAACACCTCTTTGCAATCTCACTTTAAGAAGATAGTGGGAAAAAAAAAAAGAAGATAGTGGCTTCAGGTGAAAACAAGTGATGGAAACAGATTGGTGGTGCTGTCATTTAGATTTAGGTTTCCTTGCTTCAATTCTAATAAAGTCTAGGGAATGACAGGGGAGAAAATAAAATCAGTTATTTAGGAGGGGAGATACTGGACTATGAACACAGAATAATTGTGACTGGAAACAGTTTCACGACCCAGAATATGAGATTCGGATTCAAATCTCAACTCCTTCAAATACCATTTGTGAACTTGAAGAAGTTAATGAACTTCTCTGAGCCTGAAGAACTTTCTTTAAACGTAGATAGACATCTTCAGAAGGATCAAATAACATATTGATAAGGATGACCAACATTCTTTTTAAGTACCCATGAAGTATGTACTGTTCTCATTTTACCAATAGGAATAGAGGCTTAGAAAGCCTACATACTGTCACGCAGCTGGACATGGACCTGAGTTTGAGCCATCACATAATGTGCTTCACACAGGCCTCCCATATGCATCTTAGGGCCAGCTATCATTATTCTCATTGTATAGAATTCTCCCAAGAATAACTCTCTCTGGGTTTTTTCAAATTTCCCATTGTGTTTACCAAAAACTTCCTGGTTAGAAAGCATTTTCTGCTACATAGAAAGTTGTAAGTAGAAACGAATCTACCTAGTGCCCCATATTTGAGTATTTGTTTGCTGTATTCATGATTTTTTTTAAGAAATTTATTCATGAGAGACACAGAGAGAGAGGCAGAAACATAGGCAGAGGGAGAAGCAGGCTCCATGCAAGGAGCCCAATATGGGACTCGATTCCAGGACCTTGGGATCACACCCTGAACCAAAGGCAGACGCTCAATCACTGAGCTACCCAGGCATCCCTGTATTCATGATTTTAATGTGATTTAATAGATGTAGTCAGTAACTTCATATGTGAACTGCCCTTGAATTACTTTTAGTGTTTTTTAGCTGACAGACTGGGAATTCTGTATCTGAAGGTGAATTTGATGATGTCTGTTGAATTCTGTGTTAACATACTTTCCTTCACCGTAGATTAAAAATAAAGAAGTTCATAATTTCTGTTAAAAAAAAAAAGGAGTTGAGAGCTCTGACTTACTTTTACATTTCCCAGAGATCCTTACTAACTCTGTGGCTTTCCTAGGAGAGGTGGTCCTTCTGGTTGATATGCCTGCAGACAGCCCCACAGGAGAAGGGCAGCACCTGCCTGATGGGAGGACAGCAACTCCTACCAGCACCTTTACCCAGCAAGACATCAATGAAGGCATTGTGTGGTACAGGCACTCAGGAGTCCCAGCCCAGAGTGACTCCTTCAGCTTTCAGGTACCCTCTGCTTCTGACTGACATCTTTTCTGATGTCTGGGTGTTCTGAGGAAAACCATCCTACTGTTATTTTCAACAATTCATGTCATTTTCTATGTTGCCTGGAAATCACATTTGGGGGAAGAACAAATGCAATTAATAGTATTGAGAGATTTTTTTAATCTGCTGATTCAGTCTTACAGTATCTCTACAAGCAGAGTCATTTCCATAACTCAGAGCTTATAATAGATAATGGATGGTAAAGTGTTTAGAAAAAAAAAGGTTTTAAAATATTAAGATGCCAAATGGAGGAAAACAAGATTTCTTTTTTCAGATGTTTTTGGACCATTTACCATCTCATGAGAAGATCATAGACTTAGCAACCAAACCCAGTGGGTTCATATTTCAGTTTTGTCATGCACAACTTTGGGAAAATTACTTTGGCGAAATGCTTGGGCTTCATTTTTCTCATCTGTAAAGTAAAACTACTATGAGGATTTAATGAGTTAATACCTATGGAACATGTAGAATACTACCTGTCACTATGTACAAGTTTGTTACTACCATTTATAAAGATTGCTTAAATACCAGTGCTGTAGACTGAATGTCTGTGTCCCTCTCAGATGCATATGTTGAAATCCTACCCCCTTCCTATGTAATGGTATAAGGACATAAGACCCTTGGTAGGTGATTAGAATTAGAAGAGGTCATAAGGGCTGTGCTCTCATGAATGGGATTAGTACACTTACAGGAGTCCCGAGAGAGCTTGCTCCCCTTCCCTGCTCCCTGCCATGGGGATGCAGAAGTCAGTGGTCTGCGGCCCAGAAAAGAGCCCTCACCAGAACCTGACCATGCTGGCACCCTGATCCAGACTTCTAGTCTCCAGAACTGCAAGAAATAATTTATTGTTGTTGTTGTTTATGAGCTACTCAATTAATGTATTTTTGTTATGATAGCCTGACAAATGAAGACAAACAGACCATACGGAGGCTGTGAATAAATTGAAGAACAAGAAATTATACTGGGCACGTTCTCTGGCACTTAGCAAATATAATTAGAAATTAATAATAAAACGGTAAACACAAAGCTCAAGCCATTTAGAATTTTTAAAATAGTCTCCTAAATAATTACTAGTTCTAAAAGGAAATCAAAATGGCAAACTATTAAGAAATGTTGATGAGGAAGAAATAACTTATCAAAACTTAAATGCCGTGGATGAAAGAATACTCAGAAGAAAATTGGTGGCCTCAAGCTCTTATCGTTGAGCAGAAAAACATGAAAATAAATGGACTAACTGAAGCTACAGAACCACAAGGAAAACCTAAGGAAAGCAAAAGGAAGGAATTCATAGAGATAAGCAGATGAATTGATTCAGTATAAAATGTGAGAATTGATAATGAGTACAAAATCTGAATCTTTGGAAAAACCAATAAAATTAGACAAACCTCTGTCAAGGGCAATATGGAAATAAAGAATTGAATAGAAGTACAAAGGAATGAGGAACTTTGAATGAGAAACAGATTGAAACATACATACAGGAAAGAATTTGGAAAGATGTCAGAGAAACTATAAAGAAGCATTGGTGGTAGTGATCAGCCAAAGCAGGGTCACAGAGTCTCTGAATCTGAGACTTTTCTTTCGTCCAGGAATCCAACTGGGAATAAACTGCCATGATAGTTCACCATGTTAAAATTACCATCCATACCATGCATTCTGTTTCTGATGCCTGGTGTGCACATCTTCATTGCCTGACTAATTTATATTGTGTAAAAGATTTACTTTTCCAGGGAGCAGATTGAACTAAACTTGGAAAGCATTAAAATGAGTTTATACTGAGCATACTGAATGTCCAATGACTGGGTAAGCCTTCATATGCCCTTTGCCAAATTAACATTTTCATTTTTAGCACCTAGGGATTACACAGTCCTTAAAGAATGTGTCAGAATGGAGGCAAAGACCTCAATCATAAGAAGACACCTAGAATCCTCAGATCTGCTTTTGCATTTATAGATGTCAGGATGAAGAACATTCTCAATATCAAGCACTTCCTTGGAAAGCAAGTCTCAGTACTTGCTTAAAATGATATTTGATTGCTTTTGCAAGTTGGTTACTAAATGGATAATTATAAAAAAGCAAAAGTTATTGATTTTTTAAAAAAAAACTCTAGAATTTTTAACATTATTGAACATTATTACTTAGAAAGTGGTTCCCTCTGGAGAGTCTTCATACATTTTACTCAAGGTGTGTTTAGAACTCCTACCTGAAATCTTCTTCAAAATCTATGGGATTTTCTTTAGAATATCCTCAGTAGTGACACTATATCACCTGTGGAAGTTGATTTTAAAAAAATAATCAAAGAGGGATCCCTGGGTGGCGCAGTGGTTGGGCGCCTGCCTTTGGCCCAGGGCACGATCCTGGAGACCCGGGATCGAATCCCATGTCAGGCTCCCGGTGCATGGAGCCTGCTTCTCCCTCTGCCTGTGTTTCTGCCTCTCTCTCTCTCTCTCTCTCTCTCTCTCTCTGTATGACTATCATAAATAAATAAAAAAAAAATTAAAAAAAAAAAATCAAAGAGCTAAAAGTCAACCAATCTTACCAGTCATGTCTGGTAAGAAAAAGAGTAGTAATTATTTTTGGTTAAAACAGGGAGCAATTATGAAGTAACAAGCTCAGTTTTCTTACATGATTTGTGAACTCTCTCTGAAGGCATTCCAAGAAGTACATTTTGAACACTGACAGCATCTTTATTGCAAATGTGAAACAACTCTCTGAGATTATGTTCTCCTGGATGTAAAAGTTTTGGTGTGTTTTTAAAGTCTCATTGTTTTATAGGCTTACTTCATATTTTGATTTGAAATGACAACAAGACACTGTAGCTCTGTGCTAAAATAAATGGTTGCAACTTCTCTCATTCATCATGTTAGTGTCCCTAAAGAATTTTAAACTAAGAAAGATGTTGTTCTAATGATTTTTCTCTCTTCTCTTCTCTTTTCTTTCTTTAAAGCAGAAAATGTAATACAATGAGTTGCATGGATTTAATTCCATTTTAATATTGGTGTGCTGTCATGAGTCATCAATGCATCCCATCTGTTACTTTGCACATAAAATTTGGGACTTATGTATTGCAAGTGGCATTAAAAAAAATAGAGCATGGCATAGTGAGAAGAAAACATGCATATTTGCATCATTTGGGGCATGGGAAGGAACTCTGGTTTTGGTATATTCGGATCATGTTGAGATAGCCTTAGGAATGTGGTATGAAAAGAATAGCATATTTCACAGCAGTATCTTTACTAAGGAAGCTAGAAGTAATTCCCTTGCTTAGTAATATGTCCACATTTCACTACCTACACAGTGTTCCATTCTTTTTCTTCAAAAGATAGAGCATATTTTCCCCTTTCCTAAGTTTCTAAAGCTTCCAAATTGGGCCATCTTCATCAGTAGGAACATCATGAAACTGCTGGCCTGTTTAAATACCAACTCTTATTGACTTTATGACTTTGATACCTTGCTTAACTTTTTTGACTTTTGGTCTTCTTGTCTTTAAAATAGGAGATAACATCTACTTTGTAAGCAGTAAGATGACTTTTGAAAAGTAGGTAGTACATGCTGAGCTCATAAGAGATGCTCACTAAATTATAACTATTGTTATCAAATTATTCATAATGACACACAATAAGATATCTTCTTGAAAACATGTAGATATTCCACAACTTGATCTACAGTTCTCTGATGTGATCAAGAGAGAAGACAGTTTTTCTGTTGGCCATATCTTAAGAAGACATAGAGTAATGACTGCTATTCCTGCCTTTTTCTCAGAATTGACAGAACCCTTCCCCCTCACATGGAATTATTGCAACTGTGCATAGCAACTCTTGTAGCCAGCCTAAGGTGGAGCAGATAACAGGGAGGAGGGGTTTAAGGGGAGCAACTCAGAAGCACTGAGGGAGGGGAGGAGCTAGCTACATAGGCAAAGCATCATTTTTCAGCATTACTGAAACAAGAAAAGGTTGATTTTGCTGACCACTCTTCTAGTTGTAAATGATATTAATCTCACTTTACAGTGATGAGGCTGAGATTTGTCGCTTATAATCTAGGTGTAGGTATCTGTGCTGGGTAAAGTTTAAAGAAGTAGAATAAAAGTCACACATATAACGTGTTACATATGCTCATAATGAGACATATAGCTATCAAAAATTATGTTTTCAAGAATGTTTAGTGATATAAGAAAACATCATAGAATTGTTAGAAATGTAAAACTCATACTTGTATATAAAGTTTCACATTTGCATAGAAAATAGACTAAACTAGAATGCATCAATATGTTAATAACTACTATGTCTACTTAGTGAAATTCTAGATTTTTTATTTCTTTTGTATTTCCCTGAATTTTTAGAACTGCCTAAGATGATTACATATTTTTTATAATCCATAAAACACTAGCATTAAAATATGAAGAGCAGAATGGAAATTATAATGCAAAAGCACAGAGAATTCAAAGACAGATGGTTTAAAGGGGGATAAAGAAACATGCACAAACATGCTGTGCCCAAAGGATGAGAGACTCACCAGTATGATATTTCTTTTCAGGTGTCCAGTGCCTCAGATGCCCATACACATCTGGAGAACCACATGTTCAACATCGCGATCTTACCACAGACACCTGAAGCACCTAAACTCTCTCTGGGAGCATCTCTCCATATGACTGTGAGTTGGGTGGGAGGGCTCCTCCTGCTTGCAGGAGACTCGCTGATGGGGCTTGATGGAATATCCTGCTTTTATATCTGGAGAATGCCTGGCTCAGGATGCAGACTCGGGGGCCAACAATAACCAGCCTTGAGAACATATTTCTCATTAACTTGAAAAGGAAACTTAAAATTCCAGAGTGAAAGGAAGGTTACATGGAATCCACCACAACCTCCCATCCATTGCTTCTGTCCTTTTTATAGCATCCCAGATGGTTCACGGGGCCTCTCTTTGCATAGATGGAAGAGGTTTCAAGCTCATTTCTATTTAATCAATACCATTTTGGCATAATTGTTCAGTCAGTTATGGCTCCACCTAGCTGGAAAAACTGTTACTCTATGTCTTAGAAGCCCAATGAGAAAATTTTGTTTTTGTTTTTCTATTACAAAAGTCTCCTGGAGAAGGTAATGCTTTGCTGTATCCAAAGACATAAGTACTAATTATCCAAGTGAAAATTTGAGGGGCAAGTTGGAAGGAAGGGAGGGATTAAGGTGAAGGGTACCACCAGATGTAAGAACAGTGCCTACAAAGACACAGAAGTGAAAGACAATGTGATGGTTGGGACAATTGCAAACAGTTCAATAAGACTGGAGGACTTAAGGAGGCAGAGGAGGAGTAGTCAGGAGGTGGAGGTTCATAAGCTAGATCACAGAAGGTCTTGTGTGCTGTGGAGGAAGGAGTGTGGGTACATGGAAAGGTTTGAAGCAAGGTGACAGCTAAATTAGTACATGATGCTTAGTTCAGACAATTAGCAACCCCACTGTTCCCTATATCTAGGGGGTATGTAAGCCAGAACCCCTGTTCTAGACAGAGCCACAAGGATATAAGACCTTGTAAATTGATCATTAAGATTCACATTTTTGTTAGCACCCACATAATTACACTCCAAAGTAGTGTATCAGCTGTGAGCCACAACAAAGAGAGCAGCTATAGTTTTAGAAATTATGGGTCTGGGGCATGACAGAGACATAAAGGGGGAAACAAAGTTTTTAATGAATAGCTGGTATCGGCATTTCTGCCATAAACCATAATTTAAAGAAATCATAATTCAGCAGCATTATAAAGTCTATAATTCATCATTCTGACTGGAGGAACTCGGATCAGAATTTTCTCTAAACTGTAAAGAAAAATGTGCATACACACTTCTTGCCAAATGCTAATGCAGTGTTATTTTGAGTTTAGAGGAAAAGAATGGGCCAGGAGCCAATGAAGATGGCGCCCTTCCTACTATGTTGTTGTGGACCTCCAGGGACTCCTTAAGTTACTTAACCTTTAGGGTCTCAGGCTGCATGTTTGTAAATTAGATCTGTCCTGTATAATTTAGGATATCACAAAGGTGAATTTACTGTAAAATGTGATTAGCCCACTCTTTTATTCCTTAAAATATACAGTTTATATTTCTTTTGACATTAATTAGGGCCATTACTAGAGGATATACCTGTCATCTGTGACAAAAACATTTTCTATTCAGTGGCTTGGATTCCTCCAAGCACAGGTTTTACCCATATTTGATAAATACATATGAATATATATGCTAAATACATACATGGTGTATTCATATATGTGTTTAAGGATAGGACTCCACTTCTCCAGTCATTCAGTCATTCAAATCAATACATCTGAGCCCCTAATCTATCCCAACTGCTATGAAACACATTGGAAATTCAATGACTAGAAAACATAGTCTCTGTTCTCAAGGAACATAGAGTCTAAAACAAGCAAATACGTAAGCAATGACAGTACAGTGATAAATGCCATGATATGATACACAAGCAGAGTCCCAATATGGAAGCAAATAGGAAGATACCTAGTCCAATAGGGCATGGGAAAGGTCATGGAAGGCTTCCTCTTGGAGGTCAACTGAGCTAGTTGAAGTGTAAATTATGAGCATGGTCTCAACTTTCAGCCTACATTAGGATCACCTGTAGGGTTTGTTAGATCACAGATTGCCGAAGCCCGCTCCAGAATTGTCTAATTTAGTAGGTCTGGTCTAGGGCTGAGAATTTGCATTTCTAACAAGTTCCCATATGATACTGTTGCTTCTGGTCCACTAACTACACTTGAAACCCCATTTATCTGGCCTACAAATAGGGGGAAATTCATTCCAGGCAAAGGAGCAGCAGGTGAAAAAAAGTTAGAGACACAGGAGAATGTGACATGTTTGAGGAATTACAGAGAGTTCAGTTGGCCAGAGCATAAATCCCTAGGTGAAAAAGAAACAAGAAATGAGAGTCAGATCATAGAGGACCTTACAGATAAGATGAAGAGTTTCTATTTTGTCCTGAAAGGCTGTTGGGGCAGGTAGGATGTTGAAAGATTCATAGCAGAGAGGGGACATGATCAGATTTTCAATTTAGGAAGATCATTCTGGCTGTAGTATAAAGAACACTGCATATGGGTTCCAGACAGAGAACAAGGAGCCGAGAAATAGGCTGTTACAGTCATCTAGAACAAGAAGGATTGGTAGCATGAACCCCATACAGTGGCAATAAGGATTAAGAGGTAGTAAAATCTCAAAAAGAAACTGCCACACCCATGTATATTGCAGCATTATGCATAGTGTCTAAGAGGCAGAAGCATCCTAAATGCCCTTCAGGCAATAAAGAAAGAAAGTATGTTATATACAACAATGGAATATTATTCAATCTTAAAGAAGGAAATCCTGCCATGCTACAGTATGTATGAACCTTAAAGACATTACCCTAAAAGTGAAATAAGCCAGTCACAAAAGGACAAATACTGCATGATTCCATTTATGTAAGCTATCTAAAGTAGTAAAACTTTTAGAAACTGAAAGTGGAATAGTAGTTGCTCCTGCAGGGGTGGAGGTAGAAGTAGGGAGAGGGAAAATGGGGAGTTCCTTTTGTTCCATAATATAGTCAGTTTTGTAAGATGAAAACATTCTAGACATCTGTTCCACAACAATGTGTATATAGTTAACACTACTGTGCGCTTAAAAGTGGTTAAGATGGTAAAAAAAAAAATAGGGAGAGATTGAAAGATATTTAGAAACATAGTGGTCAATTGGATATAGGAAGAGGGTAAAACAGCCCAGTTTCTAAATAAGTAAAGGTGCCATTCATTGAGATCAGGGATGTATGAGGACATTCGAGGGAGGGGGAGAAATGGAAGACATGATGAGTTCAGTGGACTGCACTTATAAAAGATGTGCCTATTAAAGGCTGGCAGACGGTCAGTAGATATTCTCTGTGGGAGATAAACCTCTGAGAATAATTAATGGCAAGTAGTGGTTTAATCCTCAGGCCTGAGATTCCCCAGGAAGATTGCACAGAGTAAAAAGCAACATATGCCTGCCTAAATGGAAATTTGTTCTGTGGCCTTTCTGTTCTGCTCTTTTTCATCAAATCTGATTCTTTAAATGGTATTTTATGATTGTTTGCAGTGTTCCATCAGAATTATGTGCATGCAAACATATATAAGATGTATACATATATGTATAATATTATAAGATATGTACCTATATATAAACATGTGAGATGTATACATTTAGGATAAATATCAAATTTGGGTAAGGAAATCTGTAAACATGCATATTTACTAATAGATAGCATAACATAATGTGAGATTTGGCAAATATGTTAATAGATTTACATCAACTCAGTTTTCCAAGTAATCATCCACCGTTTGACTTAGAAGATCCTTAAGTATAAAATCTTTAACTAATTAATCTTGGTATCTTCCTCAGCATCTAGCACAGTGCCTTATATAAAAGTAGTTGCTCAGTAAATATTTGTTGACTAGATGAATCATTTCAGATGTACTTTCACACAGCTAATAACTCCCTAAACTGTATCACCTTCAAATTTAAATAAATTGATCATATGGCTATATACACACATACACATACTTTGAATATCATATTTCCAATTCCTCTCTTAAAGAGGAAATAAGTTATATTTTCTCTTAATGTGAAAGACAGTATATTTACTACTTCCTTTTTCAAATGGTTGTGGTACTCAGAGTTGGATTGCCCAAGGTCACCACTGGAGAGAAAGGCCTAGCATAAGCCTTCCTAGTTCCATTTGTTTCCAAAGTGATTGCTGTAACAGAGTTTTCTTAAAACCTCACTTATTGGGCTTAGCAGGGATTTGGTTGGAACACCTTATCTCTTTTGTCATATAGACTCAAGTCTGGGCATGCTGTATTTTTTTATGGCTGCGAGCTTATTCTCCATGGTTTTTTGTGTTTGAGGCCTTTCAAACACTAATAAAATTATTATCTGCAATTTCTGGAAATGTTTCTTCATCCTTGGAATTCCTACTGTGCTTTATCTGAGCCTTTCACAATACTTAGCAGTTTCTATATCAGAGTTATTTATGAACTTCCCTTACTAAAACTGAAAATCCTTAATGACAAAGTCTGCATCTGATTCATCTTGCATCTCCCATAGCTCTTTGTGTGGTACCTTGCCCAAAGTAGGTTCTTAGTAAATATTTGCTACATGAATATGCAAGTGAACTAATTTTGTTGTCCTGGCTAAACTATGTAAGAAGATGATTTCTTGTATAGAACCCCCACTTTACTAATTTCCTCTTCTTATTTTTTGTGGGTGTTTAATTTCTGAGGCCAGGCATGGACTTTGCTCTTTTGGTAATATGACAGTCGACATATGAAAGTAGTCTTTTTTTTTAATAGAGGCTTAAATGATAATGTTTGTAAAAAAAAAAAAATGTTGTTTGTAAATCTTGATTGTGGAATTCAAAAGATTTAAGCTATACACACATGTTGCTAAGGCTTACATGTTGAAGTGTTTGCCCCTCTTTAGATGACATTGAAAGACAATGGGAAATATTTTTTTAATTAAGTTGTTATAAAAGTATTTTAGTTACTTTACTTCTTAATCTTTTTATAATGATATTTTTCATTCACTCAACAAATTTTTGTTGAGCATTTTCATGTGCCATGTGCTGGGTGCTTGGACAAACAAAAATCCATATTCTCATGGAGTTTCCATTCTCTTGGCTGGGCAGGATAGAAGAGACAATAAGTAATAAATAAATAACTCATATATTGCATGTTAGTGAAAAGTATTATGGTAAAACAAAAAGTAGGTCAAGGTCAAGGAGGTCAGAAATGTGGTGGGAAGAGGAGAGACCCAGATTGCAGTTTAAAATGAGCTGAGCTTTATTAAAACAATGATGTTTAAAGAAAGACTTATAGGAATTAAGGGAGAGAGCCATGTAGAAAAGAAGTGAGAGAAAACCATTCCAGGCCCAGGGAACCACGTGTTTAGAAACATCCAGTTGGGAGTGTGCTTAGATGTTCAAGGAATAGCAAGGAATCCAGAATGACTGGAGCAGAATCAGTGAAAGTGAGAGCAAACTCAAATTGCCAAGTTTATCTGCTGGGAGAGGGGAGAGGGAGAAGTTGGAGCAGATCTTCTAAGTCCTCATGGGCCATCATAGGAACTTCATTTTTTTCTGTGTAATTTTTTTTTTTTTTTTAGTAAGAGATCAGTTTATGGTTAACGGTATGGGACAGACCGGGAAGGTACCAGGGCCCATAGTGATGAGCTTCCCAGGAATAGACTGACAGACAAGCAAACAGAGGGACAGGGAAACAAAGCCAAATGGCTGAGAAACCCAGGCCCAGCCTCGATGGCTCTGCCTGGGCCCCAGTTCCAGTTCTGCCCTGGGAACCTGGGGGATAAGCAGGACCTACAGGTGCCTCAGTTCTTGTAAGGCTCCCATCTCCTCACTCCCTCCTGTCCCCTACCAGCAGGCTGGGACTTCTCACATGTGGTGTATTTCCAGGGCTAGGAAATGGCTGATCTGGGGGTGGGGAGCCAGAGGCCTAGGTGGTATGGGGTTAACAGCAGCACTGGGAGGAATCTGGTCAAGCACCAGGTGCCTGGGGTGGGGCACCGCTCAGCAGGGCCATTACTGGTTATTGAGCAGTATAAGTCTAACCTCCCTATCTGGCTGGGTATTGTGCTGAGATAGACTATAGGTGGGGCAGGAAAACAATTGGAAGGTTTTCCTGGTGATCCAGGTAAGATTGTGGCTCCCAGCAGAGTGGTGGTAGTGGCAGTGGGGAGAAGCAATTGGAGTCCAGATATATTCAGAGGTAAAATGGGTATTATGAGAAACATTATTCTGTAATCTTCTTTTGTTGATAGATATTTTAATAAAAAAGTGTCTTCTGTAATGATTTATATGAAATTTAATCTTTCATTTCTTAGTATATTTAACTGATAAATATTGAACATTCCAAATAGCCAATATTAAAATTGATTATACTTTGATATATGTCAGGATCAGTATTCCTTTCTTCAGGGAATCAAGTCCTTTTTTTACCTCGTGTCTATATCTATTAATAGAGAAATAATGTCAATAAATTCCATAATAAAATATATTATCTTGCCTAGCATGAATTTCCCTTTATCCAAGCTCCTATGTCCATTTCCTCTTCTTATTACTTTATTATTTTAGAGACATATAGATTTTCAAAAATATCTCATGATACCCTGAGAATTTTCAGATATTTTGATGGTTTTGAGATTAAAAGGTGTCAGTATGTAGTGAGTCTATACTTTTCTCTCCATATAGCTGTGCTCACACATGTATTTACTTATAGGTATGTGCACACATGCATAGGCTGTAAACATCTTATACAGGGCATATATTTTTAATTTGTTGTCCTTACTTGTTTTATTTTAGGGTGAGAGACCAGCTGCTATTTGTAATTCTTATTTTCCTTACTCATTACATTCCAGAGCTGAGCAGTGGCCTGAAATATGACTCTTTACTATAGAGGGGTTGTCCTAACCTGCAAATGCTGCCTCTCCCCAGGACAAGTGTGCCTTCAGGACATTTACAAAGCAACTGCAACCTTCAATCTTTTCATGGTTAAAAGGAAGAACACCACGCCCTCCTCCATGAGAATTACTGAGGCCTACTTAATCCTTTCCTAAATGGGGAAATTCCTTCTGAAAGGAGCAGAGTTTCAAAGAGCAGGAGAGCATGTCAAACTCTAACCCTGCAGGGGTCAGTTAGGAAGAGCCTGCAGTGAACCAGATATTTTTGTTTTGTCTTGCTAACAGCATATGTGATCCAGACAAGGGGCCCGTGTTTCTACTATTCCCTTTTCTCATCTCCACTCTGTGTTTTGCTGCTGTCCCCAACTCACTGTTATGATGTCTGGTCATGAGGTTTGAAATCTCTCTCTCTCTCTCTCTCTCTTTTTTTTTTTTTTTTTTGAGTGTTGTCATTATGGGTGGGTTATGGCTATATATAAGTGAATGAACAGTAAAAAATATGTACACATTGGCCTTTTAATTAATTTTCCTTGACACTTTCATTGGATACTGAGTGCTAGAAAAGAAAAGCAGTATCTAGTTCTTTTGAGTAGTGCAATGGAGACAAAACTATTTTTATGTGATTTAATAAATAATTCTTAAACCTTTGAATTCAAATAATGAGCCTCTTTTGATATTTGAGGTGAGTTCATCTTCAGCCCTTTGAAAAATCGCAGTTTCCATTAGCAAAGCAGGAGGCGGTGGGGGGGGGGGGGGTACAGTTAGAGAGGGCTTCTTACCAAATCCAACCTTAACGTATTAAATCCAAGGAGTAGAGATGTAGTGACCTAGCTGTGAAAGAACTGGGGGGATAGCCAGCCGTGGTGGCTCATTTTCAAATGTGTACCACCGCAAGATACACCTAGGAAAAGTGATCATATTCGGACTCCCACAGTATGCACCAACACAAACCTGGGGGCAGAGGGCAGGGGAGGGGAGAAGACAAGAAAACTGGAAGATTCTGTAACCCTGTAAAGTTCTTAAGGCTAAGACAAATCTGCAGCGCTAGAGACCAGATCCCTCTCCTGAGCTTTCAGAGAAAATTTTGCTGTGTGTGACTAATTTAAAAGCCCAAAGTGAGGGCTGTTTTTTTCTTTTTGTCTTTTTAATAAGGCTTATTTTTGGCTCTGGTCTGGCTTTTGTTTTCATCACACCATTTGTTCTTCTTCTTCCTCCTTAAATGTTGTTTAGGCTCGGGAAGATGGCCTCACTGTGATTCAGCCTCATTCCCTCTCCTTTGTAAACTCTGAGAGGCCAAGCAGAAAGATAATATACAATATCACATTACCTCTGCATCCAAATCAAGGTAAGATGTGCAGAAAATGATCTCTTGAGTAATGCTGTTGTCTTCTAATTGTAGACCTATCTTCCAAGCTCTGGAGTTTTGTCTGCAGGTACTTGTCAAGGATTTAAGGAGTAACTTATTCATACCCGTTGTTCCCCTGTTCTGAACTTAGGACCAGTTGAGAGAGACACTTTGGTCAGACAGATGGCACTGAATGTGTCAGCTTTGGTATGACAGAGCTGTGCTAGAGAACATGGCATGCATATAACCTGAGTTGCTGGATTGAGCTGCCCCTCCCATGCACAGGCAGAACTGGACAGGTCTGTAGGGACAGACCCTGCCCCAGTGAAGTTATGCCACATGAACAGACCAGATTTTTGTGCCCAAGATTGCGAATCCGAGAAACCACCAAGGAGCTGACACCGATGCAAACACACAAGGGTTTATTTACAAGCTCGAGCTTGGGGTCCAAGTACACCCGACACAGCGGAGCAGGGACTTTGACCCCGAGCTGGGTTTCAGCTTAGTTTTAAGGGCTGGTCTAGGGGACCTCCAGAAGGGGTGGAGCAATTTCTCAAGTTCTGTTTACATTCTGATATGGGGCCTTCAAGGGCATTGAGCTCTGTTCTTATTCTAATAGGGGCTTCCTGCCCTTGGCTTGGGCTCTCTTCTCATTCTAAGATGGGACTTTCTACCACGGATGTGGGCTCTGTTGTCTTTCTGATATAGGATTCTCTGCTGAGGGCAATTCTGAGCTCTGTTGTCTTTCTGATATGAGATTACCTGCCGAGGACATTCTGCAGTTTTTCCCGTAAAGTTCAGCTCTTATTCACAGGGACCTAAAATGGCTGTACTTGTGCTAATGCTAAACTTTAGGTGGGATGGCCTTAATTTTTCTCGGCCTCCACAAGATGAGCACGTGCTCTGGACAAGGAGCTCTGCCAGAGAGTGCGCAACAGGCTGAGCCACATATACTTCTTTCCTTTCCCATTTGGATAAGTCACTCCTTCTGCATGGAGGAAAAATGAAAATGTGAAACTACAGTCAGCCAAGAGGTGGGCCCCTGCCATCAATCTTCATCATTTAGGTCTCTTAACTTTGGGCTTAACTAAAAAGCCTGCTCCTAACAGAGGTGTGGCTGTCCATCATGTAAAGGCGATTAGCTTCTATTAAGACAGTTCTCGCAAATCTGAAGCTGCTCTCCCAAGACCAACCACTGCCCTGGATGTGAGCCTTTCACTTTATCAAATCCCCTAGGAGAAATAAATGTCTAAAAATTAAATTATATCACTCTTTTGATAAAGCCTAAAGAAATGAAACACCTAAAAGTCACCTTCCCTTTATCTAACTCTGCTAAGTTATAGCAAGAGCCATTCTTCTTATATGGCCAGGGTATCCAGCAGCCTGGGCTATCTTCTGGAGAATGGCCATAGATCTCTCAGCCCTTCCGAACTTGAATTAGTTCAAAACCAACTCTCACATGTGTCCTTCTTTGAAAGAATTGATAGGCCATGAAAGATGATCAGAGCATTATTTTTTTAATTTAAATTCAGTTTGCCAACATATAGTATAGCAGCCAATGCTTATCTCACTCATGTGCCCTCCTTAATGCCCATCATCCAGTTACCCTATCCCCCCACCCAGAGCATTATTTTTGTAACTACAAAATTTAGAAATGATAAATTTGCAGCCTCTAAAGCATTTATCACAAGGAGAGTTAAAATTGCAAATCCAATTCTTAGAATAATCATGATCCATGTTACTGTTGCCTAAGATTGTCACAGACTGAGGAGTTTCTGAAGGAAAAGGGGTAAGTTGAGAAAACTCTCATTATAGCTTTTCCAGGAAACCAATCTATATCATTTTCTTGGCAACTTTGACCTTTGAACTTAAACTCAATTGTGAGAAGTTCATAATTATGGTACAGTGTCTGTGACATATGGAGAATTACCTAGTAGGGGTAGTAGTTTGTGCCTTACTATTGTTTATAGTCAGTGACTTCTAGGCAAGAATCTATTTGGGTTTCACACATGAAAAGAGGCTCAGCATCCCTAATCATCAGGGAAATGCAAATCAAAATCAGAATGGGATACTACCACTTACCAGTCAGAAAGGCCAGTATCAACAAGTGTTGCAAAAGAAAACCTTTGTGTACTGTTGGTAGGAATATGCATTGGTGCAGTCACTGTGAAAAACAGTATAGAAGTTTCTCAAAAAAATAAAAAATAGAACTACTGTATGATCCAGAAACTGGTATTTACCCAAAGAAAACAAAAACACTAATTTGAAAAGACTTATTTACCCTTATAATTATTGCAGCATTATTTACAATAGCCAAGATAGGGAAGCAGCTTCAGTGTTCATCAGTAGATGAATGAATAAAGAAGATGTTGTGTATATATACACTGGGATGTTACTCAACCATAAAAGAATGAAATCTTGCCATTCAAGACAACATGAATTGGACCTAGAGGGTATCATACCAAGTGAAAGAAGTCGGATGGAGAAAGACAAATACCATATGCTTTCATTTATATGTGAATCTAAAAAATAAAACAAATGAACAAACACACAAAAACAGACTCTAAATACAAAGAATTAACTGGTAGTTGCCAGAGGGGAGGTAGGTAGGAGGATGGGCAAAATAAGTGAAGGGGATTAAGAAGTATAAACTTTCAGTTATAAAATAAATAAGTCACAGGGATGAAAAAAACAACATAAGGAATATAGCTAATAATACTGTGATAAGTTTGTATGGTGACAGATGGTAACTATACTTAATGGGAGCATTTCATGATGTGTACAATTGTCATATCACTAAGTTGTACACCTGAAACTAATATATTGTATGTCAGCTATAATTCAATTAAACATTTTTTTTAAAGATGCTATAAAAGTCAATTTGGGTTTCAGATTTGCCTTTTTCATGAATGACTGGAGAATGGGATGGTAAGAGACACCAGAGAGCAATTGTTCTTGAAGGATAAAAGACTCCCACTGGTGGGAAAGGCAGTTTATAGCACTGGTCATTCAGTCAACCATCAGAATTACTGTTGATGCTTATGCTGAGTCTTTTCCTCCCCAGGAATCATCGAACACAGGGACCAGCCCCACTCTCCCATCCGGTATTTCACACAGGAAGATATTAACCAGGGCAAAATCATGTACCGTCCTCCCCCTGCAGCTCCTCACCTCCAGGAGATCATGGCCTTCTCCTTCGCTGGTAATGCCTTCTTTATTTTGGGGCACCCGGACTGCTCTCCTGGGATCTTCATGGCAGGGTCTTCCTAATTCTTCCTATTGTCCTTCTGGATAGTTTAGTAATATTGCTTTATAGCTGTTCAAAAGTACTTGAGATGAGACTTGTAGATTAATATGTAGTTTGGGCTCAGTTCATCATTTTTTTTTCATTTATTCACACATTCAGGCATGCCGGCATGCTTTCAATAAATTATTTTATTAATTAAATAATTATTTTATTTTATGTCTCCTATGTGGCCATCACTCAGTGAGGTCTTAGACATTATAGTGGTGAATAAAAAGAGGCATGAATCCTGTTCTTGGGGACTTTTGGACCTACATATGGAGAGAGAGTTTGAGAAATAATCCCAGCAATGAGTGTTTAATTGCAGACTAAGAGAAGAACTCTGGAGAGGAAGAAAAATGTTCAGTGGTGGAAGGAAGTAATAAGACTGCCCTAGACTGAGGGTTCAGTGGAGGCCATCCCAGGGGGTATTGACAGTGGAGGGATGGATAGATGCTAATCAGCCTAAATGTGCCTGTTGGGATACTTGGGAGAACGTTTCCCAAGGAAGGGCACACATTCCATGTGCAGAAGCCTTGGGGAGGGAGAGCACATGGCATTCTGGGGATTAAAAAAATGTCTTTGGAATGTAGAAGGTTGAGCAGAACAGGGATGAGACTGGAGGAAGAGATAGAGGTTAGGCCTCAGAGGCCCTGTAAACCTGTAGGGACTTGGATCTTTATTTCAAGAATAATAGGAACCCAGTGAAGGTTTTAAGATCTGGGGAGATGCACTTTCATAAGAAAACCTCTTTGACTGCAGTGATATGAGTGGATTTGAGGAGGAGGCCAGAGTGGTTGGGCTGTGGGTGAGGGGAATCTAGCAATAAGCATCCCAACACTACCTCTAGTGAGAAAGTCCCATGTAGGAACGAAGAATGCAGGCAACCTTTTGGGCCAGGATTTGACAGAAGCCACCTTTTTTAAAGGAAAACAAGACTGAACAAAAGTTCTAATTCAAGCCATTTTGTGCCCTTCCGCTAACCCGTGATAGTTCACCTTTGCTACCCCTTATCTCTCTCTTTGACCCAGTAATCAAAGCTGCTGACTGTAATGTAGGAGTTTTGAGTCCCTACCCCTAAACACCTCTATGCCTTAGAATGATTCTAAAAATTTTGAGGCCTGTTTCCTTATGATCTTTAAGAGGTATGTACCATAAAACATGATTAATATGGAATATTATTTTTATGTAGTAGTTTTATTCATGCAGAACAGCTGGTGATTTCTTATGGTAAGTTAAACATGGGTTAAATGATTTGAGAGTTACATTTTAAATTATAGAAAACATTTAAAGTAATATTTTCAATTATTTATATAAGTGCAATTATCCAGAAAATAATTAACTCTTCCTTAAAAATGTCTAAGTGAGTATATAGGCCTGTTCTCTAAGGAGTATCCCTGGTGTTTGGTAACTGGGTAACTAAGAGCCCATGAAAATGCTCATGGTTCTCTAACCCCTATTTTAAAAAAGATCTATTTTACAAAGAAACTCAGGATATCCTGGGATTAGAGGGAAAGAAAACATGTCAGCCATGGTTGAAGTTATTTCCATATCTATTATACTCACCTAAGTTCCTAGAGCCTTTATGGAGAGAGCAGAGTCCTATCCTGTATAATCTGTGGGATAAATGCTATGAGATAAATCTTTCACATCGTTACAGTGTGTAAATCAGTGTCCCAGACATCACTCAATTCTACAATAGAATTGACCCACCAGAAAGCCTTATCAGTTATATATGACATCACCCACATTCACCGATTTGTAGGATTTTATGTACTGATCAAATGGGATCTGAATGAATGTATTATAAATCACTCTAACCACTGGGATATAAAATTATTCTACCCTGTGGTTCTTTTTGTACTTAAAATTAGTGCTGACACCATTAAATTCAACATAACATTAACAAAGAACCTGGTGATCTTTCCTTAAACCATAATTTAGATGAAAACATTCTTTACTTTTCTGAACTCTGCCTCATAGTTTGTACCTTTTCCATCTATTTCTGATCCCAAAATGCTTATTTATATAGTGATTTTTCTCTTTTCTTTCAGGCCTCCCAGAATTGGTGAAATTTCACTTCACAGGTGAAGATTTTAATAAAATATTATTAGAAAATATAATTTTCCTTTCCTTATTAGTCCTTTTTGTTCCCTTCATCATTACTTGTACTGTTTTCTAAGAACTGCTTAAAAGTTATACAAGTTTTTCTGAAATAGTCACATGACTAGTTAAGTAGTAATAGCTTAACTTTGTATTCATAGAAAAAAATAATCCACCAAGTATTCCAAAGATTAGTGTTGTTTAAGCCCCATTTCAAGTGCTGCCAATATCTATTAAAAAGAAGTAGTAGTGGTTAAGATCTTAGCCTCTGGACCCAGACTGCCTGGGGGTCAGCCTGCTTTGATAAAGTCTCTTAACTTCTCTATGCCTGAATGTCTCATTCATCAGTGGTGATAATAACTAATAATTGTAACTATGTAAAGCTCCCAGAACAATTATTGGCACAGTCGTTCATATGTGATACTCAGCTAATGGATCGTGGTTGTATGTAGTCTTGAACTGAACCTTTCATTGAGTACCTTGCTACTGGTGGGAAATGAAACGTGTGTGTGGAAGACCCAAGTATCCCTGCTTTGGTTCATAGTGCAGTAGAAGCTGAGTGCCAGGGAGCAGAAAGAAGCACATCGGGCATCTCTGTGGAACAACACAGGGATAAGCTATCTTGTTGAGGTCTGGTACGAGGATGTTTGGCTGTAAACGGCATCCTTAAACTGTTTTTTATTTGAGATGGACTATTCCATTGGAATCACCCATGTGTCCTATTATGTTTCATGTAGGATAAACATTGGTTGGAGAGAAAGTCATCTCCCTCAAACTCCCTGATCTTTCCTTCTTTGAGGTTTGAAAATCACACTTGAAACAACAGTAAATTTCATTGTCATGTCGTTTTTTTTTTTAAATTGAGATTAAATTAACATATGACATAACAAATTGTCATATTAGTTTCAGGTATATAGCATAATGATTTAGTATTTGTGTGTATTGCAAAATGATCACAACATTAGTCACCATATATAGTTACAAATTATTTTTTCTTATAACTTTTATTGTATCTATAACTTTCAAATATGCAATACTGTATTATTAACTATAGTTGCCATTCTATACTTAAGTCCCTATGACTTAAGTATAACTAGAAATGTATACCTTTGAAAAAAGAAAAGAAAAGAAAAGAAATGTATACCTTTGGTTCCCTTCACCCATTTCAGAACCCCACCCCGACCTCTGACAATCACCAATCTGTTCTCTATAGCTCTCAGCTTGGATTTTTTGTTTTTTATTTGCTTCCTTGCTCGTTTATTTTAGAACCCCAAAATCAATGAGATTATATGGTATTTGCCTTTCTCTGTCTGACTTATTCATTTAGAATAAGGCCCTCAAGTCCCATCTGTGTCATTGCAGATGGCAAGATTTACTTTTTTATGGCTAATATTTAATTGCATATATATGCTACCTCTTCTTTATCCATTCATCTGTCAGTGGACACATAGGCTGGTTCCATGTTATCACTGTTGTCAATAATGCTGCAATAACCATGGGAGTACATGTATCTTTTCAAGTTAGTGTTTTCATTTTCTTTGGATAACCCAGAAGTAGAATTGCTGGATCATGTAGTTCTTCTGTTTTTAATTTTTTGTGGAATTGGGGCACTTGGGTGGCTCAAATCAATTAAGCATCTGCCTTCAGCTTAGGTCATGATCTCAGGGTCCTGGGGTAGAGCTCCACATCAAGCTCCCTGGTCATCGGGGAATCTGCTTCTCTCTCTCCCTTTCCCTCTGCACCTAACCCTGCTCTTGCTATCCCTCTCTCTCTCTCTCAAATAAATAAAATCTGTAAAAAAAATTTTTTTTGTGGAACCTAATACTATTTTTTAAGTGGCTATATTGGTTTATATACCCACAAAAAATATACAAACATTCTCTTTTCTCCATATTCTAGCCAACACTTGTTATTTCTTGTCCTTTTGATATAGTCATTCTAACAGATGTGACGTGATATCTCATTGTGGTTTTGGTTTGCATTTCCCTGATGATTAGTGATGTTAAGCATATTTTCATGTACCTATTGGCGATCTGTATGTCTTTAGAAAAATGTTCAGATCTTCCGCCCATTTTTAAATTGGATTTGTTTGGGTGTTTTGCTGTCGAGTTGTATGAGTTCTTTACATACTTTGCATATTAACTTATCAGATATATAATTTGCAAATTTTTCTCCCTTTTGGTATTTGTCTTTTCATTTGGTTGATGGTTTTCTTTGCTGTGCAAAAGCTTTTTGGTGTGCTGTAGTCCCATTTGTTTATGTTTGCTTTTGTTGCCTTTGCTTTTGGTTTCAAATCCAAAAAATCATCCCCAAGGTTGATATCGAGGAGCTTCCACCTTTGTTTTCTTCTAGGAGTTTTATGGTTTCAGGTCTTCCATGCAAGGATTTAATCCAGTTTGAGTTGTTTTTTGTGTGTAGTATAAGGTAACAGTACAGTTTCCTTCATTTGCATGTGGCTGTCCGGTTTTCTCATGTATTGAAGATACATGTATTGAAGAGACCATGTATTGAAGAGATTGTATATTCTTACCTCCTTTGTTATAAATTAATTGACCATATATATATAAAGGTTTATTTCTGGGCTCTCTATTCTATTCTATCGATCTCTATTGATCTGTTTTAGGCTAATATTATGCTATTTTGATTACTATAGTTTTGTAATACAGTTTGGAATGAGAGAGCATGGTGCCTCCAGCTTTGTTCTTCTTTCTCAAGATGGCCTTATCTTTTCTGGGTCTTTTATAGTTTCATACAAAATTAGAATTATTTGTACTATTTCTGTGAAAAATGCAATTGGAAATTTGATGGGATTGTAGATTGCTTTGGGTATTATGGACATTTTGACAATATTAATTCTTCTAATCCATGAGCATGGATATCTTTATTTGTGTCTTCTTCAGTTTTTTTTATCAGTATCTCTTAATTCAGAGATTCAGAGCACAGATCTTTCACCTCTTTGGTTAAATTTGTTCCTAGGTATTTCATTTTTTTATGCACTTGTAAATGGGATTTTCTTAACATCTCTAATAGCTTATTATTAGGATATAGAAATGCAACAGATCTTTGGATATTGATTTTGTATCCTGCAACTTTACTAAATTTATTTATTAGTACTAATACTTTTTGATGACATCTAAGGTTTTCTGTGTATAATATCATGTAATTTGCAAATAGTGACAATTTTACTTCTTCCTTTTCAATTTGGATGCCTTATTATTTCTTTTTCTAGTGTTGTGTTATTGTTGATGTGAACCTAGTATCAGCTCATTTCCAGTGATAGACTTCTAGATAATTCATGCAATCAGTAAGGATATACAACAGATTTTATAGTATTTTATGTTTTACAAAACAATTTGCAATACAAGTTGTCTTATTTAATCCTTGTATCAAGACTGTAAGGACAGGTATTATTTTTAGTATTTTAAAGCTGGAGAAATTAAGGTTCATTTGAGTAAGTAATCTGCCCAGATTTACAGTCCTGGTAAAGAGTAGAACCAAGATTTAAATACAAGTTTCTGACACTGAACGTGGGATACTTAATTTAGTCTGGTTTGTATGTGTGTTGGTCATGAAAAACAAGTATAATAGTGTGCTTGTTTGTTTTCCAAGCCTCAACTTTTACCTGAAAGCTTGAGTACATGAAGGGGTTAACTATTAAGTTCTCCAGGACTTTAAGTTAAATGATCCTTGAACCTATTATACAGTGTAGAGGAAATAGACATTGGGTAGACCTCCAATTAATTTATCTTATTTCTGCCTGAGGTTTTTCTTTTTCTTTCTTTCTTTATTTTTTTTTTTGAGTGATTTTTTTAAAAAACTTGTTTTAAAGATTTAATATTTTTAGAGCAATTTCAGGTTTACAAAAAAATTGAGAGTAAGGTACAGAGATATCCCCTATTCACCCTGCCCCCCCACACATGCATACATGCATAGCAAAGCTTCTCCCATTGTCAATAGCCCTCACCAGAATTGTACTTTTTTTTTTACTAAGGATGAACCTACACTGACATGTCATAATCCACCGAAGTCCATAGTTTACTCTAAGGTTCATTCTTGGTTTTGTACATTCTACGGTTTTGGCCATTGGATAATGACATTTATCCATCATTACAATTTCATATAGAGTAGTCTTTCTGCCATAAGAATCCTCTTTGTCCTCCCTATTCATCTCCCATCCCCACTTCCCACCTTTGGCAAGGGCTATTCTTTATATTGTCTTCAATGGTTTTGACTTTTCCAGAATGTCATATGGTGAGAGTCATATAGTATGGAATTTTTTCAGATTGGCTTATTTCACTTAGCAATGTGCATTAAAGATTCCTCTGTGTCTTTTCATGGCTTAGTAGCTCATTTATTTTTAATGCTGAATAGCATTCAATTGTTTAGAGGTACTACAGTTTATTTTATCCATTCATTTACAAAAGGACATCTTGGTTGCTTCCAAGCATTAGCAATTGTAAATAAAGCTGTTGTAAACATCTATGTACAGGTTTTGTGTGGACCTAAGTTTTCAACTCCTTGGGTATGTACCAAAGAGTGCAATTGCTATATCATATCATATGTTTAAACAAAAGCCAAGCTGTCTTCCAAAAGGAGTGTACCATTTTGCATTTCCACCAGCAATATATGAGAGTTCCTTTTGTTCCACATCCTCACCAGCATTTGGTGTTGTCAGTGTTCTAGATTTTGGCAATTTTAATTGGTGCATACTGGCATCTTATTATTGTTTTAATTTCCATGTCTCTGCTGACATGTGATGAGGAGCATTGTCTCATGTGTTTATTTGTCATCTGTATATCTTCTTTGGTGAGATATCTGTTAAGATCTTTGGCCCATTTTTTTAATTGGGTTGTTTTTATTATTGAGTTTTATGAGTTCTTGTATATTTTGAATAATAGTCCTTTGTCAAATGGGTCTTTTGCAGATACTTTCTTCCAGTTCGTGGCTTGTCCTTCATACTCTTGACATTGTCTTTCACAGAGCAGAAGTTTTTAATTTTTTTTTAGAAGTTTTTAATTTTAATGAAATCCAGTTTATCAGTGATTTCTTTCACAGATTGTGTCTTTTGTGTTGTATCTAAAGAGGCATCACCATTCCCAAGGTCATTTAAGTTTTCTCCTGTATTGTCTTATAGGAGTTTTGTAGTTTTGCATTTTATATTTAGGTCCATGATCCATTTTTAGTTAATTGGTTATGAAGGGTATAAGATGTTCCCTTTTTTTAAGGAGAAAAACTTTTGGAAACTGGTAGGAAGAAAGCAGAGTTTTGTGAGAGAAAATTTTAAATTGGGCACATAATGAACTAAGGTGGAAACAAGCCCAAGCCCTGACATTAACCCATAGAATGAGAAAGAACAGCTCATTTGGTTAATCAGCTAGGATGATAAGGAAAGCTGATATTCCTGACCTGGCTGCTTCAAAATAAGCACAGATGCTCTGCAAAGCCATCCTGAGCAAGGAAAATACATGAGGCAAATGGTGCCCACTGGAGGCATCTGACCCAGAGAGGCAGTCAGACTGTTTCTCAGAGAAATCAGAAACCTTGCTTAAAGGGACAGGTAGATGTGTAATTGCTAACATTTTGACTGTAAGTTCTTATGCTTCCTTACAAAACCTTACACCCCATTGATATATTTTCTAGTTATAAAATATGTACCAGAAAATAGCTTTCTTCCATTTACTCACAGAGGCAAAGATACACTTTGGTCACCCTGACAGCTCTGTGCTATTATCAAAGCTCTTAAGTTTCAGGGCGTTTCCTTCCCTCTCCTGTAAAAGTAAGGATGTTGAAGGCTCCCGGAGGTCCTACCCAACTTAAAAATGAAATCAATGTAAAACATTTTATTTTTTTTTTTTAATTTTTTTTTTTATTTATTTATGATAGTTATAGAGAGAGAGAGAGAGAGAGGCAGAGACACAGGCGGAGGGAGAAGCAGGCTCCATGTACCGGGAGCCTGATGTGGGATTCGATCCCGGGTCTCCAGGATCGCGCCCTGGGCCAAAGGCAGGCGCCAAACCGGTGCGCCACCCAGGGATCCCCAATGTAAAACATTTTAAAAAGTAAAATTATATCTTACAATCGTGATTTTTATTTAACATAAGTGTTCTTAACTAGATCCCAAGGGTCCTAGAGAATTGGAATCTGCTGATATTTATGGAAAAGTTCATATATTTGTCCCCAAGCCCCCAAAAGTTAGGAATTGTCCGTCTCTATCTTTGAGGATCCAGAGAGGAGACTGAGCATAAACAAAGAAGTAGGGGCAGTAATCCTGACATTTAGTTGAATGACCAGAGCCATAAAATCTTCATTCACAGAGGTAATTTTTGCTCTCCTTCAATAGGACTGCTTCTGCACTGCTCTAGGACATGGAGTGTACCATATAAAATCTAGCCATATCTTTTAGATCTGTTTCTCAAGGAAAAAAATCTAAAACTTAAAAGGGATCGTTACTAATAGTCACTGAGCAATGCTTTGCTTTGCTTAAATAGATGTCAGATTCCTGCTGACTTGCTACTAAGTCCAGAAGAAAGCAAAGTAAACCAAACCGTATGCAAGCATATTACACGTTTCAAATAATCAAAAGTACAGTTTTCTTGGTAGCCACTACAGATAAGCACATCAGTGAACTGGTGGTACAGATATTCTTCCAAATCTGGCTTTTAGAGTAGAGAGGTATAGGTGTAGATATAGGAAGGCGGAAAAAAGAGTCAAGTGTGAGAACAGTTCTGCCTTCACTTCCCTCAAGTTGTCAGTGTTCACTTGGATGTCAGATAATCCAGGAAAGTAAAATCTTGAAGACGTTGTTCTAGACACAAAGATATCTTCCATTTATTGCAATGTGTATGATGATCAGGTAAAAAACAAATGAATCTGCTTACTTCCAAACAAATGCCATCAGAGATACTTATACAAGTATTTTCTGTCCTTTTTAAAAAGTTATTTTCTAATGAGACATACACATGTCATTTCTAAACAAGATCTCTTAAAATATTTTTCTGAAACACTAGGAGAATGAACAAAAAAATAATTCCATAAATACTTTCCCAGAATCATCTAAGAATACAGATTTTGTATTACTTTCCTTTACACTATCATTTATCAGTATCATCCTTTTCTGAAACTTGCTTCGTAGAATGGTTTAGTTATTATAGTCCTTTAGCTTTTTTGTCACCCAGTGGAAAAAGCTTTGTTAGAATAGCTCACAGGATCTTCCGTGCTTGCCTACTTTTTCCCATTTGTAAACATCTCTTCGAAGTATTAAGGTAATATATATAAAAGCTTCTGGCTGCATATTTATGGAAGCAGCCTGATGGTGACCAGACTACAAGTTGATGTGCATGCATGTGTTTATCCTTTCTAGTTTCCGATGGAGCTCACACAAGTCCGGAGATGGTCCTCACCATTCATTTGCTTCCCACTGATCAGCACCTGCCGGCATTCCGGGTCACAGCTCCACGGCTTGAGGTCAGCCCAGGAGGCAGCGCTTCTCTAGGTAAGAACTAAGCCTGAAAGAAACATGCCTTTGGAAATGGAACCATATTTCAGCATCAGTCGCTGTTTCAACCTCTTGATGGTTGCCAAAAAAAAGTGACTTCTTCTTCCAGAAGGTATGTGCGTTCTTACCTGTGTTCTTCCCTCTGCCCATTTCCATGCAAATAGAAGCAGCACAGAGAGAAGGAAATAAACCCTTCCGAGGCCAATGTTCAGTGATGGAATACAACACAGAATGTATTTTCCAGCCTCCGGCAGTTTGATTTGTTGCCGTCACTAAAATGTAAAGTTAACCCAGGAGAGCAGGGAGGAAAGGGAGGGGAGGAGTTTCAGTGACTGCCCTTGTTTGCTGTTTAGAAGGTAAAGAGTAACACGAGATATGACAGATCACAATAACCTTCAGAAGTTGTGAGGCGTTGGCCCAGTTATTCTGTACGTGATTTTAGTTACCTCTTAGTTTACTTACTCTTTAGGAGTTTCTTTATTCTTTCACCAAGTATGTTTTAAAAGCAAATGGTAGACATTGTAGTTTTTATTGGTTGTACTCTACAAATCCTTATCCAGGTTCTACCCCTGAGTATTGTCCTGAGATTAATTATCATCCAGTTTTCTAAACAAGCCATATATACAAAGACAACTGTCACTTCCACCCTATTCTTTCTCACTCTTGTGATGGCTGTAGCAGCCATCATTAAAACAAGTTGGCTCTTCTGGAGATTCAGAAAAAGAAGGGAATAAATAATGAAAAGCAAAAACAGATTCTGGGAGCATTTTCTGGAAAGAAACCTATCCCAGGAGGTCAGGACTGACCTATATGTTGGCTTCTGTGTCTTCATTTGTATGGAAGATAAAAGGTATTCATAATTCAGAACTACATACTTATAAGTTAACTTCTGGAAGTAAGTTAACTACTTATAATATAGCAAGTGACTGTATTATCAGTTTTCACCCTTTGTGCTTGATTGGGATTAAACAGCGCCTTCTTATAACTATCAGATTGCCCAAAACATAGCTTCCAGCCTGTCCTGTAGCTTTCATGTAGGCAGGGCATACAGTGTTTAATGTACAGATCCTGTCACTATGATTTGTCTCCTGACTGCAGGACTTCAGCTGGTGATAAGAGATCCTGAGATAGCACCTGAAGAACTCTTCTTTGAGCTCCGGAAACCTCCAAAGCATGGCGTGCTCCTTAAGTACACAACTGAGTTCCAAGTTCCCATGGCCACAGGTAGCTGCTCACTCTGTCACTGGCCTGCGTGGAGGATTTCTTTCTTTCTTTCTTTTAATATTTTATTATTTTATTATTTATTTATTCATGAGAGACACAGAGAGAGAGGCAGAGGCAGGCAGAGGGAGAAGCAGGCTTCCCGCAGGGAGCCCAGTGCAGGAGTCCATCCCAGGACCGTGGGATCACTACTTGAGCCAAAGGCAGATGCTCAACCACTGAGCTACCCAGGTGCCCTGAGGATTTCTTGCTCTACAGTCAGTGTTATGTGCCTCAAACAAGAAGTAAAGCAACTGTATGGGAGACTATGAGAAGACAAAGGAAAACCTTTGAACTTTCAGTCCATTTAGTCCATTGGCTGTAATATTTGTGACTTCTCTCTGCCACCACTTACAAACTAAAACTATGAGGCTGTTTCCTCAGGTTGTAGGTGAAATTGATTGATTTATCTAGAGTAAATACATTTAGAACAAACTCATATGAAATGTTAGGTGCCACTCTCCTGTGGTTAGTTCATGGAGATAAATTTGTCTTCCTTAGTTTCATATGTTAATCTTCACAGTATTTTTTGCACTGAAACTCTGATAGTGTAAAGTACATGTATCTTCATCCATAAAAAAAGAAACACATTTTTTTAAGTAGTATCTTTGTGATGTAACACTGTGGTAGATAACGTGACCAACTTTCCAAAATAATATTTCTTAGAATTTTCTCCAATTACAAAATAATGTTGATTTTTAGAAGTATGTAGAAAAGCAAAAGGAACATAGCTAAATCTAATTTTTAAATAGCCCATATATATCAAAGTGAATAATATCTCTTTCAAATTAGTCACTTTAAGATACTATATGCTTATTTCAACAATCTGTACTTTCTCAAAACCTTTGTATAATTCCTAATAGGCATGTAATCATGTATTCTTTTAAATATCCCTGCAGAAAGAGGGGGGCAAGTCTTTGACCTTGAAGTTAGATAGAATTTGGGAGTCACAAAGGTAGATTTTAAAATATTTACTCAACACAAGAAATGTCATCAGAATAAATTTCTAACATCCTAAGGGGATTACTTTAGAAGCATTAACAGTCAGAAAAAAAAAAATTAAAAAAAAAAAACAGTCAGAGCCCAGTTTCCTTAACATTATATTTAACCTATATTTGCATGACTAATAAGATCTAAAGATGTTTATAAAGTATTAGTTTTATTACTCTTTTTTAAAGCACAATACCACTAGCACCAGTACATCACAATAACACAATGTCAAAAGAGAAGGCTTAGAAAACAAATACAGAAAATGAATAAATTCCTTAGTCTCATTCATAACACCAATTATTAGAGCCAAGAATCTGCCAGGAAATAGAGTTGAATATAACATCCAACATGACCAATTCTTCAATTGTACTCTCTGGAATCCTTGGACCCATGGTACTGTGAGGCATTTCTTATAAAAAGGATTCCTTGACCAAACAATTCTGAAATGCTTCAATATTTCTATATCGACAATTCTAAAATTCAAATAAATTCTGCAGGTCAAAGATTTCTAGTTTTGAAGTTTGTTTAAACCTATTTTTCCCGAACTTCTATGACCTGGAAACTTTTTTTCATGCACCTATAAAATCTATCATAAATTAGTACTCTAGACCTACATTGTTTGGATTTCTAACTTCAAGTATGTTTTTAAGTTTTTAGATATTTTTGAATTTAGGGAAACATACTCCCAACTAAAACAAAGACCTCTACAGATTCATCAAGCAGGATTTCTTTTCTTTTTTTAAAAAAGATTTTATTTATTTATTCATGATATACATAGAAGGGCAGAGACATAGGCAGAGGGAGATGCAGGCTCCATGCAGGGAGCCCGATGTGGGACTCAATCCCAGTACCCCAGGATCACGCCCTGAGCCAAAGGCAGACAATCAACTGCTGAGCCACCCAGGTGTCCCAGGATTCATTTTCTTAACTTTTTCTAAAAAATGTCAGTATCAAGATTAGACTCAAGATTAGGTTGTCATAAAGCATAGAGGCTTAGCCTTTATTCCCTAGAACTAAGAATGATGACTGGTTCTTACAGAAGCTGATTTGAGCTCAGTATGATTAAGAACTTAAACAAAATTAGAACTCCCTTCAGTGGAATTAGCTACCTTGTAAAACAGTGAATCTCGAACCTTGAGATGCATTAAAGGACAGGCTAAATAACTCCTTTCAAGAGTGGTATAAAGGGAATCCTATATTGGATAGGCAATTGGACTAATTAACTTACAGCTCCCAGAGTTTATGATCCTATATGTACTTTGAAATCCTGAGAACAAAGGTGTTATATACATGAAAAGCGTTATTCCCAGAAGTCATTGGTTTTGCGATTTGTTTTATTCTCGAAAGGTGACGCTTTCACATATGAAGATATTGAGAAAAATGTTCTGCAGTATCTACATGATGGCTCTTCTGCCCAGGAAGACAGCATGGAGATCACAGTCACAGATGGCATGGCAGCAGCAACCGTGGAGGTGAAAGTAGAGGTGTCACTGTCAGAGGACCAAGGGCCTCAGCTGGCAGCTGGTGCCTCGCTGAGCATTACTGTTGCTAGTAAAAGCACAGCCGTAATCACCAGGTCACATCTTGCTTATGTTGTAAGTTCTTACCTGTGTTTTCTTGTTCACTGCATCCTCTCACTGAGCTTGGCTAGAGAGCAACGTCAAGGCTGAAGTTTCAGGGCATCAGGTATATAGCCATATTAGGAAGTTTCTTCTTAACTTCCCAATAACTCTACTCTGAGGAGTTACATTGTTTTTTTTCTGGCTGCTCCCAGTGTGTTAGGAGCAGACAAGTGAATGAGCAAAACTTTGATGAAAACACAATGAGCTTGTGTAGGGATGGGTGATAGTCAACAGGGAAGAGTGCCAGTGCCAGAAAAGCCCAATTCCCCATTTTTTAAGCTCCATCTGTAATATTCCAAGTGGGAATTTGCCAGAGAGAGCATTCTAGAGGACTTAAGTGACTAATGACTAATAAGTAATAATATTTCATGGCCCACTGAGAGTAAGCCCTCTTTCACCAGCTTTTTGTCTCAGGGCCAGCTCTAGACAGAATGCTGGCATACTCCTTTGGCAGTGCCTCTCTGCTAGATGTCCTAGGCAATATTACTGACTCACCCTCCATCCTATGTCCCAAGAGAGGCAATGTATTTAGGGGACCAAGAGTAGATGTAGGGGACTCAGGTTTTTTTCCCATGTGGCTCTAACTTGCTAAGTGACCCTGCTTAATTACACTCATCTTCTTTCTTTGATTCTTACCTCTGGAGCTAAGGATAATGAGGATAATTTTATTTTTCAGTTATGTGTGTCATAAGCATATGTGAATTCTCTATGTAAGCATAATGAATAGTTTTGACAAATACCTTGAAAATAAGGATGATTATCTGAATGGTAATGATTCTCAGTATTGAATTTTTCCCTACCAATGTTAAAATTCCAACCAATGACCTGGCCTTTTTCTTTTCTTTTCTATTCTGTTCTTTTTTCTTGTCTTTTCTTTCTTTCTTTTTTTCTTTCTTTTTTTTTTTTTTTTTTTTTTTTTTGATATATATGGTTTTAAGTAATCCTTTTCTGGGCTAAAGAGTCTGGCTATAAAATCTCGTCCTGGATAGTAGCTTGTAACATAAGGCATTGGCCAGGGAACAATTGCATCAACTGTTTTAGCACACATTTTCCCCTCAAATTATCTTTTCCTAAATTATGGGAAACTGCATTCCACCCTGATTCTTCTCATGGGTCTAGTATGGTTTCAGAACAGTTTTGATTTTGTTTTTTGTTTTTTGTTTTTAATTGACAGGTGATTTTTACCATAGGTTATGGTCTTTTGAATCTTATGAAACTCATGAATTCATAAAAATGTATGAATACAGATTTAATCAATAGATCACCAAGGCCTGAAAAATATTTGACAGGCCAAAATAGCTCTCTAGGAGCAGTTCCTGCCCATTAAGTGCATATTATAAGCTGCATATCAAAACACAAGCCCATTGGCAACTGAACAGGTATTTTCAGAAATTGATGAATGTGAATTTATCCACCAGAGAAGAAAGACTCCAAAAGGACTATTATAGCCTCTGAAAGCTTAGCATATTTTAAAGACTTAGCTAAGTTATATACTAACTTTCTCTGAGGGTTGTAGAAGAATTCTGTGCTTAGTGTCATGGGGATAATTTTTCCAGATATGCCTAGTTAGTGAACACCCTGAAAGGTTGGAAAAGCTTTATGAAATGCTGATCATAAATGGAACAGAATATCAAAGGATAGGAACAGGTGAGCCTGTTTTTAATTAGAGTATCATTAACTCCAAGAGGGTGACATGATGTCAAGAGAGACAAAAGGCAAAAATAGGATTCTGTGATTTGCTTCTGAATGGTGGTTTCCTGTACAGTTTGCTTTGCACTGCAGGTAAACAAGTAGTGGAGGAATGTTTTGTAGTTAGAATGGATGCATTGTAAGGCAGGCTCACCACTTATTAGCATAGTAACCCCTGGCAGAGTACTTAACTCTCTAGGGCTCAGTTTTCTCATCTGTAATGTGGGGAGGATTACATAAGATTAATTTTTAAAAGCTAACAGCATTTCTGTGCACTAGCCAAAAATACAATAGTTCAAAATATAATACCATCTCTGTCAACATCACATAACAGGTATCTAGGAATAAATGTAACAAAGATGTGTAATTTCTAGGGAAAATTGTTACAGTGCCCAACTAAAGAAAAGCCAAAAGAACCTCTTGACAAAGTATTAGAAATAAAAGGAGAATTTACCAAGGGGTCAGATAGATCAACAAATCAGTAACATTGCTAAACATAAGCAAAACATACCTAATAAGTGTAACTAAAAAGATGATACCACTTATAATCGCATTATAAAAATCATGTCTGTTGGACTAAATCTAACAAAAACTAGACTGTACTTCTACAGGGAAAGTTGTAACACTTAATTGACAAATATTTTTTTAAAACATCCAGTAAATGATGAGACATGCCATATGCATGAATAGGAAGATTTAGTGTCAAAAAAATATCAACATTCCTGCAAACTGATCTTTCCATTAAATTGAGTTTCAGTCAAAAGCCCAGTGTACTTATTATGGATCTTGTTAAGCTGATTCTACAATAAAAAATGAAGGGCTGGGGCACCTGGGTGGCTCAGTGGTTGAGCCTTTGGCTCAAGTCATGATCCCTGGATCCTGGGATCAAGTCCTACATCGGCCTCCCTGTGGCAAGCCTGCCTCTCCCTCTGCCTATGATTCTGCTTCTCTCTGTGTCTCTCATGAATAAATAAATAAATAAATAATTTTTTTCAAAAAAAGAATGAAGGGCCAACATTCTAAAAAAGAATGATATGAGGGCAGGGGCTTGCCCTATCAAATATCAGGATTTATTATAAACCTGCACTATTTATAGCAGTATAGCACAGGAATATATTACAGAGTCCAGAAGCAGATTGACACATGGGACTATATTATAAAACAGATATAGTGAGCCAGATCAGTGGAAACAGTAGGAAATATTTAAAATATAGATCTATGCAAAATGATTATTCATATGAATAAAAAAAGAACTTGTAGTGCTCCCTCACACTGTACAGAGATTAAAACTTCAGGCAAATCAAGCACTAAAATTTTGTAACTCTTTGTATGATGTAGATGAATATTTTTAGATATGGGTAAAGGGAAGAATTTTTTTAAACCAGAAATAAAAGGTACTAACTATAAAGAAAAGATTGATAAACTTAACTTTATTAAAATTAAATTTATATTCCCTAAACATCAGAAATACAGAAAACCAACTAGTTACAGATTGGAAACAGATCTTTACAATACATGTAACCAAAAATAAGAAGATATTTTTAAAAGTCTGCAGATCAAAAAGAGAAAGATAACCTAGTAAAAGAATGAACAAGAGACAGTAGGAATTTCAGAAGAGGAACCCAGAGGAACCAATAAATGTAAAAAGAGATAATTACTTCTTTAGACATCAAGGCAAGTAAAAAAGACTACATGCCATATCATACCAATTCAAATGACAGAAAATAAAGTCTGAAAATACCAAAAATCAACAGGAATAAACCACTTTAGGAAAGAATTTGGCATTGTCTTGTGAGGATGAGTGATCATATACCCTAACCATTCCACATCTAGAGTCCTATCCAAAAGAAACTTTCATACGTACACTAAAGGATATGCCCAAGAAAATTCATAACAATTGTATTTATAATAATAAAAATATTGAAACAAGACAAATGCCCATCAATGGGATAATATAACCTGTGATCGACTTACTCTATGGAATATTAGAAAACATTCGAAACAGATGAACTGTTGCTGTGTACAATGATATTGATGGATCTTAGCAGTCTACTATTGAGTATAAAGGAAAGTAAGTCCCACAAGAGTAAAGTCCAACTCTCTTTTCATAAGCTTTTAAAAAAGCAAAAATAAAAAAAATAAACAACTAAAAACACTTTGTAGCAATATATCAAATAATATCAAGAAATTCAAGGAAATGAGAAACAAGATCCAAGGTAATGATAGGCCCAAGGACAGGACAAAGGAGGGACACACACATAAATATTAATTATCAGTGTTGTAGTCCTTGTGTTGAATGGTGCATCAGTAGATGTATAAGTAATAAAAAAAAATGAATAATGAATTGATACAAAAGGAGTAAGAAAGTAGGAGAATTACTTGAGAACAAAGTCTACCTTCTTATAAATTTTTTTGCATCCACAATATCTTAGATATGCCAAAGTAGTAATTTTCCTTAATTATAAAAATAATTAATTACTAATTATTTTCTTAAGTTATGAGAGCATTTTCAGAAGAAAAAACCTTGCTGATTCCATGCTTTTTCAAACCCAGCAGTCATTTGAGACTTGAAACATTAAAATAAATGTACCTGACATGAGATAAGCATTTCTTTGCCAAATTTGCCAATGTAGAATTTTGAAGCTATTCATTCTAATCAAGAGCCAGGAGCTCTGTCCTTGTAGCTTATCACCATCTCAAAAGATAATACCTTAGAACTCTTAGCTGTCTTTTAAAAATTCTGTCTCAGAAGGTACTCACAATAATGTTAGAAGTAGTCTTTTGCAAGTCTGCATATTGTATTTGATAACCCATGTGGAAAATAGAGAAACTTTTAAAGTACACATTTAGGGGAAACTTTCAGAGATTTTGCAGCTTTGATGAATTTGAGTTTCCTTCCTTACTAGTGTCAGGTGATATGAGGAAATAGGGAAAATTCTGTGACCTTGCATTAAGGCTCTGACTTGTCTATTTAAAAATGCTCCTAAGGGTAAGAAACAAGATCTGACTAGTACCCTCCACCCCAGATCACCAGGTATCCTGAGCACATTCCCGATCCATACTTAAACCAGCTGTACAACATAGCTATGAAAATTTGCATTTCAAAGTACACTTGGCCATGCAATATTTATTTTTGTTGTTGCTCTGGTAAAGTGCAAAGTGCCCCTCTGTTTACAGCCAACTGCTCTAAAAGATGAATGACTTGGAGAAACTCTCAAGAAGATGTTGCTGGCCTCCTAGATATTTCCACAACATCTTTAAAGAAAGAGGAAATGATTCATTAAGACATACAAGTATTGTCCATGTAGAAGCACAGAAAGTCAATTTATTTTTTAATAAGCAATGTGGAAGGAAAAGAAATTGTCTTTGTTAAGATTGTTGTCTTCGGGGTTGAGCATCTGCAGGTTCCATCCTGATGGAATGAAATCTGTAAGATTTCCTAAGTTCTTCTGTTAAACTAAAAATTTTAACATGTTGAGTATTACTTAAAGCTAAATCACTTTCCTTCTTTCTGTTTCACAGAATTTTCTTTATCATTGTATTATATGTTGTAATGGAAACTTATTTGTTTCTACAAAGCAAACCATCCTTTGAAACTCAAAAAGAAGTCTACAACTGTGTTTATAGGAAGATGACTTATATCTCTGACCATGTTTTGTCCTTCGCTAGAAGGAATGAAAATGAAACCCCCCCCCCCAAAAAAAAGAAAATGAAACCCTGTGTGGCTCTGATGATAACAATAGGGTATCTCTTTGTTTTATGCTCCATACCTAAAGTAAATTTCCTCACTATTGAGATACTCTTGAAGGAAGACATTGAGATACTCTTGAAGGAAGACATTATTAAAGAGATATTTTCTAAAGATTATTTATTTATTTATGAGAGACACACAGAGAGAGGCAGAGACATAGCCAGAGGGAGAAGTAGGCTCCATGCGGGTAGCCCAATGTGGGACTTGATCCCAGGACCCCAGGATCACGACGTGAGCCAAAGGCAGATGCTCAACCACTGAGCCACCCAGGTGCCCAATTTAAGAGATAGTTTATGAAGAATAAAGAATGGGATTTTCATGCACTTTGAAATGGTGTTGCTTTATTACAAAGGGAAAGAGACTTTTTCAGCTGGCTGAGAAGGAAGCAACCGTGATCTTTAACTATTCCTAAAATGTGTATAATGTCTTACCTCATATTTGCCTGATTAGGATGATTCTTCCCCCGACCCAGAGATCTGGATTCAGTTAAGTTCTCTGCCCATGTATGGTGCTCTCTTAAGAATGTCAGGACCGGAGGTAGAAGAACTCTCAGAGGTTTCCAATTTCACAATGGAAGACATCAACAACCAGAAAATTAGGTATATAACCGCTTTATATTACTTGACAGAATTTTAAACAAATTATATTAAAATATTTAAGCAACTAACCAGTAGCTCCCTTGAAAGAATATACTGCCCCATTTCTAAACAAAGATGCAGCCATTTTATCTGGCTTGTCATGTAGCTCATTCATTTGATTCTTGTCCTCACCTGTGTAGGTACTCAGCTGTGTATGAGACTGATGGTAATCTGGTTACTGATGGCTTCCATTTCTCTGTCTCCGATACGGACCACAACCATCTAGACAATCAGACGTTTACCATCATGATCACTCCTGTTGAGAATCCACCTCCAGTCATTGCTTTTGCTGACCTTATCACGGTAAAGAATCCTCAGATCAATGAACAGCGAGTACTATGGAGAGCTGGAGTCTGTACTGATTTCTACAGTAAATATTTCTACAGAAATATAGGATTTCTACCCAAATCGACTGCCAGGTTCTTCCTCTAAAGTTTCTAGGCAATAGGGTCTAAGATATGCATGGTTTTCAATCATGAATTTTTCAAAAAGTATGAGAAAAAATATATGCAGAAGGTCAAATAAATATATTTACATTATTTAGTCAAAAATATTTATATGCTAGACATAAATGCTAGATGTGTATAGTATTTTTATACTACACTAGGTGTGTATAGTAGTGGGAGTTAAATTATAAATGGAATATATCTTTTAGGAGTTAAAAATCTAATGTTTGCAAGAACTAAAATATGGGGATATGGACAATGTCCCCAAATCACTTCTTAAGTCAATACTTACCATTTAAATGTTATTTACAGTACCTTGAGGGTGGGGAGGGTGGGGGGCATATGATATATCCTGATTATAAGGTTACCAGACCTGAGTTCAAGTGCTGGTTCTGTTACTTACTAGCTGAGTGACCCTGGACCAATGATACAATCTTTCTTAGCCTCAATTTCCTCATCTTTAAAATATAACTACTCCTGTTACCCAAAGGATTGCTCTGATATTAACAAAATACCATTTAAAAGCCCCCAGTATGTACCAACATATGATAGGGATTCCTTACAAGTTAATTCAATTTCCTTGTCCTGTTCTACATACATACACAATGCTAAACACTTAGGAGATTTTCTGGGTTTGTCAAGCAACTGAAAATCCATAAAACTGAGTTGTTTCCAAATGGTTTTGGTATTCCATACCTTGGGGAACCCATTTAGACCTTCTCCATTCCCAGAGTCAGAGTGACCTTCCACTTTGTACCTTGTTGACCTTCCTCCATTTGGCCAAGAATTGTTCAGAGTGAAATGGCTTGGTCATGTCCCCAGGCCAGCAAAAACCACTGGGATCAGGTTGCAGAGTTAGCATACACAGCAGAGCCCTAAAGGAAAAAGTTAGCTCAAGCAACTGCTTTTACTTAGACTGATTTATTTCCCTCCTTCAATATTAAAATAAGCACTGGCTTTCAGGTATGGTGATCCCTTTCTTCCTGCACACCTATCAATATATACTATAAGAGGAGAAGTGGGACTTTCATCCGGGTGGGAGCATCTATAGGACAGTCACCCTCACTGTATCCTAGGGAGGACTTGGATGGATCGTCCTAGAGCTGCAGGCTTTTGAATGTTGATAGTGAATAAAGGCAACCATCTACAGCATCTGTGCTGAGGTGGGTGATTAGAATGGGCCAGAGCTACTTTATAACCAGATCCATCATTGAAGGAAGCACAACTTTGAAGGGAGACACAGAAGTCTTAGTGTCTGAATGTAGCTTTGAGAGGCACTGAAAGATTGCCTCTCAGAGCAGCAGCATGCACATCCTTCATCTCCTCTGTAGAGGATCTGTCTCCTCAGAGGAGTAGAATTGGTGCTGGAAGGTCACCCCAGGCAGCACTTTTTAATTCACTTCTTTTACTGCAGTTCTGTGCAAAACCACCCAAGGACTGTACAATCTTTTCTTTCTTAGGTTGACGAGGGAGGGAGAGCCCCACTCTCATTTCACCATTTCTTTGCTGCTGATGATCAGGACAACCTCCAGGGAGATGCCATCATTAAGCTAAGCGCTCTGCCCAAATATGGCTGCATTGAGAACATGGGAACAGGTACCAGCAGTAGCTTTGCTATAGAATTGTTCCGGACCTGGCAAGAGGGGAGGGTCGGGGGAAGAAACTACCTCCAGGGAAACTTTGATGCGGAGGACTAAAGAGAAATTATTCCATTTCAAAGAAATGAGAAGAAGGAAGGTTTCATTCACTCAAAAATCTACAGAATATTGTCTGTGTCATTTTTTTAGGCACTGGGGATATATCAGTCAACAGAACAAATAGAAACCCCAGCCTTCACGTTGCCTTAGATCCTGGTGATGGTAGACAGATAAGAAGCCTAATAAACGAGAAGATTGTGTAAGGTATTAGGAGATAAATCAGTGCTATGAGAAAAAATAAAGCAGGGTAGGGGATGGGGAGTGCCAGCAATGGGGAAGGCAGGGCTTATGGATTGCACTCAGAAACGAGTGTCAAGGAAATAAAAATGCCTGTCCTTTCATGGTGAGTCAGCTGCAGTTGAGCTGAGCCACAGCTAATGGCTCAGCTCCTTCGATGGATATGACATGAATTGAAATGCTTGCCTTCCTGTGGGATCCTCTCCACATCCCTCCCCCTGCACCATCTGCCTGGACCCCCACTTCCCTTGCTGGTTATCACAGGGAAGGAGAGATGAGAAGGCCTGTCCTGTCCACTGGCCCCCTGAGACCATGGTGACTGGCAGTTGAGACAGCTCTTGGCAGGTTACTGTGATGCTGCCTCCTCAGTGAAATCCCTGAGTGCCAGCGCTGGGCTCTAATTGGTGTGCAGCTAGCAGCTCCCACAGAGAGGCTCTTGACTGAAGGTGTTTGTGGCCAGCTTGGTGCCTGGGATCTGAGCCTGGTCACCAGAAATTCATTTAGCAGGGGCCATGTTTTCCTCCAGAAACTCTCGAGTCCTTTCCCTCATCTTGCCTTTCATTGAGTGCACTCAGATTTCTTTATTGCTGAATCAGATTTATCTCAACAAATGTTTGCGCTAGAGACAAAGGATGTCAAGATGAGTGAAACACAGCTCCTGCCCAGAATGGGAGACAGGTCGGAAGACTAATAAATCATGATAAATAAGAAATGCTAGGACAGGGAAGGGGCAAACCCTGAAAAAATTACATAGGGCAAAACAATTTTGCCTGAGAAGGCAGGAAAGGCTGAGGATGGGACATTTGTGTTGCAGTTTGAAGGGTTAGTGAGAGTCTCACTGTGGGCAGAGAGAAGAGCATGGGCAAAAGTGGGAAGTCATGAAAGGGTAGCTGGCCCCCACCCTACACTTCTCTTCAGGTGGTTTCTTTTTAAGCCTTCCTGATGTGATTTGATGTTAACCTGGAATGCATGCAGAGGAGTATTTCCCTGGTCTAGAAGTCAAATTTCTGGAAGCTCTAGCTCTCTAAAAGTGATGCTCAAACTTTAATGTGTAAGACTCACCTGGAGGGCTTGGGAAAACAATTCCTTGAGCAGCAACTCCAGAGTTCCTGTATACAGAGGCTAGGTGAGGCCTGTGCATTTGCATTCCCCCACCCCCACCCCCAGCTCATAGGCGGTGCCACCACTGCTGGCCCGAGGACCACATTTGGAGAACCACCACTGCTGTATATTAGTCTGAGCCTGGAAGTAAAGAAGAGATGTTCAGGGGACTAGGGGCAGGGAGGTGCAAGTAATTATCCCAAGACAATTTAAGAACTCCAGCCTCTGTTCCATGGGTGTTCAGCACCAAGTCTGTTTCGTGTATATGAAACTAGCTAGATTCAGAATCCAGCAGATCAGCATGACGCCTTTCTAAAAACATTACAAGAAGCAGCTTTAACATCTTACCAGCAAAACCGGAAGAAACAGAATAATTATATTGTTAGGTATAAAATCTAACAGCATGGACTCTACATTCATTTAGTACTAGCACAAACAGAACAGACCCACCTTGATTACCTTGAGGGCATGTATCACCGTGTTCCAGCCCTACACAGTAATAGATGTTCATAATGATAGCCTGCATGCTTCAAGAACTATTTAATTTGCCCACAGTATATTCTGCTTAAGAAGGCAAGGAAGCACATTAATGAGAATGATTTACATGAAAAAATAGAAGGTGCAATTTTAAAACCTGGAAGGCTGGTGCTTAAAGCTTCAGTGACAGATTGACTTGTTGAATGCCTTGTTTCCCAATGACAGAAAATAAGTCATTTCTCTATTTCAGTATATTTTTAGGCATCATTTAGTTTACTTGGGCTCTTTCTGACCCAAATAAAAAAGCCACATTTCTCATATTTATAGTAAGCAATGTAAAGGGAAAATAAAAATTTGAAGGAATTATAGCACTTCCTTCTGGAAACACCGAACTGTGTGTGCTAGAGATTGTCAGATCACATGTCACTTAGATTCCTCCATGCTTCTGGTATCAAGAGGAACCAAATCTGATGGGTAAAATATAAGAAAATTCATGTTATTACTCAGCCATTAGAAACGACAAATACCCACCATTTGCTTCAATGTGGATGAGGGTATTATGCTGAGTGAAGTAAGTCAATCGGAGAAGCACAAACAGTGTATGTTCTCATTCATTTGGGGAATATAAATAACAGTGAAAGGGAATATAAGAGAAGGGAGAAGAAAAAGACTCCTAACTCGGGGAAACGAACTACGGGTGGTGCAAGGGGAGGGGGCCGGGGGATGGGGGTGAATGGGTGATGGGCACTGAGGGGGGCACTTGATGGGATGAGCACTGGGTGTTATTCTGTATGTTGGTAAATTGAACACCAATAAAAAATTAATTTATTTAAAAAAATTCACGTTATTGAAGAAAAAACAATTGTCCTGTATTCTTACTTCAAATTATAAATAAAAATTTCTCAGTCCTAGTCTTTCTGTTGGAAGGTTAATAAAAAATGACACTGTCTACAATTCAGGAAGTCAATAGCCTTTTGATTTATGACCTGATCTTTGCAACGGGCCATGGAAGAGAAAAAGAGAAAGCCTTGTTGCTTTCACATACCCTATATACATTTTTCTTTGTTGATATGTATCCAGGGGATGTTTGAAGACACAGGGGTTGCTTTTTCTCCTTTCTTTAGAAGAAAATGTGGTAACCATTTAAAATCAATCAATTAGAGACTCAGACCAAGGAAGAGATAAGCCATCCATCCTTTAGACAATGTTTACTCTTCTCCTTGGCCTTCTCCAGTGCTTGGTTGGGTTGGGATGAAAAGGTGAGTTAACCAGACTAGCTCTATCTCTGGAGCTTTGAATGGTACCTGAATGGTACATCTCAGTACTTGAATGGCACCTGAGCTGTGATTGGTCCTGAAGCATCACAGTAGCGCTGGTGTACCATCCCAGGTGCTGAGCACTGACCCATGGGGAGGTTTCCTTAAGGAACCGAGGTCAAATGAAAACATACTTAATGAGATATTTCTTAGATAAAAAGGTATATGGTTAATCTTTTTTTACATAGAGAAGGAGGCTTCCTCTTGCAGGATGTGCTAGGCAGAGTGGCTTTGAAATTGACCAAAGCTTCAGGTAGAGAATACTTGGATTTGTGAGGACTTACTTTATCACAGATTTCTAACAAAACAACCACTGATTCTTTTTTTTATTCTTGCTATATAAAATAACATTCTGAGTGCTTTCGTGTATATTATCTCATTTGATTCCCTATGGAAACAGCAGGGCAGGTATTACCAAGTGTAGATGAGAAACAGTTTTAACTGATTTAAACAGTAAACAGATTTAACCACAAGTCGTCCATTTCTAGTCTCGTGTTCTTTCCATTCTCCATTTTTACCCTCTCATGTGCTTTTATCTTTTGCTGATAATGCTGTCATGTTTTCTAGTTCAGCCTAGTAAGAAGGAATTGATGGATGAAGGTAAAAGTTCTCTCTTGATGTTGATGCAGGTGATCATTTTGGCCCTGGAACTACAAGTGACCTAGAGGCATCATTCTCTATTCAAGATGTCCTGGAAAACTACATTTACTACTTTCAGAGTGTTCATGAAAGCATTGAGCCCACCCATGACATTTTTAGTTTTTATGTAAGTGATGGAAATAGTCGCTCAGAAATCCACAGCATCAATATCACCATTGAGGTAAAGACTTTGAGGTTGGAAAAGTGGGCTTTTGACAACAATATCCCGCCATTAGATCACTTTATATGAACTCAAAAACAAAGACGATTGCATTTGACCTTCAGTTTTAGAGATCAATTTAAAAATATAATGTGGACCATTAGGAAACTTGTAGAATTAAGGCTGGCATTTGGGATGATCTGATGTGGAAATCTGAATATCCACTTCAGGGTATAATGTGTTCATTCTGTAGGAAAACAGTTTGTGTGGGTCAGACAGAGAAACTCTGTTAGTCTCATATTTAGATGGAAACT
This sequence comes from Vulpes vulpes, assembly GCF_048418805.1. NCBI lineage: Eukaryota > Metazoa > Chordata > Mammalia > Carnivora > Canidae > Vulpes > Vulpes vulpes. Next base: position 2,081,813 of record NW_027325780.1, on the reverse strand, counting down.
AACAAATGCCTATTTTTCCCTGAAATTATTGTATGTAGTTCTACATGCATACTTGCCTTTTCTTACATTTTAATACATTTATTTGTTAAATTGTAACATCAAAAAAATATGTTCCTTGATGCTGTATTTATTCTCATTTGAGCAACTAGAGAGCTTGCTCCACCAATGCAGGGAGAGAGAGATAAAAGATAAAACTCAGAATGGAATACCTTCTGCCCTGGGAAAATACCCTCAGCACCCTTCAGAGAGGGTATGGGGTGCTGACACAGGGTCAGGGAGACAGCTTTAGAAACCCATACATTTAAATATTGTGTCCTCTATAGTACTGTGATATTCTTGGGGTTTTCTAAGACAGTTGTGATATCAAATAATATGCTCTTTTATCCCCAAAATATACTCATACTTTTCTAACCACATATCCATATTTTTTATTGAAAAACATGATCATTGTAACCTGTGGAAAATATCTTGAAGATTTCTGTAGAACATCAGTTTCTTTTCAAGGGGACATTTTGCTTCTGTGACTTGCTCTACTTTCAAGTGAAGTATTTTGCTGGGGAATTAAAGATGGTGACCCATTAAGTACAATTTTGATAGTGAAAGTTGGTGTGATAATGTTACTTTTGCTGCATAAGGTGCATTTTCTTTCTTCTTAAACCCATATCTGTGTGAGACCTGACATTTTAACTTTAATCAGAGGAAGAACGATGAGCCTCCCAGGATGACCTTGCAGCCCCTCGGTGTACACCTAAGCTCAGGAGTGGTGATAAGCAATTCTTCTTTGAGCCTGCAAGACCTGGACACTCCAGATAATGAGCTGGTTTTTGTATTGACGAAAAAACCTGACCACGGTAGGACACAACTGCTATGGCATGCTTCTTAATTGAGGTGCTGGATGGGTTTTTGGAATAAACACATAGATTTCTGTTGATTATTCCTATACTTTGCTTGAACGTAGTCCATTCTTTGCATCAAGGTAGAACCAAATTTACAGCTAGCCAATATTCTTTGGGGTCACCAGTTGCTCTTAAAGCCTGAATCCGAGGTAATTGGTGTCGCTGAAATTGAATTTCAGCTGTTTTCTTGTTTTCCTCTGTAACTAAGGCAGAATAGGTTTAGAGTCCTGTTCTCAGAGTAAGCTTCATTGCTTGATAATCCTGGGCCATCTCATGCAAGGAACAACATGGAAGCCTTGTTATTAATTGCACAAGGTGTTCACTTCAGGTTAGAGGTGTGCTAGATATCTTTATGAGCTTGATCCTTTTGCAAAAAGCACTTTTCCTGATTAAACCAGAGGTAAAAACCACCTTGGGAATCTTTTATCTATTTCTAAGTACCATTCCTCTGGAACTTTCATCTCCCAGGTAGTATCTTAGTGTGTCATAACATCCTTGGTCTTTTAAAGATGAAGTTGTTACTGTTGATGAAGGTTAATGGAAAATTGTTGGTCATTGCATTTTATTTTCCCTTCCTTCACTTTCACTTTCTTTAATGAAACACTTTACCTGTCCCATCATGATACAACCCTTGAAAACAGAAAAATATGCCTCAACACAAAGATGTCTAGTGTCTTTCTGAATTTAAAGGGGAATTTAAAACACAATCCCTTCCCCCATCCTAGATGCCCTAGAAGAAAGGCAGCAAGAGAAGAGTGCTATTTTCATTTTGTAGTAGGGGAAAATAAGCTTTAGATAATGCAGTGAGGTTGAATTCAAGGTGGGAGATTTGATTTCTAAGCCACTATATCACCACATTCATTATGTCTCCTTAAGAGATTTTTGAATAGGAAAGGTTAGATTTTATCTTCTTTATTTGTGAATGAGCCTACAGGGCAGCACCGTGTGCTTCCATAGAAAATTCTGAGTTGTTGATCATTTATGTGTGTGTCACCAAGAGCCTCCGAGGTGGTGTACATTTAACCCAGGCTCATGCTAATTGACAAAAATCAGGCAATGTTTTGGTGCCATATTTATTCTACTATTGTTTCTTTGTTTTTCTTTACTTTCTCCCTCAGGCCATCTGCTCTGGAGGCAAACTGCTTCTGAGCCTCTGGAGAATGGGAGGGTTTTGACTCAGGGCTCCTCCTTCACCTACCAGGACATCCTGGCTGGGCTGGTCGGGTACATGCCTGGTGGTCCTGGAGTGGCAGTGGATGAGTTCCGGTTCTCCCTCACGGATGGCTTCCACATGGACACAGGGAGGATGGAGATATACATAGAGCTGCCTACAAGTGGCACCCCCCACTTGGCTATAAACCAAGGCCTACGGCTCTCAGCAGGTATCACACAGGAATAGAAGAGAGTGGCTGTGGTCCCTCTGTCCTTATTTCCTCTTGGTCAGTGTACATGTTAGCTCTGTGGGAGGATATTGAAATAGGCATTCAGAACTTAGACTGGAGGTGGGGAGAGCTATTGTGTTGTTTTTGTTTTTGTTTTCAAAGATTTTATTTATTTATTCATGAGAGACCCAGAGAGAGAGGCAGAAACATGGGCAGAGGGAGAAGAAGCAGGCTCCTTGTGGGGAGCCCGATGCAGGACTCTATTCCAGGACCCTGGATCACAACCTGAGCCAAAGGCAAACACTTAACCACTGAGCCTCCCAGCTGCCCCAAGAGCTATTATTTTAAGGACACTAAGAACTGTGAGTGACTAATATAAATCTCTTAAATTCTTTGGACCAGATGCCCATGTCTGTGAATTTGAGAAGAGTGTGTAGTACTTCCAGGGTCCTCAAAACCTTAATTTATCCAGCTACTCATAGGATCAGGATTCTTAGAACGTGGTCATTGCCCAGCCAACCCCATAGAAAAACAAAAAACACAAAACCATAACAACAAAAGAAATCCAACAGAATTTTTAAGATATTTATTTTAAAAAACAAAAAAAAAGTGGGAAGGAGGCATGGGGGACAATTGGGAAGCTATCATACACTAAAAGAGATTATAAAAATAATTATGATTCACTAGATACAGTATCCTAGGGTATAACATTTGCAAGTTTGCCTACGTGTAAGCATCACTGAAGGACCTGCAACAAGTGTCAATCTTAAAGTCAATTTGCAGTAGGGAGTTACTTAATTGGGGAGTGGGCCTTTTGCCCATCAAAACATCTGCATCCCACTTGGTCCTATTTATTTATCTACTCTTAGTGTCACATGTATTTTGTAATGAAAAATATATACCATAGTGGTATTTGAAAATTTGGAGATTCCCAAAAGTCCCAATAATTAAATCTGAGATTTAACTTTACCATATTTACAAGCCAGTAAGTTAGCCTATGATAGAAGACATGAGACTCCTTGGTCGGAAACAAAAATACTCTGTTACAGCACAACTGGCAGCATTGCCATCAGTAAGTTTGCATTGTTTCCCTCTGCACTCCAAGTCTGGTGGGGGTGGCACAGAAGGCCCTGATGGATGCCTTCCCATGCAATGGGATGCATTACAGAAGAGGAACACTGAGTTTGGGAAACTCCCCTGTTACAGTAACAATAAGCAAGACTGGTCTTTGTTCCGGAGGAGGATATCACCTTATCCCTCAGTGCTCCTAGCTGAGAATGGCCTGGGGAAAGCATAATTAGGCCTTGCATTGTTGGCATCACCCAACAAGAACACACAGTATGCCCAGGCCCAGCCGAACACCAGAATGTACTACACATGAATGACTAGCATCCATTTTATCAGAACGTACTATTTTTTAATGTGAGAAAATAGCTGGATGGGAAAGCAAGGGGCAAGGCTCCGAGAAGAGGTGTTTGCTGGTTGCCAGTGGCTTGCCTCCATCCCCAACACCTGCATAAACTTACAGGGTCCAGCACTCAGAGCTCCCTGTTTTGTAATCCTATAAACACTGATTTTAACTATTTGGTTTGAGAAGACAACAAGATATATTTGTAAGTTTATGTAGAGCTGTTGCTTATGACTTAGTTAACCTTAAGACAGTAAATAAGTTAGGTCTAAGCAGGTCTCACCAAAGATCTAGGAATTATTACATAGATCTAGGGAGGGGTAACTAATAGGCCACAGGAGTAGAGTGTGCATAGGGAAAGTGAAAATGGATCAGCAGAGAAAAGGGCTCAGATAGAAATTCAAGAGAGGATTAACAAATTGAAAAGTTGGGATGGTTTCATTTAGGGAAATTAAAATTTATGCAGCTGGAAACCGAGAAGGACAAGCACGCAGTATTCACTGAAACCCAGGCAATGTGTAATGTGTGATCACTTAGTCTCTAGTCTCTTAAAATCACTTGACATCCTATTCAGAGACAATGATGGGCAATGACCTACTCCCCCCCCACTCTCTTCCAGGGTCTGTAGCACGCATCACAGAACAGCATTTGAGAGTGACAGACACTGATTCAGATGACCACCAGGTGATGTACATCATGAGGGAAGATCCTGGAGCAGGGCGCCTGCAGATGGTAAAGCATGACAACCTGGAGCAAATCTCCGTTAAAGGCCCCGTCTGGAGTTTTACCCAGGCTGACGTTAGCCAAGGTCAGCTAGCTCTCTTCTGCATGCCCAGACTTCTATAAAGTCCACCCACAGTAGTAAATGGGAGTTAAATGCCTCATAGCTTATGGCAGTAAACTGCACTCTTTGTTTTGAAAAAGAGCTGAGTTATAGTTTCATTTATTCTTTCTTGTCTCCTCATTTTTTTTTGTTTAAAAACTATCCTTCTTGGCCAAAAAGTGTTCATGCTTTGGCATAGCATTGATGAAATTTGGGGCCATTACAGAGGGAAAAAAATCATTTTGACTTGCTATGATGCTAAAAAGTGTGTGTGAGAGAGAAAAGGAAAAAGAAATGAATTGGGATGGATTAAGGTGAAAATTATGCCTGCCTGAGGTGAACAATTTATATCTCTTTTTAGCTCCCCAAAGAGCACGAGTTAATGAACTAAGCAAAATGGAAGGGCATAAATCGGAGCTGCCTGGGGGAGATTACATAGCTCATCCCTCCTCCAGGAAATGCTGATGTAATGTAAAAGCATAAATGTTAAATGCTACGTAGTTACAGTTCTTTCAGGGGTAAGAAAGGGAAAAAAAGTTACATAATGGGGGAGAAAAAGTAACCCAAGGTCACGAGATGATGTGCAATTCCATTTAGGGTGGAAATAAGCCCCCGAGGAGCAGAAATAAGGGTCTTTTCCATGCACTAACACTCAAAATGGGTAGCAGCTAGATTCTCCTGAACCTGTCTGTGCTTTTCCAAAGGGGGTGGAATAGACAAAGGGATAGTAATTCATTAATTATTCCTTGCCTCAGTGTCTCTTGTAAAGATGAGACCAAGTACCTCTTCCCAGATGTCTGGCTATATTTACATTGCGAGGTACCTGGAAGTGATGTTGATTTTACACTTCTCCCTTTGGATCCTTTTGACTTCTGTGAAGAGTTGTTTAATTTGCTGCTTGGTTATATTCAGTGTTCTCTCAAAAATGACTGAAAGCTATGCTGGGAAATGGGAATGATGAGCTCTGGGAGAATATGGGACCACAGCTCCATGTCCTTGGCCCTATGACATGGGTATATAGCCAATAATGTGGGTGCCATTGCTGCACATTTTCCATGTGGTTACTCCTAAGACTTCCATAGAGTCTTTCACAAAAGCTGAGCCTCAACCATATGCAGTGCTATTTGGGATGATTTTACCATGAGAGTGTTTTTGATTATGAGGAAGTCAGTAGTGGGGAGGAGAAAGGGAGGAATTGAAAACTCTAGATTAAAAATGTTTAAAGCAATGTCAAAGTGAGGAAGGTGTTAATTGATTCATTGATGTGAATACCAATCAGATTCCCATCTGCCACTTCAGAAATAAGGCCAGAAAGCACTAGTAGTGAATCTTGATCTTCTTGTCCTTTTTTTACAGGCCAAGTAGAATACAGCCACAGGAAAGGAGAATCTGGTGGGAGCTTTGCTTTTAAATTTGATGTGGTCGATGGAGAAGGCAACACACTGATTGGCCAGTCATTTTCCATCAGTGTTTTAGGTAAGGGGTCATTGGGTTTCTAAAAATATTACAATAGGGCTGAAGTTATATAGTGTACCCTGTGCTTACCTTGAGGCTGGAGTCTTTCCTTTACTCAGCTACATGGGAATCTGGAATCCTATCCCCTCTGTTGTGTGAAGCTCTAGCTCCTTGGTACACTCTCTGAATGACAGGACTAAGGATTATTCTGGTTTTACTCCTGGGCACCAGGCCCAGAATTGAAGAAGGGAGGCAGAAAGGATCCTCTTTCAAATCACATTTCTGATATTTTCAGAAGACACCTCCCCACCAATCATCACCACCAACAAAGGGTTAATCTTGGATGAGAATTCAGTGGAGAAAATCACCACTCTGGAGCTCTCTGCCACTGACCAGGAGAGCAAGCCTACAGAATTAATCTATAGAATCACTAGACAGCCTGAGCTGGGCCACCTGGAACATGCAGCATCACCTGGTAAGCCTATCATCCCCCGCTTCATCAAACCAAAAGTTGGAATTTAGAAAGTGTTGGGAATCTGCCTTGATTAGTATTTATTTTTTGCATTACTTACCTTGACCATTATATACTGCCTTGTGTTTGGCAAACAGTAGATGCTCAATAATTCCTTGCTGAAAACTAAACAATTACAATTTTATGTAAGCATAAAATGCTTTTCCATAATTGGATTGTCAATTCCTTTAGGGCCAACACTCTACCACGTTCTTCTAAAGTCTGACCACCTGGCACGGTATGATGTGCTGTGTTTAAAAATGTAATTCAGGGAATCGCAAGTGAGCATATGTATTGGGCAAAATTTTAGTTTAGCTGCTGTTGGTGGGGGGGCGGGGAAAAGATGAAGGAGATCCCATTCTCACCCCTAGTGTGCTCTATTGGATGAGATAAGGAACTTCTGCATATAATCATATATTAGAGAAGAATATGGCAGGTTTTTTAAGAACTGTATAAACCAGGTGTCATAAAAGTTCAAAAATGGGAGAAGCTGCAGTGGGCAGGAAGGTTCACAGAGGTGGCATTTAAATGTGCCCTTAGAAGGCAGAGTTTGGGCAGACAGTAATGGTGGTTTTTTTTTTTTTTCCAGAGATGGACATTTTTTTCAGCATGTGTGCATATTCAAAGAATAATGAGTGGGTCAGTTGAGCTATAGCATATATTCTGAAAATAGGGGCTGATATGGCTCATGGGTAGATTGAGATTTTATGGAGGGTCTTCAAAGCCAAGATACATAATCCCTATGTAATTCAATAGGTGATGGATAGGCACTGCAGAATTCTGAGCAGGGAAGGAAAGTGACATGCATCTAGTGTCCACCACATGGATTGAAGGAAAGAGAGAGGAGGCAGTGACCATGGGTCGGAAGTCTCACATTTGCCCCAGTAATAGGTAGTGAGGCTTCATCCAAGGAGTGAAGTGGGAAGAGGAAGATGAGAACCATGTAAGAGATCATACCTGGCATCTAGTAAACTGTATTCCATAAACAATAATTGGTGGAAGAGTGAGGCGGAGGGAGGGAGGAATGAATTTCAGGGGGAGAACCTATAGAACTTGGCAGCTGAATGGATTGAGGCACTGAAGATATTTGCTGAATTAACAGTCTGAAGGTAGAGTTGTCTTTGTTTTGTACATCATAGAGGGAGCGATGGTTTGCAGATTTAGGAGATTCAGACTGTCACTGAAAGCCTCTGGATTTCAAGTTGCAGATCCTTCATTCATTCAACCAGGGGGTTAACAAAAGAGGGAACATGCTTACCCTGATTCTGCTCACTCTCTAATATAGGGAGTCAGACCATAAGCACATAGGAAGCAAATATATGTCATTGGTTATGAGTCTTTTAGGGGAGAAATAAGAGCATTCCAGGGTGCAGGGACCAAGGGGGTAAGGGAAGAACTCCCTAATTTAAGATGGCATTTAGCAATGGGTCTGAGGAGAATGAGGGAGCCAACTGACGTTATAAGGAAAGGGCATTCCAGACAGAGGGATGAGTGAGTGTAAACATCCTGAGGTGGGATCAGCCTGGAACATTCCATTCCAGGGGCAGCAAGACTGTATGTCTGTGGCAGGGTGAATAAGAGGGAAGATCTATGGGGAGGTGAGCTTGGAGAGGTGGAGGATAGTCTGGCAGAGGGGGAGGCGGACTAGGTGATGGTGATGGAAGAGAGGGGGAAGTCTTTTTTTTTTAAGATTTTTATTTATGTATTCATGATAGAGAGAGAGAGAGAGAGAGAGAGACGCGCAGAGACACAGGCGAGGGAGAAGCAGGCTCCATGCCAGGATCCCGACGCAGGACTCGATCCCGGGACTCCAGGATCACGCCCTGGGCCAAAGGCAGGCACTAAACCGCTGAGCCACCCAGGCATCCCTGGGAAAGTCTTGTGAGTGTTTGGTGCAAGCATGTGGGGAAAGATGGAGAGATTGACCAAAATCCCTAATGCAAATGGAGCAAATGACCTGCCCTTTTGTCTTGATGTTCCTGGGGAAGAATGCAGATCAGCACTCCTAAGACCTTGGCTGCATGAGATACTCGATAACTAATTCATGAGCTAATTGCTTCTGCCAGAGTTCGGTCAGGTTGCTCATTGTGTCTCTCCAAAGATGAAAGGGCAGACTCTTGGCTGCTGTGTTGGACAGTTGCATCCAGGCTATCAGAACTTTCAGAGTGTGGAGCCTCATGCACAGCACGGTCAGTTGCCTAGCTGCTGGTAAATCCCAGCCCTCACTCTTCTTTGATCATGGGCTGTGTTTAGAGTTCAGTGTGAGGCTGCTTCAGTTACTCCTTTTCTGTTGTTACAGTGTCAGCCTTCACTGGGCTTAAATTCTGGCTGCCAAGACAGAGCCGGTGCTGCTTAGGGAGAGAGACTCATAGGTGATCACGTTTCTCCCTTATCTTGGGAAGGCACCCTCCAAAAATAGAGGGAGGGCTCCCTTTCCCTGGAATACTACCTTCGCCTGCCTTCTCCACTAGGCTTAACTTCTCTTACCCGCTTAACTCACACCTGCACCAGTTTTTCTCGGTCCACCTGTTTCTAGCAACTCTCAATGACCCAGATCTGAGGATCCAGTCCTCTCCCCTTTACTGTTGGGGCCCCCCCACTGCTAATGGAGCAAGGATGCCCTGCCCCTGCTGTACCTCCAACTCTATTCTGTGTGTCCTTTCTGTTGCATTTTGCCAGAATTCTCGCCTTCCCTGTCTGCCCTAAGTGAGAATATTTTCATGAACTTGATTCTTTTTAGATGTGAAAAATGTCCCTTCAGGGGAAATGCAGGTTGATATCTTGCATTTCTCTCTTAAGGCAGCTGGCACAGCTGAGAGAGAAGCACCCACACGTCATCCCTTTGCTTCAGTGAGGATGGGGCTACCAGGAGCCAGGGTGGGCTGGTCTGTGCTCTCCAAAAAGAGCAAAGCAAACTTCTAGGCCAGTGTCTTGTACAGGCACAGAGCTATTATGGGACTGATTTTGCCTCTTGAATGATCAGTTTCCACCTAGCGCTTGCACATATCCTCTGCCTGGTTAACTCTGAAGTGGATTCATTCTCTTATTGTCTGTCTTGGTCAGTGGATCGTAACTGATTGTTGTTTTTAGATACACAGAAAAGGTTTGAAGATCTATTTTCTTCCCCTGAGGAGGTACAAGGAGCCATATGCCTATGCAAACTGTGCAGAAGACAGTTGGGAGCCTGCGGCCTGTAGGGAAAGTAGCAGGAGAGCCTGGGCCCAGGGTGTGCCCTTTTCATGGTTAAGGGGTCACATCCTCATGTCAGGGCCCTGAAGACCCTTTTTTTCTTGTGAAATCAGAGTAAGGAGTTATATTATTAAGATCGAAGCTAAGCTTCTGAAACAAAGAGATCCCAAATTGCAGCGCCTTAAACAAGAAGTTCATTTTCTCACAGAAAAATCCAGAGGCAGGTGGCCCCAGATGGCTGAAAGTAGCTCAGTGATCCTCAGCATGAGGCTCCCATCTATGGTCCAAGGTGACTTCTGTAATTGCTGTCATTCCCCAGCCAGCAATAAGGGACAAAGGCCAGGGAAGCCTACATCCACTTCTATCGTAGGAGTATTACTGGAAGAACACATAGCAATTTTGATCACATCCCAGTGGCAAGAGAGTAGTCAGAAAAAGCTGTGAAGTGGCTGAGAATTGTAGGCCCTCCTTGGGCATCCAATTAGCTACCAGTCAGAGGTTGTGTTTTTTAAAGTCAGGAAGAAGTATAGCAATCTCTAGCACAGAAGTGGTTCTCACCTTCACCAAACATTCCCTGAGTAGCTGCTCCAGAAGATTTGTTTTGGAAGTGGGGCACATGTAAACAAACATGTGCAAATGTGTTTCCTTAGCTGAGATAGCAACATGACAGGATGGTGGGAGTCACCACTGCACAACACGGTGAGGTCTACCTGAGAGAGGTGTGGGAGTCAGGAAAGACTTCCCAGAGATGATGCTTTAGCAGAGGTATTCCTTGGTTTCCTTTCTGTCTGCCTTTCTCAGGATTCTGACACCAGCCAAATAGGATGCTCCCACTGCTTTACTTTGGGTTCTCCCAAGAGCAGGGATATATGAGACTGAGCAACTTATCCAAGGAAATGGATTTTCTCACAGATCTGGGGCTGGAAGTCCAAGATCATGGTGTCAGCAGGGTTGAGATTCCCTCTGAGGGCTGTGAGGGAGAATCTGTCCCTGGCCTCTCTCCTTGACTTTATAGAGATGGCTGTCATAGCACGGTGTGCTCCATGTATGTGTGTATCTGTGACAAACTTTCCCCTTTTATAAGGACATTAATTAGATTGGATTAGGGCCTACTCTAATGACTACATCTTAACTACTTTCATATGCAGTGATCCTGTTTCCAAGTGAGGTCACACTGTGAGGTACTGAGGGTTAATACTTCAGCATATGAATTGGGGGCGAGGGATGGGGTGGCAGCAGAGCACAATTCATTCCCTATCAGGAGGCTTTGAGGAAAAGCTGAGAGTCCCCCACAGCCTGGCAGCAGGCATGGTGCCATCTACGGCTCTGCAGAAAGCAGGAAGGCCAAGGCAATCACCCAACATCCTGTTAGGAAGGCAGTTTCTTCAAAGATGCTTTATTCCTGCACACTTCCCTCACCCAGACTGAACTTTATCTAATGTGCTGGCCTTCCAGGGGAATTGGAAAAACTGACAGGGTTAATGTGGGTCTCTGTAATGCTGCCAGATATGTAGTTGAGCCTGCAGGTTGGTAACTGAAAACACCTTTGATGGGATTAAACTCCTTCAAGATATTTCAAACAGTAACTACCTGCTATGACAGTCAGTAAGGACAATATATTGTTAGAAACACCACCTTGATGGTGAGTAGCTTAAGCCTTCCAATACCCAATTAGCAAAAGCTAGAATTTTTTAACGTGTATAGAGATGGAAAATCTGCACTCAGTACGACCTCTTAGGTAGTGATTATAGTGGATGAACTGAATTCATTCACCAACCGTGGTTTTGTTGTTGTTGTTGTTGTTGTTAAAGATTTTATTTTATTATTTATTCATGAGAGACACAGAGAGACAGAGACGCAGGCAGAGGGAGAAGCAGGCTCCATGCAGGGAGCCCACGCGGGGACCCGATCCCCGGTCTCCAGGATCAGGCCCTGGGCTGAAGGCAGCGCTAAACCGCTGAGCCACCAGGGCTGCCCACCAAGCATGTTTTGAGTATCTGTTATGTTCCAGGCACTATTTTAGGTGCGCAGTAGAGAAGAAACAACAAAAATCCTGTCCTCTTGAAGCTTATGTTCTAGCTGCACCTTGTTACCCTCTGGCACTAAGTGAGGAGGACATCACTTAAGTAATATTAAATACCCCATCAAAATCAGTATTTCTGATGGGAAAAATATTATAGCCAAAAAAGTATTCTAGAAGAAATGATTCCATTAAAAATATAATGATGATATTTCAGGAGTAGATCCATGAATGGCTTTTGTGATTCCTTACTACTTTTCTATAGTTTTTCACATTTTCTTTAATGGACATGTATTACTTTTATATTGAAAAAAAATTAAAGCATAATGGTAAAATTCAAGAGGCTCCTTGCCTACCCTGAAAAGATTGATGAGTTGTACAAAAAGTATTCCTAGCAAGCATAAACTTTGAAGTTAGACAACCTTGAGTTCCAGCCCCACTATTGCCATCTTATTGGCTGTCTGAGACCTTGGGTGGGTCACACTGCTTTTCTAATTTTACTCGTGTCATAATCTAGAAAAATGGAAGTAATATGCCAACCTTCACCTCCCAGAATTGTTAAAGGATAAAACTTAATATATATAAGCAAGCCTGAAACAGTGTTCTGCACATGGTAGGTGTTCAATGTTTGCTAGATTGGAGTGGCTTTTAAGATCAAGCCTAGAGCTCTCATATGCTGCTAGTGGAAATATAAAATATAAACATATAAAATATATTAAAAATCCACTTGGTTTGGCAGTATCCTAAAAAATTAAGCAGGTACCTAACATATATTCCCAACATTCCACTCTTAAGAGATTTACCCAAGAAGAATAAAAATTTATGCCTATACCAAGACTTGTGTACAAATGATCATAGCAGCATTATTTGCAATAGCAGAAAACTAGAAATAACCTAAATGTCCATTAACAGGTGAATGGAGAAACTATGATATATCCATGCAATAGAATATTACTCAGCAGTAAAAAATAATAAATTATTGATACATCTGTAATATGGATGAGTCCCAAATAATTATGCTAAGTGAAAGAAACCATGCATAAAATAGTCTATATTCTATGATTCTAATTATGAAAAAAAAATAGAAAAAAATCCAGGTAGTCTATAGTTACAAAAACTAATTGATTTGTTTCTTTGGGATAGGGTAGGGGACAAAAAAAAGGGAAGAATGGAAGGATTATAGAGTGTCAGGAAACTTTTAGAGTGATGGACATGTTTAGTATTTTGGTTAAAGTGATAATTTCATGGGTGTGCCAAAGCCTATAAAATTGTATACTTTAAATATGTGCAATTTATTATATGTCAATTTCCTCTCAATAAGAAATGTTAAAAAAAATCTATTCCAAACCTTTTTTTCCAAGAAGGAAAAATCTATCACCTTTCTTAATTACTCTCAGACTAAAGACTCATATAAAGGGACCAGTGAATTAGGTGACCAGTTGATTGTGAGTATCCGGACAAGTATTTCCCCATGAGCTGTGAGGATGGATTCACAGCAGAGAGACAGATGGTTAAATTTGTCAGTGCAGCTGGTCTGAAGTTATTAAATTTTTAAAGAATGGTATGGATTTCTGTCTAGAGCCACAAGACAAAGCGATAAGACAGGAGGCTACATTTTTTGCCTGTCAATAGCTGATGTACCAAGCACAGAAATCTAAAATGCCTCATCAAAAAAAAAATAATAATAATAATGCCCCAGTAGCCAGGAGGCTGTTGTATCTAGGTAACAAATCTCAAATGCTAAAGAGAGTTGGAAATGTAAACCATGTAGGTTAATTTATTTTAAAAAAAAGAGAACAGTAATATGGATGTCACCGTTAAATGTAAAAGTCAAAGTAGAATCTCTTTGTTTTTTTGTTTTGTTTTTCTTGTTTTTGTTTTTTACTGAAAAGCCAAACTGGTTTTGCCAGGATTAACAATGATAATAAATCCCAGGAAGCAGCAATTGAATTTCAGGACCAAACCAAAGGACTAGATGTGATGGATTAATAGCCCAACACTGAGAATCAGAAAGAGGGTATTTGTGCTGAGGGACTAAAAGATAGGGTTTTGTTTCAGTCTTGGCTGGCATCAGAGGATGAGCTTCTAAGATAGAAGCAAGAAATCTGGGCTGTTCTACTAAATATTGTACGACGTTTAAAACATAAGATGTTATTTGTGGGATGTGTTGACTATCTAAAATAACTTTAGGGTTTTTTTTTTTTTAGTTTTAAAACAAGTCTGAAAAAAATTAATGTGTTTCATTTATATCATGTTACTAAAGGATACTGGTTTTTTAGGTCATTTAAGAGTTGAGATAGAATGATGCCACAACCCCAAAGTCATGCAGTAAGTTTTGTCACTGCCAGCCTGGCTAAAGTGGTATATGAGAAGCCAGAAAATCGTGGACCAGAGAGTTGGAAAGGAACCTTGAAGAATACCAATGAAATCATGGATGCCAGGCTCACCAATCACAGAAAAAAAGCTTATGTGTAGCCAAGCCCTATGACTCCAGTGTTCAAAAGCGAAACCATCACACAATATTTAAAAATAAGGCAGGTTTTCAGGAAGGACTATGAGGCTATGGAGGAGTATAAAACTTAAGAGAGAGGAGTTTGGAGACCAAGGCTATGACCCTACCTTTCACAGATTTGACCTGTATCCATAAACCCTCAGAGATAGGAGAGGAACATTTATTGAGCACTTGCTTTTGGCTTGGCACAAAGCAGAAGCCAGATAATTAAGTTAACATGTGCTCTCACAGAACATATGCTGTTGTAGGAAAAAAAAATACACAAACGACTCTAACACAAGGTCTCAAAGAGAAGGGCATAAATGCTGTAAGAGTTAAACAAAGGACTCTGGTGACAGTATGGCATTTCTCTAGCATTAGAAGTATGGCTAGCATTTTGACATCCTTTTTCTGGTTCTCTCTTCCCCTTTTGCTAGGTATCCAGATTCGTTCCTTTACTCAAGCTGACCTGATTTCACAAAACATTCAGTATATCCATTCCAGTGAAACCGAGAAACATTCAGATGCCTTCAGCTTTACACTCTCAGATGGAATCAGTGAGGTAGGCAAGGCACTCCATTCCCTCAGTGAACAGGTACTGATTCAATACAGTCTTCTTTGAATGGAGTGTGCAAAGCAGTTATGCAAGCTTCATTTTGCCCTGCTCTTAACCAAGGATAGTGGTGGCTTCTGACAGCCCCTGGGGCTATTTCCAGAGGGAAACCACTTTGGATTCCTGGTCAGTCAGTCATGCCAGGAATGGGTGAAAGGAAAAGTAGCATCTACTTGGGTGGGCGCTGGGGACTGGTGTCCCACCTGCACTTTCTGCCATTTAGGTGACTCAGACTTTCCATATCACCATTCGCCCTGTGGATGATTCACTGCCTGTCGTGCAGAGCTTGGGGATGCGGGTACAGGAGGGTGTGAGGAAGACCATCACAGAGTTTGAGCTCAAGGCGGTGGATGCAGACACAGAGGTAAGAGCATTCCCCTGGGTTCTCGGGCTGAATGAGAGGCTGATCTGTTGCTTTGTGACTATGTGTCCTGAGGGTAGGGCAGAGTTGTAAGTTTAATGCAAGCATCCTTGAAGGACTAAAAATCAGAAGATACTGTGGCCTTCTGGAAAAGAGAAACTGATATATTTGAGATAAAATTCTTTTTAAACCCTTTCTGAACTCCTAAATATATCCTCTCTCTACCCTGATTACATGTAACTGTAATGCTGATTTTTTTAATCCTAATTCATAGAAAATTAAATAGATGATATTTTAGCCAATTTTTTACTCTTCCTTATTATAGTGAACAAGGATTTGGGGCACCTATTCATTTTTCCTATCATTTACCACCTTCATTCAGACTTCTCTGAATGACAATTAAATATCGCAATTTGAGCATCCTCAAAGAACTCGGCTTTATTCAGTAAAACAGGGCATGTAGAGACTAAACTCTTATCCTCATGATGCTTTCAGATTAAAGTACGTAACATTCGGGCATGATTTAGCTCTCATTAAAGGGTACCATAGGATTTGTTAATTAGTTCTTTGTATACCCTTCCCTCTGCCAGCATTTCTACTTTCATTTATCCTCAAAAATATTGATTACCTAATAAGTGCCCCCCTCTGCTCTAGATGCTAAAGACAAGGCTGTAAACAAAACAAAGTCCTAGGCTTAGGGAGTTTTCAGCCTTTGGTTAGGGGGACAGACAATGAAGAAAGGATGTATGATATCATGTTAGATATGATAAGTGCTATGAATTTAAAAAAATAAAGCAAGATAAAGGAGATAGAGATTGAAGGGTATGTTATTTTAGATGGAGTGGTCAGGGAAGTCTTCACTGAGGAGCTGATATTTGAGCAGATATATCATGAAGTGGAAGAACAAGCTATGCATTTATCCATAAAAGTCACTCTTTGAGCAAAAGAACCAGAAGTGCAAAGGCCCTATGGTAAAATGTGCTTGGAACCTTCGAGTTACAACAAAGAAGTGAAGAGGCTGGAACCCAGTGAGCAAACAGGAAGAAAGAATACAGCCAGAGAGGAACCCTGGGACCAGTTCACAGAGGGCCTTGTTGGCCCAAGTCAGGCCTTTGCATTTTATTCTAAGTTGGTGGAAAATCACTGGAAGGTCTTGAATAGGGTTTTCTGCATTTTATTTTTCCTTCTATGTGTCACCTAGAAGCCACAATTAGAAATGGGAAATTAGCTTCTGGTCTGAGGCATTTGTAATCTCTATATGAGAATTTTGGGAAAGTTGCGGGGAAGCGTTGGGAAAGAAATGAATAGTTTTAAAAGGTTTAGCTCCTCTCATCCTGGTAGAGGTTAAAAATTCAAGTTTTCCCCTATGACCCTTAAGAGACAAATTTAAATATCTTAATCTGACACCAAAGGCACCAGAACATAAGTTCAATTGTAGTAACCAATATAGTTTCTCTCCTTAGTTTTATTTTTGGTATCTATAAAGAAAATGCAATCCTTATTTTATAAACATCTTTAGGTTTGGCTACCCTTGGCCACCTGTTAGCCATCACTCACAAATATGATTTGGGTCGTCTGGTGCTAAGTTGGTAAAACCTCTGATTCTTGGTTTCGGCTCAGGTCACGAACTCATGAGTCATGGGATAGAGCCCAGTGTGGGGCTCTGCGCTCAGCAGGCAGTCTGCTTGAAGATTCTCTCCCTCTGCCCCTCCCCTACTTTCAAATAAATAATCTACTAAAAAAGCAAAACAAATCTCGTTTCTGTTTTACCTCCTCAACAGGCCAAGTCTGTCACATTCACCATAGTGCAGCCCCCACGCCATGGTACCATCGAGCGAACCAGCAGTGGGCAGCATTCCCGGCACATTTCCACCTTCACCATGGAAGACATTTACCAGAACCGCGTCAGCTACAGCCATGATGGCAGCAACTCTCTCAGAGACCGGTTTACCTTCACCGTGGCTGACAGGACAAATCCCTTCTTTATCATTGAGGAAGGAGGAAAAGAGGTAAGGGGTAAAGACAGTGGAGAGGGAGGCAAAGTGTACCAGAGCTTGTCCAAAGGCAGAACATGGCATTTTCCAGCCAAGAATAGCATTGTTCTTATTCTGTCACTGATTGGCCTTGGGCTAATTACTTAACTTCTCTAAGCCTCAGCTTTTCATCTGTAAAGTGGGTACAGTAATAATTACCAGCTTCAGTTAGTCTAAGGATCAAAGGAGGTAATCCCCGTAAAGTGGGTAACATTGTTGGCAAATAGCAAGCACAATAAAGGGTGATGATAGTGATTGTTACTATTACTGTCATTATTTTTCTTTTCCTTTCTGTCCACCACTGACTCCTTTTATCTTTCTTCCATCTGATTCTAATATCTGATCTCATACAATTCTAGATTGTCTTTCCCTTTTATATGTCCCCTTAACCACCCAGAGTTTCTCAATCTCATAAGGAATAGCCCGGTTAAGAGTATGGCTTTTGCCTCTAAAAAACACTGATTTAAATTCTGGCTCTGACACTTACTAGCCGAAATGTTTGTAAAATGGGGATATCTGCCCTTATGATGTACATAAAGCAGTTGGCCCAGTACCTTACACGGAGAACATAGGAAATATCAAATAAACTGTGGCTATAATATCATCATCACAGTCATCGCTTTAAGACCAGCATATGAGAGAGGTAAAGGTGTTCTCTTGAGGTCCTGCAGTTGTTAAGCTTTACTTCCCTAGAGAGAATTGTTCCGTTCTAATGTTCAGGTGTCTGGAAGAAACTCTCAGATGTCCTCTCCACTCCCCTCCCTGCCACTTTTCCTCAGTCGTTCATTCTTCAGCCAGGGCTCCAGCAGGAACATAACCCTCCCCTGGGAATAATGGCAGCTGTGGTGAAAGGTAGGCTGGAGGACACGCCTACATCTCACGCATCAGAAGCAGTGTTACTGAGCGACGTGATCACACCCTACTGTATTTCAGGAGGACAGAAGGGGCAGCTCCTCAGTCCTGTGGCATCCTTTCTTACTCTGATGATGAACGGGAATGATTCTTTTCCTGGAAGAAAGATCCACCCGCATCCTTTAGAGACAATCTGTGCGAAGATCATTCTCCCTTGGCCCAGGTGTCAGTGAGACGGCTCTTGAGGTTTCCTGCCAATTTGGTGTCTGCGCTGCATTACCACCTAGCAGATCATTGCTTTTCCTCTTCCAAACTATAGCTGCTCCCCCACTTCATTTGACTTTCAGAAGAGCAAAGAGATTCAGGATGAATCAGCAAGAGGGCTATCTCTCTGATAAACATAAAAGGTCATAGTAGGTTTCAAGAGGAACTGTATTTATTTTTGAAATGAGAATTATTTAGAAGGATTGCAGAAGATTGAAAAGCTGGCATCTTACTGCCCTGCGTGCTGGCGTGCCTTATCCTCCCAGAGACAGGTTCTGGATTGGACCCACCTTCTATGCAGAGTGCGTATGTGGACATGCATCTGCGTGAGAATGAAATCATAGACCAGCTTCTTTTCACTATTCCCCCAAATGCTTTTATTCTTTCTTGATGTCCTGTGCCCCTTTCCCCCATAAGGACTGTTCTTTCTCAGAAAAAGGGGGGAAAATATCCCGCCATGAATCTTCCCACACCTGCCAGAATCCCACCTGGAGACTTTGACATTAACATGTTAATGATAAGTGTAGTCCACCTCTTATGACAATTTTAACAAGAGTTATTGAAAGGAAAATACTGTTTGCTGTTTGACCTCAGGGCAATATTGAACCCAACTAAGGAATGCATGGGTGTGGGAAAGTCAACTTCCATAGCAGATGAAATTGCAGAAAAATGCCACTTGTTTCATGCTCTTCTTCTCATATGGTCCCCACGTTATCAATCAAAGCATTCTCTGTGCCTCATGCCAGGGGTGATAAGCAATGGGAACGGGCACAGTTGTCCATTCTGAAGTGCCAACAGGTTTCAGGGGTTCCAGCTTTGTAGGTCGTGCACCTGGCCTAGTTCAAATGTCTGGGAATGATGACTTTTCTCTTTGGGCTTCCCTGCCAGGTTATGACAGCAGCACCTCAGCATTTCCAAATAGATATCCTCCCGGTAGATGATGGCACTCCTAGAATTGTTACCAACCTGGGGCTTCAGTGGCTGGAGTACATGGATGGCAAGGTAAGGCCTTTCCATCTGCCACATTCACATGAACCAACGTCGGCTATGTCCTTATCTGTGACCACTTGGGGAATAGAAGTACAGTTTGACTCATGTTTACCTCTCCTGAAGGGAGCTGATTGTCCTAAGATTGGCAAGCTCTGTGAGTTTGGTTAAGATTGTGTATAGTTTAAGATTTTCTTACAAAATGACCCCCAATGTACAGAAACTCAAAGAAGATAGAAGTTTAGTTTTTCTGTCACATATGGGGTGGCAGTATGTGGGCAGTCCAGGGCTCTCTGTGACCATTCAGAGATGCAGATTCCTTCTGTCTTCTTCTGATGCACTGGGTTGTTGCTGAGCCAAAACTCCTCAGCTCCTCATCAATATTCTAGCCCATGGGAAGAGGAAAACAGAGAAATAGAGGGTAAGGAACTTCATTTTAAGCAAGTGATATGATACAGAAATTAAACACATCATTTGTGCTTATATTTGGCAAGAAATTGGCTATATGGCTCCATCTGTTGCATGAGAGACTGGGAATAGAGTCTCTAGCTGGCTCAGGTAAAAGTTTGTTAACTAGAAGAAGGGGAGGATGGATTTTGGGGAAGTATCTGGAATATGCCATAGATGGGAAGGAAGTGAGTACTTTGTAGGTGAGTATCCTCAGAGGACTTCTATTTTAGAAATTCCTTTCTCTTGCTAAATCCCAATTTGATAATTTTAAGATATGCCAGATTCTTACCTCATAACATATCAAGCATTAAATTCTCATCCTCACCCAAACACACATGCTTCTTCTCTAATCAGTTCAGGAACTGATTTTTCTTTTGTGTGTGGTATTCCCTCTAGGATATGGATTTTCTCATCTCCATGGAGCTGATCAGTTGGCTGTATATGTAGCTGCTATGCTATGATTTTCTATAGAACAGGCTGTGATTTTTAAAATTAGTACATATTCCTGCTATCCCCTATTTGATACTCCTGTCCCCATATCCAGAACCATCCCACTCTCTTCTTGATATTTTCCAATTGGTTTTCTACTTCCTACTTTTCTCCTACTGCAATGACTCTTAACCAAATCAACAATGACTTTTATTTTGCTAAATCCAAAAGTTACTTACATATCCTTATTTTACTAGGTCTACTAATATTTAATACTGTTGACCACCCCCTTTTTTCTCTCAAACCTTTGCTCTTACTAAATGTTTGTTGAATTAATGAATGAGTGAATTAAAATTTAGCCAGTATATTTGGGCAATATTGGGGTATGACATATTTATCTTACACAATTTCAAGAATTGTGATTGACTCCAGTAGGGTATAAAGTGGCGGTCTTCCCTGCATCTTATCACTGTTTCAATGTTCCAGACTCAAGTCCCACCACCTGAAATTCCTCCTCCAATGCAGGTAGAATTAATCTCTCCCACTCCCATATATGGACAGTACTCTTTTTATATCTCCCCTTATGGCTCTTGCCACAATTACCTTGCACACGAGCCTTTGTTTCCCAGTAAAATGTGAACACCTCAGGGATGGAGGCTGGGATGGTTGCAATCCTCATAGCCTCTTTAATCCTAACAGAGTTTTCCATGCAGTAAATGCACTCACTAAATCATTGTTGAACAGAATTAAATTCTGAGTCAGAGGGTCTTGTTCTGGCTTTATTCCCACCTCAGAAATTAAATTTAATGGGTTTCTATTCCAGACAACCAACTTGATCACCAAGAAGGAACTGCTGACCATGGACCCAGACACAGAAGACCTGCATCTTGTCTATGAGATAACAGAGGGCCCCAATCATGGCTATGTGGAGAGCAAGCTGCAGCCTGGCAAAGCTGCTGCTACTTTCACACAGGGTGGGGACTCAGGGCACCGAGAGATGGGAGAAGTCTGTTCTAACTTTCTCGAAATTGTCTGATCTTTCTCACAACCACTTCTAGCTACTTACCCCCCAGTCACTTAATTGCAAACAAAAAAGATCGTTTAGTGTCTAACCGTCCAACTTTGGAATTTTACTTCTCCCAGTTTCCACTTCCCATTACTCTGAATTATGGTAAAAAAAAAAAAAAAGAAAGAAAGAAAGAAAGAAAGAAAGAAAAAAGGAAAGAAAGAAGAAAGAAAAAAGGAAAGAAAGAAAGAAAGAAAAAAGAAAAGAAAAGAGAAAAGGAAAAGAAAGAAGGAAGGAGGGAAGGAAGGAAGGAAACAAACACTTTGTCTTTACCATGCTTGCTCAGCTCCCAGGTTGCTTTATGTTTTGGTGAGATTTAGTGGAAGGATCACATGATATTGATTGGTTTTCTTCTTTTTCTAATTGAAGCAAAGTTGGTATACAATGTTACATTAGTTTCAGGTATACAACATACTTGGTTTTCCTTAAAAACAAAACCAACAACCATACTTTATGAAATATCTGTGATACTATATGTCTTATTTTTTCTCTAAGGGTTATAGATTGTTTTTAAGTATTTAACAAAGAAAGTAAAATCAACAAGGGTATGTTGCTCAATAGAAATATTTTCCTATTTTGAATCACATCAAGCAGACCATTTTGTATTTTAGTAGTCTTATAAGCATGTCAGACTCTTCTAGACTTCTTTTGAGGATGGCCCTTACCTTGAACAGTCATTGCAAAAACTGTCCCTTGTAACTCATACAGTGTATTTCCCTTTTCTCCCTGTTTTCAATCTTAATGTTCTCTCCTAGAAGAGAACATTTTATGTCTTGTGTGGTTGTTTGAATTCAACCCCAGCTTTTCTTAGTAGCATATACCTTCCAAAGAACCTTATTTACAAGGAAGTCGGGGTGAGTGTGAGCATGTATACAGAGAGGATGGAGTCAAAGACTCTTTGTCAGCACTCAGATTTGACTTTAATATTCCAGAGAGATTCATTAAATCTCTCTAAGACCCTGGGATTCTCATTTTACAACAGCATCAAGGTACTTCCTGGACATATAGACAGCTCTTTTGCCACACAGAGCTATAGGATTTTATTTTAAAATCTGGCAGACACATTTATTTTTAAGACTACTATCCCTTTTTTTTGTTCTTGGGAAATTACGTTCTGTCTACAGCCCATTAGAAGAATAAACTAGGTATGTTGGCATGGAATCTCCGAGGCTGCCTACATCCCTGGGTTAATTCACAATGTGCTTTTTCTCACAGAGGATGTGAACTTGGGATTGATTCGTTATGTGTTACACGAGGAGAAGATCCATGAGATGATGGATAGTTTTCAGTTTCTGGTGAAAGACAGTAAACCCAATGTGGTCAACGACAATGTCTTCCATGTTCAGTGGTCCCTCATCAGCTTTAAATATACCAGGTACAAGGGTCATTGGTGTTCATTCTTGAGAAGTGAATCGGGCAAGCAGAGGAGATCAGATTGAAGTACCTGGGGGTCCACTCTAGTCATCTGATGGTGATGATGGTGGGGATAACAATAATAGAAATGATAATGTCACCAAGTATTTTTTAATACTGTGTGTACTGGGCACTTGACATGCATCATCTTGTTTAATACTTGCAATTGTGAGATGAGTGCTATTGTTCTCCCCACAAGAACAAAGCAATGGAGACAGAAAGAGGTGAACTAATCTACCCAAAGTCACATAGCTAAAAAAGCAGTAAAACTAGTACTGAAAACCGGTGATCTTAACTGTTGTGCTTTATTGCATCGCCTACAAGTATTTTTGCTTCTGCCTTCAAGTTTTAGAAGATAATCCAGGAGAACTGATAAGAAACAAAATATGCATCCGATACTGGCTGAAAATAATCACTGGTGCATAATAACAACATCTTTGCCTTACCCTCTACATTCTCTCTGTTCTCAGGCTTGTATTCTCCCCTCATTCCTTTGATGTTCATAGGATTTGATGTCCTTTGGGAAAATTTCATAGCTTAATATAGACATGCTTTAGGGTGCTTTTGTAGTCTTTTGAGGGGTTGAGAGGCAAACAGGCACCAGCTTTGGTAAAGGTAGGCAAGCACAAGGTTGATTTATAGGTCAGATTACAACTAAGATTATGATTATGTGGGGGAAATCATTCTTGAAGTCTACGTTTCAGAGACTTACTATTCTAAGAAAGCAATTTCATGATGGTTATGATGAAAATTGGAATGGAGGTGGGAGATAACATAAAAACTTGATTTCATGTGCTGGGCCGTTCCACTCTTAGTCACATAGACTTGGAGAACTTAGTAAGATATTATAATCAGCTTTTATATATGTAAGCTTTGCTGTTATTTCCCTCTTGTTTATATCTCCTTAAAAATTAAATAAATGGGGACATCTGGGTTGCTCAGTGGTTGAGCATCTGCCTTCAGCTCAGGGCATGATCCCAGGGTCAGGGATCGAGTCCCACATCAGGCTTCTTGCGGGAAGCCTGCTTCTCCCTCTTCCTGTGTCTCTGTCTCTCTCTCTGTGTCTCTCATGAATAAATAAATAAAATCTTTTTTTGAAAAAATTAAATAAGTGGACTAAAACTGATCACTTTTTCTGGACAACCCTCAAGCATTTAATGGGCTGAATAGTACAGTGTCCCAAAGCTGGCAATGAAAACTAACCTGTTAGAAGTACTTTGCTGGCAACCCTCACAGCAACAAGACATAAGCCCTGTGATAAAAAACTCATCCCCAGCTCAGACCCTACTCACTCATGTCTTTTCTAAACTTAGATACTTATGAATTAATAGCACATGGAGAGTTTGCCTTCTACTTTGCCAAAGCAATACAAATTCATAGCAGCAAGCTAAGTTACCCCTGTGTTTTCGTCTGTTTGTGCTGTTATAACAATACTGTAGACTAGATGGCTTACAAACAATAGAAATTTATTTCTCCCAGTTTAGAGGCTGGGAAGTCCTAGGAAAAGGTGCTGACAGATTCGGTGTTTAGTGAGGAGCCTCTTCCTGGTCCATAGGTAGTTGTCTTTTCCCTGTGTCCTCACATGGTGGAAGGACCAAGGAACTCTGTGGGACCACTTTTATAAGGGTACCAAACCCATCCATGAGGGCTCCACCCTCATGTCACCTCCCAAATATCAACATATTGGGGTTAGGATTTCAACATAGGAGTTTGAGGGGACATATTAAGTCTATAGCACAGTGTCACAAAACTCCATTTGTCTAAACAGTTTTGTTACCTAGGCCCAATTCTCATTTTCTTATTTCTGCCATCACCCTGACTCCTTTGCACACTTCCTGGAGATCTGGTCCAGTCTGTTCCCACCTGACCTAAGTCATTAATTGCCTTGCAAGCAGCTTTCTTTCCTAGGAACTCACTATTCTAGTTATTCTACCACACTAGGGAGAGATTGTCATTTCTCTGTGTTTTGATGTACAAAGTACATAGTTCCTTGGTGCTGCCCATCTTCTGAATGACTTCCACCTTGCTCTGATAAAGGGGCAGATACCATTCTGCATCCACAGCCTCCTTGGTCTCTTGGTGCTGTGACTGTCCCAGGTGAACACGTTTCCTCAATTTATAACCTGGCTTCTTAAAGAGACCAAACTGCCTATTCTCTGAACTATATGACACCAGTAGCCAACCAGAAGAGACAGGCATTAAACAAATGGATTCCTCACAGCTCCAACTCAGAATTTCAGAGACTGCCTTTTTGTGTGTTTCTAGCTATAATGTCAGTGAGAAAGCGGGGTCTGTTAGCGTCACAGTGCAGAGGAGGGGGAACCTGAACCAGTATGCCATCGTCCTGTGTCGCACTGAGGAAGGCACTGCCAGCTCCAGCTCCAGGGTCAGCTCCCAACCTGGACAGCAGGACTACGTGGAGTATGCTGGCCAGGTAGGTGTGCAAGGGGGCCTCTGAATACCGATCACCAGCGGGTACCAGCCAGGGCTGCATTGTGGTGTTGGCAAGTGTGGCACCTTCCCCCTAATTTTCACCGCACCTCCTTTTCCATTGGCACCCTTCCTCGAGTGATTTTCCTGTGTTCCCTTCCCGCAGGGCTGAGTTCTTCCCAGTCCTACTCTCTGTGGAAGTTTTAACTGCTGAAGTCTGGATTATCTAGCTTCTCAGTCTTTACATTTTGCTTCATGGCTAAAAAAGGTCTCCAGGGCATCCTGTTCTACACAGGGCTGTTGGGATCCAAGCCCTTTCTCAGTCCTTGCCCTTCTCTAACTGAAGGGGAGGGCAGAGGAGGGTGTGGGGGATGGTTGGGAAGCTCTTGGAAGAGATGGGTAAGAGATGATGGGAACTTGAGTTTCAGTTATGAAGCCAGGTTGGAAACAAGTGGGTAGACTGAAGATGACTAAGGACTGATAGAATTTCACAGCAGATTAGAGAGTGGGCAGAAGCGGGAAAGGGATGGTGATGCCCTTTGCTGGGAGGGGACGTGGTCAGAGGAGCAGGTTTGGAGATGGGGTGACCTTGACTGTGCTTTGGACAAGCCAAGTATGACGAGCCTGAGACTGAGAGGACAGCTGTGTTGGTTGGCCGGAAGTGCAGAAAGCAGTTAGGGTGGCGCTACATGTGCAGGTCTCTACCACAGTGGTGGTAACTAGTGCCAGGGGGGATGAGACAGAGCAGAGAGCAAACACAAAAAGAAAGGAATAGGACTTAAACAGTAAACTCCTTTATGGTAGGATACCCCGTATTTGTCATCTTTTATGTTTGGCATGATACCTGGTGCTTCCTAGGTATTTCTTAAATGTTTTTGCAAAGTAAATTCACTGTTTTTATGACATCATAAATCTCTGTAAAGAGGAGCGGACTCTCTCTTTGAGTTATTTCAGCTGGACTGAGGTCAAATTTAAATGAGGAATCAGAAGAAAACAGATACGCCAAGGAATCTTTCAGCAAAATCATAATAAAGAGTACATACTTGTGTTTGTCAAGGAAAGACGAAAGGTAGTGGGTTCTAGAACTAAACAGAGATCTAGAGATGTTTCATTCAGTTGGGAGTGTTTTGAAATGTGGAGTTTAGTAAATTTTAATTTGATTAGTTGATTAGATATGGAATAGTAATTTTTTGCTGATGGAAATAATGTGTTTTTCAGATTTGTGTGTCCCTTGAGGTTTATGACTATTTTACACATTTTAGCTATCTCAATTTACACAAAGTGTAGTCCAGGCCTATTTTCTACTCTTTTAGTTTTGGATAAGTCCATAACCCTGGTTCCTTTTCAAGGTTTTATCTTTATCCTTTTTTTTAAGACAAAGTAAAACCAGAATAAATCCCTGTAAGTTCACAATTGTGTGAATATAAAATGATTTCTCTTTTTTGTACCAGGCTAAATTCATTTACATTATAGATCTAGCCTATCTTAATGGCAAAGGATTTAGTTAAATACAAAGTCAAAATTCAGTCTGCCTTGTTCATATTATAACTTTCTCTGGATTCAAACTCCATTATTCAGGAAACTGAAGATTCTATATCAATTTTTATTGTGTTAGCAATATGGTAATGGTAATAAGGATAACATCTCACATTTGTTCAGTGCTTTAAAATATATCGTGTCATATAATCTTCCCAGTAAATATGCAAGATAAGCATGTGAAATTGTTATTTAGCTGATAAGAACTGATATTTAGCTGATGAGGAATCTGACATTTGTAAAGATTCATACACTAACCCAGCTTAAAGTCAGAACATTACATTCCAAGTTCAAAGATCTTTCCAGGTAAATTTGCCACAAATATAAGGGGACCTGAATAACCAAATGACTCTTGCTATCCCAAGTGAATTAATAAAACAAGATATGAATAGTTACCTACATGTTTTTCTACAGTCACCAAATAGTAGAAAGATGTCTTTGCCCTCCATGTCCTGATGCGGTAAATGAGCTCCAGTGTGTAGATGAAGGCTAGGGAGAGGTAGCCAAGTGTTCCAGGTGATGAACAAGAAGTTGGGGTAGAAGAACCAGCTGTTTCATTCAGTGCTCTACCCACTAGATTTGGTTCCTATTTTCCCATGATGTTCTAGGGGAGTGAGCAGGGGAATGAGGTACAGTAGAACTCTTTGTTTTTTCCTTTGTGACAGGTGCAGTTTGATGAGCGAGAGGACACCAAGTCCTGCACCATCGTCATCAATGATGATGATGTGTTTGAAAACGTTGAGAGTTTCACCGTGGAGCTCAGCATGCCGGCATATGCCCTATTAGGGGAATTCACCCAGGCGAAGGTCATTATCAATGACACCGAGGACGAGCCCACATTAGAATTTGATAAGAAGACCTACCGGGTCAACGAGAGCGCTGGTTTCTTATTTGCACCTATTGAAAGAAAAGGTCTGTTGGTGCCAAAGGTGACAAGGAACTATAACAATAGCTAGCTTTTTTTTAGCTCTTTTTATGTGCCAAGTCCTCATGTACCATATTAACTTCTGTGTGTAAGTGCGTTATATGTATTAGCTCATTTAACTTCCCAGAACAACTCTAATAATGATCCTACCTGTAGTGAGCACTATTGGAAAGCTTCTCTTAGTTCAAGTTGTTAGCACTCCCATTTATTCTTTAATGTGACCAGAAGACTGGTCATATTTTGCCTTGCAAATTATTCATGAACTTAGGATTCCTAATCAATCACCCAATCTATAAAATACTTAGTAGCCCTGGTCAAGGAGGGAAGTTTGTAAGAACTGGCTTCTCATCTTAGTTTTGGAAGATAGAAAATATATTTTAAAGATTTCCCTACGTGACTGTCATGTATAGAGCTCAGATGAGAAATAAACCATGTATGCTAAATAAAGGGCAATGCTTGAGGGATTGAAAACAAAATAAAGATCGTATGCATTTGTGATTGTGCAAATGTTGAGACTTTTAAAGTCATGGAAATTAAATCCTCATTCAAAGCCTGAACATGACTATAAGTGATGATGTCAGGTTTTTTATTGAATCTGCTGACTGTTAGTGTAACATACACTGTAGATAGGGTAAACCCTTGGTGATGCCACTTGGAAAACAGGCAAGCCCCATTGATTGCTCTGGGCCAGCGAGCCAGGCCCAGAACAGGCTATCTTCTGAGGACATGGCAACACTAATAAGTAAAGTCATTTGTACAGAGATGCAGGTTTTATTTTGTTTTGTTTTTCTTTTCTTAAACAAGCTGATTTCTCCCTGGAAATTAAAGTGCAGAAGTTTATTCAGAAAGGCAGTGAACTGTGCTCAGAGTACTACCTTTGGGACTCAATTACTTTGCTACTTAAAGTACCAAATATGTCTCTTATCTTTATACCCGCTGTGGTCTTAGATGTTGAGCAATGAGTCTTGTGAATTAACAGAGCACAAAATTCACAGAATAGGAAATCCATTTTAAGTTGTTTGGTGAAGTATCTGGAGTATATTAAATCCTCAAGTGGTTTATACCACAGGCTTAAGAAGCTGCAAATGCAGGAAGGCTTCATGTCAGAGTTTGAACAGAAGTAGTGATGGAATGGGTCAGAGGGAACCAAGCTTACCAAATTATCAGAGATTTTAAAATTTGAGAAGTGCTCATTCAAATGCTTTGATTTTCTTACCATTTGTATTTCAGGAGATTCAAGCAGCATTGTATCTGCAATTTGCTACACAGTCCCTAAGTCAGCTATGGGAAGTAGCCTCTATGCTCTAGAATCTGGCTCTGATTTTAAATCTAGAGGGATGTCTGCTGACAGTCGTGTGATATTTGGGCCTGGTGTCACCATGTCCACCTGTGATGTCATGCTTATTGATGACAGCGAGTATGAAGAGGAAGAAGAGTTTGAGATTGCCCTGGCAGATGCTTCTGACAATGCCCGCATCGGAAGGGTGGCATCAGCCAAGGTGCTCATTAGTGGTCCCAATGATGCCTCCACTGTGTCCCTAGGCAACACGGCTTTCACTGTCAGTGAAGATGCAGGTAATAGGGGATCCCTGGGTGGCTCAGCGGTTTAGCGCCTGCCTTTGTTTGGCCCAGGGCATGATCCTGGAGTCCCGGGATCAAGTCCCACATTGGGCTCCCTGCATGGAGCCTGCTTCTCCCTCTGCCTGTGTCTCTGCCTGCCTCTCTCTCTCTTTCTGCCTCTCATGAATAAATAAATAAAACCTTAAAAAAAAGATGCAGGTAATAGAGAATCCCTGGGATTCTATTGCCCACATCCTGATCCCTTTCTTAAACAGTTTCCTCTTAAATTTAAGAATGTCCTGAAGACATCTGAGAATGCAGTGGCATTCTGAGGAATGCCTCAGTGACTCCATTGTCAGTCTGAGACATATAATACCAAGCATTAAGACCAAAAATGGAAGGTAATGAAGAATAGGGAATTCCATCCACTTTTCTTGCCCTGGTTACTGATGGCAGGGAGGGATCTGGCTTAGAGCTTCATTGAATGATCTCTGTGGTCCAGAGGAAGGACATGGTGCTAAGCATTTTAGCTTCTGAAGGTGAGAAATATGATCTGTTTTGAGGATGGGGGTAAACTTACTTTAGCATACTGTTAGCTGCCAGAACAAATAAATTCCAAAGTTTAGTGTCCTAACAAATGAAACTTTTTCATTCATATCATGCCCCAAAGCAGTCAGTGGCCAGATTTATTCCACCCAGGCTCCTTTCTTCTTTTGGCTCCACAAAGGTCTCAAAGTCTTCTGAGTGCTACTAGCAGACATACTGCCAGAAGGGGCAGCAGCTGCGCTGAGCATCCAGTGATCTGAGCCACCTGGTCAAGGTCATTCACCTCTTTGAAGGTGATAGTCTGAGAGATAATGGGAACAAGTATTTTTGAGCACTTACTCAATGCCCAGCACCATGCCATCTGCGTTCCATACATTCTCATTTAGTCTTCTATAGAAAAGAAAACATTATATAGAAGAGCAAAGGGAGGCTCAGAGAGATGAAATAAAGCCTCAGAGATCAGTAGCTAATATGGCAGAGCTGAGATTAGAACCTAGACCTTTCCTATACCATGTTTCCTTCTTATACACCAAATGCTCAGCCATGACTACTTGTCATCTTGCAGCTTATTGGCTGAAAAAATATGATTGATGGGATTTTCTTTTGCTTTTCTTTGACCTTGATTGGGAAAATAGCTAAAAATCTACAGGTACATCATTAGGACACTACAAAGTATGATGTCACCGTGGACCAGAAGATGAGCTTCATTCCTAAGATAAGCAATAACACACATGGTTTAAATAGTGATGTGTGCACCACTCAGATAAAATAGGGAAATCAACCCAGTTAGGAACATTTAATTAGGAACATGCAGCTTCAGGCCCCATAGAGTTCCTTAGCTGGTTCGTTCTTAATTGACTATTTCCTATATCATCCCTGAGGCTCTCGTCTTGAGTTTCTTCTCCTGAAATAGGCTTGAGATGTTTTTTGATGGGCCCTCTCCAGTTTGTTTTTCTCCTATGAACCGTGTCTTTCATAAAACCACAAAACCACTTTCTCCTAAGGGCTGTCTCTCCAGTACTAGCTCCATGAGGCCCTCCTCCAGGTCTGCTCTTCATCATATTGTTAGTAAAAGTGGGGGGTGGGGAGTGGCACCTCACAGCCTTCCTCAGAGGGATCACAGGAGCATCACTGAAATTGTATTAGACAAGCTCACAGGGTAAAGCTGCTGCTGCTGTGAGGAAGAACATTATTCTGAAAACCCACTGACTGCTGGCCCAAGACTAACCATTGACATCTCTGTGGATATCCATTTAGGTACAGTGAAGATTCCAGTTATCCGCCATGGGACTGACCTTTCTACCTTCACATCTGTATGGTGTGCAACACGACCTTCAGACCCAGCTTCTGCCACTCCAGGAGTTGACTATGTTCCCAGCTCTAGGAAGGTGGAGTTTGGGCCAGGTGTCACTGAGCAGGTGAGCATAGAGCAGTCAAAGGCCAGCTGGGCCTGTTAATATGGGCTCTATTCTGCTCTCCAAACTCTATGGAGGACTCTAAAAAACCCTTGCCTTATTACTGTCTTCCCTTTCTTCACAAACACAAACATGCAAACAAAAGAATAAACCCAGAGAAAGCTTCTACAAACTCTCCAAGTGACATTGTCAGCATCTAATATCCATCACCACAGATTTAGTATATGAACTGTACTTGTTTAATGTAAATATCTAGAGACAGAACCCCTAAAGGTTTTGTAAGAGATTATCATTTTATGGACTAAAATATTTACTGTAAGACCACTGCAGAAAGCAAGTTACCACCTTTGTACTCTGCTAAAGGCAAATGGCTGTTGTGTGTCTGTAAGGTTTACTTTGATTTTTCTTCTTCTTATATTATTTTTTAGATCAAGATTAATCAACGTATAGCATATTAGTTTCAGGTGCACAACATAAAATGATTCAGTATTTGTATATATTGCGAAGTGATCACCATAATAAGCCTAATCAAAGTCATGATTTTTTTTTTCTAGTATTGCACCTTGACTATTTTGGATGACACTCAGTATCCAGTAATTGAAGGGCTAGAGACATTTGTGGTTTTTCTCAGCTCAGCACAAGGGGCCGAACTGACCAAACCCTTCCAGGCTGTGATTGCAATTAATGACACATTCCAGGATGGTAAGATATTATAGATGTCAGCTCGTGGCTCAGACTATATTTTTGTTTCTTCCTTTCTTTCCAAATATATGACATTAGAACTCATTCACATTTTCACTCAAGAAATTGTGTGTGTATGAATGTGTGAGCACATGTATGTACCTACTTTCCCCTAGAAATATGGGAGAGAGATAAAAACTCATGTTTCTGCTACTGTGCTAGGCACAAAAAGATATATAAGCCTTGGGCCCTGTCTTCAAGAATCTCAATGTCTAGTTGGGGAGATCAGACCTTTAAACAGAAAAATTAGAATATATTATGATAAATGACCTAATAGTGCTATAAATCCAGTAGTAGGGAAGCAGAGGTGACTGAACAGCAACTATATGTGGAAGAACCATAGATTTCACAAAGGATGTGATATTTAAACCGGGTTTTAGAGTATGATATGAGTTTGTCTAATGGATAGTGAAATAAAGTTTTGTCAAATGGAGAGATATAGTACATATGCGCTATAAAATTTTGAAAGACACATATTTGGAAAACAATGAGATACTTTTGTTTTAAGCCTGGCAGGAGATGAATAGAAGGAAATGAAATGTAAAGACAGGTTGGAGTCCAGTTCTAAAAGGTCTTCTTATGTTGTAGCTGGCCTAAGGGATCTGTAAGCAGAGGACCAACAGCTGCTTCTAAGCAGAGGAGTAGTATGATTTCTGAGGGAGGAAACTGACACTGGCAGTCCTGTAGATGATGTACAGGGAAGAATAGACAGCAAGTATATGAACAAATTAGCAGTCGCCACTGAAGATTTAACCTAACTAATAGGAAGATGGCAAGGAAAGGACAGTTGCTTCTTGGGAAGAGTTGATGAAATTTAGAATTGTCAGATTCTGGAGTTCATAAGATCAGGTCAAACTTTTCACATAAAGCAAGAGGACCCTCATTAACGTTGCCAGTGGTTGACAATAGCACCCATGACCAGACTCTTTCAGCGACTGAAAAGTCACCAGAAAAGAAATAGGCAGCCAAGCAGGGTGATCCTTAATGCTTTCATTTATTTTTAAATTATTTATTTATTTAGATTTTTTTTAAGTTACAGAAAAAGGGGCATGTGGGTGGCTCAGCGGTTGAGCATCTGCCTTCGGCTCAGGTCATGATCCTGGGGTCCTGGATCGAGTCCCACATTGGGCTTCCCATGGGGAGCCTGCTTCTCCTCTGCCTATGTCTCTGCCTCTTTCTCTGTGTCTCTCATGAATAAATAAATAATTTTTTAAATGACAAAAAAAAAATATACTATGAAAATTAAGTCTACCTTCTACCCCTGTCTCCTAACTCTGGTTGCTCTCTTAGACAACCATTTTAAACAGTTTATTGTTATATGTACCCTTCAAAGGAAAAAAAATATGTGTGTGTGTGTGTGTGTGTATATATATATATATGTGTATATATATATATATATATAATGCATATGTAATGCAAATGTCCTAAATAAGATCTTATTTTAGACCTAGGTTTATTGAGATCTAACATATACAAATTAAAATTCACCCTCTTAGTCCACAATTCTGAGTTTTGACAGATGCATGCAGTGGCGTACCCACCACCACAATCAAAATGTGGAACAGTTTCAATACCCTACAGAATTCTCTTGTGCCCCTTTGCAGTCAATTTCTTGCCTGACTCAAGCCCTGGCAACCACTGCTGGTTTTATGTCTATATAGTTTTTTTGCTTCCAGAATGTCATATAATTGGAATCCTGTAATATAGCAACTTGGGTCCAGCTTCTTTCATTAGAATATTGTGCCTGGGAACCATCCATGTTGTTACATATATGAGTAGTTCATTTCCCTCACTGCAGAGTAGTTTCCCTTTATATAGATGTACTACAATTTGTTCATCCATTCAGCTGTTGAATGACATTTGAGTTGTTTCCAGGTTTTGGCAGTTATGACTGCAATGACTATCAATATTTGCATATAGTTTTTGTGTGAATATAGGTTTTTATTTTTCTGGGGTAAACACTTAGGAGTCGGGTTGCCGGAATGTATGGTAAGTGTTTAACATTATAAGAAACTGCCAGCCTGTTTGCCAAAGTGGTTGTAACTATTTTGCATTACCACCAGCAGTATATAAGAATTCTGGGTGCTCCATATCCTCACCAACATTTGGGACTGTCAGCTTTTGGTGGGATTTCTTTAGTTATCCTAGTGGGATTTCTTTAGTTATTCTAGTAGATGTATAGTGATGTCCCATGGTTTGAAAGTAATTTCCCTAATGACTAATGACACTGAGATCTTTCCAAGTGCTTACTTACCATCTATATATCTTCTTTAGCAAAGTATTATTCAAATATTTACCTCATTTTTAATTGGGTTATTTTTCCCTCTATTATTGCATTGTTATAAAATCTGGACAGACATTTGTGTTTTGCAAATATTTCCTCCCAACCTGTTGCTTGGTTTTTGTTCTTTTAACAAGGTCTTTCAACGGGCAATCGTTTTTCACTTTAAAATAGTCCTATTTATCAATAATTTGATTATGGATTGTACTTTTTATGTTGTTTCTAAGAAATCTTTCTTTGACCCAAAGTTACAAAGATTTTTTTCCTGAATTTTCTTGAGGAAGTTTTAGTTCTAATTTTTAGATTTTGGTTTATAATCCATAAAATGGAAACTTTTAAACTGTGAACAAGATTATAACAAACTATTTTATATTATACATTACCTCAGTTTACAGAGTGTTATACTAGACATTATCTCATTTGCCGATAATCTCATGTATATTTGTTAGTATTTCTGTAGATAAGGAGACTAGAATCAGGAGAGTACACTCAATATCTCATACAGAGAAGGACCAGCATGTGTTCTAAGACTTTGGCTTGTCCATATTTTTTGCACCACACTAAACAGTCCTATTTGGTGCAGCAGTAGAATCTGTGAGATGTGTTTTTTTCCTTATTCACTAAAAAGAAGAAGGAAAGAAATTCAGTTATTCTTATTCTTGAGAAGGTTTCTAGTTCTTTTCCATGAAAAGTAGTTAATTTCCTTCTAATGGGATGGAAAGGGAATGCAAAATCAGAAGTCCTAAAATAAAATACCAGCCCACCACTTCCTACCTTCTGGCCTTAGACTAGGAACATAAGGTTACTGAGCCTCATTTTTTTAATCTGTAGGTAATTAAAGTACCTACTGTACAAGGTTATTGTAAGGATTAAATTAGATAAGGTTTGTGAACATATCTACCATGGCACATAGTAGATTTTATTACATGTTAATTTCTTTTCTTCCTGACACATCAGTAGTTTATCACACTTGCCCGTGGGACTCCAGTTATGTGCAACAAAACTCATTGCCCCATATGAACAGAAAAGATTCCATTTGGATTTTTTTCTACGTTTTATTGATGAACATTAGGGTTGCAAACTTAGAAAATGAATATGTTAGATATATCTCATGTTTCAGGGAGGTTACAACAAACTGTATTCAGTCAGGAATTCATCCCAGAGAAAGAAATCCCCAAACCGATTTCAGTAACCCATTGTAGTGTTCAGTGGTTGTGTCTATCGGTCATCCTTCTTCTTAGTTCTTGCTAATTCTTGTTGAGTTTTTTCCTTGTGTACATTGTAAAGTGGAAAGATCTTACCTTCTCTCTAATCTTTACAAGCTCTTCTACTAGTGAAACAGGTTAATAATTTGACCAAAGTCATACAGAGAGGAAGTGGTGGGACCAGACTTAAAACCTAGGTCTGTTCTATCCACATCCAGCCTTCTGGTTTTATACCCTAGCGTACTTACTCTTCACATTGCAGTTTTAGTTGCTCAATGTCACTCAGTTCCTTATAAAGTCAACTTTCAGTCCTCCAAGTGACCTTAGGTATTTTGTCTTTCCACAGAGTGATCTCAGGCCCTTAAATCATCTAAGTAGTTAATCTCAAAACACTTTCCTATTTGTACTTTCTTCTGCTGCTCTGTACCTGGAGTTAGACTTTGGTATGGACTTGAGGAATGCTGAGCAAGACAGGAAAAGCCTTGTAGCCATGATCTCATCATACACCTGGATGTGCACTATATCCTACCTACTCTAACTCTTGGAGAACTGGACACAGGATTTCTCCTAAATCTCCAACCTAACTATGGCCCATAAAGAGGCCCGTGAAAATCAGAGGGTGGCATTTGCACTTACTTTATCAGTTACTGAGAATATTAGTGGATAACATTTTCCATGCCTAAAACTGGCACCTAGCACTGTGTGGGTTACAATGGAGTGGAGAGGAGAGTCCCAGCATCTATTTCAGGACAAAGGACTAGCACAAGTAAGGAAATAACTACAAATTGGGCTGTGCATGATGAATGTGCTGAGAGTGTGACAATAAGTGTATGATACCCAGGGCAAACCTGTGAACCTCCACAAGTCATCCCTATTTCATGGGCACACATCCCATCGGTGTGGAAGGAGAAGGTGTTCTATAGTCATGCAGAACTGAGAAAAGTGCTCCTACTTCCTGAGGGGATTATAATCAGGGTACTGAGAAGAGAACATGAAATGACATATATGGAAGCCCTTTACATACTGCCTGACTTCGACTGGGCCTTCCTTTGTATGCCATAAACCCCCATGTACAGATCTAACACTGAACCCACCTTATGGTTTTTCCATTGTCTCTTGCCTCAGTCTTCCACCAGACTAGTCGCTCCACAAAGCAAGGACCATTCCCTGCATGGCATGCAATCATGAGACATGTTTACCCACTGCCCTTACTTCTATTTCTCTCTTTCTCCCTCTTTTTCCAGATAGGGAAAGGAATGAGGCTTAATATCTAGTTAAAGAGGAAGAAAAGGAGTCTTTTACAGCTCAAGAAGAACTTTGGGTTGATTAATACACGACAAAACTCAAACTTACCCCTTTCACTTAGAACTATCATCTGACATGGTGCCTCTCAGGCCAGGAAGAAAAATCAATCCAAAGCTTTAGATAATCTTTCATGAGCAGAAAAGCTTCCTTGCTTGTTGTTTTTACCTGCCAATAAGTTTCCTTCTTGTCCTTCTATGCTAGGTCATGTCATTGCCACACACCTTTTGACAGTACAGACCATTTTCCTAGATGACAGAACCCTAAATGATAAATGTTCGGGGCTTAATGCCAAAGTTGTTAATTTTCCTTTAGGTGTGATGTTCTTTTAAGAAGTATCTTTTGGGTTTTTCTTTGGTAATAAGTGATAACTCTTAGATTTAGTTTAGATAATGAGTTTGCTTTGTTTTTGCTAACACCAGTGGTTCTGAGCAGTGGGTAGGTTGGAGTCAAAAAACTTTTTACATATTGACTTGCAGAATGCTTGGGTCCTTGCCTTTTGGTTCCTTCCTTTCAGGTTTGGCAGGGCATATGCAAGACACAGTGAAGAAATAGGGGACTACAGCTTTAGGGTCAGCTTCTGCCATAGGATACTTTGACATGTGACTGACTGGAGGGATTACTTCTTCATATTGTTCATTAAGAAATCAAGAACCAGTAGGGTGCCTGAGTGGTTCAGGCAGTTGAACCTTTAACTCTTGGTTTCAACTCAGATCCCGATCTCAGGGGTCATGGGATCAAGCCTCACATCAGGCTCTATGCTCAGCACAGAGTCCACTTAACTTTCTCTCCCTCCCTCCACAAGCTCTCTCTCTCTCTCCAATAAATAAATAAATCTTAAAAAAAAAAAAAAAAAGAACCAGCAATCAACAAGATGTTGGTCTCAAAAGATGACATGTCTTAATGTAGAGCATTATGTAGGCATTGTAGGAAGTAAGAAAAAAAATGATTCTTCATATTGAGAACTGTTGACTGAAAAGCCCATGTTTTTTAACACAATGTGGCTATAGTCCCTTCTTAAAGTCAAATGAGATCATTTGAGCTATAAAAGAAAAGGTGATTTTATAACAGTAGACACAGACTGGGAGCCCACTGGCCAAATTCAACATGTGGGTATCTTTTATTTGGCACAAATGGTCTGGCCTATATGGAATTTCTTTTTACCATTTTAACTGATTACTTTTTTGAAATTTAGCAGATAAGACATAAAAATCCAGACTTCTGATTTCATCTGAAAATAGGCCTGCACTTTCCTCTTTACCAATGTCCCCATTCTTCCCTACTGTCTGTCTGGCCCAGGACCAATGTGAGTGGCCATTTATTTTCAGGCTTACACTGCTTTTTTCCTTTTTGTAGCCTTAGACGGAATTTGAACTTTTTTGCATACTCAAGTCTTAATAAAAATTTTCCTTACACCTGGCCCATTTCTTTACTTGCATTACTTATCTGCATTTGAAATGGGGGACTACACCCTGAAGGTAGGAGAAAACAGGTGCAAAATTGATTTATTCTGTTTCATTAGAAGTACACTCAACAGTGGAAGCAGTTCCCTTGTCTTGGGACCAACCATGTCTTGAAATCTGCTTACCATCTCTGATTTGCCAGCCTCTGGTGGCCCTTAGTAGACCTTTCCTACCAAGTGGCTACTGAGGGCTTCTGAGAACTATGGCCACCTTTTCTCTGTCTCCCACTAATGATGCCTGCATCTTTCCTTATGCTCCCCTAGTGCCCAGCATGCAGTTTGCCAAGGATTTGCTCCTAGTGAAGGAGAAGGAGGGTGTCCTGCAAGTGCCCATCATTCGGAGTGGAGATCTGAGCTATGAGTCATCAGTGAGATGCTATACCCAGGGCCATTCAGCTCATGTCATGGAGGACTTTGAGGAGAGAAGAAATGAGGACTTTTCGAGGATTACATTTCTGAAAGGGGAGAAAGTAAGTGGATTCATGATGGCTGAAAGATCAGATTGTGTTTTTCCTTGATACCTTTACTTGTCCATAATGAAGTAATTTAGACAAATTCTGAACATCCTAGGAATTCTTTTACTAATTGATATTATTTGTAATATTATCATCAGTCTTATATGGCTTTCTTCTTTGTATCCTGTTTACAACCAAATAAATATATCATTGGTTTAGCTGGCAATTTAGAGGATATGTAACATTTCTGGAATTTAACAGAATCAAATGAATGAGGCTTCTCTTAATTTGCAATTGCATTCGAGATGAACACACTCCACCAATGTTACCTAGAGGAGGACAAGACAATTCTCCAATACCTGGGCCCCTGTCTCAGGGCAGCATATGTTCTAGTATAGAACCAATAGGATAGTACCAAATAGGTAGACAGTTGAGCAGATTCAAGCCAATAGAATGTTCTCTTCTTAGCAATACACATGAACAGTGGTGTATATGGGCATAGGAACTCCTGAGAAACTCCAGTCAGTAAGTATAGCTGCATTAGACTCAAAGCCTGCAACCTCAATGTATGTCAAAAGTGTATGTATATGGAATAGGAATCACATTTCCCCATTTTTGGATTTCAGTTTCAGATAATTGAGTCACTTGCACCCTCTTGATTCAAGATACCCAATCCCCATTGGTCATTTCAAGGCCTTTCTCTTACTTTATTTGTTTTATTTGATGCCTAATCTCTAGCCACATTCCATTCCCCCTCTCAGAACTCATCAATCTGTCGTGTTTAATGTGTATCCCTTAATTTATACTTATTCTTTAAAAATGCTGGTTGTAGAACATGGAAGACTCCTAACTCTGGGAAACAAACTAGGGGTGGTGGAAGGGGAGGTGGGCGGGGCGTGGGGGTGACTGGGTGGCGGGCACTAAGGTGGGCACTTGACGGGATGAGCACTGGGTGTTATTCTGTATGTTGGCAAATTGAACACCAATAAAAAATAAATTTATTATAAAAAAATAAAATAAAAAATAAAAATGCTGGTTGTTTTGTATGCAAATTTTAACTTATAAAACTACTGTGTTACAGCTTCTTCAAACTTTTACTGTTTACTCAGAAATATATTTTAATATCTGTCCACATTTATGTGTACATCTAATCTATTGCTGAGATAGTGCATAATATTTTGTGATGTGTATTTAGTACATTTTAACCACCCACTCTTAGCAATAGATAGTGAGGAACTCCAGAAATAGTGCCCAGTCATCTCCTAACACTCTGCCACCACAGATAATGCTGCAGTGCACAACCCCATACATAGCCAGTTACAAACCTGAGTGGGAATTTCTTTGGATATACACTCAGCAGCAAAATTGCTGGGCCAAAGGCCATGTATGTACTTACTTTGAAAAAATAGTGTCAGAATACTTTCCAGAAAGTTATTAGCAGTGGCATGAAGGTTGTTATAATCGTATATCCTCTCCAACACTTAGCATTACTCATCTTTTTAATTATTGCTAATCTACTATATATAAAGTTATATCATTTTGAAATTTGCATTTCTCCAGTTACTACCAGTATATATGCCTGTTAGCTTATTGGGTCTCTTCTTATGTAAATTAATTGTTTTTATCCTTTGTTTCTTATTATTGTATTGTTGCCTTTTCCTACTGATTTGCAATCTTTTGTATATTCTAAGTATTAATTTCTTGCCAGTTGTAGACATTTTAGACATTGTAAATATTTTTCCTGTCACTTATCTATTACTTTTGATCATGGTGTTCTTAGTTGAATAGTTTTCAATTCTGGTATAGTCAAACATATCAGGTGTTTGCTCTATGATTAGTCCTTTTGAAGTTTAGCATTAGAATATCTTACACATCCAAAGTTACTGCAAATTCTTCCCTGTTCATCTTTACTACCAAAAAAAAAGTGATAGCTTCCTTGGTCTTTTTATACATTCATGACTCATAGAAGCCCTGTCTTAGTTATATATTACGGGAATTTTACTGGTGGCAGGTCAAAACATGTGTTTAAAAACATACACAAATACTACAGATATGATCTTCAGCTTCAAGTCTACATGTCTATATTTGTTTTAAGTTCAAAAGAGGATTCTCTGCCTATCCAGGAGACAGTTTATAATTTAATAAAATTATAAAGAAAATACAGTCTATTCATCTATATGTTACCCACATGACAACCTATCATTCTTCAGAAGTGCACTTTGGAATCTTCATTTTCTCTGGCATGCTCAGCAATTTGTCTTTGAAACTTGTCATTCATTAGAATGTCCTTTTTAAAAGGATATCCTGAAGAGTCACTACTAAATTCATGCTTTCTATCAAGAAAAAAAAAGAGACATTCTTTAGGGGCTTAAAATCAGGTTAGCAAGCTACCTATAAATGTTCACAGGATGTTCTCCTTCCATTTAGTGTGATTTCAGAAGTATGAGAGTAGAACTTCTCTATACCCACAGAATAGCAGAGTAGATTTAAAATGGTTCAACTAAAAATAATCCTACTTCACATCACATGACTCTACTGTTGAGGTTACTGCATTATCTAAAATGTTTTGGCCTTATGTTTTCTTAAGAATAGAGTGCTCAGTAAAGAATACTCAGTATGGGAAACACTTGATTTCTTTCCATCAAACAGGGATTTAGATTATGTTCTCAGACTTTCAGGACTCAGCAGTTTTCAGATGAGACACCATTTGACAGAACATTTGAAAGGTGCAGCATTGAAAGATGTCTTAAGCCTAACAAGAAGCCTTTCTGAACTTCTTCTAAAACTCTTCAGTTTTTACTGAGGGAAAGGACCATTGGTTAGCTCTTTCCAGGAATCCTAATCCATATGTTAGACCCCCAACATCAGAAATTTGCCTTTTTTTTTAAGATTTTATTTATTTATTCATGAGAGACAGAGACAGAGAGAGAGAGAGAGAGAGAGAGAGAGAGGCAGAGACACAGGCGGGGGAGAAGCAGGCTCCATGCAAGGAGCCTGACCTGGGACTCGATCCCAGGTCTCCAGGATCAGGCCCTGGGCTAAAGGCGGTGCTAAACCGCTGAGCCATCTGGGCTGCCCAGAAATTTACCTTTCATAATGTGTATGTACACATTGGTTTGATTAGGGAAAGTGCACAAATTTCCTACAGGTGCATTGGAGTGGGTTACTTTATTAGTTTTGTTTTGCATAACCCATGATGAATCATTCAGTTTGGAATGTTCTAATACAGGACTCTGCATATGGGTATGCCCCAGTCAGGCATGAACTGTTAGATTTAAATATTCTATTTTGCAAATGAAATCGTTTGGATCCTTTTGAATTTGTGCTGCCTCTCTGATGCTGCAAAAAAGAAAAATCATTTTCTAGGAAAAGCAAGAAAATTACTGATTTTTCACTGCAAATGTTAATCTATCTTATAACATTGGCTCTAGATGAAGAACTGTACTGTTTCTATCCATGATGACTCCATGTTTGAGCCTGAGGAACAATTCAGGGTCTACCTTGGCCATCCTCTTGGAAACCACTGGAGTGGAGCCAGA
This sequence comes from Vulpes vulpes, assembly GCF_048418805.1. Classification (NCBI taxonomy): domain Eukaryota; kingdom Metazoa; phylum Chordata; class Mammalia; order Carnivora; family Canidae; genus Vulpes; species Vulpes vulpes. Next base: position 2,039,773 of record NW_027325780.1, on the reverse strand, counting down.
ATTGGGAAAAATAACATGGCCACCATCACCATATCCAATGATGAAGATGGTAACAGAAGATACTATCTTTCGTTACTCTTTGGTTGATAGAATATGAACTGATGTTTTACTAATAATGTAATTATAGGTGTTTTATAAAAATGAAAGTACTGTAAAAGTGTCTACCGATAACAATCTCAGAGTATTTATATAAACTGTTGGCAGCCAGTGATCATCTTCTATAGAATTCCAATAAGTTTATAGGTGTGCTTAATCTCATTATTCTCTATCACATTGCCAAGAGAAAAGGAATGGGTATGGTTATAAGCCAGGACAGAGATGCTAAGAATAAAACCTGTGTAAGTCACTGCAGTTCAGGAGCAAGATTAGAAATATGATCAGAATGAGTTGAATCCAATGAACTAATTTAAACACTGCCACCTTCCCAGAAAAGTCTAATTTCTCAGTTTTCTTCTAATTGATTTGGCCTATTAACCAAAAAAATCTTAAATTCTTTAGTTGCGAGTCAGCAAAGAATGACCCAGGCACTGGGGAAAATAAAACCAAATCTGTTTCAAATTGGCACATAATTTTTTTATTCAAATAGATATTTTGAATGGATAATAGTATTACAGATAGTAATAGCTGTTTTTATTGAAAGTTTACCGTATACCAAGAACCACGCTAAGCATATTACATTATCTTATTTCATGTAATCCTGACAGTAACCCCTTGAGGTAGGTGTTATAATCCCCATTTTATAGGTGAAGAAATTGGGCCTCAGCAAATTTATGTAATTTATGCTCATAGTTACATAGCTGTAAGCAGCAAAACTGGTTGTAACCCTTATTTTATCAGATTCTAGAATCTACATGAGAGTTAGTGAGACTCCAGAGTTTCTGATATAAAATCAAGGGCAACTTGGACACTGGGTAAAATAAGAAGAGCCAGACTCAAAGCTAAATTAGTCCTTTGCCTAAGGACTCAGGTTCAGATCCTGAAGTGAATGAATGTCTCTTGCTCACACAGAAACCCTATGATTGAGGCTCAGAGAGGTAATAAGGGACTCTCCTAAGTTTCAAAGAACATTCTTTTTTTTTTTTAAAGATTTTATTTATTTTATTAATGAGAGACACCGAGAGAGAGAGGAAGAGGCAGAGACACGGGCAGAGGGAGATGCAGGCTCCTTGCAGGGAGCCCGATGTGGGACTTGATCCCAGGACTCCAGGATCACGCCCCGGGCCAAAGGCAGGCACCAAACCACTAATCCACCCAGGGATCCCCTCAAAGAACGTTCATTAGACTACAAAACCTCCAATGAATCTTATCTTCTACAATTAGGAAGAATTGATTTTCTCAGAGGGAAAGAGGAAAATGAACAGAGACTCTAGAAATTACTGCAAAATATTATAGTATGTTAGAAATAATCTAAAACTTGTAATTACTCTCAGTTTTCCCTTTTTTATCTCACTCCACCACTACCACTCACCCTTCCCCCTGAGAATATAATGGAAAAGAAGGCACAATTTGAAATTTTTGTAAAAATCAACATATTAATCACTTTGTAGCAATGAGAATAGTACCTCAAACCAGATTGTGTTAGGAAGTCTTGTGTTCTTCATTAAAACTACTCATTCTTGGGATCCCTGGGTGGCGCAGCGGTTTGGCGCCTGCCTTTGGCCCAGGGCGCGATCCTGGAGACCCGGGATCGAATCCCACATCAGGCTCCCGGTGCATGGAGCCTGCTTCTTCCTCTGCCTGTGTCTCTGCCTCTCTCTCTCTCTCTCTCTCTCTCTCTCTGTGACTATCATAAATAAATAAAAATTAAAAAAAAAAAACTACTCATTCTTAACTAAATAAGCTGTGAGAAGTTAGGAACATTTAAGGGCTTGGAACATTTAAGTTAGGAACATTTAAGGGCTCTGAAAAGAAGGACCCAGAAGATCAGAGACGGGAGATGGACTTGGAAAGTTTAGGTAGTGTATAAATGAGATAAATTACAAAGCTTAGAAATTTATATCTCATAAGTGAAAAAGAGTCTATTCATGCAATCAGTCGATAAGTATTTATCAAGGGCTAACTCTGAGTCAGTCCCTTGATAAAGCGTGTGAATTTAAAAACATTTTGTGAGCTGTCATGCCCAGATGGAAACTTGGACCTTATGTATTTCAAAATGCTTAAAAATAATCCCCCCACTATGATTTTTAATAATAGGCCTATGAAAAACAACTCCTGGAGAATCATAAATTCCTTTTCCAAAGCTCTGCTGAAGGGTAAAAACTGATTTTTGTGATCCCAAGCCATTTTACCTTTGTATCATTTACTAATGTGGAAAAGTCCCTCTTGTCTTGATAAGGTGTTTTCAGGGGAGTGGGAATCCTTTGTACTTTTCTAATTTGCTCTTGTTTTCCTAATCCTGTTTCCTTAGCCCCTACCATAGAGTTTGAAGAAGCTGCATACCAAGTCCGGGAACCCTCGGGGCCAGATGCTGTAGCCCTCCTGAATATCAAAGTGGTCCGCAGAGGGGATCAGAACAGGACATCCAAGATTCGCTGCAGCACTCGGGATGGGTCTGCCCAGTCCGGAGTGGATTATTACCCAAAGAGTAGAGTCTTGAAGTTCAGCCCCGGTAATCGAATGCCAACTCTGATCTGTGGATTTTACTTAATAGAGAGGCAAATATCCTGTATTTGAAGAAAGGAATGAGCAGAAAAATAAAAGACGAAAACAGTAGTACTTATTAAGCATCAAGTACTTATTAGGCACACATTTGCTATTACAGGAATCTTTACAATTTTTAATTGGTAAAAATTGGCATTGAGAAAGAACAAAAGTAGATCCCTTACTTCAGAACTTCACCCTTGGCATCTGGACTCATTTAAAAGAATTTTTTGGTTGTTGTTAGCCTATGATTTGGTTGAGTAATAGATGCATTTGATTTTAAAAGAATAAACATGACTGCCGTCATTCAGTAAAACATAGGACGAACGCTGTGTGCTGGGCCCTTCAGGAATTACTAAAACCCAGGAGGTACAATCTCTGTGCTCCAGTCGTTTAACGTCTGCTAGGAGACAGGATACCCTGCTAGATTTCCAAAAAAGGTTTAGAGAGAACCGTGGAGATGAGTCAAAGGACAAGAGAGAGAGATGGGATTCAGGTCGCAACTAAGTATTGAACTATCCCCTATGTATTAATTTGATGGGAGAAATAAGACAGAGAAGGAATTGAATTATATGCTAGATCTTTTTCACAGAACTTCCTGGAGCAATATAAGGGGAAAAGACTGGTGTAGATCCTGGAACCATTTGTGATATAGCCAGAAGTAGGCAACAGTGGTAGGAAGCCTTTTCAGAGACATCTTGGCAAGTAGGGGGAGGAAGTGACTCCCTCAGGAATGAGGGGGGAGGGGTCTCTGATGTCTTTCATTCCACTGGAGTTTTAAAGGGCTTTTGGCTCCATCCCATGTACATGTGTTTAGTGTTTGCCAGAAAGGTAGATGCCCTTCCTCAGCCTCTACACAATGATTCTTCTTCCATGTGTCTTTACTTTTTCCTTTCCTTTTCTGCATAAGGATCTGGAGAAAAGACAGGTTGTGGAAGTAACCCAGCCCGGGTGTTTGTAGGAGAGGAAGAAGGGGATACCACCAGGGATATTTGCACCTTCAGAGAATCATTTTACAGAAAAGGAAAGCAGTTCCTAAGGCTCTAACCCTCTTCATCCCAGCCTGCCAAACCTTTATGCTATGGTCTTTGTGGGGACAGTATGGTAGGAAACCTTTGAGATACAGTTCTCAGGACAGCTTTGATGGGTGTCTATGTGTGCAAGTACAGCCACACAGGAGTTCATGCCTAAGTGTAAAGGAGAAAGAAAAATTAAGCAAAAAAACTCATAACCAGGGTGGAGTGTATTTTGGATCATAGATTTTTATTACTACCAGCTAGTGTCAGACAGGAGCCATTAATCCTCATATGGTGTTGAATAGTGAATCTGCAAAACTGAGCCTCTATCACAGGTGGAATTTGGTCTATAAAATAGGTTTCTCACTTGAGATAGGACTAAAGTGATTAGCAGCCACTGTATTTATAGAAAACCTCTACAAGAAAAGGGCAGATTTTAACAAAATGTCAGCAGTGCCAACCTCCACTGTCTTAGGTAGGTCACCTAATGAGAACTTTTGCTGTCTTTCTGTTCTGTCCTTGGTGAAGGTGTGGATCATATCTTCTTTAAAGTCGAGATCCTATCCAATGAAGACCGGGAATGGCATGAATCCTTCTCCCTGGTCCTTGGCCCAGATGACCCAGTGGAAGCAGTTCTTGGTGATGTGACCACTGCCACCGTGACGATTCTAGACCAGGAGGCAGCAGGGAGTCTCATATTGCCAGCACCGCCCATCGTGAGTACTTGACCCAATAGGTTCACTGCTTTTATGTCCTAGTGACTAATAGATGATAACTTGAGATAAGTAGTTCTGATGCTGTACTTCTTCATTCTTCTAACACTGGTTAACACAGGAGCCACCTTGTCCCTTCCTTCCCAAATCCCCTCCCTGTGCCACCACCTCCAGGGGATATTTGGCAATGTCTAGTGACATTTTTGGTTGTCACAACTGTCACACTAGGTGCTTCTAGTGGGTGGAAAGCAGGGGAGCTGGTAAATATCCTACGATGCACAGGACAGCCTCAACAACAAAGAATTATTTGGCACACATGTCAGTAGTGCTTAGGATGAGAAACCCTGTCCTAGCATAAGAGTAAGACCAAATCACGTTCATACCTTAGTCTGATAAACATAGGAAGTACAATACAATTGATCTTCTCACTTCTTTGGTGGGATCTAGGAGAAGGGGAAAAAAAGTAATGATATCCCATATCTATTACCCTCCATACTTGCCACATGCATAGAGTTAAGTATTTGCAGAAGTGTAGTACCCAGTTTCCCAAGCAGAGGATGTAGAGAATGAATGCACTGACTTTACAATTAGGAAGAAAATGTCTAGAGGTTACCAAGGGAAATTTAACTCATAAAAATGAAGCAGTCAGAATAAGTCTTCTAACCTCCCCTGGCTAGTCTCATATAGTAGAAGGATCATTCCAAAATTTGTCTCTTATCTGACCATGAAAGAAATACACTATCTTTATTTACTTTTGTTTTGCCATGTACACTACTGCATACTATTAATAATTTAATGCAACTTCATTTATTTTATTTTTTCTTAATGCAGCTTCAAACTAGTAACTGTTCATGATATAGCTTTGGTTACAGTAGGCATAAAAATAAAATATATTTCATATAAGTGATTAACATGATGGTTTAGGAATAAGATTAACACGATACTAAAGCTTTTAGCTCAGGCAGATGGAGGATCTTCACCACCACTAAAGATCTGTAGTATCTTTTAGGTATGCATGGCAAAGCACTATGAAAACCTCTGTTGTATTTTTTTCTTTCTTTCTTTCTTTCTTTCTTTCTTTCTTTCTTTCTTTCTTTCTTTCTTTCTTTCTTTCTTTCTTTCTTTCCTTTTTTTTCTTTTGTTATATATTAAAGAATCCCTAGCAGTTAAGGGATCTTGTAGATATCTCAAAAGGGGAGCCTTAGTTCTCTGAGCCTCCCAGCACCCAGTCCAGGCTGAAGCTTTGTTGCTCCTTTGCAGGTTGTTACACTTGCTGACTATGACCATGTAGAAGAAGTTACCAAGGAAGGAGTCAAGAAATCCCCCTCCCCAGGCTATCCACTGGTTTGTGTTACGCCCTGTGACTCTCATTTCCCCAAGTATGCCATCATGAAGGAGCGTTGCAGCGAGGCTGGCATCAACCAAACATCTGTGCAGTTCAGCTGGGAAGTAGCCACCCCCACTGATGGCAGTGGAGCCCGGTCTCCCTTTGAGACCATCACTGACAACACACCATTCACCAGTGTCAACCATATGGTAGGTCTAGGGTTCTGGGCCTGGTTGCATGGGGAGAAAACTGGTATTTCTCTTTGTCACTCCAACTCCATCAAATTCCTTAAGGCCCTTGTGTGGCATTTAGAATAAAACAAATAAGCAGATACATATAATATATACACAGGTTTTTATGCTTATTTATAAGAAAAGGTAATATGGTGTCGTAGAAAAAGATCCAAGCTAGTAATCAGACAACCTGTTTACTAATCTTAATTCTCCCTACTTTTAACTTGTGATATTAAGAGGTTACTTAACTCCCCTGAGTCTCTGTTTCCTGCTCTGCAAAATAATACTTCTTCCACACTATGTGGAAGTCAGTAGTAGTCACTAGGGACCTTGACCACTTGTCAAGGTCATTGAAAAATCAGATATAAAAGTCATCTGTAAGCGGCAAAGTAAGTCAAAGATTCCATGTAGGTACAATTAATGATTACTTTTTTCACATCTCTTCAATCATCTAGTAAGTAGTAGGATATAAACTCCTTAAGGATGTGGACCAAGTGTTCTCCCACATTTGTATAGCCTAACATGCTCAGCATATTGATGGTAGTCAGGATGGCACAGTTATTAAACAAAGGATAAAATGTTTCTTGAGTGGTCAACATTATACAGAATTGTAGGAGGACATGAAAAGAAGTTCACTATGCCGTTGCTGTCCTCAGATAGTCAAGACACCAAACCAATATTTCTGCCACCATCAGAGAGCAATGAATAGTGAGGGTTTTCCCAACCTTAAGAAACAGTGCACTGTGGTGACTGCTCATCACACCAGTTGACGTCATTCTCCACAGAGAGAACTGAAAGCAGTGGAGATACTCCTCACCGTAGCTGGCACATAGCAAGCCCTCAACAGTTTTTTATTGAAATTAGTGCACATAATAATTTTGGAGAACAGAGATTTCTTTCAGACTGGATTTCTCAATTTTCTCCTAGTCAACTCTCAGTTTGTTCTCACTTTAATAAGTGCTTCCCATAGAGGGATAATAGTGGAGAGCAGGTACAGATGGATAGGCGGGCAGGGGGTGGGAGGGTGGGGAGGGGCCTCTGGGTTTGGCAGAGTCACTCATATTCATTGTTTTTTGCACAGCTTATTTGGAAAGGTCAAAAGATCCATTCTTTTGCAATATAACCTAGTTCAGATGTAAACTATCTGATAAAATTTAAAAACTTAAATGTCGAGACTTAACAGCTTATTGTTTCCTAAGTATCTAATTCTCTCTTCAAAAACCCATGAAGGCAATTTTCGGTCTGATTTGGCCTAAATATACATTTTTTAACAGGTACCACGTTTATGATTTTACATTATGTTTCAGTTTTTCTTCTTGCAATGACTTGGTGACTAATACTTTTATCCCAGTTTCCTTTGCTCTGTCTTTGTTTCTTTAATTATCTATTTAATATCATTGTATTGTGTGCCTTTTTATAAGATGCCTCAAATCCCTTCTGAACTAAGTCCGTGTGTAAATAAATAAATAAAACGTTGGCAGCTAATTAAAAAAATTTTAATGGAAAAATCCTCTTTAATTTTTAATGGACTTCAATGAAAATTGCTTTCATGGGTAGAATTTATAAGTTTGTACAATCGCTTTGTGGGAGGTCTATGGCACACAGAACTGCTAATTAATTTTTCTTGTTATATACTTCCCTATGTGTATGCACATGTTACTTAAAGAGTTGTGGTGACCCACGCTGCCTCTGCATAGATTGAATTAAGCATTCTTACGGCTTCTCTATGTCTGAGAACACAAAAGATTCTGTCGAAAGACCTTCAAAGGCCAGTAGGTGTCAGAGGCCAAGTTCTCAACTTCAACTCTCCATGTTATTGTAACCTCTACAGTGTGTGTGGTCCCTAGGTGGGGGCTGGGGGAGGGACTAGTGGTAGGAAAGAAAGAAAAATCAGAACTCCTGGGAAAGGACCATATCTCTTCTATATCCTGACACTGTACCCTCAACCAAAGTGACTTGGAGGCCAACTAGTCTTAATGGAAGGGCTGGAAACCAGTTGAGTGGTTCTTATGCTGAACCTAATATAGGAAGAGAACAATACTATCACTGGTAACCAGTCATCTCTGGGCTCTTGCTTCACATCTGTGTACTTGTTCCTTGTCTGACCTACTGCCTGAGGCTGTAAATACTCTGTCCTAGTGCCTGGCTCCTGGGAGAAAGCCAATAGTTTTGTGGTGAGTGAATAAACAGAAGAGTGGATAGATGGGTAGAGAGACAGATGCTGGGTGGTCTGCACAGATAACCCTGTACCAGAAACTGGCTGTGTCATATCATCCAGAAGATACAGTCTAAGGAACTGTTTAAGGAGTATACACATGTCTTAAGTACTTTATTTTTCCCCCCATAGGTCCTGGATAGCATTTACTTTAGCCGGAGGTTCCATGTGCGTTGTGTGGCAAAGGCCGTAGACAAGGTGGGCCACGTGGGGACTCCCTTAAGGAGCAACATTGTTACCATTGGAACAGACAGTGCTATCTGCCACACGCCTGTAGTAGCTGGGACAGCCAGAGGCTTCCAGGCTCAGTCCTTCATCGCAACCTTGAAGTACCTGGACGTCAAGCACAAGGAACATCCAAACAGGTCAGGCAGGTGGTGCCTTCCACACAGAGAGGGCTCTCCTTTGTGGGTTTTCTGGATGAGACGGAATAATGAGTGATGCTTCTGCAAAATAAGAATAACAGTGATAAATGCTTCAGGAAAAATTTAACTCCTTCAAAGGCCCCCTAAAATCTGGGCCCTTGCCTGTCTTCTTCACCTCATGTCCCTCAGCTGGGCATTTTCACCTGCCAGTCTACCACAGAGAATCAAACTGAAATCAAATCCCCAGGGCTTCTAAGTCTTTTATGCTGCATTACCTCTTCCATGCCAACACTCTTTTTTTTTTTTTTTAAGATTTTATTTATTTATTCATGAGAGACACAGAGAGAAAGAGAAGCAAAGACACAGGCAGAGGGAGAAAGAAGCAGGCTTCATGCAGGGAGCCCAATGTGGGATTTGATCCCTGGTCTCCCGGATCACGCCCTGGGTTGAAGGCAGGTGCTAAACTGCTGAGCCACCCAGGGATCCCATATGCCGACACTCTTGACTGTACTTCTCCCAGCCCCCATCCACACCCTGTAGCTAAATCCTGTTTTCTTACTATACCTAGCTCATGACATCCCTTCTAGGAACTTCGCCATCATCTTTCCCAATTTAATTTGGAAGCTCCTCCTTCCAGCTCTCCTGGCACTCACGTATGCCTCGTTCAGAGCATTATCATCATTCATTCTCTTTCTATCCCCATAGTAGATGGTGAGGACAGGGATCATGATTTAAAAAAAAAATTTTTTGCACCCCGCTGCCTGGGACAGTACTTCTTGGCACCTTACAGACACTTACTAAATATCTAATTAACAGAGTAATAGTACTGTATAAACCAAAAGTCACTGGACAGATGTGCTTTTATTTTTTCCTGTGTTACCATGATTTTGATGGAAGATACTTTCATGTTTGCCTAGCAAGAAAGAATTCATGTATATTATATATAGTCATTAAACCTTGTGGTATTTGTGCATGTGTCTTTATGAGCAACTGAGTTCAGAGAAAGGGGTTCATTTGCATGGAGAAAAAAACATTTAAATACAGAGGCAAGACTATGCAAATCCTTTCTTTTTTCTAACATAGTAAGACATACGTTTGTTTAAAAAGCAGGAACAGAAGTGTTCAGGCCACTACTGACCCTTTCCTAGCAAAAGAAACATACTATTCATATTCCAAGGTTCTGATTCCTCTTAAAAATGCCTATTGGGCTTTTGTTCCAAGAGACAAGCTGTAAAAACTCAAAAAGACACCCTCAATCAACATGCTAAAAATTTAAACTTGCACAATGAAAATAATGCAGATTAGAGTTCTGTTGTATCGCAGTCTTAACCAATATTTATTAACTTAAGCTCGTATTTTATTTAGAAATTTTATACTATATCCTCTGGAAAAACAAAAGAAGTGAAGGAAATAATCCTTGTCTTCATTGTGGGGAGGCAAGATAAACAGAGTCTGCGAGCATATAAGAAACAGCAGCCAATATGAATAAGTTACAGATGTCTTGGTGTAAAGGCATCTAAGCTCTGAGAAATGCAGATGAAGCGAGAACACCCTGCAAATGCGGCCAGGCCAGCCGGTAAGGGCTGCCCACATGGCTGGAGCTTAAAGGGAGAGAAAGGAGAAAGCTCTTTTGGTTAGGAGGATACAGCAGGAGGAATGGGATATGATTATTCCTAAGATGCTTTCCTGAGTAGGAAGTATCAACCTTACTTCCTTAGAGTTGAAAGAGCTCAGTGATGTTGTTTGGCACAAATACTTGAAAAATTTGGGTTTCAGCCCTACCCAGTCTCCCCAGGCCCTCACTGTGATGGGTTAGGGGAATGGAATGGTGCCTCTCTGAGTCACTGGGCCCTAGCTCACAAGGAAACAAAGCTTCTATTTAAAGCAAAAGAAAGCTTTCAAGTAATTTGTGGTTGTGATGTTATATTTTCTTGTATAGAAGAAACAACTGTGATTTTTTTATTGCTATCTGTTCTGAGCTGGAGGATCTCTTGGGGGAGGGGGGCAGAGGGGACAACCCTAGGAGTACGTCATACCTTGTGTTCCTTCATGGGAAGCTTCAGGACAAAAAAAAAAAAGGTAAATTCACTTGTGAAGGCAGAATCAGTTATGAGAAAGAAATGTACCCTACTAACTCTTTCTAGCAGGTACCTAAGCACTACCTCTGCCCATTTCTGCCTTAGAATCCACATCTCTGTGCAGATCCCACACCAGGACGGAATGCTGCCCCTCATCTCCACCATGCCGCTGCACAACTTGCATTTCCTTTTGTCCGAGTCCATCTACAGACACCAGCACGTCTGCTCCAATCTCGTCACGACCCGCGACCTGAGAGGCATCTCGGGTGAGGGACAACTTCCATGCTAGCTTTCCCATTCCAGCCTGGCACAGTGGCCCTTAGGGACACAGCTGAGTGAACTCTGCTGTCATGTCTCCTGGTCTTCAAAAGCTGCATGATGAGTGGAGTTCCTTCCTAGCAGACAACCAGACATAGGCAGCTTAGACAGTGACGTGAAAATAGGGAAAAACAAGGATGTTGGAATCAAAGTGACCTAGGTTCAAATCCAGACATAGGCAGCTTAGACAGTGACATGAATAGGGAAAAACAAGGATGTTGGAATCAAAGTGACCTAGGTTCAAATCCTTAATCCACTACCTGTACAACTGAACAGAGACAGCTGGACCTCCCCAAACCACTGTTTTCTTATCTATGATGTGAGGATAACAAGTGATACCTGTCAGGGTGAGGATTTAATTTGTTGACATTTTTAAAGCACCTGCTATGGTAAATGCTGGTTCTTTCCCTCCCCAATAGTGAGCATGTTTGGATCTGTGCTCTAAAATCCCCTTATTTTTTTTAAAGGATGTATTTATTTATTCATGAGAGACATAGGCAAAGACACAGGCAAAGGGAGAAGCAGTCTCTCTGCAGGGAGCCCGATGTGAGACTAGATCCTGGGTCTCCAGGACCACACCCTGAGCCAAAGGCAGATGATGCTCAACCACTGAGCTACCCAGGCATCCCTAAAATCCCCTTATTGCAGCATCTTCAGAAAGCTAATGCACAGCTGTCACATGTTGTAGGGTGGGTTATCTGGAGCAGGAGCTGAGAAGGAGGATGGGGTGCAAGATGTTTATTGGGATCAGCATCTGTCAAAGGGGAGGAAAAGAAGCAGAATCAGGCAGAGGGATGAGTCAGACTACCATGTAGCCCCACCAAAGCCTCCACCCACTCTTCAGGGAGCTCTGGAGAGAGCCTAGCCATCCGACTCACCCTACTTCCAGCCTCATCAAACAGGCTTTTCTGTCACATCTCAGTCAGTCACTAGGTGCTAGGGCCCCAGTAAGGGTGGCCCAAGGAGCCAGTGTGCCACTGATGCAGGCCTGTAGTTGCTGACAGCTGAGGAAGTGCATCCCTATGTTAACCACAGCAGATGTTTTACTCTGCAAAAAATCCTGTCCATTTCCATTTACCTTAGCAAGTGTGCATTAAATGTGTGTTCCCTCCCTTGACAACCAACAAATCATTTACTAGTGTTTGGGAAGATAGTAAAGCATTCATATGCTCTCTCGTATTCAGTAAGCATCACTTTAGGTAGTGATGCTCTTTATAGAGTAGAGATTAGTTGAATGTAAATTATTTGCAAGTCACTGAGCTACACATGAAAGTTTAAGTGGCCCACATCCGCCACTGGAAGAAACATACTATGTTTATAGGCTGAAAGTTTGTACCTCTTCCTACCTAAACACAATTTAATTGAACACATGTTCATTGAGTTCTTAGTCCTTTTGAGGGCAGAGGACCATGTGCTGGTGCCAAACAGTCTAAGAAATGCATCAACTCTTTCAGAATACTATAGTTGCTTTTAGTATTATAAAAATTTTTAATCTGATATTCTAAAATTGTATCTGTATTTAGCTCTCTGCTGCATAAAGGCCTTCCTTAATTTAGAACAGTTCAGTTGCTTGGCAGCATTTGATCCAATAATGTGGATAGGTTTAGTCAGGCATCATTAGTGAGCTATCATTAACACGAAAGTAAGACTTTTTTTTCCCAATAGTTCAGAAACTATGGAAGCAGAGAAGGTAGTCAGATATTGGTTTGTTGGCTTTACATAAAAGCTACTTTTTAAAAAAAAAAAATCAGTCTTAAAAAATAATTCATCAACAAATTATCTAGAGAGTAAATGTGTTTCTTCGAGGATTGATTGCCAAGCCTCAGTATGTTTTCATTTAAAGAGACGTGGGGCCCCTGAACTCTGACTCCACTTATAGTATCCTTTGCTCACCTTTTCTTCTAAGGTTCCTGCAGCCTCTTAGAGGAGTCTGTGAACACAGTCACACTAGGCCGTGGGCACAAATCTAGCTCCCCTTAGCTTCTCGCCCAGTGTGTTTTGGGAGCCCTAGTTGGTCTCTTAGTAGAATCTCAGGTGGAGGGTCGACTATCTCAGTCTCACAAGGACACATCACTTTTCCCCACTCATCTTCTGGGCAGCCAGTGAGGGACGTGTCCACAGACCAAGTCCCTCTTCCTTGGGTTTTTGTGTTGTGTGTGTGTGTGTCTGTATTTTTTTATTGGATTCAATTTGCCAACATCAACTATAACACCCAGTGCTCATCCCATTAAGTGCCCTCCTCAGTGCCCGTCACCCAGTCACCCCATTCCCCCACCCACCTCCCCTTCTGCTACCCCTTGTTCGTTTCCCAGAGTTAGGAGTCTCTCATGTTCTGTCTCCCTCACTGATATTTCTCACTCATTTTCTCTCCTTTCCCCTATAATCCCTTTCACTATTTTTTATATTCCCCAAATGAATGAAACCATATAATGTTGCTGAGTGAAGTAAGTCCCTATTCCTTGTTCTTCCCTCCCGCACAGAGGCAGGGTTCCTGAACAACAAAGTGTACGATAGCACAGCCCTGGGGCCTGGCTACGACCGCCCCTTCCAATTTGACCCTAGCGTCCGGGAGCCCAAGACCATCCAGCTCTACAAACACCTGAACCTGAAGAGCTGCGTCTGGACCTTTGATGCCTACTATGACATGACTGAGCTGATTGATGTCTGTGGGGGTTCTGTGACTGCCGACTTCCAGGTGTGTGCACCAGGGGTTTATCTGAAGCCTTCGAGCACCTGAGTGCTGTATAAAACCTTGTTTGTTCCTGAAACACTTCTGTTGCATCCAGTGGCTCCCAAGAACTAGGATAGCCACGTCCCTTAGCAGCATGGTGGCTAGAGAAAGAGCCCCCCAAAGTCCTCTAAATCAGTGAATTGGAAAATTTAATGTGGAAAATGTGAAAATTAATGTGGAAAAAAATTTACTGTTGGGCACTGCCATTTATATAAGAATCTAATATTTACTTCTCTAGTTATATGTCTTTTCTCTGTAGGTATATTTTGGAAAGCCAAAAGGATTTACATTTGATGGTAAGGTTATTACAAAGTAGATGTATTACAAAGTAGATGTTTGGGGAAATAAGTCAAAATAAGGTGCACCCTTTCTGAAGACAAGTACAGCACTTTATTTTTAAGCATTTTGAAGAGAGAATTGTTTAAAACAACTTGATTTCATACCTAGTCCAAACCTGTGCCAAACTAAAACCCTTGCAAAAAAAAAAATAGACACTATTTATTTATTAATTTGAGAGCAAGAATAGAAGTGAGGGGAAGGGGCAGAGGGAAAGGAAGAAGCAGACTCCTCACTGAGCAGGGAACCTGATGCTGACCTTCATCCCAGGATCCTGAGATCATGACCTGAGCCCACGGCAGATGCTTATCGACTGAGCCACCTAAGTGCCCCAACACTTTCTTAATAGTTATTAAACATTAGTGATAAAGTAAAATTTTAATAAGAAGCCATGGTCCTAGGAGGGCAGTTAGATCAAAGGGACTAAGCTAATGTGTCCTCATGGGAAAATTAAATGTAAAGCAGATTCTACCCAATTATATGCAGTTACCTCAACGAACTAAAAATTACGTCCCTTCTTCATCTCAAATCAGGTTTAACCACACTGAAAGAGGGACTTCTGGAAGCACTTACAGTAATCATTTTGGGAACGAGTCTGATTAAAATTAGTGTTCTTTGTAATGTGCTCTCATTTTGATTAGCTCTCATTTCATATGCACTGCTGCCCTCTACTGAATGGAAAATTAAGGCATTCTTAGGTTTGCTTTCTGTGTTTCTGCAGTTGCATGACCTACATTTACTCTGGAAAATGCAAAATGAAGTGATTGGTTCCTCTGCTGGCCTCTAAAAAATTAGTATTCTGTGTTCTCCATGCTTTTTTACTCTAATTACATTTTTGGATATTTTTGTTCAGAATATGCCTAAAAGTCTCAAAGACTAAGATTTTTCATTATATATGCTCCACTTCTTAAACCAACACAGAATATATACACAGAAGTACTTCATTGCAGTCTGTTTCTTTAAAAATAGTTGAAACAGCTGGCATATGGTAGAAAGAATATAGAACTTACAGCCAAGCCCTAGTTCTTATCTTTCCCTATCATAACTTCTCTGAATCTCTTCTGAACTCGTAACCAATCATCTCAACGTGGGAAGCTACTTCGTGCAGTATAGGTATGTGATAGATATTTGTCAAGCTTTTGTTTTTGTTTATAAGGATTAGTAAGTAGTATCATGAGGGATAAAGGTTATAAAACAAAAACAGGAGGGAAAATTAATTTCTCCAATCAACTAAAGAATTATTGAGGTTCTAATAGCAGCAATTTTGAGATTGAGCCATGTGTTTTTAACAAAACCTATATATTAAAATGGCAGAATATGGTGTGAGGTCCAGATAAAATTTTCTAAAGAAATCAAAATAAGGCATTTCAAAAGATTTTTTTGTTTGATGAATATGGAATTAGCAGTCTTTCGAAAAGCTTGGAATCCAATTTTGAATCCCTGATAACATTGAATATGAAAAAAATATTTTAGAAAAATAAAATTTGATGTCCCAACTATTGATTAAACAGTTGGCTCTTTTCCTAAATTACCCATGGAAACACTTTACATTGTGTTTAAAAAAAAAAAAGAAAAAGAAAATAAGTTCCATAGTACTATTATAGTATTTTACCAATGACAAAAATAAAATATTATCAAACTAAGCTTTTTTGTTATGAAAGAAATAATATGTTTACAGAGGAAAAAATAAAATGAATAACCCAAATCCCCCATTCATACACACAATTAGCTTCCCCATGAAAACTTCTACTTATATTTTATCTTTCTATCCAGTTTTTGTTCATTGCATAGTAAAATAAAAATTTTTGAGCCAAGTTAATAGCAGTAACAGGAATCCCCTTAGAAGAAATAGTCTCTTGGAAGTAGGATGTACTGCCTTTTCAAAATTATTTTAGTGAGGCATTGTATGGATGGGAAATTATCCAAGCATATGCAGCTGTAAACTGTGTGCTGATAAGTTTCCTAGATATGATATCCAAATCCCATGACCTCAGTTCCTGTTGCAGGAAATATAACTCCTCATTAAAACATCCCAGTTGGGCATCTTCCCAATTAGGGTTGATTCAGACTCTCCTACAGGTCACTGTAAAATATGCTCAGTGAGGGACTATTGACTGACCCTTTGGGAATAACTGTGTTACTTTACAATCTTAGCCAAGTCTTCAGCAATTGAATAGTGGAGGCAAAGCTCCTTCTCAGTCTTCAGAAGTCACCTCCTCAGAGAAGCCTTCCCACATCACCCTATATAAAGAAAAATCCTGGACACTTCCCCTCCCTTTATTTTTTAAATGGATGCATCTCCTTCCTAGATTGGAGGTTCCATAAAGGCAGCGATTTTAGTTCTTCCCACTGCTGAGGAGGAAGCTCTGTCTGATGCTTAGGCACCTAGCACAGTCGTGGGCACTTGGTTAATAATTATTGAATGAATAAGTGACCAAATGAGAAAGTAAAAGTTGAACAAGATGTCATAACCATATACCTTCTCATCCCAGGGAAGAAATAACTCTCTGTGTGCACACCATTTGCTTGGCAGGTGAGAGATTCTGCTCAGTCATTCCTGACCATACATGTGCCTCTCTATGTGTCCTACATCTACGTGACGGCCCCCAGGGGCTGGGCCTCTTTGGAGCACCACACCGAAATGGAATTTTCCTTCTTCTATGATACTGTTCTCTGGAGAACAGGTATACCCACTGGCATCTTCACTATTCCTGCCTTATGTCTAAGCAAGATTAAAACAAAGTAATAAGTGGTGACTTTTAGCAGGAGCTCCTTCTTCATGACATTGTTCTATATACACTCTAGGCCAAATGAATAAAGTGAACCAGGTTGCTCTTGATATATTTTCCAATTCCATACACCTGATTTGAAGACTCTTTTGCTCCTTAAATACCACAAATCATACCATTTTAAAATAGGAGCAAATGAGCATGGTGATACTCTGAAAGGCTATCTTTGAACCCCTAATAGGAACCCATCTGTCACTCTCCGTCCTCTACTCTGGGTCTCTAGCTATCTGGAGTGAGTTTTTCATCCCTGGAGGCCTTCTAGTTCAATCAGCATATATGAATGTGGTTCTTTTCAGGAGCCACAGATCTATGTATTGGTGACAGCCTCTCAGCTAGGAGCTCACACCTTCCCCATGTCTCCTGTAAACCACCCTTTCCCACTGCTACCATGTGATGCCCCAGACTCATCTTCCCTTACTTCTTTTGCTCCCATTCTTCCTCCTTGCCTCCCTGGAGGTGATTTATTTTGATCTGAGGCAGAGATACTAAATAGCTACAAAAGTTTTTTTTAGATAGGACCTCAACTCTAGTAATAGAAAGTACAGTCCTTTCTTCTGTTGAGCGCTTTAAGCTCAAATCATGTGTTTTGTATTACTCATAGGAAAACAATTTCAGGAAGTCTTCATACTCTGGATTGGATAATTTCTTGAGCTTTGAAGTTCTTGTTAAATATTATTTGCACCCCTCCTTAGGTTACCCTTTACTTCGGGGTCATGCTGAACTCATTGGGCATCATGATTGTAACCACCCTCATTAAAGCTGTGGTTTACTCATGTCCTGCCATATATGGCTGGCTCTCTACAAGCTGATCTTGAATCCTCCATTGGTTTGAATATTAAATGTAACCACTAGGATGTTGCTTATGGTTCTGTTGAGTCGTCATGAAAGGTGTCCTCATGAGGAAAAGCAAATAGTGTCTGAAGCAGATGCACTATAATCACATCCTGCTATAAGGTTAATAGTAAGAAGTTTAAGGACTTTTTTTTTTTTTTTGGCTGCAGGTTAGGGCCCTGACTCTGGGCTAAGTGGCATTTTCAGGTATGAATAAACTATGTCAATGAGAATGGAACTGTAACAACAAAAACAAGGAGAATGAACTGTTGTACAGATTTAATTGGCAAATGGGTCTAAATAGATTCTGTGTTTATATGAATGTATACATTTGTCTTGTATTCAAATTACTCTGCGGCTCTACTTCGAGGTATCACTGGGGCATCATATGTAGGTTGTTACTATGTGGAAGACCTTCTCCTTGCTCTGACTTGGATGTTTGTGTATGATTGCCTGCCCAGGAATCCAGACAGACAGTGTGCTTTCTGCAAGGCTTCAGATAATAAGAATCTACATTAGAGAGGACGGCCGTCTCGTCATTGAATTCAAGACCCATGCCAAATTCAGAGGTAATATCAATGCAGTTTTTTCCCTAATGTTTTGTTTAAAAACATCACAAACGTAGACAAAAGGCAAAAGAATAGAACAATGAAAAATAAAGTCGACATTTGTTAACATTTTGCTGTATATGTTTGTATCTATATACACATGCATACCCATTTTTTTGTAACACATTGAAAACAAGTTGCAAGGGCGCCTGGGTGTCTCAGTCAGTTGAGCATCTGCCTTCAGCTCAGGTCATGATCCCAGGAGCCTGGGATGGAGCCCTACATCAGGCTCCCTGCCCAGCAGGGGGCCTGCTTCTCCCTCTTCCTCTGCTCCCTCCTCTCCCTCTGCTTCCCCCACCCCACTCATGCTCGTGTGCTCTCTCTCTCTCTCTCTCTCTCAAATAAAAATCTTAACAAAAAGAAAACAAGTTGCAGACTTCATGTCAAGTTACCCTAAATACTTCAGTAGGCATCTCCTGAGAACAAAGGCATTCTCTTACACATCACAATAGTATCACTACATCCAAGATATTTAAGATTGATCCAATAAGATCTAGTCACTATTCATAGTCCCTCTATTGTCCCTACAAATGTCTTTTCCAATTGTTTTTATACTGTTTTACATTTATTTAATATCTGTTTATATAAAAGGAAAGTTGGTCCAATCAATATTCACATATTACATTCTGGCTGTTACATTTTCTTAGTCTCTCAATCTAAAACTCTCTCTACTTTTATTTATTTACAACACTTTTTTAAATCTGAAACTGATATTCCTGTCTATAAAACACCAAGACCTTTCTGCTTCTAAGAAACATGTTTTTTGAATTCAAAGCTAAGTGCATTTGACATTCATTGTCACATAAGGATCTCTATTATTATGAATATGCTCATACCATTTTCACAATGAACATTCATGTTGTTTATAAATATACATGACCATAATGACCATCCTGAGTAGGCTGATAGACTAAGGTGAGATGCATGCTGTCAGCCAGGGTGGAATATATTCTAAGGGCTGAGGGAATAGATATAACCTTAGTTGTTTGGTAGAAGAATATTAATTCGGTGCTAAGGCTTTAGTAGGGGATTCATCTCAAGTACAATAAAACTCACAAATAAGTGTGTGTATTTCCCCTTGAAATAGGACAGTTTGTGATGGAGCACCACACCCTCCCTGATGTGAAATCATTCATACTGACTCCTGATCACTTAGGAGGAATTGAATTTGACCTGCAGCTACTATGGAGTGCTCAGACTTTTGATTCTCCATATCAACTCTGGAGAGCCACGAGCTCTTATAACAGGTGAATACAGGATAGGAGTGTTCGGGGGGGATCTGAAATGGTCTCAGTCTCTTTCAAGAGCTTGGGAAATATGGCTTTTTTCTCAAAGGTTGTATTTCTATTTTAAGGGTGGGGGGGAATAGAAATAACCCTCTGACAAATAGAGAAAGAAAGAAAGTCACATCAGCTTGTGCTGTGTAAACCAGGAGGTAGCTATCCTTATCACAAGGATAAGACCAAGAAGGCTGCATATCTCTTCTACTCACATCCTATTGGCTAGAATTTAGTCATATGATGCATCTACCTGCAAGGGAAGCTGGGAAATATGTCTAATTAAAACCTTAGTGAGGCATTTGGGTGGCTCAGCACCTTGGTTTTGGCTCAGGTCATGATCTCAGGGTGATGAGATTGAGCCCTATATCAGGCTCCACACTCAGAGGGAGTCTGCTTGAGATTCTCTCTTTCTCTCACTGCCCCCACTCCCTTATGCTCTCTCATAAATCAATCAACCAATCAATCATTAAAAAAAAAAAAAAAGACCCTTAGTATAATAAAAACATTTCAGTCCAATCACTACAACCAGTTCAAAATCCACGATCTCTGGTTTAGGTCCAGATATCACTCCTTATGGTCCAATCTTCTGCAAAATAAATAATAAGATTTATTTCCTTCCCACACCCAAAATAGAGGTAAAATAGGAATTGGTTAAATATGGTAAAATATCTCATTTGTAACAGGGAAGAATAGGAGAAACAAAATTAAAACTATCACCATAGGGCAACCAAGAGTCTGTCATAAATACTTTTTGTTTTTTTTAAGATTTTACTTATTTACTCATGAGAGATAGAGAGGCAGAGACACAGGCAGACTCTCTGCAGGAAGCCCAATGTGAGTCTTGATCCCTGGACCCCAGATCACACCCTGAGCCAAAGATAGATGCTCAACTGCTGAGCCATCCTGAGAATGCCTGACAGGAACAGGTGTTCCTGTCATAAATATTATTATTCTCATTTTATAGATCATGAGATTAAAATTGATATTTAGCATGAGTTTCTTGTTCCAGCTTTATAGTTAAGAAGTAGCAGATTATCTTAAGAATTATTTTCAAAAAGATTTCTTTAATTGTGGATTTTGGTTTTATATCAGGTATTTTTCTTAATAATGATTCCTTTGAAATCAATATGTAATAATCATCAAAGGCTGTGCTTCCTAGAAGCTCATGAGATTATACATGTACTTTGTCCTAATGTATGGACACAGAAACTATCCTCTTTAAATCCTCTGCTAACTCCCCACTGCCTCCTGTATGAAGTCAAAATTCTTTATTCAAAGCCCATACCCTCCCCTCTAGCCTGATCTCAAACCCAACCTTCTGAACTACATTAAATGTCTTACCAGCCCATGAATGTACCAGACCATCTGCACCTCCATGCCCTTGCAGTTTCCTCTGCCCTTCCTGCTCTTTCTCTCTTGAAGACCTGGAACGCCTCTGTGCCACAGCTCAAATACTCAGATACTGACCCCTCTGTGATACCTTCCCTGACTCCCCATGCAATGGTGCTAGAAGCTCTTCCTTTTTCCACTTTGTTCCAGCTTCCACTGTAACACAGCTTGTTATATTAAATGGTCTAAGTAGAGTCCCATTTTCCACTAGCTTGTGACCTCCCCAAGGGTAAAGGCATGCCTGATTGATCTTGAATTCTCAGAGCTGCAAGTTTTAGCACATGGTAGGTGTTGAATAAACATCCTTTAGGAGCTTACATTTCAGGTAAGAAGATAAAAATATATAGATAAACGGCAAAGTGTAGAACAACATCCAACATGTTGTGTTCTGTGCACTGTGAGAGGTACAGAACACTGAGACCATAGCTGTTCATGGAGGGTTGGGGAACTGTACAAGGAAGGCTTCCTGGAGGAGGTGGGGCAGCTCATGCTCCCTGTTGCAACATGAGAAATATCTAGTTTTCAGAGAGAAGACCTATATAATTAAAAACCTGCATGTAAGGTTTTATTTGACATATTTGCAGGGATAGTGAGGAAATGGACCTCAATCATATTTAGGGATGAGAAAAGTAGGACTGTCAGCTTGAAAGGCCATGTATACTTTGTCCTGCATTCATTTGTTCAACAAATATTTATTGAGCATTTACTGGTATTAGGAAAGGTTCTGGGTACTTAGCTACATCAGTGAATAAAATAAAGATCCACACAGCATCTATAGCAAAGTAAGAAGACACAAAACGGTGGCCATAATAAACAAGTCTAGCAGAACGTTTTAGAAGGTGGGGAGTGCTATGGAAAAATAAAGGATTTAGAGCAGACTGTAAGGGGAATCAGGAGTAGAAGGACGTTGTGATTTTAATTAGGATGTTCAAAGTAGGCCTCATCAAGAATGCACATTTCAGCAAATACTTGAAGAAGGTGAGGGAGTTTGCTATGCAGATGATCGGAGGAAGACATTCCTGGCCGAATTTCTGAGTTGGCAGCATTTCTCGCATCTTGAGGAATAGACAGGAGGCTGGTGTGACCGAGGTGAAGTGAGCAAGGAAGAGGATGATAGACAGTGAGGTCAGAGAAGTAAGGGGACGGGATAGGGCCACCATGTGGGCCTTGTTGTGCTTGGACTTTGACTTCTACCCTGGTGCATTACCCTAGAGCCACAGTGGGGTTTGAGCAGAGGAGTGACATGATCTGGCCTGTTTGAAAGGAAGGGTTAGGCATGGACAATTCTGCCTAAGTATTTCTATTAATTACGGGTTACCATTCACATTATACATGTCAATTTTAGTGTAATTCAAATATGAGGTATAAGGTCTCATTTCCTGCTGGTCCAAGGTTTGGAGGAAGATAGGGATCATGTAGGAAAACTGCAGACATAGCGACTCACACAGGAAGGGGCTTAGAAACTAAGCCCTGAAAGTTTGCATGGTTTGTCAAAAATCATACACTTGTGGCAGCAATGGAGCAAAGCCAGATTTAGACTATCTCACAGTTTCTAACTTGTGCCATTCCACTAAAATGACCCCAGGATGTGTCATAAAATTCTTATTTGTTTATTTGTTTAACCAAATCCTTGCTATCGCTTTATGAATACATAGATAAATACAAAAGAAATGGTCAAAAAACAAACACAGCAAATGTGAGAACTGTCACAGATTGCCCACAACAGTTATAATTAAGATTCATAACCATGTACTCATTGAGTGGATGGCAGCCTCCCAAGACTCTTGAAGAATCTTCCTGAAGTCTCTGGCTGTCTGGCTATCTTCCAGGCAGCCTGCCAGGGCTGGGGCTGCTATTCCATGAAAAGTGTGGGAAATGATGTAGGTGAGAGTACAAAGGCTCCATGCTCTTGGTGTCATAACCTACAGAATTCTGTGATCTACCACAAATAGAGAATCTACAGTGCTTAGTCTCCTATGAGAAGAGAGATTGTTCTTTAACTCTGTGAAGGGCTGAGCCTGTAGAGTTTAGAAGAGGATCCCAGAAACTGAATGCTAAGGAAATGGGGGTGCAGGCACTCTCTGGAATGGGGTGTCCTTTAACCCTGAGGCATTTGCCACCACTTCTATAAGAGTAGCCGCTGACATGTCCATATCTTAATAAAATATTTTGCAGTTGAGAATGTGTTAAACAGGGTATCTATCAGCAAGAAACACTAAACAGAAATCGTCAAACAAGTTTCATCAAGGGGCCAGGTTTGTTTTATCTTCATAGAGCCTTTGAGGTCTTTATAAATCATATGCCTTTCTCAGCTTTTCTCATGAAAAGGACTGGAACGGGATAGAGGCAAGTAGCTCTATTTAACACCTCTAGATAATACCCTGACAGTTGAAGTAGTCAGTGAGGAATTCCTGAAAATTGTGTTTTTGCAGACTCGTAAAGTTCGTAGATGCTGAGCATAAATACCATCTAAAAACTGTTTAATGAAGTCAGTATGTTTCTGGGTCAGTAAATAATCTGTCAAGTGCCCCGTGTAACCGCAGTCTGCTCTGCATGTTCCTAGGAAGGACTATTCGGGGGAGTACACCATCTACCTGATCCCGTGCACCGTGCAGCCCACGCAGCCATGGGCTGACCCCGGAGAGAAGCCTCTGGCCTGCACTGCACATGCCCCAGAAAGGTAGGGAAAGACGGTAGATCCTCATTATTTCTAAATTCGCCTACTCGCTGTAATTTATTTGTAGCTGCAAAATCAGTTCTCTTGATGCCTTCGTGGTCATTTGCAAACAGGCAGAGTGGCCAAGTGTTGAGTCATCTGACACGCATTCCTGGCTCAGGCCGAGCAAGGCAACACTCTGCCTTCTTATTCCAGAGTTCATACTATAAACAAGTATCCTTTTCATGGCCTGGGTAGTGCCATGGTTTTTTTATTTTTATGTCTTTTTCATTGGTGATTTTGCAGTTTATAATGGCTGCCAAGCATAGCGCCAAGGGGGCTGCCTAATGCTCCTAAGAACAGGAACATGAGGTGGGTACCTTAGGTCAGATAGACTTTCTTGGGCATAGGTTTTGGGTGCTGTTGCCATGAGTTCTATGAATTAACAATATATTAAATAAGGTATTTTATCATTTTATTTTTTATATTTTATTTAAATCCAATTAATTAACATATAATGTATTATTGGTTTCAGAGGTAGAGGGCAGTGATTCCTCAGACTTATATCAGACCCAGTGCTCATTACACCACATGCCTTCTAAGTAAGGTGTTTTTTGTTGTTGTTGTTGTTTTTTTAAAGATTTTGTTTATTTAGTTGAGAGACAGAGAGAGAGAGCATAAGCTGGGGAAGAAGCAGATAGAGAGGGATAGGCAGACTCCCTGCACAGCAAGGAGCCTGACCTGGGGCTTGATCCAGAACTCCAAGATCATGACCTGAACCAAAAGCAGATCCCTAACCGACTGAGCCACTCAGGTTCCCCTAAATAAGATGTTTTAAATATTTTTTTTAATTTTTCATTTATTTATGATAGTCACACAGAGAGAGAGAGAGGCAGAGACATAGGCAGAGGGAGAAACAGGCTCCATGCACCGGGAGTCCGACGTGGGATTCGATCCCTGGTCTCCAGGATCGCGCCCTGGGCCAAAGGGTGGCGCCAAACCTCTGCACTACCCAGGGATCCCTAAATAAGATGTTTTAAACAGAAACATGCATAAAACAGGGCTAGGTATTAGTCAGTCAATGAAAATGTTATGACTAGAGGCTGTGGGAACTTTATCCTGTATTTCCCCTAGGAGCAGTGATTCAGTATTCACTAACTTGGTGTTCACTGTGACTTTATAGAGCATACTTACCCAGAATAACAAGAGTCAACTGTATATCATCCTGTACCCACCTCAGACCTGAGATTGTCTGTGTTGTGCCATATGTTCACTTATTGAAGCAGTATTAATTCACCTCTTATCATGTGCTTGGCTCTGGTCTAGCATGGAGATTATAGCAGAGGATTAAAAGTAACCTCTACTCTCAGACAGTGTACAGTGTAGCACCATCTATCTAGGAACTGGGCAAAGTGAAGAGAAAACATTTTTAAGAGAGGATGCTGAGGACAGAATCTAACATTATCATAAAGGGAAGAGAATTTGGAATTTCATGTTCAAATTAAGAAACTGAGAATGGGCCATAGGATTTAGCAATTGATGATCTTGACAAAGAGCAGGCTCAGGGACTAAGGGGTTAAAATCTGATCAGACCATGAGACACAGAGGATATAAAGTAGAGACAACAGGGATAAACTATGCCTAAGGTGTTTTATTATAAAGGATGTCAGAGGAAAGGGACAGTAGCTAGAAAGAGATACAAAGTTAAAGGAAGTCTTATCTGTTTGGATTTTAGACTGGAAAATATTTCAGGATATGTGTGTGCTGGTGGGAGTAACCCTCTTGGTCTAGTAGGTGAAATTTAACGTTGCAGCAGAACCAGGGGAAGTCTGCAGAGCTGAGCCATTGGGTACAGTGGGGATAGATTCAAGACAGGAGGGGAAGGGCCAGCCTTCACTAGAAGCTTAGAGCATTCATCCAGCAAAAGAAGAAGGCATACACAGGTGTATGGATATAGGCGAGGGGAGAATTGGGAGATTGAGAGGACAGGGATGACAAAGCAGAACCTGACTAAATCTATTTTCTCCATAAGATGAGAAGCTAAGCACTAATGGTAAGTAAAGAACACTGAGGTTTAAGAGAGGAGGAAGTGAGGGAGTCATCTCAGAGAGGAGGAAAGGGGGGTGTACCAGATGGTTGCAGACAGCAGATCAGGCTGTGCTGAGAGCCTGCCGAGTTGTTTTTAAATTGCCATATTATTGACAATAAGATAAACTGTACGTATTTAAGGTATGTACAATCTGATAAATTTTGATGTGCGTATACACCCATGAAACTGTCACAACTAACATAGTGACTATATCCATTTCGTCCAAAAGTTTCCTCTGCCCCTTGGTAATCCCTCCCTCCTATCCCACCCTAACCAACCCCTTTCTCCAGGATCCACCAAATATGCCTTCTGTCACTATAGATTAGTTTGCAATTTCTAGAAATTTATATAAATAGCATCATACAATCCTCAAGGAGGGGCAAGACGGCGGAAGAGTAGGGTCCCCAAGTCACCTGTCCCCACCAAATTACCTAGATAACCTTCAAATCATCTGAAAATCTACGAATTCGGCCTGAGATTTAAAGAGAGAACAGCTGGAATGCTACAGTGAGAAGAGTTCGCGCTTCTATCAAGGTAGGAAGACGGGAAAAAAGAAATAAAGGAACAAAAGGCCTCCAAGGGGGAGGGGCCCCGCGAGGAGCCGGGCTGAGGCCGGGGCGAGTGTCCCCAGGACAGGAGAGCCCCGTCCAGGAGAAGCAGGAGCTGCACCAACCTTCCCAGGTGGAAAGGGGCCCGCAGGGAGTTAGAGCAGGACCCAGGAGGGCGGGGATGCCCTCGGGCTCCCGGGGACACTAACAGGCACCTGCGCCCCGGGAGATGCGCCGAGCTCCCTAAGGGCTGCAGCGCGCACGGCGGGACCCGGAGCAGCTCGGAGGGGCTCGGGCGGCGGCTCCGCGGAGGGGGCTGCAGGGCGGGAGCGCGAATCCAACAGCGCAGGCCCCAGAGCACAGGGCGCCGGGACACAGCCCAGGATCCGGCCTCCCCCCGGGACAGGCAGAGGCCGGGAGGGCCCAGGACAGCAAGGACGCTCCTGCCCCGAGCTGGAGCAGATCAGCAGCCCCGCCCCGGAGCCCCCAGGCCCTGCAGACGGAGAGCCCCGGAGTTACTGCGGGAGCTGACTCCAGGGCTGCAGAGCTGGCCCCGCCACTGCGGTTGTTCCTCCCGGGGCCTCACGGGGTGAACAACCCCCACTGAGCCCTGCACCAGGCAGGGGGCAGAGCAGCTCCCCCAAGTGCTAACACCTGAAAATCAGCACAACAGCCCCTCGCCCAGAAGACCAGCTGGACGGACAAGTTCCAGGGGAAGTCAAGGGACTTAAAGTATACAGAATCAGAAGATACTCCGCCGTGGTTTTTTTTTTTTCTTTTTTTGCTTTTTGATTTCTGTTTGCTTCCCCCACCCTTTTTTTTCCTTTCTCTCTTTTTCCTTCTCTTTTTCTTTTTTCTTTTTTTCTTCCTTTTTTCTTTTTTCGTTTTCTCATTTCTTTCCTTCTTTCTCTCCTCTCTTTTTCTCCTTTTCCCAATACAACTTGTTTTTGGCCACTCTGCACTGAGCAAAATGACTAGAAGGAAAACCTCACCTCAAAAGAATCAGAAACAGTCCTCTCTCCCACAGAGTTACAAAATCTGGATTACAATTCAATGTCAGAAAGCCAATTCAGAAGCACTATTAGAAAGCTACTGGTGGCTCTAGGAAAAAGCATAAAGGACTCAAGAGACTTCATGACTGCAGAATTTAGATCCAATCAGGAAGAAATTAAAAATCAATTGAATGAGATGCAATCCAAACTAGAAGTCCTAACGACGAGGGTTAACGAGGTGGAAGAACAAGTGAGTGACATAGAAGCCAAGTTGATGGCAAAGAGGGAAACTGAGGAAAAAAGAGACAATTAAAAGACCATGAGGATAGCTTAAGGGAAATAAACGACAGCCGGAGGAAGAAAAACCTACATTTAATTGGGGTTCCCGAGGGCGCCGATAGGGACAGGGGGCCAAAATATGTATTTGAACAAATCCTAGCCGAAAACTTTCCTAATCTGGGAAGGGAAACAGGCATTCGGATCCAGGAAATAGAGAGATCCCCCCTAAAATCAATAAAAACCATTCAACACCTGACATTTAATAGTTTGCAAATTCCAAAGATAAAGAGAAGATCCTTAAAGCAGCAAGAGACAAGAAATCCCTGACTTTTATGGGGCGGAGTATTAGGGTAACAGCAGACCTCTCCACAGAGACCTGGCAGGCCAGAAAGGGCTGGCAGGATAAATTCAGGGTCCTAAATGAGAAAAACATGCAAAAAAGAATATTTTATCCAGCAAGGCTCTCATTCAGAATGGAAGGAGAGATCAAGAGCTTCCAAGACAGGCAGGAACTGAAAGAATATGTGACCTCCAAACCAGCTCTGCAAGAAATTTTAAGGGGGACTCTTAAAATTCCCCTTTAAGAAGAAGTTCAGTGGAACAATCCACAAAAACAAGGACTGAATAGATACCATGATGACACTAAACTCATATCTTTCAGTAGTAACTCTGAATGTGAATGGGCTTAATGACCCCATCAAAAGGCACAGGGTTTCAGACTGGATAAAAAAGCAGAACCCATCTATTTGCTGTCTACAAGAGACTCATTTTAGACAGAAGGACACCTACAGCCTGAAAATAAAAGGTTGGAGAACCATTTACCATTCAAATGGTCCTCAAAGGAAAGCAGGGGTAGCCATCCTTATATCAGATAAATAAAGTTTATATCAAAGACTGTAGTAAGAGATGAAGAGAGACACTAAATCATACTTAAAGGATCTATCCAACAAGAGGACTTAACAATCCTCAATATATATGCCCCGAATGTGGGAGCTGCCAAATATATAAATCAATTAATAACCAAACAGAAGAAATACTTAGATAATACTACACTTACACTTGGTGACTTCAATCTAGCGCTTTCTACACTTGATAGGTCTTCTAAGCACAACATCTCCAAAGAAACGAGAGCTTTAAATGATACACTGGACCAGATGGATTTCACAGATATCTACAGAACTTTACATCCAAACTCAACTGAATACACATTCTTCTCAAGTGCACATGGAACTTTCTCCAGAATAGACCACATACTGGGTCACAAATCGGGTCTGAACCGATACCAAAAGATTGGGATCGTCCCCTGCATATTCTCAGACCGTAATGCCTTGAAATTAGAACTAAATCACAACAAGAAGTTTGGAAGGACCTCAAACACGTGGAGGTTAAGGACCATCCTGCTAAAAGATGAAACTGTCAACCAGGAAATTAAGGAAGAATTAAAAAGATTCATGGAAACTAATGAGAATGAAGATACAACCGTTCAAAATCTTTGGGATGCAGCAAAAGCAGTCCTAAGGGGGAAATACATCGCAATACAAGCATCCATTCAAAAACTGGAAAGAACTCAAATACAAAAGCTAAACTTACATGTAAAGGAGCTAGAGAAAAAGCAGCAGATAGATCCTACATCCAGCAGAAGAAGAGAGTTAATTAAGATTTGAGCAGAACTCAACGAAATAGAGACCAGAAGAACTGTGGAACAGATCAACAGAACCAGGAGTTGGTTCTTTGAAAGAATTAATAAGATAGATAAACCATTAGCCAGCCTTATTAAAAAGAAGAGAGAAAAGACTCAAATTAATAAAATCATGAATGAGAAAGGAGAGATCACCACCAATACCAAGGAAATACAAACGATTTTAAAAACATATTATGAACAACTATACGCCAATAAATTACGCAATCTAGAAGAAATGGACGCATTCCTGGAAAGCCACAAACTACCAAAACTGGAACAGGAAGAAACAGAAAACCTGAACAGGCCAATAACCAGGGAGGAAATTGAAGCAGTCATCAAAAATCTCCCAAGACACAGAAGTCCAGGGCTGGATGGCTTCCCAGGGGAATTCTATCAAATGTTTAAAGAAGAAACCATACCTATTCTACTAAAGCTGTTTGGAAAGGAAGAAAGAGATGGAGTACTTCCAAATTCGTTCTATGAGGCCGGCATCACCTTAATTCCAAAACCAGACAAAGACCCCACCAAAAAGGAGAATTACAGACCAATATCCCTGATGAACATGGATGCAAAAATTCTCAACAAGATACTAGCCAGTAGGATCCAACAATACATTAAGAAAATTATTCACCATGACCAAGTAGGATTTATCCCCGGGACACAAGGCTGGTTCAACACTTGTAAAACCATCAATGTGATTCATCATATCAGCAAGAGAAAAACCAAGAACCATATGATCCTCTCATTAGATGCAGAGAAAGCATTTGACAAAATACAGCATCCATTCCTGATCAAAACTCTTCAGAGTGTAGGGATAGAGGGAACATTCCTCAACATCTTAAAAGCCATCTATGAAAAGCCCACAGCAAATATCATTCTCAATGGGGAAGCACTGGGAGCCTTTCCCCTAAGATCAGGAACAAGACAGGGATGTCCACCCTCACCACTGCTATTCAACATAGTACTGGAAGTCCTCGCCTCAGCAATCAGACAACAAAAGGCCTTTAAAGGCATTCAAATTGGCAAAGAAGGAGTCAAACTCTCCCTCTTCGCCGATGACATGATACTCTACATAGAAAACCCAAAAGCCTCCACCCCAAGATTGCTAGAACTCATACAGCAATTTGGCAGTGTGCCAGGATACAAAATCAATGCCCAGAAATCAGTGGCATTTCTATACACTAACAATGAGACTGAAGAAAAAGAAATTAAGGAGTCAATCCCATTTACAATTGCACCCAAAAGCATAAGATACCTAGGAATAAACCTAACCAAAGAGGTAAAGGTTCTATACCCTAAAAACTGTAGAACACTTCTGAAAGAAATTGAGGAAGACACAAAGAGATGGAAAAATATTCCATGCTCATAGATTGGCAGAATATTGTGAAAATGTCAATGTTACCCAGGGCAATTTACATGTTTAATGCAATCCCTATCAAAATACCATGGACTCTCTTCAGAGAGTTAGAACAAATTATTTTAAGATTTGTGTGGAATCAGAAAAGACCCCGAATAGCCAGGGGAATTTTAAAAAAGAAAACCATATCTGGGGGCATCACGATGCCAGATTTCAGGTTGGACTACAAAGCTGTGGTCATCAAGACAGTGTGGTACTGGCACAAAAATAGACACATAGATCAATGGAACAGAATAGAGAACCCAGAAGTGGACCCTGAACTTTATGGTCAACTAATATTCGATAAAGGAGGAAAGACTATCCACTGGAAGAAAGACAGTCTCTTCAATAAATGGTGCTGGGAAAATTGGACATCCACATGCAGAAGAATGAAACTAGAGCACCCTCTTTCACCATACACAAAGATAAACTCAAAATGGATGAAAGATCTAAATGTGAGACAAGATTCCATCAAAATCCTAGAGGAGAACACAGGCAACACCCTTTTTGAACTCGGCCACAGTAACTTCTTGCAAGATACATCCACGAAGGCAAAAGAAACAAAAGCAAAAATGAACTATTGGGACTTCACCAATTTAAGAAGCTTTTGCACAGCAAAGGATACAGTCAACAAAACTAAAAGACAACCTGCAGAATGGGAGAAGATATTTGCAAATGACCTATCAGATAAAGGGCTAGTTTCCAAGATCTATAAAGAATTTTTTAAACTCAACAGCAAAGAAACAAACAATCCAATCATGAAATGGGCAAAAGACATGAAGAGAAATCTCACAGAGGAAGACACAGACATGGCCAACACGCACATGAGAAAATGCTCCGCATCACTTGCCATCAGGGAAATACAAATCAAAACCACAATGAGATACCACCTCACACCAGTGAGAATGGGGAAAATTAACAAGGCAGGAAACCCAAATGTTGGAGAGGATGCAGAGAAAAGGGAACCCTCCTGCACTGTTGGTGGGAATGTGAACTGGTGCAGCCACTCTGGAAAACTGTGTGGAGGGTCCTCAAAGAGTTCAAAATAGACCTGCCCTACGACCCAGCAATTGCACTGTTGGGGATTTACCCCAAAGATTCAGATGCAATGAAACGTCGGGACACCTACACCCCGATGTTTCTAGCAGCAATGTCCACAATAGCCAAACTGTGGAAGGAGCCTCGGTGTCCATCGAAAGATGAATGGATAAAGAAGATGTGGTTTATGTATACAATGGAATATTACTCAGCCATTAGAAACGACAAATACCCACCATTTGCTTCAACGTGGATGGAACTGGAGGGTATTATGCTGAGTGAAGTAAGTCAATCGGAGAAGGACAAACAGTGTATGTTCTCATTCATTTGGGGAATATAAATAATAGTGAAAGGGAATAGAAGGGAAGGGAGAAGAAATGTGTGGGAAATATCAGAAAGGGAGACAGAACATAAAGACTCCTAACTCTGGGAAATGAACTAGGGGTGGTGGAAGGGGAGGAGGGCGGGGGGTGGGGGTGAATGGGTGACGGGCACTGAGGGGGGCACCTGACAGGATGAGCACTGGGTGTTATTCTGTATGTTGGTAAATTGAACACCAATAAAAAATTTATTAAAAATAAATAAAAATAAAAAATAAATGGCATCATACAGTATGCGTTCTTCTTCTGTAACTCCTTTCACTCAGCAAGATTATTTTCATTCACTCCTATTGTGCATATCAGTAGTTTGTCCTTGTTATTGATGAATTGTAGCCCATGGTACAGATATACTACAGTTTCTTTATCAGCTCATCAATTGATAGACATTTGGGTTGTTTCCAGTGTATGGCTGTGATAAATAAAGCTGCTATGTATGCACACACACACACACACACACACACACAAAAGCCTTTACATGGACATACGCGTTCTGTTTTCTTGTGTACTTAGGAATAGAGTGTCTGGCTCATATGGTAGATATATGCTTAACTTTTTAAGAAACTGCCAAACTGTTTTCCAAAGTGTTTGTAATATGTAACAATGTGTGTACATTCCCACCATGAGTTCCTCAGTGTTCCAGTTGCTGGTAAAAGGCTGGGGAGGTCCTGTGGGATTAGGGAATTAATGAGTGGAAATAACAGAATGGGTGAGATGGGAGGTTAGGGGGTGGAGAGAGTGAGGTGCTGGGAAATGAGATTTTAGGAAGTGGTACGTAGTAGGACTGTATAAAGTGTGGGTGGCCACAGTCGGGGAGAGGACAAGTCTTTGGAGGTGAAGATATCAAGGAATTGAGAGCTGAAGGGTATTGGATGATTCATCCATGCAGATGTTGAAATCACCAAGACTGATGGTACCATGGCAGTCAGCTAAGTGAGGGAGGGAAAGTGACCAGAAAAATGGTAGTTGGCTGCCATAAGGAGGAACTGAGGGCAGATTATCAGGGGAAATATGCTGGGGGATTTGTATTCACGTATTCAATTTTTTGAATATTATTTTAGATAGAAGACCATATATAATGCATATGTAAAACCTCAAGTAATGGAACATTATCTATTAGGAATTGCAACTGCATGAGTGAGTATCTCTTAGGCTGGGCTACTGATGATAAAATGAGTAATACTAACTACCGGTGATATTAATGATCATGTATGGAGTACAGATGTGGTAGACTCTGTACTAAGCTCTTCACATTCACTTCTCCAGGGGCAGCTGGGTGGCTCAATCAATTAAGCATCTGCCTTCAGCTCAGATCATAATCCTGGAGTCCCAGGATCGAGTCCTTCATCCGAGTCCTGCATCTGGCTCCCTCCTCAGCGGGGAGACTGCTTCTCCCTCTGCCCTTCCCTCCACCATGTTCTCTCTCGCACTTGCTCTCTCTCTCTGTCTCTCAAATAAATAAATAAAATCTTTTTTTAAAAACCCACATTTACTTCTCACTGCAGTGGTCCCCCCACAAAATTGGCACTATTATTTACATTTTAAAACCAGTGAAAGTTGGAGTCAAAGGAAAAAAAAAGAACTAGAACATCACCAGTACCTTTTACATACCCTCCGTGCCCCTCCAGTCACTGTCTCCCACCTCTCCCCCAGGGTAACTGTAAGACTGATATTTGTACTTATTATCCCTTGTTTTGGTTTATGGTTTACCTCATATTTACTTCTGCATGGTTTTGCATGTTTTTGAGCAATATAAAAATGTCATCCTGCACCAATTCTCTCTGCAACTTTTCTCTTTTGCTCACTGAATCACTTCCTGATTCATAAGTGTATCAACATTTGTGTTGATTCATGTAGCCATGGTTTGTGCTTCACTGCCTTAAGGTATTCACAGTGGGAACATTCCACAATTTATTTGACCATTCTGCTTGGCATATAATTCCACATTCTATTATGAAGAATACTGTATGTGTCTCTGAGCGTATGCTTACACCTGTAAGAAGAGTTTCTCTGGGGTTGGTGCCAGACCTTTTTTTTAAGAGGAGACAGATTTGAAAACGGCCAAAAAGAGCAAAGAAGACACCAACCCATATCCACCCCTGGTGCTGTGTGTGTGGGAAGCTGCAGAGGGAAGAGTGTTGTAGAGTCAGCATACCAAGGCTTCCGTGTTGGAAACCTTTGCTGTACATCAGGGAGATTGTTACTTGTGGAATCCCTGTGATTCCCAGAGTGACCTTCTGTGGGGCCTAACCTTGCTTTTGATGATCTGTAGGGCCTCATACGGATGCAATAGAACTGCAACACAAAAAAATAAGACACAGGGAATTCAGACTTAATATAAAAGAATTGTTTTTGTCAGGTCTATCAGACCTTCTAACCTTATAAATCATCATCATCATCTCTGGTCCATTATTCTATTTAATCAGTAAATATTTATTGAGTATCTTAGTGTTAGGCACTTTGTGGAATCTGGAAATACTACTTATCAACAAGAAAAACCTGTTTCCCCAAGTCAACTAAATGAGCTCACAAAGGAACTGATGGGGACATTGAAGTCGCTGAAGCAGGGTTAGCCCTAGCTTGTGCCTACGTGCCACGTTCTTCCAATACCCCAACCCTCTGAAATCTACCCCATGGAGTACTTTCAGTTAAAAGCAAGGAATGGTCAGATGGACTCTCTTGGGTAAAGCATTGAAATTGTCACTCACACATTCCCATTATTCTTTAACAAACGTATGTATCAGAAGCTTGGCTAGCAATGAAGATACAGCAGTGAGCAAATACATATGGGCTGTGACTCTGTGGACCCCATAATGGGTGAAGCAGACTTCGACCCAATTTACATTTAATGTCACTTTATTTTTTTTTTAATTTTTATTTATTTATGATAGTCACAGAGAGACAGAGAGAGAGGCAGAGACATAGGCAGAGGGAGAAACAGGCTCCATGCACCGGGAGCCCGATGTGGGATTCGATCCCGGGTCTCTAGGATCACGCCCTGGGCCAAAGGCAAGCGCCAAACCACTGCGCCACCCAGGGATCCCTTAATGTCACTTTATTTAAATAAAATAGCAAAGACACCTAGGTGGCACAGCAGTTGAGCGTATGCCTTTGGCCGGGATCAAGTCCCATATCCGGCTTCTTGCAGGGAGCCTGCTTCTCCTTCTGCCTATGTCTCTGCCCCCCTTTCTCTCTCATGAATAAATAAATAAAATCTTTTTAAAAAATGAAAATAAAATAGCAAATCATGATGAGTACTTTGAAAGAAAAGTGCACAGTGTGATAAGAACAAATGATAAGGGAAGGGGCACCTGGGTGTCTCAGTGGGTTAAGCATCCCACTGTTTATTTCAGCTTAGGTCATGATCTCAGGACTGTGACATCAAGCCCCACATTAGATTCCGTGCTCAGAGTGCAGCCTGCTTAAGACTCTCTCTCCCCCTTGGTCCCTCTCCTTTAATTAATTAATTAGTTAGTTAATTAAATTCTTTTAATAGAGGAGAACAAATGATAAGGGATCTGACCAAACCTGGAAGGGCAGAGAAAGAGGGTGAACATCCTAGACACTGTGGTGTTTTTTTGTTTTGTTTTGTTTTGTTTTGTTTTTTGACACTGTGGTGTTTAAGTGGAGATCTGGAGGATAAATAAGAGTTAAGGCAAAGAAAGGGAGAGACAGAGGAGGAATGTTCCTGCAGAATGTCCAGCAAAGTCAAGGTCAGGAAACTTTAAATTCATGATTACTAACTTCAAATTGACCCTCATGGCTCCCCAGCAGTAAACAAAACAGTTCCCTAACCAATGGCTTCACTCTCTTGCACTTCTCAACTATTTTATTCCTTCCCATTCTAATTGCTGTATCTCCCCTGTCCTCGCCCTCAGCTGATTATCTTGTGTCCTATTTCACTGAGGAAACGGAATAAATCAGAAGAGAACTCACCCAGGTTCCTACCACCTTATCTATCCACTCTCTGCACCTGCATGACCATAGCTGTCAGTATGAAGGAATAGATAGTCCTAGCTCCTATTCCAAGCCAGCCACTCTACTTGTGCCCTTGAACCCAAATCCTTTCATCCACTTTATATGGAGCAATTTATAAGCCATTCTCCTCTCTCTCTCTCTCTGTGAATCACCCCCATCCACATAAAAAACATGTAACTTCTTCCCTCTTAAAAAAAAATAACCTTTCTTTACTCCACTTTCCCCTCCACACTCATTTTCTCCTTCCTTGTACTTTGAGTAGTCCCTCAAGAGTTGCCTAGATTCACAATTTCTAGTTTAGCACCTTCCATTGTCCCTTGAGCCTCCATTGCAGTGAGACTTCTGCTCTCATCCCTTAACCCAGCTTGATCTTGTCAAGGTCACCAATGACTGTGTCTTACTGGAACCAAGGGTTGAGTCTCATCTTTATTTTTGCAACAATTAACAGTTGTTCAGTCTCCTCCTTGAAACACTTTCTTTACTCAGCTGCAGTGTTATGCTCTGTAGGCTTTTCTTCTACCCACTGGTTTTTCCTCACTCTTTGCTCTGAAGGTTCCTTTTCTTTTCCATTGCCTTTGAATTTACAGCACCCTGAGTGCCATGCTGGAACTGTCTCTTCTATCTCTATTTTCACATGGTGTTCTCATTCATCATTCGTTCTCAAGATTTTAATACAAAAGAGCACCTTCAGCCCAGGGCTGAACCTCTCACATCTAGACTTGTGCATCAGATTGACACACCTCTCTCCACCTGGCTCTCCTATGGGCCTCCCAAGTTGAGCATGCCTGTTGCTGAATCCCTCATCTTCCTCCACCAAACCTAGTCTTCTTGCATTTTTCCCATCTCAAGTAAGGGTGGCTCCAACTTCCTAGTTTTCCTCTCACTGAGGCCTTCAGTGACCACCATATTTAAAATTTCCAAGTTGAGCCTCTTCCTGCTAATTCCTGCTAATTCTCTGCCTTATATTTCTCTTCATCACTTGTTTCCTTATAGTGTACTATATATTTTTTAACTTATATATTAACCAACTCCCTATTGGAACATAATATCCCTGAGGTCATATGTGTTTCTACTTTGTTCACAGATGAATTCTCATTACTAGACTAATACCTATCACATAATAAAAGCACAGTGAATATTTGTTGAAGAGTGAGTCCCAACGCAGTAGAAACATGGAGTAGAGAACATGTTAAGATACTTACAAAAGGCCAGCATAGCTGGAGGAGCTCTTATGTGCCAGAGTCTGGGAAGAAAAGAGCAGATTCAAAAGACCTAGAAAGAAGGCCAGTGAGGCTGAAAAAGGAGTGAGGCAAAAGAGTATTGTTTAGCAATGTCTTGAATACTGGGACATAGGATAAATAAGTTTGGATCTGGGAGCCTGCAAATCTGGGAAGGAGAAGTCTAGGCAGGGCACCATGGCAGTGAGCCCTTCAGCAATTAAAGAGCAGTCTTGGGGGCCATCAGAATGAAATGGCTAGAAAAAGCAAAGAGCACAAAAGAGATCTAAAGATGAATTAGATTATTTCTGCTTAAAAGAGCAAGTTAACCTCATAATGATCCAAATTAGTAAAATTCCTCTCCTACACACATCTCTTTATTCAGTGATTATTTAGCACCTGCAACAAAGTGCTGTTCACAATCCTTAGTAGGGTGGGAAGGGAAGACAGCTTGAAGTTTACAAAGTTGACTTTGCTCTCAAGGAGCTCTTGTTTCTCCTGCATTTAGATTCCTGATCCCCATTGCGTTCCAGCAGACCAACCGCCCTGTACCAGTTGTGTATTCTCTCAATACTGAATTTCAGCTCTGCAATAATGAGAAGGTATTCCTGATGGATCCCAATACATCTGATATGTCACTGGCAGAAATGGATTACAAAGGGGCCTTCTCAAAAGGTAAGTTGTTTCCTTTGCTTGCAGAAAGAGACTCCGGCTAGGCTTGAGATGCTTTAGGACAGGTCTCTGGATTAGCATCTTTGCTCGTTGGCTTTCAGGCTACTCACCAGTGAAGATTCCCCTGGGCTTGGTTCTAGGACAGCCAAGGTTTAGTCAAGGATCCTTCCTTCATGTTGTATCAAAATAAGATCACACAGTTGGTACTATAATGATTGGCAGTGTGGTACTGTGGAAAAACACTGATCTGAGTGGTAAGAAGACTAGGATTTCCAGCCAGATTCTAACACACTTCTGACTTTGGGTGAGGTGCTTTATCTCTCGGTTACTCAGAGAGATTGCACCATGACCTCCACTACCTACCAACCTCGAGGTTGCCAAATGTCTACATGTCGTCCATCACACTTTCTCTACTAGAAATCTAGTTCCTCTGCCCCCTCCTCACCCCAAACATGGTTTCCTCGATGTTTCAAAGGGATAGCCCTTTCTTCTCCTTCATTCTCTACTTAATTGTTAACTGCCTCAAAGAGGCTTCCCCTGACCACACCAGACAATTGAACCTAGGTCTCCATATTTTTCACTTTCACAGAACATTATTCATTTTTTATAGTACTTCTCAGAATTTTTAATGTTATATAATATATATTACATATTTATTTACTTGTTGCCTATTTCTACTGCTAGACTATGAGTTCCATGAGAGTAGAGATTGTGATCAGATATCAAATTTGCACACTAGATTACCGGTGCCTAAGTGCGTGATAAATATTTATTGATTGAATAAATGAATTAGCCAGTAATCTGCCTTTCATCTCTCAGTGGTCCCTTTTGCCTTTTTCTTCCTTTTAACCTTCGTATATCATCATATCTTAATTTTTTTTCGCATCCTAAAAACACACTCAAGTCCTGACTATAACAGAAAACAAAGCATCCCTCAACCTTAACTCCCCATCAATCTTCAGTGTTTTCTCCTTTTCTTTTCTCTTGGAAACTTCTTCAAGGAGCGAATGGTGAGCACACACTGTCTCTATGGCCCTTCTTCTCTGTCCCTCTGTTATAGGCTGAGTTTGTCCTACCTTGCACAGCTCAGAACTCTCTTTTGTCAATGGCACCAAATTTGTGGATTTGACACTTAACTTCCTGTGGGGTTTCCTTTGCACCAGCCTCACCTGACACCGTTTTGCTTCTCTGGCCACTTCTCACTCTCCTACCCTGGGTCTTTGTCCTCTGCTGCATCCATGTTGTTATCTCCAGGTTCCATGCTTGGTTCCTTCTGATCCTGTTCTGGTGCTACCTCTGGTCATCCCTGTGGCTTGGCCCATCCCTTTGCTCTGAACTTCCTTTTTTTTTAAGATTTTATTTATTTGGGATCCCTGGGTGGCGCAGCGGTTTAGCGCCTGCCTTTGGCTCAGGGCGTGATCCTGGAGACCCGGGATCGAATCCCACGTCGGGCTCCCGATGCATGGAGCCTGCTTCTCCCTCTGCCTATGTCTCTGCCCCCCCCCCCTCTCTCTGTGTGTGACTATCATAAATAAAAAAAAAAAAAGAAAAAAAAAAGATTTTATTTATTTATTCATGAGAGACACCGAGAGAGAGGCAGAGACACAGGCAGAGGGAGAAGGAGGCTCCCTGCAGGGAGCCTGATGTGGGACCCAATCCCAGGATCCCAAGATCCCAGGATCACGAGCTAAGCCAAAAGGAGATGCTCAATCACTGAGCCACCCAGGTGCCCCTGTCTCAGCTTCCTATTCTACTACTACTACACAGACATTCCTTAACAGTTGCTCTTTTTTTTTTTTAATTTTTTTTTTATTTATTTATGATAGTCACACAGAGAGAGAGAGAGAGGCAGAAGGAGAAGCAGGCTCCATGCACCCGGAGCCCGATGTGGGATTCGATCCCGGGTCTCCAGGATCGCGCCCTGGGCCAAAGGCAGGCGCTAAACCACTGCACCACCCAGGGATCCCCCTTAACAGTTGCTCTTATCCCTGATCTCTCTGAACTTCATTTCTACATTTCCACATGTGGATCTGGAACTACCACACTGCTTCAAAATGGATGTCTTTCAGACACCTAGAAGTCTAGAATAGGACTTTATCTCCGTCTTACCACATCTGCTGCCACATTGCGTCATCAAACTCCAGGTGCCACAGGCAAAAACCTCAGGATTATCTTCCACTTCTCCTGTGCCTCCTGTCTATCATTAAGATCAGTGGAATCTGACTCCCAGACATTTCTTGACTTCATCCCTTGTTTCACAGCTATATTTTAGATATCTGTCTCTCACAGAGTGTTAGCATCGCCCCCTTCCCAATCTCTGTGACTCCAGTCTCTTTGTCTTTCCTTAATTCTCCATGTTTCTGAAGCCCCGATGTGTTGATATTACACACCTTCCAGTGTTCCCCATTTCTTACGCACTGAAGTCCAGGCTCCCCAGCACGCTTAGCCTATCTTCCCAGGAGTCTCTCCTGCCAGAGCCTCTCAACATCCTCCTCTCTTAGTCACACTGATCTATTCAGTGCCACATAGCAAATGCTCTGGATGAGCATTTGGAGTCAGAAAGATTTGTGCTCAAATTCTCATCCTCCCATGTCACAGATATGAAACCGTGGACTCGTTACTTAAAATGAAGATAATAATTGAACCTATCTCTTGGGCTCTTGGGAAGAATAAATAAGATAGTATAAGTAAAGAAAGTGCCATAGCAGGCACTAAGGAGACAGCAGCTACACTCATGCCCTTCCAGCATTCAGTATTTCATACATGGACTTTCTTTTGCCTAGAACTCTCTCCCCAGTCTCCTACCTCAAATCCTCAAATACCTACTCATGTTTTAGGATACTGCTCAAACATGATCTTCTCTTTAAATCTTTCCACAGGCAGATCTCTGTGCTCAGCTCTATGCTCACGTGACATTATGTACCTTCCTGTATTGCAGTTTATAACA
Organism: Vulpes vulpes; assembly: GCF_048418805.1. Classification (NCBI taxonomy): domain Eukaryota; kingdom Metazoa; phylum Chordata; class Mammalia; order Carnivora; family Canidae; genus Vulpes; species Vulpes vulpes. The sequence goes on along the minus strand of NW_027325780.1, from coordinate 1,999,034 downwards.
GTACAGTCTGTGATAAGGGTGGGTTTTAGAGCCCAAGTCCCTTGACTTTGAATTCCACCACCACCACTTACTAGCTTTGTGACCTTCAACGAGTCATTTAACCAGTGTTTCAACTTCCTCATCTATAAAACTGTGATCACTACACGAGTTCTTATATGGAAAGAATTTAGTACAGTACCTAACAAATAATAAGAGTTTGATTAATATTAGCAATCGGTTACGTTTTATTTCTGCCCTCTCAGCTGTATCCCCTATGTACAACGGGATCCCTGCCACACCTTAAATGCTTAATTAATGTGTATTGACTAAAAGAAGCTATAAATGAATGAAGGAGTATTTTAAGGGCACGTGGAGTCATAGAGCTCTTCATAGAGAGGTAGTTTTGACCCTAAGGGAATGTGTAAAATCTTTTCTACCTTTGACATTTCTTTCTTTTTAATCTTAAAGTCTGACCTAATTAATGCCTCTCAATCTTTCCAGGTCAAATCCTTTATGGCCGAGTACTTTGGAATCCAGAGCAAAACTTGAATTCTGCTTACAAACTCCAGCTGGAGAAAGTCTATCTTTGTACCGGCAAGGACGGTTATGTGCCTTTCTTTGACCCCACGGGGACAATCTACAATGAAGGGCCACAGTATGGATGCATTCAGCCAAACAAACACCTGAAACACAGATTTCTGCTGCTGGTATGCTGTTAGTGTTAAACACCTGACACTTAAGTTGATTTCCTTAGCTATGGATTCTGCCTAAAGCAGACGGAACCCTACTCTTGATGATATTCTCTCTCTACATATTGCTGTTGTTGTTTCTCTCTGATCAGCTAAATGTTAGTACATACTACCAAGTGTGATGGTTATGGTGAGTAACAAGACAAGCTATCATTAACATCTCAGGAAAAGGAAAGTCGAGGTCAGTGTTTCTCAGAATATGGACCAGCGACCCCTGAATATATCCCTGAATCTCTTTGATGTCGAAACTACTTTCATAATAATATAATGAGATCTTGCTTTTTTTCATACTAATTCCCTCATGAGATATGGTTTCAAATTTCACATTGTAACTAATCTTTCAAAAATACCGCTTACTGAGTTTTATTTAGTATCAGAAGAGAATATCCACAATTATCTGAAAAAGCTATGAAAACATTTTTCCCTTTTTCTTTTTCTTTTTCCTTTTTCAACTACATATCTGTGTGAGGCCAGATTTTATTCATATACTTCAGCCAAACTAACATAACACAACTGATTCAATAAAGAAGTTATGAGAATCTAGTTCTTTTCCAGAGATTTGCAAAAATATAAAACAATGCCAGCTCTCTTTGAGGAGGAGCGGATAGATACAGGTATCTTCTCTAAAAAAAAAGTTACTTATGTTAATAGGCAATGGGTTTTTCATCACCACTTTAAAATGAATTAGTGAATATGTGTCCTAATTTTTCAGTTTTAGTACTAATAGAGTAAATATTGTAGATGTTGATAGATAGATAGAAACCATATAAACAAAAGACTTTTGGAGTCCTTGATTTTTAAGTGTGTAAGGGGTCATGAGACCAAATGGCTTAAGAATTATGCCACTCTTTGAGCTTTTGGATCACAGAAGCCACCAAATGTCTTTCCTTGAAGAGAGCAGTGGGTGCCCAGAGGTTGACTTAAGGGAAGGGCTTCTGTAGCATGTACTCTCCTGAACCAACCCAAGGTACTTTTCTCTTCCCAGTGACTGCCACCTGCCAGGGCAGTGGTTCCATCTTTCTAAACCTTGCATTTCGTTTTTCTGAAATTCTAGGACCGCAGCCAGCCCGAAGTAACTGATAAGTACTTCCATGATGTGCCCTTTGAGGCCCACTTTGCTTCCGAGTTGCCTGATTTCCATGTGGTCAGTAGCATGCCAGGTGTAGACGGATTTACTCTGAAAGTAGATGCACTCTATAAGGTGAGTATGGTGAGAAGAGGAGAAGCATAGGACCAAAGCCACTTTAAAAGTTATAGTAAAAAAGATGAAATTATCTCTGGACTCTTAGTCTCTTTTTATAGCATTCTTGCTGGTGGGTCTTTTTTCATTGGTGTTAAGCTTATCATTCACCCCCCCCCCAATTTTTTAAAGATTTTATTTATTTATTTGAGAGAGAGAGAGAGAGAGAGAGAGCCCAAGCAGTGGGGAGGGACAAAGGGAGAGGAAGAGAGAGAATTTTTTTTTTTTAAGATTTTATTTATTTACTCATGAGAAACACAGAGAGAGAGAGAGAGAGAGAGAGAGAGGCAGAGACACAGGCAGAGGGAGAAGCAGGCTCCATGCAAGGAGCCCATGTGGGATTTGATCCCAGGTCTCCAGAATCACTCCCTGGACTGAAGACCGCACTAAACTGCTGAGCTACCTGGGCTGCCCAAAGAGAGAGAATCTTAATCAGACTCATCAGACTCCCCGCTGAGTGTGGAGCCAGACATGGAGCTCAGTCTCACAATTCTGAGATCCTGATGTAAAATGAAACCAAGAGTCAGATGCTTAACTGACTATATACCACCAAGCACCCTCGTTTACCCAAAATTTTCACCATATATCCCAATAGATCACAGCAAGAATAAAATTCATTTGCTTCCAGTCATTTGTCATTGTGTGTATCAGGGATCATATGGTACTCTAGTTTTTCCTGAACACTTTTATGTTGCCTACCTTTTTGGCTCTCTGCTATACCAGCTGATTTTCACAGCCATGTAGAAAACATTTCACAAAATCATAAATACAGTACAGCGATTTAGAATGACAAGAATTACTGGTATTTGATGAACAGAAATACTCTAAATCCAGGATTAAAAATGAACTTCCTGGGCAGCCCAGGTGTCTCTGCCTGTCTCTCTCTCTCTCTCTCTCTCTCTCTCTGTGTGTGTGTGTGTGTGTGTATGTGTGTCTCTCATGAATAAATAAAATCTTTTTTAAAATAAATAAATAAAAAATAAACATGAACTTCCTAAATCAAATTCCACTTTTCTCTGTCTTCAAGTAGTAGTCCATGACTTTGGATTTCAGAACCATCACTATTCCTTAGAAGTTAGTTCAAAACCATGGATGGTTTCAGTTGGGGGCACATGAAATGGCAGTAAAATACTTGATAATTTCATTGGTCAGGGGCTGATCCAGGAAGTGTTCGGATTTAGGAAATTTTTGTCATGTATCTGCATATTATGCACAGAGTAGGTATTTTGTGGATACGTGTTGAATGACTCTAGTTTAACTGAAGCTTATCAATAAATAGTAAGTTAGGGACACCTGGGTAGCTCAGCGGTTGAACATCTGCCTTCGGCTTAGGGTTTGATTCCAGGGTCTGGGATCAAGTACTGTATCGGGCTCCTTGTGGGAAGCCTGCTTCTCCCTCTGCCTGTGTCTCTGCCTCTCTCTGTGTGTCTCTCGTGAATAAATAAATAAAACCTTAAAAAAAATGTTAAGTTAGTGTAACAAACAGTTGAAGGTCACTAAGAATAAATATAGTTATTAATTTGGTTACTTCACTGCAATCAATAAAGACTGACAATCATAAGTATTTACTTAGCTAAAGAGCCCATGAAAGATAAATTCTTAGGGCTATTCCATACACAGATAGGGAAACAGAAAAGAATGTGAATATCTGGCTCGAGATGACCCTAATTTGGAAATAAAGTAGAACCTATAATATTTGGTTCAACTCTTGACAAGTAGACACCAGTAACTGCTAATGCTTTCGTTGAAACCATTTATCAAGGTTTGTGAAGGCAATTGTCTTTCCATTTCCTTTCTTAAGAAGTGGTCTGTGGGCAACAATGACATGTCTGGTTTGTGTCTCTGTCTCCCTCCCCCGGCAGGTGGAAGCAGGACACCAATGGTATCTTCAGGTGATCTACATCATTGGCCCTGACACCATCTCAGGGCCCCGGGTCCAGCGTTCTCTCACAGCGTCTCTGAGGCGCAACCGAAGGGACCTGGTGGACCCCAGTGGCCGGCTGACCCTTGATGATTCCCTCATCTATGACAATGAAGGAGACCAAGTCAAGAATGGCACCAACATGAAATCCCTGAATCTTGAGATGCAAGAGCCAGTTGTGGCTGCTTCTCTATCCCAAACTGGGGCATCTATCGGCAGTGCCCTAGCTGCTATCATGCTCCTGCTTCTGGTGTTTTTGGTGGCTTGTTTCATCACCAGGAAATGCCAGAAGCAGAGGAAGAAACCACCCACGGAGGACATTTTGGAGGAATACCCTCTGAACACCAAGGTGGATGTGCCCAAGAGGAGCACGGACAAGGTGGAGAAGAACTTCAACAGACACTACTGCACCGTGCGGAATGTCAACATACTAAGTGCAACTGGGGGGGCTTATGGGCTTAAAGGTACTAATGTAAAAAAATTGAATTTGGAGGTCAGAGTTCACAACAATTTGCAAGATGGAACAGAAGTTTAATGGAGGAGACCCATATGTATTTTTTTCTTAAAGCATTTTTATAAAACAAGGGGAAAATACTGGTATTTTTATAACCTTACAGTTTAAAAAGGGAAAACTATAGCTTTGAGTGACAGAAGGCACACATCACATGCATCAGCTCACAACTGAGCTACCTCATTAAACAAAGAACCACTGAGACCCAGAGTTCTGGAGCAGAGTTCTTTCAGTAGTGCCAGCAGCTGCAGACTGCTCCTTCTATAAGGCTGGTCTTAGAAAGCATGTATTTCAGTACTGGACAGGGGTTAGACTTTCCAACTAGCTGTTGGAGTTCAGCAGACATAGGGATGTACAGCAGCAGATCTCCTGGGCTGGGGTTGGGGGTGGTTCAGGGCCATTGGTTTCCTCCCCCACCTCCAGCTTTCTTCGACTGGGGCTTTTCCTGGGCCTCCTGACTGCAGAATTCAGATTGCTGACACTCCAAATCCTTTCAAAATTCTGCTACTCCGCACAACCTATATATTTGCTTATTGTATCTGCTTCACAGCTTGCATTCCATGGCCTCCAACTGTCCTTTGCATTTCCAGAGCCTTTTCACCTGGGGGTTTCAAAGTGCTCTGGATGAGAGCATTGTCCTACAACTTGCAAGAAAAAGCACACACCTCCCCTGCTAGATGTCTAGCACAGCAGAACCCTCTTTTACAGAAGGGCAGACTGAAACCCAGAGAGAGGAGGGGCCTGACCAGCACCTGGAATATTAGTGACGCACTGCCCCCTAGGCCTAGGAGAATGTTCTCATGCCCAACTGGTTTACACTACACCTGGGAAGCATCAGGACATCCTCCCTGACAAAGAATGATGCAGAACAAGATCAGGGCAGCTGGCCGTTTTATTCCACGTTGCTGTGGGTGCTTAAAAACCCAGCACACACAAAAAAAAAAAAAAACCAGCACGGTTTCCTGCTATCCCAGGCTTTGCCCAGTCTAATAAGACAAACCTGTGTACTTTGCTAGCTGTGAGTTTTTTATTTTGCTAGGATTTCAGAAAAATAAGTGATTCATTTGAATAAAGCCAATTAGGAGAAAGCCCCACTCAGAGTGAAATCTGAGTTAATAGATGCCAACTAGTACTCACAATAGATAAAGTACCGATGCTCACAGTGTTTAAAGGCACCGGTCCCAGGACAGGTTTTCAGGGATTTCTCCTTTCGGGGGTTCTTTTCAGGTAGCTCAGGCATTTATTTTACCACATCAGCATATGACGAGGCTGTAAACACATGGCTTTAAAATGATTTAGTGTTCAAATAGCAGCTTCAGAATTTTATATGAAATGCACACACAGCTTGCCTTTGTGTTTCTTTTTTGTTTTTACCAAAACGGCAAAAACACAAGCATGCGTGTTCTGTTGCTTTGAAATAAAGGCACAATTTCATTACTGAGGAATAAAAGACATGTTCTCTTCCTGACGCATGGCACACCATAACCACTGAGCAAATAGCAGAACGTTCACATTGTGTAATACTTGTGTCAGAATGACCCAAGCTCTTGGAGAACATTCCACACTGTGCTTTGGTTCTCAAAGCTAGAAGGAATGAGCCATGAGAGGTCTTTGACATCTCTACCAGACTCCAAGCTCTCAAGAAAAGGCCTTGGGGGTGCGCCTTTGGTTCTTTAGCAGTGCCTTGCACAGAACGAGCACTCCAGAAATATTTAAGTAAATAGATGAATGGTGTCATGGGTGAAAGGGGAGGTGAAAGACGGTGGCAAGATCACAAGGGCAGGTAGGGAAAAAAAACACCCCAGACTGCCTCTTCTGCTTGGATTCTGAAGTAACCTCATTGCAACAAAGAAGCACTGCTGGATGTAGGGGGAGTCTAGCAGCAGTCTTAGGATGGATGAACAGAAAAATCATCAGAATGTATTAGAGGAAGTTGAAACTGTGACTCCGCTCCAGCGCAGGACATTTAGAGGAAAGTCTGGCTTCTCATTCTGAGGTGAGTGAGGTTTTCAGAAAAAGAAAGGGGTGAGCCCAGAACCTGAAACTCCTCTGACTGGTCACTTGCTCCTTAAGGTCAGCTTGGGCGGTGTGGGGCAGAGCTTCTGTGTGAGCCTCAGGAACATCCAGAATTGGTGTCTCGTAGCTGGGAAACTCATCAGCCCAGTGTGAAGTCTTCTCCAGAACGACCTAGAAGGTTCATGCTAATTCTGCAAGAAAGGAATGGAAGCCCATCTTTGTGGAGCAACTTTTGATCTGGCCTGTTCTGTGTAACTGTTCCTACTTGCCAGAAGGCTTAGACGTTAGAGCAGCACTATTTCGTTTGCTCAGATATTCTTGGACATCCCTCCAGTCCTGATTAGGACACATGCATGGGAAGAGTACAGACATGAGCAGAGTGAGGCTAAAGGAGGAGGACACAGAGACCAAGAGGCCTCCAAGTGCTCTTAGCAGCCTCCACGTACATGGTGTTGAGTGACAAGGACAGCATCCTGGGAGGACTCTGAGACTGTGAGCTCTGAGTGAAAGGAAAGCCTGGAAGTACTCCCCGCCCCTTCGGTTCCAGCACTTCCCCTCACTGCAGACGTGTTTTCCAATGCGGGTAATCTCTAGCGGAGGCACACATAAAATAGAAAGTGCTAAGAGACGTGAAGTTGGGATGTACTCCTTCGATACGGGTTTTCAGTTTGTTGATGTTTTCTATTTCAGAGTAGAAATCCAATAACTTGGTGACCCATACGGGATTATATTTCAGTTACAGCCCTCCTTTCAGTTTCTCTTAGCTTGCTCACTAATGGCTTGTGTGTGTTTTACTAATTTTCTATATCATGCCCTTAGGTGAGAAGGAACAGAAAGCCCTCAGGGGTTGCTACTTGGTCTCCCACACTGGCTGTGAAAGGTTGAAAGAGAGAAGATTATACCTTTTGTCTGCCTTGCTTTCAAGGTCCCCAGGCCTCCAGGAGGCCACCTGCAGATACCTGCTGCTGGGTGTGGCAGTCGTGTCAGAATGTGTTTGCACAGTCTTAGGACATTCAGTCTCAGTGTCCTGTAGGTGTTTGTTGTTCTTGAATACAACACACATGCTCAGACAGAGTGAAACATTTGTGGTGCTGTCAACCTGATTTCTTGACTCAAATGATCTTTGTATTTCTAATACTAATTTGTGTGTTATGAATTTCTGAATTCTCCAATAGTATATGCCACTATATAAATTTGTATTAATAAATGACGGTCTGGTTGCATTTTTTTCCATACTCTTTTTAGATGACTCATCTCATTAACGTAAGACTTCACCTTTGAGATGGCAAAAGCATTCCAAAAATTGAGGCTAAGTTCTTTGGTGAAAACTTGCCTGAGGGATTGACTCTGAGACACACACTGACCATGCTAAGAGCCAGATGAAGAAGAAATTATACAACCCCAGATCATCCTAGCTCAGCTTCTGCAGTCGGTTGAAACCCTAGTATGAAGAGGAATAATACAAATCTCCACGCACAATACAATAAGATGATTACTTATGCTGTATTTATTACCATCAAACCCTCTTAGAACCCTTGATGTAGTGTGAAAATGGCTAGGTCCTTTTATGCACCATGAACGTTTGTCAATGTTTGTCTCCCTAATTCACCCTGGAGAGATGACCAAGGCTCAGATAAGTTGATTGGCATGTGAAGAGGCAATGGCAGAGTCAGAAAGCAACTGAGCCGTCTTGGCATTCTGGGAGTCTGTGCATTTGTGTCTCTGTCCCCTCAGGGGAGCTACTTTATATGAAAAAACAAAAATATTGCCAAAGACAGTGAGCAGCAGAGCTCTGTTGGCACCTTTTCATGGCACATTTGCAAACTCAGCAAGACCTGAGAAAGCATGTTTTCATAAAATCTGGGGAAAGGAGGCCACTACCCTGCCTAGGATTTCCTTAGGTACTACTGAGACTTTGTGTAAACTTCACTTCCTGAAGGTTTCCTGTGATTGTCCCTTGCCTAACAGCAGAGCTCTAAGCCCTGGTGCACATTTCTCTCTGGCCCATAGAGAAGGTCTATCAGGAAGCAATTTCTGAATCATTAAGATTGACTATGAAAATGCTCCCTGAGACCTGCAATTTCACAGGCATAAAACTTAGAAAACTTGGGGGTAAGTGGCAAAAAAATGAGTTCTCATTTAGAGCTTGCAATACCTCACAGATGAAGGTTTTGAAGAAACGTGGGAACAGGAGAGGGAGATACTGAGATGCTGAGAATAACTCAGCAGGTTCAGCCTCATATAATCGTTGGTTTTGTTGGTTAAAAAATAGTTTAGTATCAGTTGTTTTAGATCTCTCAGCCTAATACTAAAACGCCACAATTGTGTAATATCTAGCCCCAAAGAGCCCGAGAGAACTCTAACTAGGAGCCCTTTAGATTGGTGTCCTGAGAGTAGCAAGTAGCCCAGGACGCTCAAGTGATACGTCGGGCACATCTGGCACTCAGGAGCAGTGACTCTGTAGCACTTTCTACCTCATTTAGTCCTCATGACAACCCTGTGAGATAGTTGCAGGTCATTGTCCTGGATAATTTTCTTTGAAAGTGCCATATGAAAAGTAGGATTTCCAGTCTTTACCAAAAGGCCTTCTTCACAAGTACAAATCGGTATTTTTAAAAATGGTCCAAAGTTCCTATAACTTGGATTTAATGCTTGTCATGAAAAATGTGGTCACTTGGGTGCCTGGGTGGCTCATTCGGTTAAGTGTCTGCTTTTGGCTCGGGTCATGATCCTGGGGTCCTGGGATCGAGTTCTGCGTCTGGCTCACTCGTCAGCGTGGAGTCTGGTTCTACTTCTGCCCTTCCTTCCTGCACGTGCTCGCTCGCTCTCTCTCTTTCTCTCTGGCTTTCTCTCTCAAATCTTTAAAAAACAAAAAAGAAAAGTGTGGTCCCTTGATTAGTACAATAAAATAGACCCATCCTACAACTTTCTCTAAAACGAACAGCTATCAGTTTTCTCCCTGGCTCCTTTAAGGCCACCAAGTTCCAAGACTAGTTAGTTATAAAAGTTTACTAGAATCCCACTCTCTGGGATTAATAGTTAAAAACCAGTTTCAAGGGATGTCTGGATGGCTCAGCAGTTGAGCGTCTGCCTTCGGCTCAGGGCCTGATCCGGGGTCTGGGGATCGAGTCCCGTATTGGGCTCCCCGCAGGGAACTTGCCCTCTTCCTCTGCCTGTGTGTCTGCCTCTCTCTCTGTGTCTCTTATGAATAAATAAATTAAATATATATATTTTAAAATACCATTTCAAGATGGCTCCCTTAAATATCCCTCACTAAGGAATGTGTCCAAAATGAACTAATGCTCAAACAAACAAAAAAACCCAAAAAAAACAAAATGAACCAATGCTCAATACTAGTGACTCAACAAAAGTCCCTTTGCTGCTTATTCTGTCTCCACAGGGATTCTCTGCCTTGTTTGTGCTCCAGGAAACCAACTTGCCAGAAATGCTTCTCCAACACTCCCTTGCCCCTCGGCTTTTGGTCAAAATTGACCAAACTGATGGGAGAGAAGTTACACTGTGTCTATCCCTGCCCCCCCTACTCCCCACTGCCTTGCTATGTGCGGTTCTGGTTGGTTCCCTCCTGAGCCACAGCCTCTCTTCCACAGTCCAAGTCACAAAAAGTTCTGGTAACAGCATCCTTCCCTTGCCCTGTAAGTGTAAAAGCAGGAATGATTTCATCCTCTTTCTAGTCCTAGGGCCTTCATCATCAGTCTGGATTCCTTTAACTTAATGCTGCCTACACTCTGTCCTTTAAAAAAAATTATGAGAGAGCGTGCATGAACAAGGTTGAGCGAGCAGAGGGAGAGGCAGAAGCAGACTCCCCGCTTAGCAGGGAGCCCGATGTGGGGCTCTATCCCAGGACCCTGGGATCAGACATGAGCCAAACCACTCAGGCGCCCCTGTAAATAGTCCCTTTTTAAAATTCTCCAAACCCTCTGAGTATGCTATTTCTGTTCTGCCAGAACTCTTATTAAATGGTCCTTAAATTCGGTGCCATTGGCCATAGTTTTCAGATATAATTCAAAGACAAACAAACACTTGAACTCAAATCATGTCTTCATTTTAAGTTTGCCCATTGCTATCAGCAGCAGCATGCTGATAGAAGTTCAGACCAGCGTTTGGAGTCAGGAGAGGCCTGATTTGTAGCATTTGCTGGTTTTCTGTTGTATACGCCCCACCATGGCCAGTCAACCTACCACCACAATTTCCCTGAACGTGGAGTTGGGGAGAGATGCACAGGATCTCAACTTCATACAGAATTTCTACTACACAGATATACTAGACATAAATAGCTTCAAAAAGATCAAGAACAGTAAAATGTAAAATATTTAGGAAGTTTGGGTGCCTTTGTTTTTAACATAATTTATTCAATTGTGCTTATTTAGTACAATGTTTAATAATGGCTGGATTTGCTTGCAAAATTCCTAAAAATTTAGCAATTTGCTTTTGCATGTCAAGCCAGCCTCACCACTGTAAGAGCAAATATATTTAATATCTACAACTACTTGGTCAATTAAATCTGCCTTTATTAGTTTTTACCTCCATTCTAGCATATATTTTAAATATACCTCAATAATTTTGGTCCAAAATCTTATATTTGTCTTGCAAATTATTCTATTTAGAGAGGGAAAAGGTGATATAGGAAAAATTAGCTTCTAGAAGAAGTTTTAGAAAAACTAGAAAGTAGTTCTATGTGTTTAAAATGGTGAAAATTTCATCAAATCATCTTTTCTGAGTTCTTTTTCTTACAAACCTGGTTTCTGAGATCCTAACTTTTATCATTACTATCATCCAACATTTCCTTCTGGGAAAATTCATCCTTTGAGAAAAAAAATATTAGCTTTCTAATGATGCCATAGCATGACTCTAGTCCAAAAGATGGTAACTGGGCAGTTGTTAAAATAAGAATAATTTAAAAAATGGTTAGAGTATACTTTGTCTGGGGTGTCTGGGTGGCTCAGCTGGTTAACCAACTGCCTTCGACTTGGGTCATGATCCTAGGGTCCCAGGATCAAGCCTCACATTGGACTACCTGCTCAAAGGAGAACCTGCTTCTCCCTCTCCCTCTGCAGCTCCCCCTGCTTGCTCTCTCTGTAAAATAAATAAAATCTTCAAAGTTGCCATCCTGAAACCAGATGTTAAACCATGAACCTGAAATAATTAAAATAAATCCTACATTAACACCACCTGTAGCTCATTTCCTTCTGGATGTAAATCCAGCCCTATGACTTCCTGGTTGTGTGGCACACAAGCTGTGCAAGTTACCCAAGCCCTCCAAGCCTGTCTCTAAATTTGCAAAACAGGGCAGTGCGGGTGGCTCAGCGGTTTAGCACCGCCTTCGACCCAGGGCGTGACCCTGGAGACTCGGGATCGGAATCGAGGCCCACGTCAGGCTCCCTGCATGGAGCCTGCTTCTCCCTCTGCCTGTGTCTCTGCCTCTCTCGCTCTGTCTCTCATGAATAAGTAAAATTAAAAAAAAAATAATTTGCAAAACAAAGCTAATCACACTAAATCTAAACTGGTTAATAAGCATGAAATAACACCATGTCTGCAAAGGCATTCATTAATGTGTGGCGGAAATAATAGGTTCTCAATAACTATCCACCTCCTGCCACTATGCTAATTCCAGAATTTTCCAGGATGAGACGGTACTTAATAGTTTATTGTGGCAAACTCTAAACGGGAGTCAAGAGTTACAATGCAGAATGGAAGGCAGAACATTGTCACACCTTCTCTCTTGGAAGAAAGCCCATCATTACTTTAGCCTTATGAATCTGGCTGGCTCCCATGCACTGGCTTTTTAAGCAAGGCTGTTTCTCTGCTTTTTCCCAATGCAGCTCCTCTTCCATTTAAGTAAGGATATCATCTTAAAGCAGTGGTCCTCAAGCTCTAGGCTGCATCAGAGTCACCTGGAAGGCTTATTAAAACAGTAGGTCTGGGATAAGTCTGACAGAATTTGAACTTCTAACAGGTTCCCATATCCCAGCCCAGAGAACCACTGCTCTAGAACTTTCTGAACCCCAGCAGCCTCTGTATTGGTAAAGGGGCATCATGTATTATCCACTGGAAGACTAGAAAAAAATGCACTCTGACCATTCAAGTTACTGTAGATAAAGCAAACCAAAAGCTTACAAGCATCTAAATGACAACTTATTAGTTCTAATCCTTTTCTTAAAGTGAATATTTTCACAACTTTTCTCAGAGTAATGGCAGTAAGGTAACCTTAGTCTGTGATTAAGAAAAACGGGGCACACTAATTTCAAATGAGAAAGAAAGAATTCTTTCAAACGATAATGTTAAAATCCTTCCGATTGCATTGCATACTTCCTTGACTGTCCCAAACTTTTAGTGTCCTTTTCTTCTACATCCACAAGTCCTTTCCCCAGAGTTTAGCATTATATATAACAAATCATAAAACATAAATGAATTACTGACTTTAGCTTCCCAGGAGCTGGTCTTGACCTCAGTTAGATTATAAATTCATTGATACCTGAGCTCTGTCTCGTTATTTCCCTTTAATCTTCCATAGCATTTACCACAGTGCTATGTATTACAGGTAGTGTGCAGTCAACAAATATTTACAAATGAATTTTAACTAAAATAAATCCACACCTCTGTTTTGGTCAAAAAGCAAAAAGTTGAGAAAACAAGGTCCAAAACTGTAAAAATGTACTGCTTTTGTGTATTTGTTTTGCTTGATTTTACTTAAAAACAAAACAAAACAAAACAAAAAAAACATGAAAAGGCTAGACAAGAAGCTAAAGAAAGAAAGTGCTTACCTGAAGGGGGCAGCAGTGAGTAGAGGGGATGAGACCGGGGGTGGGGACAGGAGAGGGGTTTGCGGGGTGTTTCAGAGCCAAGACTGATGTATATCTTTTTATTTATTTATTTTTTAATTAATTTTTATTGGTATTCAATTTACCAACATACAGAAAAACACCCAGTGCTCATCCCGTCGAGATGTATATCTTTTTAGAATTAAAAAAACCCCAACCATGCAAGCATCTTAAAGTTTTATTAACTGAGGAAGTTGAACTATTCTTTTTCTCTTTTAAATTTTCTTAGCTATAACTAGATTTATTCAATTTCTGTTTGGCTCTGATAGAAAGCTCAAACTGCACTGCTTGGAGGGTAGAAGCACCCAGGTGGAGGTCATGCCCACAGGAGTGCTGTGTTTATTTTCTACTGCCTCTGTAACAGATTACCACAAATTTAGTGGTTCAAAAGGACAAAAGTTTGTTATCTTACAGTTCTAGAGGTCAGAAGTCCAAATTGGGTCTCAGTAGGCTAACATCACAATGTCAGCAGGCTGCATGCCATCTAGAGGCTTCAAGAGAGAATTCATTTCCTTGTCTTACCCAGTTTCTAGAGGTTTCTGCTCAGCGTCTGCTCCCCTTTCTCCCATATAAGGACCCTTGTGATTATACTTGGCCCATGTAGATATTCCAGGATAATCTCTTTATATTTATATTAAGGTCAGCTGATAGCAACCTTAATTCCGTCTGCAGCCAGTTCTTCCTTGCCATGTAACATAACATATTAAAGTTTCTGGGGATTGTTTCGGCCATTATTTTGCCTACCATACATGTCCATCATAATTTGGTACAGAATTTTGAGCCACAGAAGTCAGAATACCCAAACCATCTGCCCCTCTCCTACTGCTGCATGTCAACCAACATTTTGCACATGGGTCACTTTTGTTGAATAATTTCCTTCCAGAAATGGGAGGGACCCATAAAAGGCAGTTAATCTATATTTCTTCCCTTGTCTACTGAGCTAACAAGGGATCGTGAATAATGGAAGTTTCTCTTATTAGAGAATGTGACTGTAACTGTGGAGCTTTTGAACATAAAAGAATAGTTTCACTTAGATTAACTGCTAGTCCTTCCTCCTCCCCCTCATTCCCATGGGAGCCTTGAGTCAGCCTTTTGGCGTTATGTGTAGATTTGTTATTGTACTGATTAAGATAGCTTTGGAGCAGGTCGACTGAGTTTGAATTTTAAGTACATGATTTACTGGCTATGTGACCTTGGCCCAGGATCTTACACTGTACAGTTTCTGCAACTCTTAGAAATAATACATGATAGGACCTACCTCATTTGTTTGGGGTGTTAGTTAAATAAGATGATGTGCACAACACATTTGGAACAGTACCTGGTATACAGCTGGTGCTTAAAAAAATTAACTAAATTGTTGAATATTTTGTTGTTTCAAAGACCAAAATAATATTTGATGGTTTATTGGTTGAGCTCTTTTTCTTAGGAAAGTCATATATCCATGGCTAACACTCTCCTGGGATGTTGAGAGCTTCAAAACTCCTACCTGTCCCCAGACCTGAATATTGGATGTACGAGCTTCTGTAGTTGTCCTTGTTCCATTTGACAAAGTTTGGCCATGTTGGAAGCTCGCAACCCCTCCTCAACACCACTCAGTATATGGCTAAGATGGGTTAAGGTACTCTTCAGAATTATCCTCTGCCCACCCACCCATCCCACTCAAAAAGGACTGGCCATCCTATTTGTTAGATGTTAGATGTTAGAAGTCATGGTGCAAGCAAGGGCTTGAGAAGTACTTGTATAGTTGTGTGTGCCCTCTTGTACTCTGACATCACCAGAAGAGCTTCCACCAGGTAGTGTTGCCCTTTTAGCTTGAACTTAGAATGAGCACATGAACAGAGCTACCCCAGCCCCCAGATTCTGCAGATCTGAGAGAGTAGTTGACTTCAGGCCCTTGAATTTCAGGATGCCTTGTTATATAGCATTATGGTGGCAGTAGCTGATACATCCGTCCATCCTCTCAAATTTTTCACAATATTGTCCCACTTGAAAACTAATCTTTGGGACACCTCAGTGGCTCAGTGGTTGAACTTCAGCTCAGGGTGTGATCCCAGGGTCCTGGGATCGAGTCCCACATTGGGCTCCTTGCATGGAGCCTGCTTCTGCATCTGCCTGTCTCTGCCCCTCTCTCTGTGTCTCTCATGAATAAATAAATAAAATCTTTAAAAAAACCTGGTCTTTGAAGTATCCTAATCTGGAAGCTTTTCATACCTTCTCCTAGTAACCACCTGCTTCCTGTACCAAGCATTCAAGTGTTTTCTCTTTTTTCTTTCCTTATTTTATTTTCAAGTGATAATGTCACCAACTCATATGCCTGTGAACAGGAAACTATGTACAATAATGTTCACTGCAAAATTATTCATAGTAGAAAAATACTGAAACAATGTAATGTCCACCATCAGAAGAAGGATGGATGAACCATGATGTAGTCATAAAATGAAATACAATGCAGCAGTTAAAATGACTGTAGCTATTAGAGTAGCTAGCATTGAACTAAAAGAGCTAGTGGAAGACTATATATCACGATATAATTCATTAAAGTTTAAAAATCTACTGAAGGGTGTAATTTAATATTTATGACACAAGTATAACCACATGCACAAAAATAGTAACTGAGTTTATCGTTGGGTTATCTCTGGAGAAAGAGGGAAGCAAATAGATCAGAAAGAGCACAAAAGGAACATCGGTTGTATCTATTTACCTTTTAAAATATCTCAAAAACATTCTAAACGAAAACAACATAATTTTAAGCTTTGATAAAGCTGGGTGATGAGTACACAGGTAGTCAATATTATTCTATCATTTATTCTTGTTGGTATCTTTAAAATATCTCATGATTAAAAATTTTATATAGTAACTTTTTACGAAGAGATTGTGGGAGTTGTTGTAAGCAGCTAGCTATGGTCTGAATGTATCTCCCCCAAATTAATACATTGCAATCCTACCCTAACAAAGCAATGGCATTTGGAGGTGGGGCCTTTGGGGTGATTAGATCATGAGGGCAGAGCTGTCATGAATGGGATTTGCGCCCTTATAAAAAAGGCCCCAAAGAGCTCTCTTGCCCTTTAGGCCATGGAAGGCACAGCAAGAAGACAGCTGTCTTCAAACCAGGAAGAGGGCCCTTACCAGACATGAAACCTGCTGGAGCCTCCACCTTGGACTTCCCAGCCCCCAGGACTGTGAGAAATGTGTCTTGTCACTTAATAAGCCACTTAGGGGATCCCTGGGTGGCTCAGTGGTTTAGTGCCTGCCTTCGGCCCAGGGCGTAATCCTGGAGTACCGGGATCGAGTCCCACATCGGGCTCCCAGCATGGAGCCTGCTTCTCCCTCTGCCTGTGTCTCTGCCTCTCTCTCTCTCTCTCTCTACCATGAACAACAACAAAAAAAAGCCACTCAGTCTGTGATAGCCTGTTAGAGTAGACCGAACGGACTAAGTGCTCTTCTTGGCGTTCTGTGTCAGGTCGTTCCCAGCCCCCCCTTTTTTTAATTTTATTTAAATGCAATTAATTAACGTATAATGTATTATTGGTTTTATAGGTAGAGGTCAGTGGTTCATCAGTCTTATATATCGCCCAGGGCTCATTATATCACGTGCTCTGTTTAATGTCCATCACCCAGTTAGTTACTCCATCCCCCACCCCCTCCCCTCCAGCAACCCTCAGTTTGTTTCCTAAGATTAACAGTCTCTTATGGTTTGTCTCCCTCTCTGATTTCATCTTGTTTTATTTTTTTCCTCTCTTCCCCTATGATCCTCTGCTTTGTTTCTTAAATTCCACGTATAAGTGAAATCATATAATGGTCTTTCTCTGATTGACTAATTTCATTAAGCATAATATCCTACAGTTCCAAAAAAAATACTATAGTTTCATCCACATCATTGCAAATGGCAAAATTTTGATGGCTGAATAATATTCCATTGTGCATATATATATATATATATATATATATATATATATCCCATCTTCTTTATTCATCTGTTGAAGGGCATTTTGGCTCCTTCCACAATTTGGCTGTTGCTGCTATAAACATTGGGGTGCAGGTACCCCTTCAAATCACTACATTTGTATCTCTGGGGTAAATACCCAGTAGTGCAATTGCTGGGTTGTAATGTAGCCCTGTTTTTAACTCTTTGAAGAACTTCCATACTGGTTTTTTTTTTTTTCTTTCTTTTTTTGGGGGGGGGGAATCACTTTATTCTAATTAATTCACAAATGATAACATCACAAAAGGTGACTTAAAGAGGCACACAAACATCTGCCCAGCCCCAAATTCAAACCATTATGAACTTCTATACTAAGAACACTCTTTTTCATTCCAATTCTGAAGAAATCTGTATTTAATGATGAAAGAGAGGTTTAACTGGTGGTTTTACACTTTATATCTTCACCATTAATTATTATGATAAATTAACTTGGTCATGAGAGATGATTTTCCATATCTTCAATTTGAGTTTCTTGATTAGGCTAATCCATTTGCAAATCTGCACTGAGCATGTCGCTGAAACCTTCACAAAGCTTAAGGTCACCCTGGTTCTGGGCACACTCCAGGAACTGTTTCATCTCAGAGTGGCATGGGCCAAACTGCCGCTGCTGGCATGCTGGCTGGGTTCCCTGAGGCTCCTGGTAAGTGATGTCAGGCCTTGAAGGCTCAGCGTCCCTTCTTCCACCGAAGCCCCGGTGATGGCAGGACCTATCCTGTGCCTGACAGCAGAGCCCACAGTCAAGTCGGCTGCAGTGGTTGCCATTTGGACCACCAGACCTGGCTGCTGGGGTGCAGTACCAGGTGAGCCAACAGCAGATGGTGGAGCCCCTGTCTGCGGGTGAGCTGCTGGTGCTGGTCTAGGCGCAGCTCTCATCTGAGGTGCCTGGCTGGCTGGAGGGTCTGTGTGGGAGCTGCCGTGGGGTGGGCTCCCATGCAGCATGGCTAATCAGAGCAGCACAGCATCTAAAAGTTTGTAATATTTTCCAGAGTGGTTGCACCGGTTCACATTCCCACCAACAGTGCAAGAGGGTCCCCTTTCGCCACATCGTCACCAACATCTGTCATTTCCTGCCTTGTTAATTTTCCCCATTCTCACTGGTGTGAGGTGGTATCTCATTGTGGTTTTGATTTGTATTTCCCTGATGGCAAGTGATGCAGAGCATTTTCTCATGTGCGTGTTGGCGATGTCTATGTCTTCCTCTGTGAGATTTCTCTTCATGTCTTTTGCCCATTTCATGATTGGATTGTTTGTTTCTTTGCTGTTGAGTTTAATAAGTTCTTTATAGATCTTGGAGACTAGCCCTTTTTCTGATATGTTATTTGCAAATATCTTCTCCCATTCCGTAGGTTGTCTGTTAGTTTTGTTGACTGTATCCTTTGCTGTGCCGAAGCTTTTTATCTTGATGAAGTCCCAAGAGTTCATGTTTGCTTTTGTTTCCCTTGCCTTCATAGATGTGTCTAGCAAGAAGTTGCTATGGCTGAGGTCAAAGAGGTTGCTACCTGTGTTCTCTAGGATTTTGATGGATTCTTGTCTCACATTTAGATCTTTCATCCATTTTGAGTCTATTGTTGTTTATGGTGTGAGGAAATGGTCCAGTTTTATTCTGCCACATGTGGCTGTCCAATTTTCCCAGCACCATTTGTTGAAGAGACTGTTGATTTTCTAGTGGGTAGTCTTTCCTGCTTTGTTGAAGATGAGTGGGCCATAGAGTTGAGGGTCCAATTCTGGGTTCTCTGTTCTGTTCCATTGATCTATGTGTCTGTTTTCTGTGCCAGAATCATACTGTCTTGATGATTACAGCCAGCCCTCTTGGTTGTTGTTTAACTTGGCCTCTTGAACAAATCCTAGAATTTACTCCACCCTAGAGTGGCAGCTGCTTCTCTCTGGAAAAGGGCACCTATTCTACCCTGACCTCCATCCTTTGCTTTTGCCTTCAGACGTTTGTTGGTGGACTACTACACCTTTAACTGCATTTCACTAATGTGAAAAGCAAAGCACCGGTAGCTGCAGTGGTTGCCATTTGGGCCACAATACCTGGCTGCCGACGTGCAGCAGCAGGTGAGCCTGCTGTTGGACTGTGAAATCCAACTTGCAACAACCCAAACCCCACAGTTGTCCCAATTCCACCTCACTTTTGAAGCCCAAGTGGCAGAGACTCTAGAGTCTCCCTATAGGATTTTATTTTATATATTTTTTAAAGACTTTATTTATTTATTCATGAGATACAGAGAGAGAAGCAGAGACATAAGCAGAGGGAGAAGCAGGCTCCCTGCAGTGAGGGTAAGCCTGATGTGGGACTTGATCGCTGGATCCCGGGATCATGACCTGAGCCAAAGGCAGATAGATGCTCAACCACTGAGCCACCCAGGTGCCCCTCCCTATAGGATTTTAATTTCACTTCTCTCTTCGGATTCATTGTTTATGGAACCTGCAGAACTATGTTTTTAGAGGACGAATTAGATCTCTGTGCCAGTCTCCCTCAAACACTGTCAGTACTTCCCTATTCCTGCTAAAATATGCCCAAATACCTAAAGTATGTCATTCAAGATCCAGCCCTGCCCAGAGGAAAGGTACACAAAGGCTGAGGCCAGTGCTGAATCCCAGTCATGACACTTTTTACTCAAGTGGCTTTGGGTAAATCACTTGACTTTTCTAAGCTTGTTCCCTCTGCTGCAAATTTGGATAAAAATTGCATCCCCTAGAGTTCCCTTGAGGATAAAAGAGGGGATGCAATAGGGCACTAAGCCCAATGCCTGATACCCAATAAATGGTAGCTTCTACTGTTCTCTACTACTTCCTCCAACACATAACGACGCACAATTCCCTCAACACAACCAGGGCTTTAGTTTTCAGCCTCCTGCATTTGATTTGTTATTCCAGATGCCTAGAATGCCCTTTCCCCTTATTATCTCCCCACCTCTGTGGCTCAAATCCTCGTACTAGACAGCCAATAAGCTTAGCAGAGGAAGGACAAAACTACCTGGGTTCAGAAATCTAGTTCTCTCATTTCCTCCCTGTATGACTTTGCTGAAGTTACTTAACCTCCCTGTCTGCATTTCCTCGTTTATAAAATGTGGGCAATGCCGGTGCAGGTATCCCCTGGCTTTCCAAAGTGCCTGGTCGGCCTCTTCGCCGTCACCAGATACCGAGATCATCAGCACATGTTTTTGCTAACCAAAAGAAGAAAGGAAATATGGCAAACCCGAAGATAATCTTGAGCATTGCTTTAGCAGTAGCCGTTATAGAGGGAGCAGGGGCAGGGGCAGGGGCAGGCGCAGCGCAGAGGGCCTGCGCCCGAGCTCCTGGCCCCAGGGCGCTCTGAGCATCTCCGCCTCGAGTCGCCAAGGCTTCGGACTAGATCTCGGAGCGCCTGTGCTGCATTTTGATTTATTTTTGCATCTGTTGGCAAGATGCGTCTGAAATGTCAGAAAAGCGTAAGAGAGGTTATGGGGGTGGGGGTGGGGTGGGGGTGGGGGGAGGGTCTGGAACGCCCAAAAGTTTCCCCGTAGGACTCAAAGGCGATTGTTTCTTCAGTTCATGACGTTCCGGCTCCCGAAGGCTCTCGTGGGGGCTCCGCGTCCGCGGTGCTGTCTGGGACACCCGGGAACCGTAGGTGCCTCCCGGGGCTGTCGCACGATCCGCACCCTGCACCCGAGCGTGCCCTCGCCGAGGATCCGGACCTGCGCCGACACGGAGTAAGCGCTCGGCGGAGCTCGGGCTGGCGCGGGCCGGGCCGCCCTGGAAGCTGCGGAGCCTTGGACCAACGGGAGCGCCGCGGTCGGTGCGAGGGGCCTGGCGCGAGTGAAGGAGCGAGACCGAGGGAATCGGGTTCAGGAGGCGGACGGGGGCACGCGGGGGGCGGGGCGGGTGGAGGCGGGGGAGGGGCGGGGCGGGGGAGGGGCGGGGCTCGGGCGCGGGCGGGACGGTGGAGGCGGGGGGAGGGGCGCGGCGGGGGGAGGGGCGCGGCGGCCTCTCCGCGGGGGGCGGGGCGGGGCTCGGGCGGGACCGGTGGAGGCGGAGGCGGAGGCGGGGGTGCGGCCGCCGAGCGCCCCGCGGACTGCGGCGCCTCAGGTACGTGCGGCGGCCCCGCCGGTGGGGGTGGGGTGGGGTGGGGTGGGGTGGGGGTGGGGGCGCTCCCCTCCGCGCCCGCGGGGCTGCAGGGCGGGGCCCCCGGCGCGGAGCCCCCGGCGCAGGGCAGCGGAAGGGCGGGGCCCGGGAGGGTCGTCCGCGGCGGGAGCGCGGGGTCGGAACCGGCCTCGGGGTCCCCGCGGGCCGGGCGGGGCCGCTGCCGAGCCCCGAGCCCCGAGCCCCGAGCGAGCCCCGAGCCCCGAGCCCCGAGCGAGCCCCAGCCGGGGCCTGGGACCCGCCCCCGCCCCGGTGCGCCTTTTCTCCGCGTCCCGTCGCTCGTCCTGTTCGGAGGCGGGAGGCTGCGGGCGGAGCGGCGGGCGGGGGCGGGGGCGGAGCGGGGGCAGCTCCGGGTCCCCAGGGGCCCTCGGCTGCCGCGGACAGGACACGTCTGGGCCTCAGCCGCGGCAGCGTGGGACGGGCACGCGCTCAGGCAGACGCAGGGGAGTTGATTGCACACCTGCGGCCTGTGAGTGTCCAGACCCAGTAGGGGGACCCTCACCTGCCGGGTGGTTGTTGGAACCTCGTTGCCACCCTCGCTGTGCCCAGCGTCTTTGTATGCAAAGTGGAGATGTTCTCAGTGGCACGTAGCTCCCCAGCCCGCCGTGAGCTTACAGTAAGTCATTCATTCAATAAGTATTTTTTTGGTGCCTTTTATGCCCCAATGAACGAATATTGTTGGACCCTGGCTCGCGGGTGCCAACGTGTCCCGGTGGACGCCCCAGAGACTCAGACCCCAGACAGGCAGATGCAACTAGCAAGAGGGTTTATTGGACGTTTGCGCAAACGGGCTCCCCGCCTCCGAGGTGGCAGAGATCCGATTGGCAATTACAGGCATCTTTTAAAGGCAAAAAACCGCGGGAGTAGCATAGCATTCGGGTTATGACATGATTGACTTCTTTGAAGGTCAACACGACCATGTTCAGGGACTTTCCAGTCAGGGCGAGGGGGGGGATAGTTTTCTTATCTCGGAAAAACAATGTTTTGTTGCTTGAATTCATGGGAGGCGCCTGGATGGGCTGCCCCTGGGTTAGGCCTGGTCCCACTCACGGGAGCGGGGGTGTGGGGTTTCTTCATGAGCTTACAGTAAGTCATTCATTCAATAAGTATTTTTTTGGTGCCTTTTATGCCCCAATGAACGAATATGACACAAACTCTTGTGGAATTAGCTTTCCAGTGCTTTTTATGTTACCTGGCACATAGAAGAACTCAAAATGCTAGCTGATATTATTACACATGTGATTTCAATCTATGCCAGGAGCAGTCCCCTCTCTACCCTTTTTACTGATGCGGAAACCAAAGCTCAAAGAAATTGGGCTTTAAGAGGCAAAATCAGAAGTAGTGATACCTTTTGTCCACTATGTATCTAGAGGGATATGGTGTTAGACCTGGTAACCAGAAAGCCCACTGCCCTGGGACCTGAGAAAATCAGGCTAAACATTAACAGGGACAACTAGTGTAATTTCCTACAGAACTTTGTTCTGGGGGCTGTCATTCAATTTTTAGAATATTTTGTTCCCAGGATTGGTGGGAGCAACTTGCACTTCTAAATCAACCCCAGAAAGGGAGAAGAAATGTGTGGGAAATATCAGAAAGGGAGACAGAACATAAAGACTCCTAACTGGGAAACGAAGTAGGGGTGGTGGAAGGGGAGGAGGGTGGGGGGTGGGGGTGAGTGGGTGACGGGCACTGAGGGGGGCACTTGACGGGATGAGCACTGGGTGTTATTCTGTATGTTGGTAAATTGAACACCAATAAAAAATTAATTTATTAAAAAAAAGAGATATATCAACCCTGGAGATATGCCGGCATGTTTGGATAATGTCTACATATGGAAAGCTCCTGGGTTCTCAATAGGGCTCCACCAAAAAATTGCCCTTTCTACCGCTGTGGCCTGCCAGGAGCTAGACTGCCTCCTCAAAGAGCAGGCATGTCTGTTTGTAACAGGCGTAGGCTTCGAGCCTTGTAAAATGTAAATGAAGATAACACAATCAAACACACGGAATCGAATTGAAGCCAGCTAAAATTTCTTTGGGGATGGGATCAGGGGAGACCATTTCTGTTTCTGTTGTTGTTCCCCACGATGGTATCTATCCTGGTTAAAAGAACTCAGTAATCAACATAGTTCTGTTGGATTTTCAAACGAGTCAAGAATTTGCTTTCCGGGAAACATGTATGTAAACCCCTTAAGCACACAGATTTTTTTCTGTTTTGCTTTGACCCCTTCCCATGTCCAGCACAGCCCCTTGTATATAGTAGGTGCTCAGTAAATGTTTGCTTAGTTTGATGTTAGAGACACATTGTCTTACTGAGATGGTTTCTCTTTGAATGTTGACTTCTGTTTTCTGGAGAATCTAAAGATTAGGGCTATCCTGAGATTATTGTATTCTGAATCCCATATTTATTCTGTTTAGTAATCTTTTTCTTTTAATAGGTTAGTGTGATCTTAACTCAAGCAAAGGTGGGATATCATGGCTTCCATCTGGGTAAGTAAAACTCAAGCCTTCATAATACAGTAATTTAGTCAACTCAAAATACAGAAAGTCAAAACTTAAAAACATTTTTGAAAGTTGATAAAAGGTTGATTTGAAAATATAACATGCCAAAAAAGCTAGGGGATGTCTAAAAATAATAAAATATAAACAGGTATTGTAGAGGTACATGTTTAAAATAATTTGTGATGACACTGAAGCAGAGGTTAATAACAGTAAATTCAGTAGGGGATTTGGGAGTTTATATGATAATATTTAATTTCATATTAGGAAAAGATGGCTTATTCAATAAATAATGTTAGGGAAATTTCTAGCCATTTGGGTAAAAATAAATCTGTATTCCTTCCCCCTTCATACATTAAAATGCATTCCAGATGGATAAAATACTGAAATGAAAGAGATGAAATATGGGTGAATGTTAAAAAGTATCGTGGAGTAGGAAAGACAGTTACAATCATGACATAACCAAAAGCCTAAAAGAAAAATATTGATCTACTTAACTGCATATAAACCAGTAATAAAAAGACAAAATACTATGATTCCATTATATGAGGCATCTAAAGAAGTCAAATTCTTAGAGACTAAGAACAGGGTTGTGGTTGCCAGAGACTGAAAGGGATTTGTTTGCTTAATGAGTAAAGAATTTCAGTCCTGCACAATGAAAAAGTTCTGGAGATCTGTTTCACAATAATGTGAATTTTCTCACCACTGCTGAACTTAGGCTTAAAAATGGTTAATGTGGTCAACTTACTTTTATGCACATGTTTTTGTTGTTGTTACCATAATTTAAAAAGCACCCTGAGATTTCTGTAAATATTCTGTTCTCTTTTCCCCTCTTATACACAAAAGCACATACACACCTAAACAAAAATAAGCAATCAAGTAAGTCCGTGCTTTTCACCAAAACCATAGATCAGTTTGTTGTTCCCAGTGGATGGTGAGTTTATTGGAGTGATATAAGAGAGAAGCCTTTGGTTGCTGTTGTAGTACTTTGCGGGTGAAGATAAAGAATAGCTGGTTTCCTAGGTCTGTGTATGCTAGGTGTTGCAGCCCTCTCATTGTTGCAGATGAGTCAACAATCTGTGTTGCATAGCTATTTCCTTTGTTTGGAAATGTTGCATATATCTCTGGTCAGGCATGTTGTTCTCTTACTTAACCGCTGATGAGAAACCCTGATATCTTATCGCTTTGTGCTCTCTGTAGGTTGCCCTTAGGTCCATGGCAGGCACTCGGGAAACCTACAAATTAGGACGTCTTAGGAACATGACAGGTGTAGGGGTTGCTATCTCTATTGCCTTGGAAGTGGCAGGCAGGTGCTTAGGAGCCCTGGATGTGGCGCGGCCACGCTGGCCCTGCGAAGGGCAGTCCTGTGCACATCTGGGCGGTCCTCGGTCTCCAGGACTGGGTACCTGATGCCGCTGAGAGTGGCCGGGCGTGCCTGCTGGTGGCGCTCTGCAGGTGGGAGGTGGCAAGTTTTCACTGGCCGGATCTCCACTTAGCACAGTTAGACCCTCGCCATCGGCCCTGGGCTCCACGCCCACGATCTTGTGGCGAACCAGCTGGTTGTTGTAGCGGTTGTTGAGTTTGGGTTGTGAGGCTTCGGCTTCCTGGGCTCGGTGCTGTGTGTCGGCTTACTCCTCCGGATCGGATCCGGAAGCTGGAGTGGTTCTGACAACCTCCGTTGCAGGTGGGCCCCTCCCACCAGGGCAGCTGGAGCGTGACTTTTTATTTTATTAAGGTGGCATAGCAATGTCTTCCCTATATGTGCCTTCCATGGTACTGGCTTTCTCAAGCAAATGTTCCAGGCTCTTTGCTCCTTGGTCATTTCCTAACTTCCTTTTACCATTTGTTTGAATCCTCATTAAGTATTTTTATTATCCTACTAAAATTTTTCTTTTTTTTAAAGATTTTATTTATTTATCCATGAGAGACACGGAGAGAGAAGCAGAGACACAGGCAGAGGGAGAAGCAGGCTCTCCGCAGGGAGCCTGATTCAGGACTTGTTCCCAGCATCCTGGGATCATGACCTGAGCTGAAGGCAGACGCTCAACCGCTGAACCACCCATGTGCCCCCCTACTAAAATTTTTCCAAACTCATAATCACCGTAATCATTATGAACTGTTATAACATCTTAACTTGTTATATATTTCCCTTCCCCACTCCAAACTTTATTTTATAAATCAGGAGAGGGAATGGAGAGCCACTCTGGAACCAAGGGATAAAAGACATTTTACAAAAATGTAACTTTACACAAATGTGATGCCTACAAACTTTGTCTTAAAAGAGTTCATCAAAAGGGTAAACACTTAAAGCAGCAGGTTACCTGCTGCATTGGGCTCTCCTGGAAGAAGGAAGACAGTCCAGCCACAATCTCAGGTCTCCTTTTCTTAACTCTCTAATTGGTTAAAAGGCAGGCTCTTGGATATGACCTGGAGCAAGTTACCTAGTCTCTTGCTGTCTCTGTTATTTCACCTGTAAGTGGGTATAACTATAGTACCAACATCATTTAGTGCTTGTAACAATTAACCCAGATCGTGTAAAATGCATTAACAGTGCCTGGCACATAGTGAGCTCTCAGTGAATGCTGAGTTTTAATCATTATGATTTCCATATGTTATTTAAAAGCATATCCCATACTAATTAACATCCCTGCAACTGTTTTAGTAAAGGAGTTTCTGCCTAACTCCTGGGCCCGATTTTATTATAGATCAACATCTTCCTCCCCATTGGAGGCTGTCTCTGAGCCATCTGAAAACAGATGGATTTTCCCCAAATAGATTCTTTCTGACCATTCCTATTTGCAGTATCTTTTAGAGCAGTTTTAGCTTCCCTTTACCCTTTAGCAAGGGTATGGAGATTTCCTATAAACTCCATGCTTAGACACACGCATAGGGTTCCTCATTATCAGCATCCCCCTCCAGAGGGGTACATTTCTTGCAACTGATGAACCTACACTAACTCATCATAATCTCCAGGGCCCACACTTTACACTACAGTTCACTCTTGGTGTGGTACATTCTATGGGTTTGGATACTTATATATAAAGACCGAATACTCTGTTCCCGCTTCAGGTGGGTATGCTGCAGTACAATTCAGACACTAACCATGTGGAGTTAAACTCCACAGGTTTAAGAGTTTGGCCCTTACTTCAGACATCAGCTGCAAATCTCAGAGCCACTTGCTCTTCTGACCCATACATTTGAGGATTTTCATGACCCTCTCGTGTCCAGTAATTGTCTAGAACAAATCAGAATTCATTGAAAGTGCAGTATTTACGATTACTTTTTTTTTTTTTTTTTTTAATAAAGTCTACCTACACATAGAACAAGGTCTGGAAAGGCCCTGTCCCTCTGGAGTCAGGATGGATCACATCACCCTCCCTGCACATCATGTGTCCACCAGCTAGGGATCCCTCCAAACCTCAATCCAGAGTTTTTACTGGGATTTCATTACATCGGTGCGACTGATTAAATCACTGGCCACAGGACTGAACTTAATCTCCAGTCTCCTTCATCTCCCAAACTACCAAACATCTCCATCCTACACCTATCTAGAGGTCTGCCATGAGTCCCTTGTTAGCATAATAAAGACACTCCTATCAGAAAATACCGATAGTTTAGAGGCTCTGTTCCAGGAAGCCAGGGCAAAGACTAGAAATATTCTTTATTGTACCATACATGTATAACTCACACTGAAGCTGCACAGAATTTTAAAATATCATAGTCCTTTATTTTTTTTTACTAAGATATATTAACACTCAGGCACTGGTTACCTTGTGCTGATCAGAACCTCTGCTTGGAACTTACTATCTTTAATAATAAGTAACATTGGGTAAATGTTTTGTAATAAATACAGATTAGCAGATAGAATCCCTCAAAACTTGGGGTCTATGAAGAAGAAATAATTAAAGGGATTCTTTTTTTTTTTTTTTAAGATTTTATTTATTTATTTATGAGAGACAGAGAGAGAGACAGAGGCACAGGAAGAAGCAGAGGGAGAAGCAGGCTCCATGCAGGGAGCCCAATGTGGGACTCAATCCCTGGTCTCCAGGATTCCATGCTGGGCTGAGGCAGTGCTAAAATCCTAAGCCACCAAGGCTGCCCTAAAGGGATGCTGATAGTGGAAAAGTTGGGGAAGACTTAGTTAGGGTGGAAACTTACTAATAGGAAAGACTAATCCCTGAAAATGTGCTCTTGATGAGAAAGAGAGCACAACTTTCCTTCCCCACCTGATCTTTCCTTTCTTTCCTGGGAACAAGATTGGTGCACTTTGACCCACGAGGACACAATGGTCCCATTTCTGCTGTGTAATGTGAAATAATGACATCAGCAGAACTCCCAGGAAAGGTGCAATGTGCTAATGTGAGAGAGAATTTGGGAAGGTCATGCCTTTCCATTTCTCTTCTATGGATGGCATCAGTCCTGGGCATATGATGCTACTGGTCTTGGGTACAAGAAGTTGGTTAGAATCCTGTCAAGTTCAAATGTTTTGATGGAAACATCCCATCACACCTTTCTTTCCTGATGTGTTTGCTTTTCCTAACCATGCAAATCTAAAACATGTGTGGGAAGGACACCTGTGTTACATGCATGTGGTTGTGTTGACTTTCTCCTCTGGTCTCCCTGCCTACCACATCTCAGGGCTGGAACATTTGGCTCTATAACTATTTTTATTGAGCTAGACTTTTCACATCCCAAGGAGAATGGGCATCAGGCCTCATTAGGTGCTCTTCAACATGATTGCAACTTCCAGTCCAGTATGTGTTTTAAACCATGTTCCCCAAAGCTTATTTAGATAAATATTGGTAGCTGCAAAAATGGCCCTCTGCAGGAAGTTAATGAAAAACAGGTAAAACCTGGATTTCAAATCAAAACAGTAGAGCTTTGTTTCATGACAGAGTCTAGAAAGAAACTGTCCAATCTGATCCAGAAGAGAGAGACTTCCTAGGACTGAATGGACTGTTAAAGAGCTATCCTTTGCCACTCCCTGGCCCCAACTCACTCATAAAAGTATAGGGCCCCTCCTTCACATTTAATGATAATAAAAAATATAACTTGCCAAATCTAATGAGTAGCTATTGAAAAAGCCTGGTAAATCAGAGGCAAAGGGAAAAAGTTTTAGACTGAGAGCAAGGAATGTGAAGGGGAGGAGATAAATTTGATTCTCTTGAATGCCTATGTTTTGGTGGATGCAGAGCAGTTGGAAGATGCAAGTATTTTAGCACTGAGCAGTATGATTAATACAGACATAGAGGTCTCACACAAAATAGAAGAGAGTAGTTAAAAGGACAGAAAATTCTCAAGTCTGCCCCTGCCTGCATCATCAGATCTTTGCTCCTTTCATTTTTAACCTTTCGTGTTTGATTAAATACTTCACCTAGGTTCTGGAGCCATGTCTAAATAGAAGTAGTGACAGCCCCATCTGAACAGCAATTACAAAAGAAGAATGCATTAATCAGGTTTTTGAAATGTGTCATGGAGCTCTGAAAAGTCTGGTAGTGGCATTTGAGAATTATCAAAGGAAGCAAGACTCAGAATTAGAAAGCATTTATTTATTTTTTTTTATTCGTGAGAGACACACAGAGAGAGAGAGAGAGAGAGAGAGAGAGAGGCAGAGATACAGGCAGAGGGAGAAGCAGGCTCCATGCAGGGAGCTCAATGTGGGACTCGATCCCAGGTCTCCAGGATCACACCCCAGGCCAAAGGCAGCGCTAAACCGCCATGCCACTGGGGCTGCCCAAGGAAGCATTTTTTATTCACTTACTCATTCAACAAATATTTATTAAGATCTACTGTGTGCCAAACACTGTTTTAAGCTCTGGAAATACAGAGAAAGAGAAATTTTATTTTCTTATTATTTTTAAAAAAGATTTAATTTATTTATTCATGAGATACAGAGAAAGAGAGAGAGAGGCAGAGAAGCAGGCTCTCCATAGGAAGCCTGATGCGGGACTCTATCCTGGGACTCTGGGATCACGCCCTGGGCTGAAGGCAGGTGCTCAACTGTTGAACCACCCAGGCTTCCCAAGAAAGAGAAATTTTAAAAACATGGAGCTTATATGCCTCTGATTTTGTTAGGGAAGATGGCTAATAAACAAAGAAATAAACATATAAGATATAAAGTCAGTTTTAAGTACTCTGGAGAAAAGCAAAGGTAGATAATGACAGTGACAGGGAATATGGTTTTCTGCTGAGATATGTGAGCAGAGGTCAACATGGAGTGAGGGAGTGAGCTGGGGGAGTATCTTGGGGAAGAGCATACAGGCGAGGGAACAGCAGGTGTAGCCTGAGGCAAGGTATATTTGAAGAGCAGTAAGAAAACTCCCAAAGGGTGATAGGAGGGGGACAAGGAGATTCAGATAGGTATTACATTTTGGGGGGAATCCTCTAGGGCCACAAAGAATCTTAATAGTTCCAATAGCCTTTGTATAAACTCTTCAAGGAGTTTCCATTATGTAGGTTTACTTTACATTAGGAAGAATTCTTAGATTTGTGGCAACTTACTGTTAGGATTGTCACTTCCCAAACACACACTTACACGAAACTCATAAAATAAGGCCTACTGCCATCATGTTACGTGGGCATTAATGGCTTTGGCCACAGATGCAAAAAATGTTCTTTCTGTAATATTGCAAACAGTAAATGTCCCTCTTCTTGATCCCTCGTGGGTGGAATTCCATTCCCATAGAAGTGATGTGGGAGGAGAGTGGGTGTCACCATGGTAATCCCAACATCCTGCCAAACCAGCACCATTTTCTAGCCAGGTACCCATTTCAGAAGATATGGATGATGCCAGACTCCCCAGTTCAGTGAGCCAGGTTCCCTATATCTTCCATAGTTAGAGAGCAGATCCCTTCGACAGAGGTATCTCTTCTAGAAGATGAAGTTAGATATGTACTTCATCTAACTAAGGATGTGGCCGCTATAGCCGCCCTAGTCTTCAACTCTTCGTGGCTCTTGGCCAAGAAGAGAGTTTGGTCAAGAACTCTTAGCTAAGTTAAACCTGACTTGGATTATTGAGGGAATATGTAATCCTCAGATACTGGTGCTAAATAACTCAAAACAAGATGAATATAAATTGTTTATAATCTGCTTCAAACAAATAATGAAAATTATTCTGAGAAAGAAGTTTGTATCGATAAAGACTTTCTGGGGGCCCAGTGTTTCAGACTCAACCCAGATAGTTAGGTTTGCTGCCTTTGCCAGAGAACCCCTAAACACTTGGAGAGACAGGAAGAAAGACCTAACGAAATCACTGAAAATATCTCAGGTTTACCAGTCGTCCATCTGGGCTTCTGGAACCAACTTTGAAAGACTGGGGTAGCCTGTGGTGCTGAATGTGGCCACCAAAATATTTCTAACATCTTTCACATCTTCCAGAATTCAGTGGTCACTTTGTTTTCTGGACTACTGATGTCTGAAGGGAGCGATTTCATCAAACAGCCAATTGTCTTATGTAGGCCTTGGAAAAATCCCACACCTTGGGACGTCATCGTTTTCCTTCCATTTTCTTCCAGCAAACTCATTCACATTCTGCAGTTATTTATTAAGCCACTATCTGAAGACTAAGTACTGGGCTGGATCTGGATATATCATAGTGAGTAAAATAAAAGGTCTCTGCCCCCTGGAATTTAATATTAGAGGAGGTGGAGACAGAGATAGAAACAGAGAGTGCTGAGCTCCCTAAGGGGGAAGGGTTGCTGGGATGGAGACCAAGAGGAGAGGACCCATTTGGGTCCAGGGGCCAGGGCTGGCTTGTCAGAGAAGATAGCCTTTAAGCAGTGGAGTGAAGGTGCAGGAACATTCCAGATAGAGAGAACAGCATGAACAAAGCCATTAAGATGAGGAAGAATGCAATATGCCTCAGCGGGGCTCTCAGAAAACTGAAGTGTGCCAAAGGGGAGAGTAGCTCTGGGTTAGGGCAAAGAGGGAGCCTGGGCCCAGCCACGCAGGGCCAGCACCGTGGGGACCAATGCCACAGACCCCTCGGCTATGGTGTGAGAGGTGGTGGGGTGGGTAAGGAAGTAGGGAGACTACTGAAGATGTCATGTCCAGGAGAATGGTGATGATGACTTGGGTGGCAGTAGGGAAAAGAAGATGGGGACAAGTGCATGGAATATCTTTCTGAGGTTGCTGATGGATTGAATGCGCAGGGAAAGAGAGATGCATCCGAGGAGATGCCCAGTTTGTGGAGGTTGGTGGTGCCCTTTAGAGGCAGAAGGGCAAATTGAGGATAAGCTCAGAGACTTATCCCCAGTTGTTTGAAGGGACTGCCCATGTTCAAATCTTCAAGGTCACAAGCCCAGGTGACCTTGGACAAGCCTCTGACCTTTCTGTGTCTTCTCCCCCCTCCAAGTGGGGGTCCTGATAGTACCGACCTCGTAGGGTGGTCTTTGAGGATTAAATACGCGGATATGGGTAAAACATAGGTAAATACCATGTAATTGTTACATGGGGGAGGAAGTCAGCTTGGAAGGAAATAATGGATATGTGAGGCATAAAAGCAGATGCATCAAGTAGATGTTTGCTGCATAAGACCACCAGTCAAAATAGAAGTCTGGGCTGGATTTACAAATGTGAGAGTTGTTTGCATATAGCCCAAGGGAAGGCAGAAATAACCCCCAGCAGGATTAGAGGGAAAGCAAGGAGATTTTCCATTTTAGAAGTATCTATTCTGAGGTCAGGCAAAGGGGATGGGCTGACAAAGAATAAATTCAAGCTGGGGTGGCAAGAAGAAACCCCAGGTAGGGGCCCAGGAGCCAAACTGAGAAGGCACAAGTCTGGCTGGGTTGACCGTGAGTGACACATGCTTCTAAGAGGTCAGGGTTTCTTCTGATTGTAATCTCTTTCATGGAAAACACAACCCAAATAGCTTGTGTGTCCCTATTGTCCCAAATTTCGGAATCACAGTGGTCTCTTAGTCCAGCCCAATACCCTCCTCTGATACCATATTCCAGTGCTCTTGCTCTGAGGCTCCCCTGATGAAATAATTGTATTTTAAAAAGAACAGAAGGGGAGCATGGATCTTTCCTCATTTGAGTTGAAACAAGAGGAAATGCACACATTTCCTCTGGACCTCTTGGAAGTGCTTCACATGAGGCCATGATGTCACTAGCTTCTCTCGCTTCCATCAGGCACCTGAGGCTGCCAATCCCTGCTTTTCTCACCCCCTGCTTCTCTTCGCTGCCCCTGGGTGGAAAGCATGCCTGCAGCGGTGATGGGGAGCCTTCTGTCTGCAGTGAGCTATTCACACCAGCCTGTGGGAGAAGCTGAGGTCCCTCGTGTTCGCCCTGGAGGACCAGAGTGGTGAGCAGTCCTTGCCTCTGGCATCTTACCTGTTGTTTCCTGGGGCTGCCATAACAGTGTTTCACAAACGGTGTTTTCAAACGAGAGAAATGTATTCTCTCACACTTGGAGGCTGGCAGTCTGAAAGCGAGGTGTTGGGAGGGCCATGCTTCCTCTGAAACCTGTGAGGAAGTCCTTCCTCACCTCCTCCAGCTTCTGGTGATTTGCTGGCAATCTTCAGAGTTCCTTGGCTTGCAGCTACACAGCCCTGATCTCTGCCTTTATGGTCACATCCACTCCTGGGTGTCTCTGTCTTCACATGGTTGTCTTCTAAGGATACCAGTCGTGTTGGAGTAGGGGCCTGTGTCACTCCTCAGCCTAACTAATTACATTTCAATAAACTTATATCCAAATAAGGTCACATTGTACAGTATTGTGGGCTATGCCTGCCATATATCTTTTTGGAGGGTCACAATTCAGCCCCTAACACTTGCCTCCCTTGGCCATATTCTATAGCAGGGCCTTTTTTTACAAAATGCTTTCTTTGCTTTGGAAAACCACCTCTTACCTGAAAAATTGAGTGAGAAGTCTCACATCTTCCAAGTTAATAAATGTGTGTGTGTGTGTGTATATATATATATATATATATATATATATATATATATATATATTCTTTTTTTTTTGTAGTCTACTCCATTTTTCCTTCTATCATAAACCTTCACGACCCAACAGACTATTTAGACATTGAGCAGAGAGTGATCATTTTTCCACAGCTCTTTAAGAGTTCCTAAGTCCTGGAGCTTTATATGAAGTATTGATTTGAAAGCTTAATTTTTGGATAGGGCCTTTACAGGACTTTATGAAGTGATGACTGATTTAGCTTTACCTCACCCTCAAGATGTACCTACAGCAGCAGATGTTCTTGCTGTAAAGCATTTGGCTTTAAATACATTTCTTTTCAACAAGGTTGGCACCTTGTGTTTTTCTCTTTCATTCATTCTTCTGAATATAAGTGTTTTAACTTCTTGCAAGCCCCATATACTTTGCATGAAAAAATGAGTGCAACCAGCCTTCATATGGCCAAGGACAGATAGATCTCTCTTCAGGGGGTGGCAGCAGACAGCTCAGCAGGCCCCCACTGGGTCACACCAATGGCTTCAAGGCATCAGGTGCTCTGAGTGATCTCCAAAGGATAGTTTTAGAAGGTCAGACAGAACTCTATTGACATGAAGATGGTTCAAATGAGATGCAGCCCAGCTTAGTAATCAGGAGCAGAGGCTGAGGAGAATGACCATTTGCTGGCTGTGTGAACTTGGGCAAATTACTTAAGCATCAGTTGCATCATGGTCTGTAAGTAGAGTGTATTACATCTGCCTTACAAGTGTACTGTGAGGATTGAATAAGCTCAATGCAGGAAATGTGCTTAGCACAGGACTTGGCATACAGTAAGAAGCAACAATTTTTTTAAAAAGATTTTACTTATTTATTCAGAGAGAGGGTAGAGGGAGGAGCAGAGGGGGAGGGAAAGGAAGAGGGAAGGAATCCCAAGCAGACTTCTCGCTGAGAAGGAAGCCTGATGCAGGGCTCATCTTGGGACCCTGAGCTAAAACCAATAGTCAGACACTCAACTGACTGAGGCGCCCAGGCACTGCAAATAACAACAATTATTAATGTCAAGAGCTTCTGTTAGTCCCCTCCCCCTTTAATTTAGACATTCCTTGCTTTAATTTATTTTCCAACTGGTTTCAGGATCATTGTCCCTTTGGGGGCATCTGAAGGTCACGTCACGTTTGAGAAAAGGAAAGCAACCAAGTGTTTAAGGGATGCAGATGGACATCCGATCAAACGTAATTTTTTTTTGGAAAAATAAAACTTTGCTAAGTATTTGTGTCCTACACTAGCATGACACTTTGTTAGGGTGTTAGGGTTAGTGCAAAAAGAGGAGGTCAAGCATTGATTAGTAATTTAAGTGTTAAAGAAGGAAGCCTGCAATGAAGCAGGCCACGCAAATAGTTTTGTCTGTAAAAATGCCAGCATTCCTGACACAATGAGCTCATCATCAAATTCTTCTTCCACCTCCCATAAAAGAATCTATGACTTATTTACTCATTTTGCTTTGGTTTTCTGGGCAGCTGAGAATGGAATAGAGTAGCAGTTCTCAAACTTGAGCATGCATTAGAATCCTCTGGAGGACTTGTTAAAACACAGATCCTGAGTCTTGGCCTCAGAGCTGTCGTTTCATTAAGACTTGGATGGGACCTGAGAATTTGCATGTCTGACAAGTTCCCAGGTAATGCTGACATGGCTGACCCAGTATCTATACTTCAAGAACCACTAATGTGGAATCCTGTGAAGCATTGTGATATGATAGAGAGCACAGGGCATTTTAGACACAAGCAGGTGGGTTCGCATTCTCAGGCCATCCTTAGTAGCAGAGGCATATTAAGCAAATAATTTCTCTGAAATCAAGTTTTTTCCATTTTAAATGAGAATAATAAAATCTACTTTGTTAATGTCATTGTAAGACTGAAATAGGTTGTCTATAAAGCCCTTTGTTCAGAGCCTGGCGTGTGCTAGTTTAAAAGCTTCTATTCATGGGCAGCCCCGGGTGGCTCAGCAGTTTAGCGCCTGCCTTTGGCCCAAGGTGTGATCCTGGAGACCTGGGATTGAGTCCCACGTCGGGCTCCCTGCATGGAGCCTGCTTCTCCCTCTGCCTCTCTCTTTCTCTGTGTGTCTCTCATGAATAAATAAATAAAATCTTTAAAAATAAATAAATAAATAAAAGATTCTATTCATTTCTTTACTATAAGATTTTTTTTCATAGTTCATGTAGATATTTTTGAATATTCTGGGTAACCAAGTCTATCAAATGAATAATACTGTTTATTTAAATGACTGAAACAGTCTTAAAATTTTCATCAAGATTCTGCTTCAGAATTTCCAAGCCGGTTTTCAAACTGGGGTGTGTGTACGTGTGTGTATGTGTGGCTTTTTTCTTTTAATTAAACAAACAGTTCCTGCCCATTTAATTCTTACTAGGTGGCAAATTACATAACACACTGGGAATTTCAACCTTCTCTAATTTTGCGCATAGGAATTTAGCATATTTTGATGTGTAGGTAGTAGAGGGCAATGAAGGTCATGGCTAGAATGGAAATCCTTTTCATGAGCAGTTGGAATCTGACTGCAATTTTGTCTTCTTGGATTTAGCAGCAACCATGTAAATACCTGGGTAGCACAAAATCACCAGGGAACTTCTTAAACAGATAGAGACCACCTTAACACCTTATTTCTGAAGAACGTGTTCAATATGTCTAATGCAGGATTTGATTCATATGCATTTTAAAGAATTCCCCTGGGTACAGACACTACAATTCAAGGAAGACTAGGAGTGGGCTGGAATGGTCATGATTGCATTCAAATACAGATTTTACTGCCTACCTAGCTTATGTGGGCTTGAGCAAATTCTCCAATCTTCCTGAACCTTGGTGTTTTACATGTGAAATGGGTTGCTCTACTCATCGGGGCTGTTGTGCAGGTTACACTAACCCATATGAAGTGTCTTGCGTGGTTCTAGGCATGAAGCACTTAAATGCTTTAATACTGTGGTGGTTCTTTTAAAACGCCAGACACATAAGGTGGACAAATAAATCAACACAAAAGTTCTGAGATGGATGGAACTGAAATGAAGCCAATTGACTCTGTGAATCCGTAAAATATTTATTAAGCCTCAGAGAAAGAGGATTCTCTGAAGATTATGTGGAAAGTGACTGATTTCTTACAGGTGCCTTTAGATCAGACACATTTACAACTAGTTTTTGAACTGTTAAATCATTCTTATAGAATTCAAGCTATTTTGGTTGTATTGGAGCAAATTGTTCAACTTAATCTATTGAATCAGCAGATTATCATTTTTTACTGTGCCAGAACATTTGTTTTCCGTTCACTTTAATGTGACAAGATAATGTCCTGTCATGAAAATATTAAGCACTTCAAGAGAGCCTAAATGAAGCCATATAAGCACAAGACAGCAGAGCCAATATTGTTCAGTAGCAGGGTAGGAAAATCAGTTTAGAAAGAAAACAATATTACTGTAGAAACATGTTCTTATTCCAAGAGTAGGAAATTCCATATAAATTCATGTTCACTTGTATTTGTCTCAGCACCTTTGTGGTTGTTCTATAGTTTCCTAACTAGTTTTAAGATATTTTATTCTTCATAAGATGGTCTTTCCCAGCTTACTGACATGTTTCTAATTTGTGTGTTTAAAATTAGTATCATGGCACTTTTCATTTCCATACTGTTCCTGAAGATCTATGCAAATGGAGCTTTCAAAAGGGAATTTATCAGCTGCAACTGCACACCTGTTAAACAAAGCTCAAGAACAGGCAGTCCTAATGGGGTTTTCATTGTGGATCCTTTGGTGTAGGGTTCCCTAAGGACAATGGTCAGCATTAATTAAAACATCCTAAAAAAAAAAAAAAGAAAAAAAAATATCCTGAAGTCTGTAAACCGCAGTTGCTTCTGTGTGAGGTGCAGTGAAGAGCTTTGAGTTATTACTTGAAAACAATGATACAGGAAATTCTCACTTTCTAATTGCTTTCATGCAGATGCCGCTTTAAAGTAAATATTCTTCAGAGTCACTGGGATTAACACAATTTATTGCTTTAGAGAATAAATGTTTTCTATTTCTAATTTGTTACACAAGAAAGAAAGAAATAAATGTTTTCTATTTCTAATTTGTTACACAAGAGGGGGGAAGGAGAGGCCTCTTTGTATATGTGGCAAATGTCATATTGCCTGCATGTCTGGGAACAGGAGAGTCTCTTGAACTTTGACTCCTTAAGGGAAAGAAAATGTCGCAAATTATGGGTTATGCTTCTAGCATGCATGTGCAAATTCGAACTAGTGGCACTTTCAAATATTTTCTTCCAGGGTGGACACCGAGGGACAATACACGATTACCCGGGCTTCAGCCCATCAGTGGATGCTGAAGCCATTCGCAAAGCAATCAGAGGAATTGGTGAGTACTGCTTCGCAATTCCTCTCTTCATGTTGAAGCAAATCAGGAAAGTTAGAATTTAAAAGCGCATTGGTTCAGTTTGCCCAAGTTGGCTTACTTGACTAGAGAAATTATAAGGGACTTTTAAAAACTGTGAAGTAGTGGGGTGCCTGGGTGGCTCATTGGATTAAGCATCTGAGTCTTGATTTCAGCTCAGGTCATGAGCTTGGGGTCTTGAGATCAAGCCCTGTGTCAGGCTCCACACTGGATGTGGAACCTGCTTAAGATTCTCTCTTCCTCACCCTCTGCCCCTCCTTGACCCCCTCTAAAAATAAATAAATAAAAATTGTGAAATAAGGAGGAAAAATGCATAAGGCACCGAGTTTTATTAAATCTTAATATTTGCCACGTTTACTTCCTATGAAATAGTATATCACCATCACTGGTACCAACAGGAGTGATCATCATAATAAATTATTATAGATAACATTCCTGCTGATTCTTCCTGGACCTCTTTCCCACCCCATTTCCTAGGGATAAAACACCATCCTAAAGTAGAGTTTATTCCCATGAAACTTTTAGTTCCTTAACTACATGTGTACGTACATATTGTTTTGCACGGTCTCTAACAGTATAAACTGGAATGATACTGTGTGTTGTAAGTACATTCTTCTGCAACTTCTTTTTATCCCTTAACATTTTGTTTTTGAAATTTATCCATGTTGCTCTGTTTAGCTATATTTCATTAACTTTACTTTCATAGTAGTCTATTGAATTATTATAAGATGGGATATTGGTGGAACATGTAAATTGCCTACAATTTTTTCTATTATAATATAAAAATGCTGCATTGAACATTTCTGCTTGTGTCTTGTTGTTTGCTAGCATTTCTTTAGAATATAACAAATGGAATTTCTAGGTTGAAGGTGTTCACCTTCAAATTAACTAGAAATTTTGCCAAACTGCTGTCTGAAATGAATATGCAAGTGAGCATTCCTCCTGACAGTACATGAGACTTACCCTTGCTCCCTATTCTCACCAGTACTTGCTAAGGTCACACTATTCTGATTCCCAATTGAGTAGGTCTACAGTTGTATCTCATCCTGTATGTGTGTTTGCTTCCTCTCTCCTCCCTATCCACCATGACTGATATGGCAGTCTCCTCCTTTCTTGTTCATTTGCTCCTTCAATGAATTATGTCTTCATGTCTTGGATTGTCTTCTTCATGATTGGCAAGATTGTTTTGCAAATTCTGGGTACAAACTTAAAAAAAAATTACAATCCATGAAAATATCTTCTCCCAGTCTGTGTTTTTCTTTTAACATTGGTTATATGACTTATATTGCATAGAAATTTTAAATTTCAGTGAAATCAGATTTGCCAGTATTTTTCCTATGTATTTTTTTTGTAATGAGCTCATAAAGATATTCTCCTGTATTTTCTCCCCAAAGTTTTACAATCTTATTTTTCGCTTTGAGATTTTCAGTCTACCTGGAATTAATGCTTGTGTAAGTTATTTAAAGGTATCTAATTTTATTTTCTCTCATGTGGCCAGTTGATTGTCCCAGCACAATTTATCAAATAACACATCTTTTGCACACTGATTTGTAATACTGCTTTCATCTTGAAAGTTTCTCTATGTTTCTGCTCTGTTATGCTCCATTGGTCTGTTTGCCTATCCTGTCTCAATACCACATTGTCATAATTACTATTCTAATTTTATAATTAGTGTCTAGCAAGAGGAAAGCTTTTCTTGGCCCTTTGCCCTCCACTCTGAATTTTAGGGTCAGTTTGTCAATTCCATGAAACCTCTTAGGGGTTTTATATCAGTATAATATTATCTTATTTCTGTCTGTTTGGGTTTATATTTTTTCTGTCTTTAAATGGCAGTTATTTCTTCATTTATCTCTATGCCTTCCCTACTTATGCTCAATGTTGAGTAGACTGTTCCATGAGGCTAATGTCAAATTGAATGAAATAATAGTCTTACATTCCATTTCTTTTATTAATACTATGTTTCTTCACAAACTTTTGCATTTTGGGTTGCAGACCTGATTTGAGATGCTTATGAGGACCATTACTGATGTGTTCTCAGTCCAGAGCCAGGTGTCATAATGGTATTTGCATTAGGGATGTGTCAGATCCAGTCTCTGAACCATGAGGCAGCTTGTTTTAATTTTTGGTCTTGAGCATGTATAAAACTAAGAGGTGAAAAACCTCCTAGCATGCAAACTTCATGCAGCTGCCAGTAGTAGTAGTTACTTTTGAAGTCTAGGGGCAAAGGGCATACAGATGCAGAGAACGGGTAGAAAATTAGAACAGAGACTTCAGGCAGGAGCTAGACCCTGATGAGCAGGTGTATGAGCTAAGGGGCTTGAGCTTCATCCTGAAGGTTATAGAGAGCCATTAGGATTTCAGCCAAGGGATTGACATGATCAGGCACATTTTAAAGAATTAGTGAGGCAGTAATGTATGATATGAATTGTAAGGTGGCCAAATCAGGAGGCTATTGAAGTTTCTAGGTGAAATACGATGTGTACACAGGGGCAGAGACGAGGACAGATTCAAGAAATGCAGATGATTGCTACAATGTAGGGAGGGAAGAAAAGAAAGGAGTACAGGATGACAGCCAGGATTTTTGGTTAGATGGCTGTATCTGTAGTGATGTCATTGATAAGGGAACATAGAATGAGAGACGAGTGACAGAGGAAAGAGAATGAGAATGAATTCAACCCGAATTTTTCCCTTCCTCTATGCATTGGTTTCAAATGATTCATCATGTTTTCTTTTGTTCACAACAGATATTAAGCATCTTTGGGTTGATGGTGAGTAAAATTACTTTCGTTTCATTTAGGAACCGAAGAGAAAACGCTCATCAGCATTCTGACTGAAAGGACGAATGCACAGCGCCAGCTGATTGTTCGGGAATATCAAGCAGCATATGGGAAGGTACAATTTGATTAACATAACAGCCAGTAAAGAGCTAATCACTATGGATCAGGGATGCTCCTGTGTGATTACACCCATGGATCTTTTGTTTCAGGCCGAGTATAACAGAAAGTACCTTGTGTATCCAGTCAATAGCCTGGAGTTTGAGTCCTGGTTTGGCCCTTAACAGGCTGAATGGGCTTGCTCATGTTATTTGATCTGCCTAGGCCTTAATTTTTTCACCTGTTGAATAAGGAGGGTTGTCCTAGACCAGTGGCTTTAAACTGGAATGATTCTGCTCCCCAAGGGATATTTGGCAATATCTTTGATTATCAAGTGAGGGGGGGGGATGTTTTTGGAATCAGTGGGTGGAGGTTAGGGATACTGCTAAAGATCCTGTGATGCACAAGATGGACCACACAGCAAAAGAATTATCTGGCCAATTATCTGATAGACCCTGTCTTAGATCATCTTTGATTTCTCTTCTTACTTTTTTTTTTTAAGTTTCTTTTCTTTTTCTTTTTTTAATTTTTATTTATTTATGATAGTCACACACAGAGAGAGAGAGGCAGAGGCACAGGCAGAGGGAGAAGCAGGCTGTATGCACCGGGAGCCCGACATGGGATTCGATCCCGGGTCTCCAGGATCGCGCCCTGGGCCAAAGGCAGGCGCCAAATCGCTGCGCCACCCAGGGATCCCCTCTCTTCTGACTTTAAAATACCTTTGTAGTTGTAGATTTAATTTATTCAGCAAATGAAAATTTACTAAGTAGCAGAAACTATACAAGAACTGTGCAAGAACGTTTGTGGTTTTTCCACATGGTATATTTGTTCAGTAATAAACTCTTCTGTGTCAGGAGTCGAGTATCCCTCTGGATCTGGGGAAGAGCATTTCAGACAGAAGGCACAGCACATGCAAAAACCCTGAGGCAAAAACAAGCTGAGAATATGTAAAAAACAGACAGACTTCTAATATGGCAGAAGTACAGAGACTAAGGGGAGTAGATGGAAGAGATGGGGTTGGAGAGGGTTAGAATATGCTGGGCCATGGGGTCTTCGTACAGAGTTTAGGTTTTATTCCAAGAATGATAGGGAATCATTGGAAGTCTGTAAGCAAGGGAGTACTAGAAAATAATTTACATTTTTGAAAGATTATTTTAATTTCTGTGGCTCACAAACTGTGGAGGGGAAAGAGTGGTAACAGAAAGCAGTCAGGCTGTTGAGACCAGGTAAGAACCGAGAGAGTGTTTTAGGTTTTTCTATTAGGGCATAATATCCTAGGAGTAAAGACTGTGTCTCACTTGATAAAGTTTTGGAATATAGGTGAGGTTTGGTGGAGTGAGGTCTGGAGCTGACGACCAAGAAAGAATTCTTGAGACGTCTTTGGTGCAAAATGGTGGTTTTATTAAAGCCTGGGGACAGGACCCGTGGGCAGGAAGTGCTGCTGCCCAGGGCCTGTGAGGGGTGGCTGATTATATACCTGGGAGTGGGAGGGGTTTGGGGATAGCTTACTCTCTAAGGAATTCTGGAAGCACGGTTTCTAGGGCCTTGAGGGGACCAGCATTGTTGGGGAAAGGTTACTTATTACCATCTAATAAAACCTGAGTCATGAGACCCTTCAGATGTGTACCGGTGGGCCATGTGCTTGGAGGATGATTGTCAACACATGTCTTGGACGTTTAGAGTTAAGGGGAAATTTCTAAAGGAATTTTTATATGTTAAAGTAGACTTACAGGTCCTGGGGGTCTGGCTAAGATTGCCTTCTGCCCTTAACGAAGTATGAACATCGAGGCAGTTGAGTCTGTAGAGGAATGTCACTCTCCTTGTTTCAAGGACTTGTCAGTGTGCTTTGTCCTCAGCTAGCCCTGTGTCCCCCCATCATCACTCACCTTTAAATGCTTAGCTCAGAGCAGATGCCCAATACACATCTGTCAAATTAAATTAATTGCCAAGCTTCCTGACAACACACAACACTCGTGTCTAGAGGACACGAATGATACGTTGGCCTTTCAGGATTTCCAAATACGGAGGAAGGATGAGGTGAACGGTGACACCATTTCTCACAGTGGGATGGAACGAGAATGTGTGGAGTCAGATTCAGCTGGAAAGTCCTGGATTGAGGAAGATGGCAGTAGAGTTTAGCATTTAGAGAGGAAACTCCCTCTGGTAATGAAAGCAGAACTATTGACACTTGGCTCTATCTCATTTGTTTTGCCTGCCGCACCCCGCCAAGCCCCCCAATGGCATAGTAGATGTTGGGATGTAGCACATTGTCATAGCAATCTGGGAGGCTGCCAGCCTCTGTCTCAGAGCTGAAAATAATCAAGAGCAAGAAAAATAATAATTCAATAATGCTCCTTTGAATATTGAAAATAACCATGTTGCCTGCCTTCAAGCAGAGGAAACGGACTGTACATATATAATGTGTGAAACAGGGACAAAGGACAATAAGAAGCAATGCCAGCCCCATTATATTTACGGTTTTCCCTGCTGTTGTTGCCAGAAAACTGCTTTGATGACTCCTGGTCCCACACGCTTAGCAGAGGCAGGTGACCAGGCACTGTACTTCCTTCCCTTTTCTCTCCAGGGCTCTTTGGCAGTCATTGAGAAGCATCTACTCATGAAGCTGGGTGTGATTTA
This sequence comes from Vulpes vulpes, assembly GCF_048418805.1. NCBI lineage: Eukaryota > Metazoa > Chordata > Mammalia > Carnivora > Canidae > Vulpes > Vulpes vulpes. Next base: position 1,955,326 of record NW_027325780.1, on the reverse strand, counting down.
TAGGGCTCCTCTTCCTCTTCTTCCTCCACCCCAACTCAAGTATTGAGAGCATCTGGGGCCTGGGAATTGCATTTTGATACACAGTTCCTATCTGTGGCACTTATGTAACCTCCTCCCCTGGCTTTCCTTCCAAAAACCTATAAAACAGAACATTTTGGAAGCAATCACAAAATGCAGTGATATGCTTAGAAATATTTCACCATTTCTCTATTCCTTGTGAATTGGCATGTTTTTGTCTGAATTGATACATTTGTTTATCTTTCATGATGTGACTTTAAAGAAAGAAAAAGGAAAAGTACTTCATGCTTTCCTCTTTGGGTTTTTTTATTTTAGGAACTGAAAGATGATTTGAAGGGTGATCTCTCTGGCCACTTTAAGCAACTTATGGTGGCCCTTGTGACTCCTCCAGCAGTGTTTGATGCAAAACAGCTGAAGAAATCCATGAAGGTATGAGCCCAATATGAACCATTTCTGCCTAAGATTCGACTATGTCAAGAATAATGATTTACTTCCAGTGCACACTTGAGATATGGGTGTAAATAGGATAGACTTGGATGTCATTCTGATGCTGTGCTACCCAAGTGTTAGAACAATCCTGAAATGGGGGACGATTGTGGAACCTTGAGCCCAAGTGTTCCTGGGCTGAAAGGATATCATCTTTATCCTAATTTCATTTCCTTGGTTTTGGACTCAAAGAGTCAAATTTATTACTTTGTTGTCACGGAGAGTAAATGGCACCATCATCCACCCCATTGCTTAGGTCAGAAACCTAGGATTACCTTTGATCCCTTCTTTCCCTCACTCTTCAAAGCTCCCCAAATCTATCTGCAAGTTCATTTGCTCTTCTCCCAAATAGGTCTGCAAGTCTATCTATCAGAAATGTATGTGTGTCTCTCAAAATCCATTACTACCTTTCTAGTTCAACCATGACCATCTCTTGACTGGACAATATCAGTGCCTTCCTAATTGGTCCCTTGCCTCTATTTTTGCCCAGCTGGAATCCATTCACCAAGATTTATTGCAAGAAATTTGTTACCTAATTATGGATCTTACTATGCACATCTAAAATCTGTTGGGCAGGTTGTCAGGAAGGGCAGGCTGGAACTCTTAGCAAAGCTGGAGCTGCTGCCCACAAGTAGAATTTTTTCTTCAGAGAAGCCTGAGCTCTGCTCTTAAGGCCTTTTAACTAACTAAATTGGGCCCACCTAAAATGTCTAATATAATTTCCCTTGCTTAAAGACAATAATGGATTTTAGTTACATCTACAAAATACCTTCATAGCGGCACCTAGATTGTATTTGATTGCATAACTGAGGATTGAAGCCTAGCCAAGTTGATAAAGTTCCATTAAACTGCCCACCACACCCTCTCCTCCCTCTCTCCTCAATTCAATTCTATAGCTACACTGGCCTTCTCTCTGCTGCTTGAACAGTCTAAGTCTATTCCTACCTTGAGGTCTTTATATATGATGTTCTTTCTATCTGGAATGTTTTCCCTCCATATATTTTCTATCAATTCACTCCGTTTTATTTTCTTAATTGCACCTATTACCATCTAAAGTTAGCTTGTTCCCCCCCCCCCCCACTTATTTGTTTTTTTATTTTTTTGTCCATTCAATTAAAAGGCAAATCTCTATCACAGTTGGGAACCTCATCAGTCTTGGTCTGTATCTTCTGTTCCAAGAGGAAAACCTGCAATGAAGTAGATACTCAACAAATGTGTTGATAAGAACAAGAGGGAGGAAGGAGACTAGGTCCAAGGAATAAGCTGTATTCTAACTCCTTATCAGAGATAGGACTTTGTCTTCCTTGGAAGAGATATGGGCCCCCAAGAAGCAGTTAGCAAGATGGAATGAAATACACAAGAGACTACCTGGGGGAAATCTTATGAAGGATAAAGAGGAGACAGAGCAGAATAGGTTGGGTGAAGCTTCAGATGGCAATACAGGTCTCTGACACACATAAAAGGAGAGAGGGAGGGAAGGAAGTAGGCTCAGATAGGAAGAGCTTCCATATAGAGCTCTGAGAAAGTTGTGGCAGGCCAATGGGGAGCTTCTGAGCAAAGATTGCCCTTTGGAGAAGTCCCAAGTTGGGCAGAAATGACCCAGCTCTGGTACTTCTTCCATGTTCGGTAACTTGCTGAGAGCAACTTGGAGGGAGCATGACTTCTTGGCAAACTGTGGGGCAGATCCAAAGCTATGGCAATTGGAGTCTATGGACCAACTACCTTATTTGCAGCAGATTCTCTTAAAATGAAATCTGAGCAGCACATTTCTATGGCTGCCATTGGGGGACAGTTTAGCAGATGTAATCATAGGATTAGATTCACCAACAAGGATTAGAAAAATTTCTCTCTTATGCAAAAGAAATCCATAGTGAAGCAGTCCAGAACTGGGTGTCATAGCACTATCATTATCAGAGACTCAGATTCCTTCAGTCTTGAGGTTTTACCATCTTCAACCTGTAGATTGCACTTGTTGGCTAAAGATGGCAACTCAAGATCTGGGCATTGTATCTTCATCCCAGTCAGCTAAAAAGACAGTAAGAGACAAAGAAGAGTTCATTTTCTCTCTTTGAGGACTCTCAGAAATTGTATGTGGTACTTTACATATATTCTATTGGTTATCACCTAGTTATATGAATAAACATAGTTCTAAGGGAAGCTGAGTAATACAGTATCTATTTGGGTAGCTATGTGCTAGTTAAAAATTGAGGGTTCTATTACTAAACAAGGAAAGTAAGAGATGAGGTCCATTCAATTTTGCTGTGAACCTAAAACTAACCTAAAAAATAGTCTGTTTTTAAATTAATTAATTAATTAATTAAAAAGGAGAGATGTTGAGGGCAGCTAGGAACCTCTGCCACAGAGGGACAGAATTCAGCCTCAGTTCATAAGCTGCATTGACTTTCTTTGATCAAGTCCTACTGTAAAAGGCTTGAAGTTGCAGTGTGATTCAGTGATCTCAGTATAAACCAAGGCTTGAGGTAACTAGTCCCCAAACCAACTAGGCCCATAACATACATTATTAAGGCTTTAAAAAATCTCCTTGTATGAAGATGTTACCTGCTGACCAACTTAGTGCATTGGAGGAACGATGGACTCATTCAAAAAAATGCAGAGCCCTTTCTAAATATAATGGCATGTTTGAATGCTTGCATCTGCTCTCGAATGACATGGGCTTTTCCTTTTACACTATTTCTTCCCACAAGTATTGAATTGATTTTCGCACTAAAGTAGGAAATCTCGAAAATTTCTATGTCAGCTTAGATGATTTGTGTTATTTGCATATGAAAACATGAAAAAATGAGAAAACTACTTGAGTGCAATATACAACCTTATGCTGATTTACTAAAACTTCATCTGTATAAAACAAGATATTAAGGCTGAAATGCCTGAAATTAAATCTTTTAAGTATTCTAAAAATAGACCTCCTTTTCCTTTTTAGGGAGTTGGAACCAGTGAACAGGCACTGATTGAAGTCTTAACCACCAGAACAAGCAGACAGATGAAGGAGATTGCCCAAGCCTACTACACAGGTGGCTTTCTTTTCTGCTTACTTTTACCCCTGTGCACACACTGATGAGCTGGTGTTGCTTTTCCCAGAAATCCACCAAGCTCTTTTTCACAAGGCATTTTGGGAAGGCAAGACATAAAAGATACATTTTTAAATGGGCTAAGGTCTATGGATTTTCCAAGAAAAGTTGAACATAACCCAAGCTAGAAACTGCTGCCTAACAGTAGCATTGACACTCTGCACTTATAACATTACCACTATAGTGGATTTTGCTCTTGGCAATCACTGCTTAATTCAATCAACTATTCTCATCCATGTTAAGAGATTCAAGTCATTATATATTGCTATATGTTAAAAACCACTTAGATTAGCCTCTTGATTTTTCATGTGGAAAATGAGATGAGCCATTCAGAGAATGTGTGAAGCCTGTGGATTCAGGATAATTAGCTAAAGTCCTAATAGTCTGCTTGTTAGCTGTGTGAAAATGAGAAAGTCCCTGCAGCACTGACACAGACTGCCCAGGGTTAGCATGACTCCACAAGTTACAGCACAGTCCCCGGAGAACTAGTCTCACTTCAGACACCTGCCACAAGCTCAGGGTCTCCAGGCCATGTACCCTTCTGACCAAATAGCAAGGTCAGGTGTTCTCACCACTCCTTAGGGTTCAAGAGCTTGCTAGCATAACTCACAGAATTCAAGAAAGCCCTGTACGGTTGACCCCTGAACAACACAAGGGTTAGGGGTGCTGACCCCCTGCATAGTTCAAAATCCACATATGACTTTTGACTCCTCAATAACTTAACTACTAATAGCCTGCTGTTGACTGGAAGCTTTATTGGTAACATAAACAGTTGACTAACACACACTTTGTATCTTATATGTATTATACACTGTGTTCTTAAAATGAAGTGAGAGATAAAATGTTTTTTAGAAAATCAAAAGGAAGAGAAAAATTTAAAAATCCACATTTAGGTGGACTGTGCAGCTCACACCGGTTGCTCAAGGGCCACCCGTACTTACAGTTATTGTTTTACTCTAAAGAATAGCAATCAGGAACAGTCAAATGAAGACCTGCATTGGAGAAGTCTCAGAGGGTCCCAAATGCAAAGCTGCTGTGTTCTCAAGAGACATCTCCCTCCCAGCACATCGATCTATAATTACCAACCAGGGAAACTCATTTGATCCTTGGTATCCAGTTTTTTTTGAGGTTTCATTACATAGGCATGGCTGAATCACCGGCCACGTGACTGTACTCCATCTCCAGGCCCCTCTGTTCCCTACAGGTTAGGCTGACATCACGTGGCTCAAGGCCCCAAGGCTTCTAATTACACATGTTGATCTTTCTGGGACCAACCCCTACCCTGAATCATCCTGTTAGCATGAACTCAGGTGTGGTTCATGGGGCCTGCCACAAATAACAAAGACACTCCTATTATTTGGGAAATTCCAGGGATTTAGAAATTCCCTGCCAGGAACCGGGACAAAGAGCAGCCTGAATTCTGCATTATACAACAGCGTCCTCTATCTAATCTTCCCCAAGCACCCCAAGGGAGCCACAGTTTCTGTTTGTGTATCAGGGAAGTCCTGCAGTAGGAGAGGTGGAGAAAAGGGATATACTGCCTCCTGGATGGGTGTTCAGTAGGTGACTTTGAGAAATTCTCATTGGAAGGTAAATACCTTCACTTGCCTCAATGATAGGTAAATGACTATTTTATTCATGTGCTCATCAGGGAACCATAAAACCAGAAAGAGCACTAGGCATTTTAATAGAATATAATATAGAGAATTGTTTACACACCCTTTGGAGAACTGAAAAGCGAAAAGGGAACACAGGGATAGCAGGAGGTCTCAACAAATCCCAGGGCTGGGACAACAGAGGAGATGAGGTTTTCAGAAACTAGAAGCTCATAGGAGGGGCACCCCCCTGCCAGTGTTGTTGCCTCAGGGGCTCTGAGGAGTTCAGATCTGTGCGAAAGGGCTGCATCTGGCTAGAGCGGGCCCTCTTTGCCAGTGCTAATTGGCTCATTCTGGGAGGGGAACCTACTGCTGCTGTCAGGATAAAAGGCCTTCACCGCTTTACCTGCTGTGAATAGCAAACAACTAGCCTGCTCTTCTCTCCTCCTGCCTTCCATCGCCCTCTACCCCAAGTGGTGGACCCCAGGCAGGGAGTTGGGGCAGGGGAGAGGGGTACAGAAGAGAATTATAATTTACAGTGTCCTAATCCCAGCTCCATAAAGCATACAGGCTGATTTTGGAGTAGATGAGATAATTGCTTAATAATAGCCACAGATGGGCACATTGTAGGTTTTTAAAATATTTGGTTTTCTCAGTTCAATCAGATTTACACGTAAAAAAATCATCAGAACCAGTGGCTGTATCCCAAGATGCCTTGTTACTTCCTAGTGTTTCTTAGAAGAGTTACTGCTCCATGAGTTGACCCACCCCTTGGTGGCTTTCTGGGATCCAGCATCTACATACAAACAACCCTAAGACGTAAGCTCCATGAAGCCAGGAATTTTGTCTGGCTTTGTTCACTGCTGCAGTAGCTCCAGTGCCCAGAATAGTAGAGGATAAATTCAAGTATGCATTGAATTAATAGCCTCAAGATTGAGATTGTCATCTTAAGAGCCAAGTGAAAGTTCTAGCATTTAGCACTGTCGTTTTGCAAATATGACCTGTGATAATAGTTCAGTTATCAGCAGCCTTGATATCTGTGTGAAGTAAGCTCTCTAAGGCTATAGGAATGGACTGGCACCTAGGTTACTTTGATTAATAGGGATTAATGATAATTAAGAAGCAAAAGAAGGAAATAGTCCCAGCCATGTGTAGCCAAGCTTTACAGAAATTCAGGACACAGCACTACCCTAGGGATTCAGTTGTCCTTTTGCTCCCTCAGCACCAGGCATCCATTGCTCACTATGCTGATTTTTCTTTTCTTTTCTTTCTTTTCTTTCTTTTCTTTTCTTTTCTTTTCTTTTCTTTTCTTTTCTTTTCTTTTCTTTTCTTTCTTTTCTTTTCTTTCTTTCTTTATTTCTTTCTTTTATTTATTCATGAGAGACACAGAGAGAGGCAGAGGGAGGAGCAGGCTCCTGGGGGACTTGATCCCGTGACTCCAGGATCAGGACCCGAGCTAAAGGCAGATACTCAGCCACTGAGCCATCCAGGCGCCCCAATGCTGATGTTTCTGTTACAGTGACTCCTTCTTTTCCCTTTCTGCTTCTACTGTTCTTGACAGCACCAAGTAACTTCTCCTACAAGGTATTTGTCTACTTAGCCTTTTATTTGCCCCCATGGTTTATGGTTATTCTTGGCTTCTGTTTTGTGCCTTATTCCTTGGATTCTTTCTACTTCTTTGTTACTATACTGTCTTTGTCTCTTTTCTGTATGGTTCACTCCCTAAGAGAAGATTCAATGAGCTCAGGAAGACATCATCTAATAGATATTATTTTGGGTGACATTCTCCTACTAGGTCACCTCTTAGGCTGCTGGCTACCTATAGTCAGATGCCAGCGCAGTGGGAGTCAGCTACAGCAAGGGTGGTGGTGTCATATAACGTGAAATGGTGGCCCATGCATACAAAATCCATCAAAGTTGGCTACCATCTTGGCTTTTATAAAAGGACCAGGTGTCTTGTGTAGCTTGTCTAGTACAATGACACTATAGAGTCTAAATAGCTGATTTCTAAACTGTTTCTAGTATTTAAAAAATTTTTTCTAATTAGAATGGATAGATAAAATATCACAACTGTTAGATAAAATGATGCCTATTAAGTGTTGTTAGTACTTAAATAATTTGTATAAAAAATGGATTATGCTTATTTGAGTGGCTTCAAAAAATTACAGATTTTGTAAAAAAAAAAAAAGACTAAAATCATGCTGGAAGGGTTTCTATTTCAACACAATTCTTGCTATTAAATAATCTCGTACCTTCTACAATTGTCTTATGTTGATTTAAAAGGACATTTATATGACATAGTTTTTTTTTTAAGATTTTATTTATTTATTTGAGAGAGAAAGAGCATGAGAAGGGGAGAGAGGTCAAGGGAGAGGGAGAAGCAGACTCCCTACTGAGTAGGGAGCCTGATTCAGGGCTCATTCCCAGGATTCTGGGATCATGACCCGAGCCTAAGACAGAAGCTCAATCGACTGAACCACCCAGGTGCCCCTGACCATTAGAGTTCTTGAGAATGTTGCAGGCAGAGTTCAAAGAGCTGCCTGGTGTCAGCTACATCTAGGCATATAGTGGCTGTCAGTGAATCACTACCTCATGGATGGAGCAAAAAGAGATTTAAAATCAATGGACATTGCACAATACAGTCTATGCAAGAGAGGCTACAACTAGTTAGTACTAAAATGTGTGAACACACAATTGGCATTTGTTATGGGAAATAGTATTTTTAGGGTACCTTTCTCATTTTTGAGAGGTATCACATAATACTATCTGGCTGTATACATCACAATTAAATTTAGGTTCCATAAAACAAACAGTGGCTCAGATAAGATAAAAATGTATTTCTCCCAGATGTAGAAGAAGTCAGAGACAGGCAATTCTAGGTCTGGCATAGTAGCTCCTCAACACTTTCAGACTCCATGCCCCTTCTTGCTTCCTTCCATGCTGCTGCTAAGACATAGTGCTTCTCTTCAAATCCAAGGTGGTTGCCTGAGCTCTAAGAGTCAGTCTACCAACCAGGCAGTAGGATGGAGGAGGGACATGGCTGTCCCTTATGGAGAGTTCCCAGCAATGTCATGTGTGTTTGCCTACATCTCGTTGCCAAGAACATAATTGTGGAGCTGTACCTAGCTAAGAGGAAAGCTGAGAATGCAGTCTTAAGTTGTGGGCATTATGTCTTGCTCAAGGACAGTGTTCTGTTACTGTGGAAGGACATAGTAATGAGAAGGCAAACTAGCAGCTTGCCCACCTGGCTTTTCCATGACACATACTTTAGTGCCATTGTCAGATAAAGTGGACCATGATTTCATTCAAAATGGCAGTTCTTTCTGTTCTTCTGCATCTACCGCAACACACACGACAGTAAAAGTTATGAGAAGAATGTATCCATATCAGAAAAGCACCAGGAAGGTAAAAACAGAAGCAAGATTTATTTTATCAGGTACTCATTCTTTGCCAATGTTGACATTTAAGCTTTTCTCTGTTTTGTAATAATGTTTTCCAGTTTGTCAAGGCTTAATTTATTCTTATTTGGTTTCAGTATATAAGAAGAGTCTTGGAGATGATATTAGTTCTGAAACATCTGGTGATTTCCGGAAAGCTCTTTTGACTTTGGCAGATGTAAGTTTTAATTTTTTTATTACCTAGCTGCCTGATAAGCTGTGTGCTTTATTAAAAAATTTTAAGGAGTTTAAAAATAACCAAACAGAGACAATGAGATTGCAATTTTCCTTGTGAAATAATTTGTTCATTTTACATTTTCATTTATGGACTCCAAAGAATATATATTTCTTTTGTCAGCATTTATATTAGGTAGGAAACTTGATATAGAAAAATTATATCTTCAGAAATGAGTGTATCAGTCTCTGGACTAAAAAAAACAAACAAGAGCTGCAAAAATAAAAATAAACAAAAAATGACTTGTTGCAACTTTATCTTTGCTGCCTTTGGAAGAATTGCTAAACCGATTGTCAGTATATGACCAAATGAGGCCACATCTAGCTCTCCCTTCTCAGGGGGTTCATGACTTTATAATAAAAGTGATAAGGTCAAGGTTGAGGTATAACCACAGATGTGTATAAGAGAGGCAGTAATTTAAGCCATATTTCACTGTCTTCTTTCAGCTGATTTACACAACTCTTAATGTGTGAGAAAATCCCAACAATGGCCGCGGCTTGAAGCTAGAAATAGTACTTGTCAACGTGAGGCATTATGCCACAAGAAAATTTATCATAATATGGTTTTCATTATTTTAAATAGTAAAAACCTTAGAGATTGAGCCTAGAAACTCAGATTTATGAGGCATTGCTGCAAGCAAACACTCTCAGAGGTTTATGTGCATAAGTGTACACCCATTTGCATGTGCACACAAGCACACAACACCCATAGGAGGCAGCAGAGAGTAGGGCTTCAGGGCAGGTGGTTAGAATCCAATGGACCTGAACTCTCAGCCTCCTCTGCTACCTACTAGCTTTGTTTGAACAAACGACTTTAAGCCTTAAAACCTTTGTTTTCACATCTGTAAAATTAAAATAAGAGTACCAACCTCAGGGGGTTTTGTGTAGATTGAGGGTGTGGGTGCAAATAGTACTTCGCACATAAAACGTGATTATTAGTAGTAGTAGTAGTGAGTCGGCATTTTTCTTACTGGAGCAGGGTGCACAATGGAACAGAACAAAGAGGCAGTCTACCATTAGAAATGACAAATACCCACCATTTGCTTTACGTGGATGGAACTGGAGGGTATTATGCTGAGTGAAGTAAGTCAATCGGAGAAGGACAAACAGTGTATGTTTTCATTCATTTGGGGAATATAAATAATAGTGAAAGGGAATAAAGGGGAAAGGAGAAAAAATGAGTGAGAAATATCAGTGAGGGAGACAGAACATGAGAGACTCCTAACTCTGGGAAACGAACAAGAGGTAGTGGAAGGGGAGGTGGGTGGGGGGATGGGGTGACTGGGTGATGTTTACTGAAGGGGGCACTTGACGGGATGAACGCTGGGTGTTATGCTATATGTTGGCAAATTGAACTCCAATAAAAAATATATACAGAAAGAAAAAGGCAATCTAACAGCAGAATGGCGGCAGCTCTGAAAAGGAAAAGAAATCTTGTGGAAACCAGACAGGCATACAAGGATCTAATGTTGAAAATGGGAATAAATGCATTTAAAACTTATTAGAGCCAAACATTTCGTTCACCAAAAATTTCCAAAAAAAATTCAGGCAATTCCCCTTTTCCTATCTCTCATCTTTCTATGATGTGCTGAGGGTCTGTGCACAAGCACAGATGCACACTTTGTTCCTGAGGCCTCCACATTAGAGTTGGTGGCAACCTTTGAGGGCTCTGTTTTTTATTTTTAAGAGCATAAAAATCTTTTATTTTTAGATTTCCAGAAAAGTTGGGCAGAAAGTACATTATTGCATATTATCATTGGTGAACGAAAACTGATACATTATTGTTAACTAGAGTCCATAGGTACATTTAAGTTTCACTCATGGGTTTGGACAAATGAATAATGTCATGTATCCTCTGTTACAGTATCACAGAGAGTAGTTTTACTGCCCTAAAATTCCTGGCTTCCAACTCTTCATTCTTTTCTTTCTTTAAAACCCCTGGCAATCACTGATCTTTTTACCATCTCTATTTTTTTTTACCTTTTCCAGAATGTCATATGGTGGGAATCACAGAGCAGGGTGCCTCTTCAGATTGGCTTCTTACATTTATTAATATGCTAAGTGTCTTTCATGGCTTGATAGCTCTTTTTCTTTTTATCACCGAATACTATTCCATTGCATGGATATACGATGGTGTGTTTCACCCGTTGAAGGCATCTTGGTCTTTTCCAAGCTTTAGCAATTAGCAGTAAAAACTGCTAACGTTCATGTACGAGTTTTTGTGTGGACTTAAGTTTTCAGCTCACTTGGGTGAATATCAAGGAGCACAGTTGCTGGATTATAGTTAAAGAATGGTTGGTTTTGTAAGAAGTAGTCAAACTGTCTTCCAAAGTGGCTTTATCAATTTGCATTCCTGCTCGAAAGGAGTGACAGTTCCAGTTGTTCCAAATTCTTCCTGGCATTTGGTATTGTCAGGGTTTTGGATTTTAACCAGTCTAAAGTATGTATGTAGTGGTATTTTCTTGTTTGTTTATTTAATTTTCAGTTCCGTAATGACATATAATATTGAGCATCTTTTCATGTGCTTTATTGCCAACTGTATATCTGATGCCTGTGCAGATCTCTTGATTGTTTTATAATTAGGTTTTCATTGCTTAAGTAAGTGTTAAGAGCTCCTAATATATTTTGGATATAAGTCTTGCATCCGATGTGTGTTTGTAAATATTTTTTCCCAGTCTGTGGCTTGTCTGTTCATCCCCTTAAGGTCTTTGAGTTTTCAGAGGAAGAGATTCATGTAATTTGTTACAAACTTCATGGCTAGTGTACTCAGAGCCAGAACAGGAGCCCTGAGTGCCTGATTCCTCTGTGCTTCTTGGCCTCCACTGGAGAAAAATGTCTAAAATGTCCTGCTGATTGAAATACTGAGCGTTAGAAACTTCTGTCTTTAAAAGGGATTGCCTAACAAAAGAAATTAATAAATAACTAAAATAAAATTAAAGGGATTGCCTTTGTCTTCATCTTCCCTGTTTAGGGCAGAAGAGATGAAAGTCTGAAAGTGGATGAGCATCTGGCCAAAAAGGATGCCCAGGTCAGTAATAGAGCAAAGAAAACAACCCTGTAACCATTCTCCCATTTGACTGCCTTTTCATTGGTGAGGCAAATACCCACCATTTGCTTTACGTGGATGCACCTCCCCTTCCACTACCAACAGAGGCTGTCCTCCCATGTCTCCTCTGGAGGTGCAGCCTGAAGGCTGGGCATCACCCACCCCTAGTTTTCTGTCTCCCCCAGTGGTGTTTCTTCTGGCTCCACCTCCCTGACTCTCAGATTCCTAGTCTGCTAATAGTGAAGGCCTTGGGTGAGAGATTATCTCGCTAACCTCTACCACCAAGTAAACTTCCCATTCTTCTTGGTCCGACACCCTCCTACTGAGAGAATATAGGAGGGAGGGAGAGATTGTGTCCATAATAACATTCTAAGTCTTCCTTCTTGTCTGATAGATTCTCTATAATGCTGGGGAGAACAGATGGGGCACAGATGAAGATAAGTTTACTGAGATCCTGTGTTTAAGGAGCTATCCTCACCTGAAACTGAGTATGCGCTCACATTATAATCCTTTTTACTTCATGTTGTATTTGCAAATGTTTGGGGGTTTAATATACAAAATTCTGGAAAATGAAGTTAAAAATTGCAAAGGCTCTTCCGTTTGTATGTATAAACAATTCAGGAGAATACATGGGGAGCTGTGTTCCAACTCAAGGCAGAAGTGACCCTCCTCTTGTCTTTCCTGAAGGCTGAATGCATTACCTAGTGAGTGCCAGGTGACAGATGGAAGAGGGACAACAGGGAGAAGAAATGGGGGAGCCCTCTGGGGTAAAAGCAGAGAGGAATAATTTCCAGTGATACAGAGGAGCCTGAAGGCAATGCTTCCAATCCACCTCTTCCCTAGTTAGTCGCTTTCCAGAAAAAACAGGTATCTGTTAACGTGTTTACAAGGATTAACATTCAGCTCTTTCTGATGTGATGATAAATGGGGAAAGGTGGCATAGTTCTTTTGGGCAGACCAACTATTACATGGAACTGCCAAGCACCCACCTCCTGACACTCATGTATCTCCCTGAACCTTTCTGGAAACAACAGCACCCAGAAGCCCAGAACTCTGCTTGCTATGAACAGCTGACTTGGCTTCCAAGTACTGGTTGAGAGAGCTACCATAGTGCATGACTAGGCTTATGCTGAGTTCATGGAAAAATGAGGAAACATAAGGATATTACTATGACATTTTAGTTCTGAGATTGCCCTTCCTTAATTTTGGCATTAAAGTTTCACGTATTGGGATCCCTGGGTGGCGCAGCGGTTTGGCACCTGCCTTTGGCCCAGGGCACGATCCTGGAGACCCGGGATCGATTCCCACGTTGGGCTCCTGGTGCATGGAGCCTGCTTCTCCCTCTGCCTGTGTCTCTGCCTCTCTCTCTCTCTCTCTGTATGACTATCATAAATAAATAATAATAAAAAGAAATTTAAAGTTTCACGTATTTTATAAAATAATGGTAATAGTATATTTTAGTTGCTTTATTAGCATCTTTATTTGAAAATAAAAACCAAACAATCCTAGATTTCTCTCCAAGGTCTTTTTCAAAATTTTCTCAGGAAAAATTTACTTGGCTTTCAAAGTATGTCTGTGTACTTAGTGTCATATAGGTTTTGCTTTTTGGCAAAAACTGATCAAGACATTGAAATGCCTTCTGGTGAGTGTGAGTAGGCCATGCTGCTTTAGGAAATGATTTACTCTGCAGAAAGAAATCTTCATAATTAAGATTTCTTCAGCAGATAAAGCATATTTGACTAACAACCACACTATTATTATAGCAGCACACCAGGTTCGCTGCTATAATTTAAAAGCAGCCCACCTGGGCAGCCCAGGCAGCTCAGCGGTTTAGCACCGCCTTCAACCCAAGGTATGATCCTGGAGACCTGGGATCGAGTCCCACGTCAGGTTCCCTGCATGGAGCCTGCTTCTCTCTCTGCCTGTGTCTCTGCCTCTCTCTCTCTCTGTGTCTCTCATGAATAAATAAATCAAATATTTTTTTAAAAAGTAGCCCACCTTATTAGATAAGTTATTTTTCATTTAACTTTTCAGGCTATTTTAAATTCTATCAGCCTGGGAAGTGGGAGGAGAGAAGAGAGAAAGAAATCATTGAAGAAAATGGCCTATGGAATTTTGGTTTTATTGTAGATGATTTTTTAAAAAAGAAACAAAACTTCCATGCTCAAATTTTGATCGTTTGAAAAGGAGTTTTTGAGTTTGACACTTAACAACTTGCATATCAAATAAAAAACTGGAAATATATTCAATTGTGGTCAGAAGGGATGCTTTAAATATTTTTGTGGTGCTGCTTTGTAGCATTTGATGAATACAGAAATATTAGCCAGAAGGACATTGAGGACAGCATCAAAGGAGAATTGTCTGGGCATTTTGAAGACCTACTGCTGGCAATAGGTAACCGAGTTACTTTGCACTTATTTTCAACCAATGTGAAGGTTTAGTCCTTCCTATAAGAATCCTGACTGATCCATCTTTATGCTCCCACAGTGCACAAAATATGTTCAACAAATATGTTAAATGAATGCATGAAGAAGTTATCTTTTTAGGTTTTACTTTGCCTTTTAACTTTGTATTGGTTTATCACCATGCTTGGTTTGTAAACTCCTTGAGAGATGAAAATATTACATTTCTGTTGGCATTTTTATTAAGGCTTGTTGAAAACTGAATAATCTCATAATTTACTAAATTTAGTAATTTACCATATTTGGTTAGTTTTGGAAGATATCAGTAGCTCCCAAAGCTAAGCCCAGGTCAGAACCATAGGTCTCCTCCCTCTTGGCCAAGCTAACTGGGTGTAGTGCACAGAAAACCAGTCACAGACCCAAGCTGGTCCAGGAGACATATGGGTTAACAAGCAGGCACAAACACCGTTATGTAAGCGGATTGGTCTTTGGGCCCAAGCTATTTATCAGCAGTCGAAGACGCTAGAAATGGAGCAATGGTACACCCTAGGGAGTTATCGATGTAAGTGTAGGTGTTGGTGTGTCTGGGTTCTGGAGATGAGTGAGCTGCTGTGGGAGCTTCTTTGGCAGGTAATTATATTTTCCCCATGACTAAAGATAATGACTGTGCTAAAGGTCTGTGCAAAAATGATGTGATAAGCCTTTGAAATTCAGGTGAAGCATTCACCTCTCCATTCTAAATAAAAGCCAGTAGTGATGAGGGGGGTGGAGTGGGATGGTTACTCAAAGAATCTTTTTAAAAAACATACTACCGAAAAAAAGGAAAAAAAAAAAAACCATACTACCGTAGATTAACTCAATTTCTATTAAGTGAAATTGAACATTACTTTGCTTTTTATAACAGTTCATTGTGCCAGAAACATGCCTGCCTTTTTGGCTGCAAGACTGCATCAAGCTTTAAAGGTAGGTCTGGAAATTTCATATCCATTCCTAGTCCCCCTCAAGGAGAATATGAAAAGAAGTTGCATAATATTGATGGAATTTCATGTCCTTTTCCTCCTCCTCAGAGTACTTGTTTGTCTCGTAGGTTGATAGTATCCTAATCATTCTAGAGATAGTAAAGAGAGTAGTCAGTAAAATTTGTTCTAGAACACCAAACCTCAAGCCTGACTCATTAGGTCTGGTGGCCTCTCCAGTTGCTTTTCTTAAAAAAAAAAAACAAATGGAGTCGGTAGCCTTTTGTTCTATAGAAATCCTGCACTTTCATGTCTGTTACTGCTGCTAGATGGTGAGGTCTGTTAGTACAGGGGATTTTCTGGCTTTCAGGCCCTTGCCCAGAGCCTGGCACATGAGAAAATGCTTTCTTCAGTCTCTTGACTGGACATTTCCTATAGAGGTCCACATGTGCCTTCAAAGTGACATCCAAAGTGAACGCTTCATGTCCCTCACCTCACTACCCACCAAGGCTGCTTTCTGTCCTGTGTTCACTCACTTCAGTGGGGAGCCCCGACAGGAGCTAGCCTTGCCCGACTCTCTGAAGTTCTACTATTCCTGCTTATCCTTATCCTTTGTGCCTCAGCCACCTTGGCCTTCTTTCTGTCCTTGACCATGCCAAGTGTCTTCCCACATCATTGTCTTTGTGTTTGTTGCCCTCTCTGCCTGGAACGTATCTCCTCCAGGTCTACCTGTGGCTCATCTCTTCTGAGAAAGATCTTTCCTGACTAAACAGGTTGATTGGCTTTCTTTTGGTCACATCCCATTTCATATTTCTTATTAATAACGTGTTAACTTTCTTTACTGTCCATCTCTATCCATTAAAATGTCAATTCCATGCAAATAGAGATAAATCTGTGCCCTTCACTGCCATATACACAGTGCATGGAAGCGTGTCTGGCAGGTAGTAGATTCCTTCATCTGGTTGATTACTTCAGCCTGAGGCAGACCTTTCCCAATCCTTGATCTATTTTAGGCCCTCCTAACACACACCCCAATAGTACCCAAGATTTCCTGTATGTTGGATTATGTGGCATATTCTTTACAAAATTGGAAGCCTAGCAGGGATATCTCATTTCTGTTTTCAGCATTTGGCATGGTGATGGCACAGAGTAAGCACTCAATAAATATTTCTTGACTATATGAATGATGAAGTTTGATGACAAATGAGTGAAGAAGAGTCACTGTGGTTAAATATTTTGTGCACCATTATCTGTTTCCTATAAATACAGATCTATATGTTGTTTTGTGACCAGTGAGATTTGTACTGTGGACACCTGTATTTCTTAACAGGGTGCTGGAACTGATGAGTTTACTTTGAACCGAATAATGGTTTCCAGATCAGAAATTGACCTTTTGGACATTCGAGCAGAGTTTAAGAAGCATTATGGCTATTCCCTATATTCAGCAATTAAAGTAAGTCTTATCTTAAAAATAGTGAAATACATTTTGCCTTTCTCTATTCGTCCACTTTTCTGTATAATCCTTAAAACATAGAGATACGTGACTGAGTTTTCTTTCTCCCTGTCAATATATAAATGTGTTTTCTGAGTTTAAAATAGTGGTAACAAAATGTCTCCTAAAGATAGTGATTATTTTTAACTCTAAAATCCCAGGCACATAATAGATACTCAACATTTTTTTTTTGGTTTAGTGGCCACTAATTGTTCTTCTTTTGTGAATTGTGTATGTAAGTCATCTACCTGTTTTTTATATTACAGTTTTTTTTTAGTCTTTTTATTTATTTCAGTTTTTATTTGTGACAATAGAAGGAAAACAAAATACATGTTTTAAATTTCCTACTTTTACCTGAAGTCTAGTTGACATACAGTGTCACATTAGTTTCAGGCAATGTCACATTAGTTTCAGAGTTAAATTTCCTCTTGTTTTACTCAAAATATAGATAGCATGGTTCTGTACTTTGGAGCTCATCTCATTTCAGTTAATAGGAAGTTTCTCATTCTTTTAACAGCTGCATATCACTCCATTATTTATATATTTGCACCCACCATATCAATAAATGTTTCCAGTTTCTTGCTATTGTAAGCAGGGCTGTGATATGCATACCCATTTCCGTAAGGCACAAGTGTATCTAAGGGATAAATTCTGGTAAGTTTGCAGGATTGCTGAGGCAGATGTAAAGGACACGTGTAATCTTGGTAAATATTACCAATGGACTTCCCTTTGCACATCAATTAATCAACTAGATTCATTCATCAAAACAAATCCTTTTTTTCTTTCAACTGGAACTTTTGTTTTTACACTAAATCTTTGCAGGAGGAGATACATGCTTAAATTGAAATCGGGAACTTACTCAAAAAAGGCAGCTCTCAGACTGTGCCTGAGGCTTAGCGCAGATTTCATCCACTCATACTCAATGCAGTTTAAATCAATTCTGACACATTAAAATAGTTTCAATCAACACAGGAAAATTTAATAACATTAACCATATTGTACTATATCTAAGGCAGAAAAGTAGACTCTTATATTTTATAAAGATTGCCAGTAACAAGGTTGAATCACAAAGAAGGTCTTCAATTCACCCTCAGCAAACTAGAAAATCAAATTAACCATTAGTTTTCCCTCCCTCGGTGGCTGGCTAATTGAGGCTTATTATATTAGGATACATCTCAGCTATGTGGTGCCTTGATAGGAAAGAAAATTCATTGCTGAAGAATTCAGTTTGTAATTTAAAATTGTGTGAGGAAAAAAAAATAAAATTGCATGAGGCTTCCTCATCTCTATCACCTAATGTACATTTTTTAAAAATGAAATGTTAAGGTTGGATCAGGGAAAAAAAGAGCTTCAGCTAGATCAATAAGTATGAAACAAATTAAAAAGGAAGTCAAAGACTACCTTCCTAAAAACCCCAGGATTTGCTAGACTCACAGGTGAGCTTCACCAAACTTTGAAGGAACAGATATTCCTATCGTATGCAAGTTGTACCAGAAGGCAGGAAAAATGAGAGCTGCCTAGTTCATTTTATGAATTTAGTATAATCTCTTTTAAGATGGTATTTATTTTATTTATTTGACAGAGAGAAAGAGAGAGCGCACAAGCAGGAGGAGGGGCAGAGGGAGAGGGAGAAGCAGGCTATCACGGAGCAGGGAGCCCAACATGGGTCTTGATCCCAAGATCCCTGGATTGTGACCTGAGCTGAAGGCAGATATTCAACTGACTGAGCCACCCATGTGCCCCGAATTTAGCATAATCTTGATTCCAAAGACAGAGGACAAAGAAAATGACAAATTCATTTCACTTATGAATATAGATAGCAAAGAGCCAATTGACTGAATGTATCAGTTTATTAAAAAATAATACATCAAAATCCAGTGAGGTTTAACCCAGGAGTAAAAGGATGACTCAACATCAGAAAATTAATGTGATTGCCCACATTCCATACATATAAAAGATAATTTTATAATTATTTCAGTCTTTGTAGGAAAAGTTTTTGGAAAGGGAGCAATACCTATTTATTATAAGAAAAAAACATTTAACCAAATTAAAAATAGAAGCAAACCTCCTTAAATTGATAAAGCTTACATACCAACATATTATAGCAAGTACATACTTAAACTCAGTGGAGAAACTTTAGATATAGTTCCTTTAAGATAGGGATCAGAACAATAATACTTCCTACATACTAATAAATACTATACTAATATACCTTAGTACTGTCTCAGAGAGGACTAGGGGGCCTAGAGAGTACTGGATAGGAAGAAAAAAATGTGTAAAGATGAAATGGAAGAGTTGAAGCTTTCATTATTTTCAGTAAATACAATCATCTTTCTAGAAAAATCAGCAGGAATTATAAATTATCATCAGTAATAAAAATTCAGCAGTGTTGCCAGATAAAGATCAACCTATCAAAATTAACAGCATTTCTTATACTATATCAACAAAATTAAGATACCATTCATAATAGAAATGAAAAACCATAAACTATTCAGGAATTCACTTGACCAAGACTACATAATGGTGGAGAAAACTTTAATACTGTTATGAACACCATAACATATGTCAATAAATGGAGAGAGAGTTCACTTGAGTGATGTGATAGGTTATTATAAAGATGTCAGTTATTTCTCAAAGTAAGCTATAAATCAAATGCAATTTCAATCAACATTCCAGCTGGATTTGTTTGAGGACCTGGATTGACTTACTCTAACATTTATATGAAAGAATGAAGATTCATGACTAATCAACCTTAAATACAAAGAGTAAAGATAGGGAAAGGGATAGTCCTACTAGAGACTGACATGGTACAAAGTGATTATTAATTGTTTTAGATGTAGTTTTGGATTAAGAACAGACAAATGAATCAATGGAACAAAATGGAGACCTCAGAGACAAATCCAATTGTTTGTGGAAACATATAGGCTAGAACGGGCACCATAAATCAGTAAGGGAGGGACAGATTATTTAGTAAAAATATATTGAGAAACCTGGTTGACTCTATAGCAAAAACAGACTGGATCCTACTTAACACCATATCACCAGTAAACTGGAGATGAACTAAAAAACAATATATAAAAGATAAAATTATAAAGTTAGTCCAAGAAAATACAAGAATTACCTTTGTGACCCAGAAGCAAGGAACAAATTTTTGAACAACAAAAGCATAAATCACATTGCAAGAAGCAACAAACAATAAAGGTACATTATTAAATATAAAATATATCAAGTAATCTCGTTACATTTTCAATACTGATGAACAGGATCTTTTTATAAAAAGAAATATTTTATTTATTTATTCATGAGAGACGGAGAGAGAGGCAGAGACACAGGCAGAGGGAGAAGCAGGCTCCCCACAAGGAGCTAGGTATGGAACTCGATCCCAGGACTCCAGGACCATGCCCTGAGCCACCTAGGGTCCCAAATAGGATCTTTTTGATGCTTAAATTTCCATAATTCAGCAGCTAGAGTACCATTTCATATATTACCTGACCTTTCATTTTGTCTTCCTCTTTTGCCTGTAGTTTAGACATTTCTCTCTGTTCATTAACACCTTTCTTGGGTGATAACAGTTGGGTGTGGGTGGTAAGAGGAGAGAAAGAAAGTAGGTGAAAAACAACTGTGTCTGTCTTATTACTTAATAGTAAGATATTAATACAAAATTTCATTTTCTTGGTAGATTTCATTGAGCAACAAATTAAGTAGCTATTTAATAAATAACACAATTCCAGGGTCTTTTAATGGAAAACATAATAGCCATCCTCAATTCATAGTCCATGTAGAGATGAGATGAGCATAAAAAAAAACAATTAGAAGAAGATAATATGAAACAACATACAATTAAATACTAGCTTATGCAATCCAGAGGATAGTAATGAAGGAACTGAAAGTAAAGAAGTTTGGGATTAGATAGGGAATGTTTCCTGGGGAAATGAGTCTTAAGCCTACCTTTCAGGTTTAATAAGCTTGTGTTGAGTGCCTCCTGTGGGGCAAGTGCTATGGTGCTCAACAGGGATCAGGTGAATGCTTTAGGAATGTGTATATGGTAAGGAGTAGGACAGAAAGAAGTAGTAAGGCACTAGATCGATTTGGGGGTCCACCCTGGGGAATACTGAAAAATAAAATCTGGCAAGATGAATTCAGTTAAAAAAGAGTTTTGAGACCACAGAATTTGTATTTCATCCATTCAATTAAAAATATTTACTGAATGCATATTGTGTGCCTTACTGAGGGTTATAATTACAAGCAAAGTAAAAAAAAAAAAGTTTCCTGTCCTTATGGAATTACAAATAAATGTAAAATTACAACTATGTTAAACATAAAGGAAAGAGACACTGTGCTATAAGACCATATGATAGGAGGACAACCTATAGGAAAAGCTTCTATGAGAAAATTATTCAGATCTGAAAAAGAGTGGACAAAGTTTGTCAGGTCGGAGAGTCAGTAGAGCATTCTAACAAAAGGAAATGGAATTACAAGTGGAAAGACCTCATAGTAAGGAGACATGATGAAAAATAAGGCTGGGGGGACCAGATCACCCAAAACCATTTTGGCAATATTTAAGGATCTTGTCTTTAGCCCAAGAATATTGAAGAGTTTTCAATTTTAAGTGCATAGTGTCGTGATCAGAAGTACATTTTGAAAAGATCCCTGTGACCATGGGGAATGAATTGGACATAAGAAAGGAGAGATTTAGGGGTACTGAGTTATTTTATTAGTCATACTGGAGCTGCTATGACTGAGTAATGCAAAGTACTAATGCAAAGAGAGCAAAGAACAAAAAGTCAAAAGATATTTAGAAATTAAAACTTCGGGGACTTGATGTGATATCTTGGTGTAAGGAACAAGAAAAAAAAAGGTGTCAAGGATGACTCCCAGGTTTTTAACTTGGGATCAGATAGTGGTGCTAAGACCTACAAGAAGGTTAGGCTTTAGGTTTTTGTTTTTGTGTCTTGTTTTCTTTTTCTTTTTGGGGAGTGGGAGAGAAAGTTCATGAGTTTGGTTTTGCGCTCGTTGAGTTAGAAATGTCTTTGAAATATGTAAGTAGAATTGTCAGGTCAGTAGCTAGTGGTATGAGATATATTTTCAGAGTCAATTATGTTACTGAAAGTTGGACATGAATGATATCCTCTAAGGAGAAAATATAAATTAAGAAGAGAAGAAAGCTTAGAATTGAGATTTAAGCATTACTCACAATTAATGGCTGGATAGGTGAGGGTGAGCCTGCAGAAGACAAATGTAAGGATGCCAGAGAGGAAAAAGGAAAAGCCAGGACTACTTACAGAAAAAGTAAGGGCTTGGTGGACATGGTGGCCATTGGACTTGATTTACAAAGCAATAAGAATTAACACCTTGGAGAATACAGTTGATGAATCTAGAGCCAAGGAAACTAGTGACAAGAGATGTGAGCCTAGAGTAGATTTGCCATGGTCAGAATGGAGAGAATAAGTTAAAAAACACTGCAAAGAAACAATCAGCAGGATGGATTAAATGTAGAGGATGAAAAGATGGGATCAAAGTCGGGAGAAGAGAGAATTGTTGGTGGCACTGTTAAAAACACACCAATAGAGACAATTAGTTTCTTGAGAGCAATTAAATATGGCCTAATCTTAATTAGGGTTGGCCTAGGGTTGGAGCCCGCAGCGGCGAGGAGGGAGCCAAGGGCCTACGGAAAGTGCCGGGGGCCCCCATTGTGCACCTTGCCTCTTCGGATCCAACCCCCTACCGCGGGCTGAGGTGGCCCACCCCAGGGGCCAGCCATCCGGGTCCTTGAGGCGCCCGTCTGCAGGAAGAACAGGGGTGCTTTCCCTCAAGACGGCTGGTGGGCCTTCCCAAGGAAGGACGGACTGCCCACACCTGCGGCGCACAATTAAATTTTATTTTTGCTGATTTTGGAAAAAAAAAAAAAAAAGATGTATAGAGGTAGGAGAAGGGATGGACGTTTGTTTAGCATCAACAGTGGATCAGAAGTTACATATAGCTCTGTTAAGCTACTTGGATGTATTTTCTTGCCTAACTGATAGAACTGCTAAAAATTGTTTACAGCTTGGTCAGAGATGGCTAACGGGAGCTGTTTTAATACACAAGTAGAGCATTGTTGGCTTATCAGCAGTTTCAGAGATTATTACATATGGTAGAGCAAGACTTAGAAAAACCAATAGAAAAAGAGCTGCAATCTGTATAAAACAGGAGAATGTATAGTAATGCCTGTGGTGTCTCATTATGAAAGCAATGCATAATCTCTTCTCTAAATGATCCTTCTTTATGCCTTCCTTTGCATTACTACTAACTCATATTTATCCTGATGTGAAACTTAAGCGATCAGAAGTGCTCACTGTTTGAGTAGCTTTGAAGAGAATAAGAAGAATGTGAGGATTTTAGGCAGTCTAGATTAAAAGCCAGGTTTAACCACCAATGCTATGCAAAAGTTTTACCTGTTTTGCATGGCAAACAGGCATCTTTGTACATTAGGCCTCAAACTCACGTGATACCTGTTCTGAACCAAGATGTATTTTGGCAGCTTAGAGGAAAGGAACTGGAAAGTATACTCTTTGGGAGTGTAGTTTGTTTCAGTTTCTTAAATCAGGCACTATAGTATGGTGTTAAGGCACCAGGCTATCTGGCTTGAATCCTACTTCTGTTGCTTATTCTCTATGTGATTTAGAGTTTCCTAACCTCTGTTTTTCTCATTTTTCATTAAATGGACATACTTAGGGCACCTACTGCATAGAGTTAAAAGGATTATAAGATTAAAGTAGTTAAGGGATCCCTGGGTGGCGCAGCGGTTTGGCGCCTGCCTTTGGCCCAGGGCGCGATCCTGGAGACCCAAGATCGAATCCCACGTCGGGCTCCCGGTGCATGGAGCCTGCTTCTCCCTCTGCCTGTGTCTCTGCCTCTCTCTCTCTCTCTCTCTGTGACTATCATAAATAAAAAATAAAAATTAAAAAATTAAAAAAAAAGATTAAAGTAGTTAACCCTTAGAAGAGCAAGCATATGATGAATATTAATATAGTATTATTAAAATTGTCATTTTTAAAGTTTTATTAGAAAAGTAGTATTAGGGCAGCCCCGGTGGCTCAGCGGTTTAGCGCCGCCTTCAGCCCAGGGTGTGATCCTGGAGACCCAGGATCGAGTGCCACATCAGGCTCCCTGCATGGAGCCTGCTTCTCCCTCTGCCTGTGTCTCTGCTTCTCTCTCTCCTCTCTGTGTATTCTCATGAATAAATAAATAAAATCTTAAAAAAAAAAGAAAAGTAATATTATATAATGTCACACAATTGATGCAATCAATCTTATTTATTATCTTTTTTTATTTTTATTTTTTTTAAGATTTTACTTATTTATTCATGAGCGACACAGAGAGAGAGGCAGAGACATAGGTAGAGGGAGAAGCAGGCTCCATGCAGGGAGCCCGATGTGGGACTCGATCCTGAAACTCCAGGATCATGCACTGAACCAAAGGCAGACACTCAACGGCTGAGCCACCCAGGCATCCTGCAATCTTATTTTTTTTTAACCTAAATTGAAATTTAATTGCAATGAATCAGGAAGAATTTAAACATTATGTATTGTAAAGAAGATGCTAGGCTGGAATAATTACACTCAGGTATGAATGAATAATGGAATTACAGGTGCATTTTACTAAATGGTCCAGGTCATGAGTCTCCCCCCAGAGAATCACCTAGAGCTGTGGGATTTCATTCATTTACGGTTCTTTCATTATTTATGCTATGTCTGTCCTTCTCTCCTTTTCCTTATAGTCAGATACTTCTGGAGACTATGAACTCACGCTCTTAAAGATCTGTGGGGGAAATGACTGAGTCAAGAACATAATCTCCGAAGGTCACTGCTCCACGACGGGCCTTTCCAACAGTCTGCTTACTCCTTTCTCAGAGTTTAAAGTAAAAGCAAGTGTAAACAGCAAACTGTTTTCCTAATGGACATTTTCATCATTCCATAATAACAACAAAAAGTGATTATAGTAGAGCATCTCAGCATCATGTAGTAACTCATAAATGAAATTTTTAAATGTATTAAGGATCTGCTAATATGATACAAATTATTTTTCTGCTTAGGAAGTGAGAATCTTTGTAGAATTCTAACACATTAAATTTGTAATCAGAGTCAATAAAAGTTTTGCTTTTATGAAAGGAAATTTGTCTTTGTTTTTAACATATGCCAACATTGTTTTGTACATGATCGCCAACAATTAATGGTATTTTAAAATGCATTTTTTAATAAAAGGTATTGCTGCCTTAATTTATCTATTACCTTATTAATTACATTTATCTTTAAGAAAGAAATAGAATGAAGCTGTGTAATCCTGGCCTGCTCTTTCTAGCTGTGATCAAGCTATAGGAGTGGCAGTGCAGGAGAAGTTATTCAGCCCTTAGAAGACATCTGCTGAACTATAAATCTAACCACTTCCTGTCAGAATGGCAAACATGAATTGTGGTCATTTCATGCTAAATTCTATTTTCCCAGAATGGGTATGTAGAACCAATTCTCTAAAGATGCTTTTCCTCTAAAATAAGTTTGTAAAACTATGCATTAAAAAAAATTCCTCATGTTCTTTTTGCCAGCAACTTAAGATGAAATATCTTAACTAATATGAAATATATAAGGTAATACTGTGCATTTGGAGTTATTAGTCTGAACTTGCATAGAAATGATAAATGTGTGAGCCATAGAAACAGAGATGTAGGAGCCCAGAGCTTTTAATTAATGATTCCTTTGGCAAACATTCTGAGGCCTTTCAGAAGGACCAACAAATTGTTTCTTGTTCTAGTGTTTCCAAAATGCATACAGGAAGGAAAGCACCAGGATTTAGAGTCCAACACATCTGGTTTTGACTTCCTGCCTTACCATTTCCTGGTTCTGTGACCCTGGGAACTACCAAACCCTGCTCAACTGAAGTTTTCTCGTCTATTAAATGGTGATAATTATAGCACCTACCTTTCTTTTAGGGTTTTTAAAAGATTAAATAAGATAATGCCTTCAAAGCACTTAGCCCTGTGGTTGGACAAGGTAAGTGTTCAATTATCATGTTATTATTACTGCCAAACAACATAAAAATGCTCATGACAGCATTGCAGACATTTTCAACAGGAACATGTGGATCATCTACCACATGCCAGACTCCATGCTAAGTATGTATTGGATACACCAAGGGGACTGAGACCCATCTGCTTTTGCCAAAGAGCTTAAAACCTGTTTAGGGAGAGAGATATGTGCATATAATCACAACACTGTGTGTACCATGTACATTGAGAGAAATGATATCGTGTAAGAGAAAAGTGCTATGGAGGCCGGATCCGTAATTCATCCTATCAGAGGTCACAAACTGCACCAGTAAAAAGAATAGAAGCTCTGCAGATAGCTAAGAGCACTAGCAAAGTCACAGCGTTATAAACTAGCACACTGTGCACCGCTCTACCCAACGGTTAATGTGCTGGGGTCTCAGAGAACAAGGCAGGGGTATGGTGACCAGAGGCCAGATTACAAAAGTCTCATGCTTAAGAGTTTATAAGCAAGGGAGACTAGTGAATGGAAGGAGCATTCCAGGAGGATTTCATTAAGGGAAATGATGTCAAATTTTTGCTCAAGGGGGAAGAATGTCTGGGAGAAGAAAGCTGGAGGCAGGAGCCCCCTTGGCAAGTTGGTTCTATAATCAAGTCTAGAAATGTCAGCCTGAGGTAAGATAATGGCCAGGGAGAACAAAAATCCATGCACATACTTAAGAAATAAAACTGATAGAGTATGGTAATCAAGGTAGTCAGGTGTCATTTGCCTTATGATTTTGGCTGAAGTGATGTAGTGAATGAGTGTCTCACCAAGCAATAAATCCTTGCCTATGCTTATTGAGTGCTTACTGTCTATCAGGCACTATGTTAAACAGTATAGTATATATTAAATCATTAATCCTGAAAGAACTTTACAGTGCAGACACTAATCCGCAGATACAGGAATGGAACCTGAGAGAAATTAATTAACTTGCCCATTGGAAGAGCCAGGACTTGAACCCAACCAAGCAGCCAACTCCATTATTTGGCTTTAAAATTTATCCTGCTGTCCCAAGGTCATTGTTCTTTTCAAACCTGCAATGTCAGCTGTTGGAAGGAAGTTTTGTCTGTTACATTCACTGCAGTGTCCTAATTCTTAGCACGTGCTTGGCACATAATAAATCTTTATGGGATAAATGAAGTTTTTCCTCTGTGCACCTGAGCTACATAAGTGAATTTGGGGTAAACATTCGTAGGTATACCTGAGCCTCAGCTTCCCAGGCTGGGGGAAAGGAAACTAATATATTACACTATAAGGCAGCCTTGGAGAAAAGTTCAGAAATTTTACCCTTATACACAGTACTTTTTCCAAGCTACTCATCACCATGGGGAGAAATACTTTGTGAAGTTGGCCAGGGTATTGGGACTTCCAGAGAAGCAAGGAGTTTGAATGCCTATAGGCTCTCCTTTACCTAGCATCAAGCTAAACTCCTGAAATGGCATTACTAGATTTTAATCTTGGCCACATTCTCCAAAGTTATGGAGAAGTAATCTCTACTGTCTGGTTTTTTTTAAAGATTTTATTTATTTATTCATGGCAGACACACACACACACACACACACACACACACACACACACACGGCGGCGGGGGCGGGGGGTGGGGGGCAGAGACACAGGCAGAGGGAGAAGCAGGCTCCATGCAGGGGGGCCGACCCTGGGTCTCCAGGATTGCACCCTGGGCTGCAGGTGGCGCCAAACCGCTGGGCCACCGGGGCCACCCTCTCTACTGTCTTTGGATTTTGATATTAACTCTTCTCTTTTCCTCTGGAAAAATGGTTTTCTTCACTAGAGCTCTCCCGTATACATTTTTCCTCCTTCCTTCCTTCCAACCTTGTTCCTTTCTTCCTTCCTTCTCTGTTTCCTTTGTCCTTCCTGCCCATTCATTCTTCTCTCTATTGATTTCTATAATGCAATAAGCACTTTGGCATCCACTCTCCAATGTGAACCCTAAGACTTTAACAATAACTGCTACCAACCACGCGACCTTCCCCTCCCATCCTCTCTGAATCTCCCTACCTGACCATTCTGAATTCCATATTGATTGTCACCTTGCTTTCTTTTTATATAGTTTTTCATTTAATTTTTTTCTTTACTAAGTCTTGTGCTTATGTAATCTCTGAGACTTACTTTTTCATTTAATATTATTTTGCTAAGTGATATCTATATCATTGCATGTCACGTATTTTACTTATTTTGACAGCTATGTATCATTCCACTGTGTAAGTCATAAATACAACTGCTAGGAGTCCAGAAAGTTGCCCTCATGGAAGTAGGAGAAGCCTAATTTTATCTGGCTCTCTACCCCTTGTGCTTCTTTGAAGTTATGGTGCCTCACTATGGCCACAGAAGTAGCCTTCGTCTCCAGTCACTAAAAGGCAGAATGTAGCAGGAAAAACACAAAACTAGGAAGAAACTGGATTTTTCTCTTTAATGGGTGCTGATCACCCATTTCTAATGTTGGGGGAGCAAGTAGCTTTTAATAAACAATGCTCCAAAACCAGCTGAATGTCCTACAATTCAACTCATTCTGATACCATCTACCTGGATTTAGCATTAGGTCCCACAGCTAAGGGCTCAATCTCACAAGATGCACCCCCTCCCCAACTTCAGATGCCATTACAAGTCCAGGTTATCACCTATGCTTCCAACTGGCTGGCTATAGATCGGAGGTTCCAGAGGTATGCTAGACTAGCTCCCAGTTCTCAAGAAACATTTATTTATATTTACCAGTTTATTATAAAAGTATTTAATAAAATATGCAGATGAACTTCAAGATAGAAGAAATGCTTAGGGCAAGGTATGTGGGCAGGGGTGTGGAACTTCCATGTCATCTCCTGGAAGTCTTTCTCCCAGTGTCTTCATGTGTTCGCCAACCTGAAAGCTCTCTGAACTCCATACTATTGGAATATTTATTCATCATGTGGGAATGATCATCATTAACTCAGTTTTTAGCCTCTCTCCCTTCTCAAGAGAATGGGAGGCAAGGATGACAATTTTAAGATTCTAATCATGGTTTGGTCTCTCTGATGACTGACCAGCCCTCATCCAGGGGCCACCCAGAACCCACCCAGAGTTTCCTCCTCATTAGCAAAGATCAAATATTAAAGGTGCTCCTAGGGCTCTTATCACTTAGGAAATAACAGGAGTTTTAAGAGCTTGGTGCCAGAGGACACCTGGGTGGCTCAGCGGTTGGATGTCTGCCTTGGGCTCTAGGCATGATCCTGGGATCTGGAATCCAGGTCCTAGTCTGAGGGAGCCTGCTTCTGTCTCTGTCTGTGTCTCTGCCTTCCTCTCTCATGAATAAATATATGGATCTTTTAAAAAAAACTCTGTGTCAGGAATCAGAGCTAGAGACTGGTATATATTTTCTATTATTTCATAACTTTCCTTTCCGAAGAATTGACTGTGTACTCTGTCAGAAAAAGGACACCCACTGAACTATTGTGGATGCCTATGTGTGTGTTGTGTATCCCTAAATGCCTAGCCCAGTTCCCTATTCACAGTGAGTACATGATAAATTTTCATGTCACTGATGTGTAAACATGTGGTAGTAGACCTTTTCTACCAGTTGCACCAGGTTGTTGTAAGGAGCACAGGAAATAATGATTACAGCTATCTTCTAAAGTATTGAATACTATTCAAATGTGATGAGGAATTATGGAATTGATATTAGAATAATCAATTTTTTGTATATATGAATTAAGGACTTACATTGTGCTGAGTACTATGCTAAATATTTTAGATTTCATTTATTTTCAGAGTTATCTTGTCTGTCTTAAGTGCTTTGTGCAGCAAAGCGTGGTTATACATATCTGTATCATTCCCGCTTTACAGATGAGGAAAATGAGGCCCAGAAAGGTTAGGTTGCTAGCCCAAGGCTATATAGCAGGGAAGCCAATGTTTAGGATCCAGGCCTTTTGGTATCTGTGTGTGTTTGAGTAGGAGGAAGGTGAGAACTTGGAGCGAGTGATGATCCCTTGACAGAATGCTGCAAAGAGAAAGGAACACAGATAATGAGACACTCCAAGGAAAGCTCTCCTCCTCCATCCCTCTCCTCCCATTCTTCTCACATCACATTGCATTGGACCAGCTGGTAGCTGCTAAATGCATATTTCTGATGATTCTGATGGAACACGGCCCTTTTAAGATGAAGGGTTGTTGTTAGTGATCCTGCCAAAGAATGACAATGCTTACTTAAATATTTTAGTATTATATGAGAATGAGAAGGGCAGTCTAAGGCACAGGCCAGTGCCAGGGGCAAGTGCATGGCCCCTGGGGTCTTGCTGCCCAGATCTGTGACTTTAGAGAAATTACTTTACTTTGCTAAATCACATATTCCTCACATTTAAAATGAGGATAGTAATAGCCCCTACCCTTGTAATTTTGATACATAAATGAGAAAGCATTTAAAATGTGTTCAGCATAGTACATAGCTTGTGCTAAGCCCTCAATAAAGCCCTAGATCATTTTATCATTACAGTGTATTATTCAAAGGCCATGTTTTTTTATTGCCTTCAATTTCCACAAGGTGGCAGGTCAAGTTCAAAGTGGACCGCATGGCTCCGGGTCCCAAAAGCAAAACCTACTTTAATTGTTTCAGAATAACTGGGCCAAATCTCAACAGTTTGGAAACATCTTCATTATATTACCTATAAAATATTTGTTATGGTCTGAGCATCTTATTGTTGCTATAAAATTCTTAATGGAACATATGGATCATTTAATTTAATCCTCTTGTTTCTCGCAATTCCCAAGACCATCTGCTCTGACTTGAAATGTAGATTGACTCTTCCATGGATCACCCGCCTAGTGAGTACATTCAAGTCATCTCAGTACAAGCTAAATTTAGTCCCCAAGGATTATGAAGAGGAGAAAATTAGCAATCTGGAGCGCGTCCTGCACGCTGTGAGTGGTGAACTACGGGAGGCAGGAGACTGGTATACTTCGTTCTATTAGTGATGGGATATTTGGTCTGTTCCTTAGGAGCTACAAAATGACAAATGAAGATAGTGCATAGGAGGTTCTCTAGCCTATTGATAAGTGCATACTGAAAAAAAAGGTGAAAATAGTGTAATTCAGACTTTTATTGCGTGTATCTTCTCCTTTTTCCATTTCCTAATTTTGTGCCCTACCGACAACCTCTAATTTCCACAATTTGTCTTTGAAGCAGTGGTTTCAGAGTCAGATCCAATGGGATCCAAGTGCTTGCTCTATACTCTGCTAAAGCAGTGTTTATAGTGGTAAATATTTGATAAATACTTAAATCCTTTACAGCTCAGTTCGGTGCTTAATAATGACAGCATCTACCTTACAGAGTTGTTATGAGGGTTGAGTGAGGGGGAGCATGCAAAGAATTTAACTTAATCAAGTAGTTAGTACTAATTGTGCTGGTCTGGACTTGCCCAGCAAATGGCAGAGAGGACGTGTTCAACAAGCACTTGCAGAATAAAGCAACGATACTTTTTCAGTCCTGCACAGTGAGAGTAACTCTAAGACTGGCCTTGGATGCTTTTGAGGGAAATGCTCCCTGAAATCAATGTTGTCTTGTTAAATATGTGCACTTCAGTGGTTAGATATATAGGATCTGAAGACAGCCTCCTTAGGCTTATTTCCTGTCCCCCAGTTGATAACTGTGTGATACATGGGTGAGCCACTTATTTAACATTTTTGTGCCTTAGTTTCCTTACCTATAGAGCCAGGATGGCAATAGCACTTATTCAGATTCAGACAGGTGTCTGTTTCAGCAAGTCCATTTAGGTAAAGCACTTAGCACAGGGCCTGCTCTCTCTTACAAGCCCAGTAAATGTTAGCTGTTATTCTCTGGTTCGGTTTGGAAGACCAACAATTGCTTATAGTCGATCTACTTGAGGGATTTAAGGGTGTTGTAAAGCTAACTCTTCTAGTTTGTAATTAGAAAAGAAGATAAAGCAGACCTCTTGGCGATTTCTTGCCCCTATAACCTTGTGTTTTATGAACCACGGAAAGTACCCCAGATTTCTTTTCAGCTCTATCTTGGCAAACTGACAAACTTAGATTATTTCCCACCCACTCTGTACATCTCTTGTGGGATGATTAAAGCAAAGCAAGTATTAGTTGCTTTGCATATAAACTGTTTTACTAGTACTATATTTCTTCCAGTTTCAACAAACTCAGCTTTTTTTTTTTAATTTTTATTTATTTATGATAGTCACAGAGAGAGAGAGAGAGAGAGAGAGAGGCAGAGACACAGGCAGAGGGAGAAGCAGGCTCCATGCACCGGGAGCCTGACGTGGGATTCGATCCCGGGTCTCCAGGATCGCGCCCTGGGCCAAAGGCAGGCGCCAAACCGCTGCGCCACCCAGGGATCCCCAACAAACTCAGCTTTATGCCAGTTTTATCTACCAGAAGGTCAGCCCTGCTCTGAGACCAGAGTTGGCCTGTTTCCGTGGATTTAACAAAATCAAAAGTGGGAGAGAGGAGAATCTCAAGTGAGGAGGAGGGTTACAGGTGAGGAGTGATTGAACAGCTCTCACGGTAAACTGCAAAAAGAAATCCCACACCCCCAAACCCAAGAAACCAAAACAGCAGTGCATTCAGCTGTATACACTCTAAAACACATGCGTTAGAGAAAATGGGCCATCAAAACCTACATAAGTCCTCTTTTAGCACAAGCTTTGTAGAACCGGACGTGGCAATAAATAATGGCCTAGGGTGACTTGCAGAGCTCTTAGCTCACCCCGAAGTAACAATTGGTATAAGATCAACTGTAAGGCAAAAGAGTCCTTTGAAAAATGACATTGCAATCAAAGCAGCTCCCAAAGGATCATGCCACCATGAGATAAGAAGTGGGGAGGCCAAAGGATCCAGATTGGAAGTGAGGAAGAGCCTAATTCACATCTCCCTTCAGAGAACTGCAGCAAGCTGGAGCAGAACTGGCCTCTCTTGGTGCTCCTGGTCAAATTTCTCACATGGAGTTTGGAGATTTCCAATGTGGAAGATTTAGAGTTTTTGTTTTATTTTGTGTTCGAGACCCAAGTCTGCAAAGAAAAACCCAGGTCATGCACTGAAAATTCTATTTAAACATGTATGAATTGATCTCCTCATATAAAATATCTTCTTTGGTTGTTGTCAAGCCAACTCCTACAGTCCTTTATTCCTTCAAGTATTTATTATGTGATAACCATGGTCTGGGAACTGTGCTAAGTGATGGAGTATAAGGATAAATAAAGCTACATGTTTCTTGACTCAAAGAGTTGATAATCAGGGGAATGAGAAAGGGAAAGTAAAGACAGATGCCTGGCTAGTTAGCAAAGGCATCATTATGGTGGTGCTGATGTTGGTGATGATGGTGGTGGTGGTGGTGGTGGTGGTAGATGGGCTTGAGTATCAGGCTGACTTGACTGCTCTGCTTCACAGCTGTTTGGCCTCAAAGAAGATTCACACCTGTTGTTTATAACTTTTAGAGTTAAAGAAAAGATATTTGAAGAAAATGCTTATTATTGGGCGCTCGATGAAGAATACTAATGTCATTCAGGGCAATGGTTTTGAGTCTGAAGCCAATCTAGCTCAGGTTCAGATTCTAGCTCTAAACTTACTAGCTGATCATGGACAGATTCTTTAAACCCTTTATGCCCCAGTTTCCTCATCTGTGAAATATGAATAATAGCAGTATTTAAGCCAGTACCCTAGAGTTGCACAGATTAAGTGGATCAATGTATGTAAGTACCTAGACTGGCCCAGCATATAGTAAGCATCATGTACATGCTAGCGATTTATTATTAATTTATTATTAACACACATATGCTTTGTAACAATGCTATTAAAAAATGCTATGGACCACTCCTCACCCTTAAAATGTATATGTAGATATATAGAGATATAGAGACAGACATATAAAAAAGACACTCATATATTTTGTTAAGTGGGAAAAAAGCATGTTGATAAAGCAGCGAGAAAGAAAACAAAGACTGGAAGCCAACATACAAGACAACATGAACTGTTTATCCCTGAGTGGTAAAATTACAGGGAACTCACTTTCTTGTTTTTTCTTAGTTGTGTTTTGTCAGTTTTAAACAGTTTATTTGTCTAATAATTTTAAAACATGTTTATATGGAGTATAAGACAGGTTATTAAAAGTTGCCTCAAACTGAAATGAAGGAATGATGAGTTCTGTCGGGAAGAATTCCCGGGGGACAGAAACTTGGAACTAGGCATTAAAGGACATAATTGGGGACGCCTGGGTGGCTCAGCGGTTGAGCGTCTGCCTTTGGCTCAGGGCGTGATCCCGGAGTCCCGGGATCAAGTCTCACGTCGGGCTCCTGCATAGAACCTGCTTGTCCTTCTGCCTGTGTCTCTGCCTCTCTCTCTCTCTCCTCTCTCTCTCTCTCTCTGACTCTCATGAATAAATAAGTAAAATCTAAAAAATAAAAAATACAGGACATAATTAGTAAGGACTTTGAAGATGTGATGATCAGCACAGAGATAAGAACAAGCTCCCAAGACCTGGTGTGATTGTGTATTATTTGATTATATTGGAAAAACATGCAGAAATAATGCATGGAATAAGTGGGCCATTAAGTCTCAGTAAAGACATCATCTCTGGGCACTGAATATCAGAGAGTCCATCCTTAATTCTCACTTCTTTTCCTGTTTCTGAAATATCTGGTAGAAACTTTAACCTATCTCTCCTTTTCTCTCTCTCTCTGATTTCAAATGTTATCATAGAATCCTTTTGAAGATATCTGTAGGCAGTTAAGTCTTTTTCTGTGATGGATCCCACAGGATAGATGTCAATATATTTTGTACTTTCCGGATACTGACAGGCAATATGAGAACCATGTAGAGCTCCCTATCATGGATTAGATCCAATGTAAGACCCATCTTATGTATACTCAAAGCTGAGTCTTTCTTAGGAAGTGAGTGGTAAGGAATAGCGGGGAATGTCCTACTTTTCTGGCTCTTTCTGTGCCTCCCCTCTGATCTCAGTACTGTAATGAAGTTCTAGAATGTGCTTTAGGCAAGGCCAATCAACCCAGGGCCTCTAACAGTTATTCCAGTTCTCTTGTGTACCAGCACACACATTAGCCTTCCATCATGGAAGGCTACATTGAATGTCTCCAATCTACCCAGACGTTTCTGAAGAGAAGACTTGGTAACAGGGAGAAAAGCAGCTTCATTCCTCTCTTTACTTCATGTCTCTCCCTAAGCCTTCTGCTTTACTTTCTGGCTAACTTCAACAATGTCGACATAACAAAGAGAAGTATTTGCATTGTTTAGTCTATTTGTAATTATTTCAATATGGAGATCATCCCTGGCCACCAGGCAACAAGCTATCCGCTCTTGATTTTCTCCTTACTCTTTCTTCTGGATTTTGGATATGTGGTTTGGCTGGACCAGGTGCAGCCAGAAACTTCTTGGGAGGTCCAAAGATTCCCAGAATTTAGAATATACCCAGAGAAAGACCTGTGGGGAAACTCGACAGATCTTTCTCTGGTTCTGTCTTTGAGGACACTGCAGTTGTCTGCTTCTCCTGGGTTGCTCTTAACCTCCTCATTGTTATGATCCTGTCTTCTTTCTTTAGGATAGGCAGTTTCCCTGACCTTCCCCTTCCTGAGGTATAAAGAAAGACTAGCTCCGAAGTATTTCTGGGTTGAAATACTGCCTACTTGCTGTGTGACTTCGGGTAGATTACTTAGCTACACTGATCCACAATTTCTTTCTGCTTATGAGACAGGAGTAGTAAAATAAGTCAGCTAGAGAAAGACAAGATTCCCACTTATACATGGAATCTAAAAAACCCCAAACTCAGATACAAAAAACAAACAGATTAGTATTCATCAGCAGTAAGGGTTGGGGGATGGATGAAATGGGAGAGGGTGATCAAAAGGTACAAACTTCCAGTTATAAGATAAACAAGGCCTGAGGATATAATGTACAATATAGTGACTAGTGAATAATAGTGTATCATATATTTGAAAGTTGCTAACAGAGTAGTTCTTAAAATTCTTACCACAAGGAAAAATATGTAATTATGTGTAGTAATGGATATTAACTAGATGTATGGCGGTGATCATTTTGCAACATACACATGTGTCAATCATTATGTTGTATACCTGAAACTAATAAAAAGTTATGTTCTATTATATATTAAGTTTTAAAACGATGGGAGTAATAATTTATCTGATGATGTCAAAACAGCCCAAGGAGGGAATGATTAGATTTGTGGTGGAAGATATAAAGAATTAAATGAGGTAACAAAAGTGACCTAACAAAAATCACCTAATATAACATTTGAAATACAGTAGTGAGTAGATACTATTTATACCTTTTCCTGATTTCCCATTCTCTTTTGCTATAACAAGTACATGCATAAGATCTTTTTTGTTTCAAAGGCTTTACTATCAATAATTGTAGGGAAACTGACAAAGGACTGCGTATTCTGACAAGAACCACGGGGAGCTTACACAGCTTAACAAATGATACCACCTTCTTGATTCCCTCACAGAGAGGGAGAGAGAATTCAGCTCCCCTTAGACTTTGGCTTTAAGACTTCATGTTCTCTTCCCACAAACAGACCTGAGGGGGCGCCT
Organism: Vulpes vulpes; assembly: GCF_048418805.1. NCBI lineage: Eukaryota > Metazoa > Chordata > Mammalia > Carnivora > Canidae > Vulpes > Vulpes vulpes. The sequence continues at coordinate 1,918,941 of NW_027325780.1, read as the reverse complement.
GGGTGGCTTCTGCCTTCATCTGAGGTTATGATCCTGGAGTCTGGGATTGAGTCCCACACTGGGCTCCCTGATCAGTGGAGAGTCTGCTTCTCACTCTTCCTTTCCCCTCTGCCCCTCTCTCCCTGCTTGTGTTCTTTCTCTCTCTCTCAATAAATAAAACCTCAAAACAAAACAAAACAAAGCAAAAACCAGACCTGAAGATCCAGTAGGTGTTGATTGCACCAACCTTTTCAGGTGACCCCTGTCCCAGTAGTAATTGACACTATTTTCTTTGTACTCACCATGAGCCATGTGTACCTATTATTTCATTTTGTCCTTACAACAACTCCATAAGGCAGGTAACGTTACCTCCATCTACTAGTTAGGAAACTGAGGCTCAGAAAGATTCAATGCCACCCTAGATCACACAACTAGATTGTTCTGGAGACACAGTACAAACTGAGATATACATGGCTTCCAAATTTGTGCTCTTGACTCTTTCACTGTGGTGCTCTGATGCAAGAGTAGCACCAGTTGCAAAGCTCTTTACTATAGAGGCCTATTTTCCAAGGGGAAAAGTTCCTAGAAACTTTCTTTCCCATGAACCCTCTGAGTTCATGTCCCAAGCAACTCCAACATACATTTAATAGTCATGAATACCGAAATCAAAATAAGCCCCTCCGAGGTTTACAGGTCAATAATAGAAAGTCATCTAGCATAGAGCTTAAAAACTCTAGAATGTGCTAAGGCAGGGCACACACGTAGGAAATAGTGTATTCCCAGCTTTGGGTTTTCTATACTTTCCGAGAGAGAAGTACACGACTGTTCAGTCTCATTCCCCACAGCGCAGGCGTGGCAGTACTGATCCCATTCAGCAGGGAGGACTTGGCAGCTTCCTCTAAAGGTCATGTCACTGGCCAGCACAGTTTGAGTTGAAGTGATTGCAGACATGTAGGCAAACATCCAGAGGGTCAGCAGGTCCCAGGTCTGAGCCATGGGGAATCCACAGTTTCTGGAGTGAGCAGGCGTCAGGAGGGGAAGCCCAATAAAGAACAAGAAGGTCATGCAGAGCTCTGAAGGAGAAGCAGCTGTCACCCTTTGTACCTTAAAGCCAACAGCCAGGACATCTTTAATAAGGCGGTGGTGTACGAATGATACATCTTGATGACCTACTGTGTACTCAGCACTGTGTTGCTTGTTCTGTAGAGGCCCTTAGGCACAGGGGAGTTAGAAAGGCTTCATTTATCCTAACTCTTCTAACAACTAGCTTTGAGAAATTGGGAAAATCATTCAATCTTTCCAAGTGTTTATTTCATCTGTAAAATTGGAATAATATCTATATCATTCATTGAGCCCATAACGTTAAACTGAAGACATATTGTGAGCTAAGCATTATTTGAAAAGCCAAATGCATATGAGTAAATGAAAACAAATCAATATCCTACAAGATAAATAAGTTCTAGGGATGCGATAATGTACAACATGGTGACTATGATGAAAAATATTTGGAAGTTGGTAAGAGAGTCAATTTTAAGAGATTGCATCACAGGGAAAAAGTGTGTAACCATGTATGATAATGGAGGTTAACTAAATTTACTGTGGTAATCATTTTGCAATATCCATACATATCAAATAGTTGTACTGTACACCTTCAACTTATTCAATGTTATATGTCAATTATATCTCAATAAAGCTGGAAGAAAATTTTAAAAAATAAAATAAATCATTCTGTTTTTTGTGGAAGTCACAGCCTATGAATATAGGCAAGTCTGATAAATTACATAAAATGCTTAGGATTTGGCAGTTATTATTTCAATTTAATCCCCTCAGCAATCCCATAAAGAGTATGCCCTTTTCATATCAGCATTATCTACCATTGTTAAATGTTGAAAATACATCTAGGCTGATCCAAACTAAGGAAAAATTATTGAGTACTAGACTCATCTTAATTACACACATTAAATGGCCCCAATTAGCTGGTGCTTCTATATAATTAAAGTCAGTTTGTGGTGTGTTTCATATTCAAAAATAGACCGTATCTTTGATTGATTCATGCCTTCTGTTGATGAATCATTATGGCCCATCATAGTATTCTTAGCATCTGGGGCAGTGCATGGCATCTATTAAATGATTGATATATAATTGTTGAATAAAAGTGAGTACTTACTATATTTTTATCAGGCATTACTTATTCTGGAAATTGAATTGTATCTGATTTTTGTTCTTAGAAATTGTATAAGGGTCTCTGGATGAAAATAGTAAATTCTGGCCTAGGAGTCTTTAGAAAGCTGCATGAATAGAAATGGAGGCAGTGAACAGTGATGGAAGGCAGTCTTAGATGAAGAGGGTTCCCCACATCTCCAAAATAACTCTTTGAACACTACTTCTGCTCTGAACCATCTCTTCTTGCTTCTAATGATGGATACTCTCCCAAGATTCTGCCCTTGGATTTCTGCTGTATTAGTAAATGTATGAATGTTAGAGTCTTTAAATCACAGTTCCACAACTTACTAGCTGGGTAATTTTGTGAAGTTACTCAACTTTCTTCTCTTCTCTTCTCTTCTCTTCTCTTCTCTTCTCTTCTCTTCTCTTCTCCTCTTCTCTTCTCTTCTCTTCTCTTCTCCTCTCCTCTTCTCTTCTCTTCTCTTCTCTTCTCTTCTCTTCTCTTCTTCTTCACTTCTCTTCTCTTCTTTCTCTTCTCTTCTTCTCTTTCTTCTTTTCTCTTCTCTCTTTTTTCTTTTCTAAGTAAATTTTACAACCCGTATGGTGGTGCTTGAATTCATGACCATGAGTTTAAGAGTGTCATGTTCTACTGACTGAGTCAGCCAGGCACCCCCAAAGTTATTTAATCTTAACTTCTCAGTTTCTCTTTATGTAAAATTGAGACGATGACAACTGGCCTGGTCAAGAGGATAAGCAAAATAGTGTCTCTGAGAGTATCTAGTACACTGAATGGAAGAATGGGAAACTAGAACCAGGGATAGGTACATGTTATAGTAAAGCTAGGTGGATAAGAAATATAGAATGTTTTTGGTGCCTCACCTATATCCCCTTGACACTCAGCATTCCACTCATGCTGTTGCCTATGACAAGTGCCTTGGCACTCTGCGTTCAGCCTTTATCCAGCTATAAGAGTTTGCCTTGGCTCACATCTAAGGCAGAATGAATGGAAGCCCCTGTGGCTGAATGCCCCTGGGAAAGCCCCCAACTAATGAGAGATGGGAGGTAGTGGATAAATAACTGCGCGCTCTCTCCTCTCAGATGGGCCAGCTCTGAGGTATGATTTACACTGCCTCTCAGAGACCTCCAGTGAGACTGAGCCCCAGTGGCCCCCAGTAATAGCCTGCCCATAACACATTCTCTAATGACTTCTTTTCCTTCTCTGTTTCACATCTGCGTTCATCTTCCAGTGCCTCCGGGGACTCCTGGATCCTTATCTCAGGGTCTGTTTCTGGGGAAGCTACCCTAAAATAATCAAATCATTCACAGTAGGAGGTATAACTGTGCGTGTAACTTTGTGAGGTTGCTGAGTGGAGAAGTTGAGGGAAGGAAATGGAGGCTGATGTGGGTAGAAATAATCCAGAATGGCAAGTCTCTGTGCTGCTGTGCTAGGGAGTTACCAAGAGTGCTAAGGGAAAGGTACGAGTCATGGTATAGCTAAGGCTTGATAGCTCTGGGCAGGAAGTAAGCTATATATCCAGAATTGTTTTCCTCCAAAAACACAGCATAACCCAGAAACACAAAGACAAGAAAATGAGTGAGATGGAGGACCAGGCATAGGCGCAATAAGAAAAGCAAGAGAAGCCCAATTAATTACCATCTTCAAGTTACTACTATGACATACCACTACTTTACATTGATTTCCATGGGGTCTCTGAAGGTCAAGTCTAGGGTATGGGGGCACACAAGCAGTCAGTTCTTCTAGCGAGCAAGACAGAAAGCAGTGAAGGCAAATAGAATCAATGGATGAAGGAGAGTAGATTGTGTGAAGCAGGACAGAGGCCAGGGAAGCTGGAGATAGACTTGCTAGGAGGGCAGGGGCAGGAGGTGACAGGCTATGCCTGCGAAATGGATAATAGTCTCAGAACCAGACCTCTCAAGCCCTGAGTGCAGTTCTGCTGACTCAGATGGGCCAGAGATGGAGGTCTGGAGTCCAGGAAGCATGTAGGGGTTCAAGGAACCTGAAAGGTTCACATGGATTTTGAAGTCACTGAAGATGATGGCCAGGAACAGGGCAGAAGTGAAGGGACACAGTCAGCTGAGTCTGAGGACGTGTGGACAGGTCCTGAAAGTTACAGCGCTGAGAAGGGCGCAGGCTTCGTGTGAATAGCAGATGAGAACAGAGGAGGGGAGTGAGAGGGTAAGAAATCACAGTGGAGAGAGGACAGGAAGCTGGTGCTCCAGCTCACCCTCTGGTCCGAGGGAGTGGGAGGAGGTGAGGCCTGCATGCTAGAAGACCTGGGAGGACAGTGATTTCAGAGGAGAGCCTGCTTCAGGCCAGGAGAAGGAGGAAAGAGGGAAAAAATTGATTGATGTTCATGGGGACCGTAACGGCCCATTGTCGGTGGCGCCGTGGCTAGGTCACGGCACTTGGGTATTTGGGCAAACGTTATTCCATGTGTTTCTGTGAGTGCATTTCTTAGAGGAGATGAACGTCGACATTGGCAAACCTTCAGGAAAGCAGATCGCCCTGCAGAATGTGGGTGACCCGCATCCAGCAGGCTGAAAGCCTTAACAGAAGATGACCCTCCCCTGAAGCCGGGCGAGTTCTGCCCACAGACTTGACCCACAGCATCAGCCCCTCCCCGGGTCTGCAGGCTGCCGGGCCACCCTGCAGGTTGTGGCCTGGCCTGCTTCCACAAGGGTGTGAGCCAACTCCTTAATCAATATCCATCAATATCTCTCTCTTCCTTTCTCTGAATAGATAGACTATATATGCACACTGATCTGTATCTATAAACCTAGATCTCAATCTTCACACACACACACACACACACACACACACACGCATGTACATCGCATTGGTTCTTTCTCTCTCCAGAATGCTGACGAATACAGAAGCTTAGGGACTTTCCCCACAACGGGGTGCAGATCCCAAAGATTACCATGAAAGGCAAAATGGTAAATGAATGAGGGAGAACACGGGGCTGAGGATGAGATTCTGATTTGGTAAAGTGAGGATAAAGAACAGACTTGAAGGATTCATGAGAATAATGGTCTAAACCTGGGTTCTAGCAATTAAGTTTATTTATGGAAAACAAAAATGATTCTGAATTATTTCAATAAAGTTTGGGTATAATATAGGGAATTGGGTGCTTACAAAACTTTAAGAATAGCTGCGTTACCGAGAAGTGATTCCTAGAACGACGCAGCAAACAGGCCTTCCAGGGAGCCACAGTTGGGAAGACGCCACCTCTAGAAATGGGGGCCTTGTGAACACATTGCTTCAGCTGCAATCCAGGAGGCCAAATGCCCCTTAGGTACGGTACGCAGTGTTTAGGGCCTGCAAGACTTAAGAGTCCACAAAAATAGTTGAATTTTTTTCAAAACCAGGGAAAAAAAGAACTTTTAAGGTGAATTAAATGTTTCAATATATGATAAGACATTCATATTTATCCCAGGATAGTCCTAGAAGACAGTTTTTATTATTTTCTTAATGGAGGATGTGCCACATCGAGGCAAGAGTGCCAGGGATAATGAAAGTCCTGATGTAGCCTTGAAGGTCATTGCTGCTGCCACCTCTGTAGCTGCCTTCTGACACTGGTGAAGCTGGTGCCCAGAAACACAATGTACTGCAAAAATAGTATGTTGGGTTGTAGAGATGGGGAAAGAAATGGAAAGCCTCCCCTTGACCTTCCTAACTGGTGTGAGGGTGTCCAATCAGTGGAAATGATTTCATATCCCAAATTCTAGCTCCCCGGTGAGGAGTCTAGTACAAGTGGTTTTTAGATTTCTAGCTGTGGTATCAGCAGACAAATATGAGGGAGGTGGGAATGGACATTGAGTGCCTGTCCTGCCATATCCACCACACTTGAGTTAGCAGGAGCACAACAGGGCTTCCTACTAGAGCAAAGGGAGGACAAGCAAAGTCCCTGATATAAAGTAAGTGAGTATAAAGTCAAACTTTGCTGAAAACAACAACAACTTTGCTGGAAATGAAAGAAAAATGCTGTTCTGCACACCAAGGAACAACTTTTTTCTGGCCAGTACTGAAGGCAAGCCTCAGGTTCTGATCCCACCCAAATCTGAGCAGATGTTACTATTAGGCACCAGTAGGTCTTCCCCTACTCAGTGTTAGTAATAAGGGGATGAAGCCCATTCATATTCAAGTAAACAGAAAACTTCAGCTTCTTTTGTTATTTTTCCTTTCCTTGGATCCCATTTTTTCTTTTCTTTTTTTTTAAGATTTTGTTTATTTATTCATAGACACACACACACACACAGAGAGAGAGAGAGAGAGGCAGAGACACAGGTAGAGGGAGAAGCAGGCTCCATGCAGGAAGCCTGACGTGGGACTCGACCCAGGGTCTCCAGGATCACACACACCCCAGGCTGCAGGCGGCGCTAAACCGCTGTGCCACCGGGGCTGCCCAGATCCCATTTTCTACCACTCTTCTTTTTGCTCACTGGGCTCCAGCAACCCAGGATTCCTTGCTGCTCCTACAATATGTCAAACACTCCCACCTCAGGGCCTTTGCACCTGCTATTCCTAGGTAGGAAATAACCTGACTTACTGTCTCACCTTCTTTAGGTCTCTCTTCAAATGGACCAAATATAAAAAGGGCAATCTTGAGCACTCCCTCTCTGCTCTACTTTCCTATACAGCACTTACCACTTTCTGACATACTTCATTTTATATATTCATTTGATTATGATGCATCTTCACCTTCAGAAAACAAGCTCTATGATGACTGGAACTTTAGCACCTCTTCTAGGGCCCAATGCTAATTAAGTGCCCAAAAGTACTTGCAGGCGAGTGAATGAGTGAGTGAATGAATGAATGAAGAATATTAACATTAAGGCCCTCCTTTTCTTCATTTGAGCTATCGTGATCATCTTCAAAGTTCTTTGAGATACACATTTTGTATTTAGATCAGAACTGAAACTGAGAGGAATTACAGTCAAAAAGTGCTCTGTTTTAGCAATCCAAATTTATAGGTAGTTTCTTGGTAGTTACGCAATTCTCCATTTTATACATGAAGAGAGACCCAAAGACAATGGACTTGCTGAGAGCTGCACAGGGTCAAAGTGCCTACCATCGTGACTTCTACTCTTTCAGCATGACTATTTTCATGTATATTCTAGGAATCGTGTGGAAAAAAAAAATAACATGGGCAACCCTCTCTTTTATTTTTTTGTTGAGCTTAGAAAATAATATGGCTCTATATTTTTGGTCATATATGGTTTAGGGATTAATATCATGAATTATGCACATATAAAAGGGATTGGCTTACATCTATTCTTCAGCCCTATACCCTTTTAAAGATATGATCTCTTGAGAAGAACTAGTCCAATCTCACAATGTGTTATTTAAAGTCCAAAAACTCCTTGTTACAAAAAAGTTTACAAATCATTTCCATTCATTATGTTCCTATCATCTGTTGGCAGTATGACATCCAATTAGGCAGTGTTAGCTCCCTTGAAGACTGAAACATTCATCATTTTGGCAAATAAATAGTGTCTAGAGTCACTAACCACGGCACAGCTAAATTCATCTTGTCCTGGGAGATAGCAGACATTTAGAATTTTTAAAAGAAAATCTAAAACCATCTTTGCTGAAATTATTATTGCCAACTAAATGGTTCTATATATACTAGATTCTTCTGACCTTAAAATAATTCCTATAGTATTTCCCCTTGTTCTTGTTTCTGTGAGGCTGGCAATCAGAAAAGTGAGTCATTAATTACGCTTTACTTTTGGACAGGTATATTTTTTGCAAATAGATGATACCTGGAGATTCTATTCTAAGATTAGAAAGACTTGTAGCAAGTTTTTCTTGGAACAGATTTGCAGTGACATTTGGCAGAAAGGAGGAAGGTGTAGACATAGACAGCTAGAGGGAATTTCAGCTGTGTTCCGGCCGTCTGGAGCCTCAAACCACATTGGGGGATGTTCTGGAAGGCCTACCAGCTGGTCGTGTAAGGGATTGAGTCTGACCACGGGGTGGTGAGAGCAAGCGCCCTCTCGTCACCAAATAAAGCTCTTGAGATGAAGAATCTGCAACAAAATCCTAGTGAAGTTACATCTTGTTTGTTTTCGTTGTGGGGGGCCTTGCTTGGGAGTCTTTTCTAGCCAGATCTGTTATAGGCAATGCAATTCTGCAGGAAATAGCTGTGAATCCACTTTTTTCCTCTCCCTGTCAAGGAAGAGTACACGAATGCGATTGAATGAAAATTCGTTACGACAGGATGTTGTTTTATTTTCTTTCTTTAAAAAGCGCAAGACAAAGCTGTTGAGGTTTCATTGTCTTCCCGGCCTGCTGCCGCGCCCTTCTGCTCCCGGGTCGCCGGCTCCTCTGGCCTCCCCAGCTGCCGCTCCGAGAACGCGGTCAGGGAAGCGCGGGCCGCCGGGGTGGCCCCCGGGGCCCTGGGGTCCAGCTGGGCCAGCCGCCCTGCAGCAGGTGTCGGTGGAGATCGGTGACAGCCACGCGGCCACGCTCCTCCGCCGCGGCCCACGGGGGCTGGGGTTGAGCTCAGCAGGAGCAGCATGAACGAGGTGCGCCCCCGGGACGACGCCAAAGCCAGTGCCTCGTGACTGAGCTTGATCGCCCTGATGAGGTCGTCTTGGCTGACATCCTGTACAAATTTGCCCTTTCCTTTTTTTTTTTTTTTAATTTAAAGTTTTTATTTATTTTTTTGACAGAGAGAGGGAGCGAGAGCACAAGCAGCGGGAACAGCAGAGGGAGAGGGAGACGCAGGCTCTCTGTTGAGCAGGGAGCCCAATGCCGGACTCCGGTCCAGGACCCCGGGATCATGACCTGAGCCGAAGGCAGACGCTTAACCCACTTAACCACTCAGGCCCCCGGCCCCTTCCCTTAAACACATGTTGCTGTAGTTCACCTAGAGGTATCAGACCTCCATCCTATGCTTCAGAGCCTCACACGCTTCGATAACCTGGACTCTCAGCTCCCACACCTATCATCTCAGACCAAAATCCTTTTCCAGAAGGCAGAGGATCCACGCCAGTGGTAGCACACATGTCACACAAGATATTCCCTGGAACTGCACCCAGAACTCAAGCTTCTTCCGGATTGCTTGCTTGTGCTTGCTGGCAAACTCCTCCAGACTGGTCTTGAACATGTCCAGCTGCTTCGACATCTGGGCTAGCTGGTCCTCAGCCAAGACAGTTCCTTGCTCCTTATACTTGGCCTCAGCAAGCTTCTTGGCAGTGATGCCGGTTCCCACCCCACAGCAAGGCATCCCCATCCTGGGCCTGTGGGTTGCTCTGCTGCTGGGACCCTGGATCTCCTCATTATGACAGGACATTTTAGTTAAGATCTTTCTGAATGGTAAAGACAGAAAATTCTATGCAGACTGACTTCCTCAAGAGAAGGTATTTATTGGATTATGTAGCTAACAATCCAGCGGTCAGGTGGGCTTTAGACACTAATTCAAGGCTCAAAAGTATTGTTAGGTAATGGTTTTTCTTCATTTCTCAGCTCTGCTTTCCAATGATTGGCTTCAGCCTCAAGTTCCATATGGAAGCAAATAAGGCAGAAGTTCCAGCTTTGTATTATCTCAGATTCAAGCCCATTGAGAAAGAGTACCTGCCCCTATTCCAAAGTCTTAGCAAAGATTTCATTGGCTCTTTAAAGCTGTTGTAGGCCATATGTCATCCTTTTATCCACACTTACAGCCTAGAGAATATTAAGCTCTTGTTGACCAGGTACCTCTGGATTGGAGATGGGAAATGATTAGAACCACTGGGATTGAGAATGGGAGTAAAGTCCATAAATAAAATTTAGGGAGTGTTATGAAGAATGCCAAAAGCCCCAATAATCACAAGTGCCCACAAACTAGGTAAAAATCTGAAGTTTATTCATATTCAGACCTACTACATTGAATATGGTATGACTTGTGACTGTAGGGGACAGCAGCATGTACTTCCAGTAAGACTGAGAGGATGAGCAACATTGAGTTGGTAGAAAGAGTATAGGACTAGGCTTCAGGATTGCTGAGTAATCATTTTGTTTTGACTACTAAGTTTCCCATGTGATCATGAGTAATTCATCTATTCGCCTTACCTTTCTGGTTCTCAGGCTTCTGCTTCTTCTTCTTCTTCTTCTTTTCATCTGTTAGATGAAAGAAACATCTGCCTGCATTACTTATCTCAATGGGTTATTGTATGGCTAAAATCAGATAAAAACACTATGTACAATGAAGCACATGGTTTTATTAGTTTATCAAGAGACCTATATCCATACAAATATAACCTATTTTGTTTTTGTAGATGATAATGAGTCTAATTCACCCAATAATTTTTACTTCTAAAGGTTGTGCAGTTCTTGAATTCCTTACTGCAAAATTGAGGCAAGTTTCTTTTATCAGTTCCAACAACTGAATCCAAAGTTTAAGCAGATATTCATTTACTGACATCTTACTAAAAAGGAACATTTGAAGAGTTAGCATAAGGTCTGAGATGTAGGCAATCCATTAACAGATTTCATTTTTTATTCGTTCCTCACACAGATATTTTTGAGTACCTACTAGGCAATGAACATTATAGATGTGGTTCTTAATACAGCTTAGAGTTAAGGTAGCATTAAGATATTAAACTAGCTTAATAGTTTAAGACAATCACACAAATGGATATATAATCAAAAACTGATAAGAGCTATAAAACATTCTGTTAGAGAGGAATGAAAGAAGGAGGCTTCTCTGTTGAAGTGACATTTAATCTGAAACCCAAATGATGAGTAGATTAGTCATTAGAAAGCAGGGTGGGGGTGAATAAGAATCGGGAGTGTTACTGAGGGAAATGCTGGTATAAAGTCCCATATTAAATGCATTATTTCTGTTCACCCAGCATCCCTATCCTTTCTTTTGGTAATCCAAACCTCTCCTATGGGGAACTCATTTCCTGTTGTTTAGATAGATTCTACTAAATATCCAACTGAGACGGATCACAGCACTCTCCTTCCCAGGCAATGGTGATTGGTTCACTTCAAGCTAGCTAGCTAAGATGTTCCCTGGAAATTTTCTTATAAAATATCAAAAAAACCAGAACCATTTAGCTGTGGTTATTAAGCTAAGAATGTGTGATAATGTGAGAACCACATTCTCGGTTGAATGTGAGAACTGTATAGCCAGAGGGAGCATAGTCTGCACAAGACTACCCTCACTTCTGACACCAACTGCAAATTTGGTAGCTCCCCAGACTACCCTCACTTCTGATAATTCACTGTAAGGACTCAAAGAACTCATTCAAAGCTGCTATATTCATGATTACAGTTTATTACAGGGAAAGGGTGCATATTAAAATCAGCCAAAGGACAAGACACATTGGCTAGGAGGGTAGCAAACCTGGAGCTTCCAGTTGCCCTCTCCCTGTAGAGTTAGGATAGCATTACTCTCTTGACATCTATGTGTAACAATACGCACTTGGTGTCCAGAGTTTTTATTGGGGCATGATTGATTAAATTCTGGGCTAATCTCAGTCTCCAGAGGCCAACTAATGGCACATGACTCAAAGTCTCCACCTGAAATCACATTGCTGATTTTGCTCAACCCCCCTACCCCAATTCATAATGTTATGCTCTGGTTGGCCTATGGCCCCCAGGCAAACAGAAACTCTTATGAAACATGACATACCAAGGGCTTAGAGGTTACCCCCCAGAAGCCAAGGGGAAAGACCAGACCTCTCTTTGGGTAAGATTGATTTTTCACTGCACAAATAGACATCTCTGACAGTGGCTATCTTGCCTCCATTATGACAGTCCATGTTAAGATGGAATCAAAGATAAGCAGAGCTTAAAAATGAAGCAACAGAGCACTAAAGGCATAATTTGAGTTCTTGGAATATGCCATGTCTGAAGTCAGCTGCTTTTTAGGCTTCTCACTTGCATGAGCTACTGTATTTCTTTTTTGATTACATTTGAGTTAACTTTTGTTCTTGTAGTTAGCGGGTCTGAGGTAGCAAAGAATTGCTGATTCCAAAGATTTGGGAGAAAAGCTGGAATACACTAAGCAAAGGGAAGCGAGTGCTAGATAAGGCTAAAGACATTGCAGGGGCTAGATCATGTGAGGATTTGTATGCTATATTAAGGATTGGGGAATTTATCTTAAGTGCAGTGGGAATTTCTGAAGGATTTGAAGAGGAAAGTAGCATTATCTGATTTATGTTTGTAATCATATATATGGAGAATGGAAGAGGTTGTGGGGGAAGAGTGGAGATAAAGAAGGTTATCTACATTTGAGAAAAATAAGGGGGTAAAATTGGCAGGATATGATGATTGATTGGCTATGGGTGGTGAGAAAGAAGGATGTACCCAGAATTACTCTCAGGTTTCTGGCATGAGTCACTGAGTGGAAGTACCATTTATTGAGATGAAAAGGGAGGGCCAGGGGTTGGAGATCAGCCTTGGATATGATAAATTTAAAAAGCCTGTGAGTCTTTACCATAAGGGATTAGTTTTAAGGAACTAGGAGAAGATAGTATGTAGTGAAGGCAGAAGTGATCAACTAGGTTAAATCCTGAGAATTACAGTAAGAACCATTAAAGTGTCTGCTGGATTTAGAAACACAGCAGTTATTAAGGACTTCAGCAAGAGCAGTTTTAATGGAGGATGGCAAAGAAGCCTTATAGGTTGGGCTAAAGAATGAATAGGAAGCAAGCAATGAAGACTTTGCATAGGCAGCTATCTTGATGCAATTGTCTGTGAAAGGAAGTAAAGAGAAAACTGAGCAGGAACATGGAGTCAAAGGAAGGTGTTTAGCAAGGTGAGGGGGGTGTTGTCTGTCAGATGGGAGATGCTTGGTTATGTCTGAATGCAGATAGATTCCATTAGCGAGAAATGTGGAAGATGTAAAAAAAAAAAATAAGATGCTAGTTGGGGGTAATGATTAATGATAACCACTGTGCGGGATCCCTGGGTGGCGCAGCGGTTTGGCGCCTCCCTTTGGCCCAGGGCGCGATCCTGGAGATCCGGGATCGAATCCCACGTTGGGCTCCGGGTGCATGGAGCCTGCTTCTCCCTCTGCCTGTGTCTCTGCCTCTCCCTCTTTCTCTCTCTCTGTGTGACTATCATAAAAAAATTTAAAAAAATTGATAACCACTGTGACAAAAGGATCCAGCAATATATAGTTGCTCCAGCTCCAGCCACCTTGTGTCCCCTCATCTTTAGTATATGGGTTCCATGTTTGCTGTGCCCCTCTTATCAATTGAACAGAGGGGGAAGAACCACTCCTACTTTTTAAGCTGCTGGGCCAAGAAGTAATCCACATCACTTCTGATCACACTATATTGACAAAAACTCATGGTGTGGCCTCAACTAAAGGGCAAGGGAGGTTGGGAAACATGGTCTCTGGCTGGGCAACTACTTCTTGGCATCAACTCTATACTGTGGAAGGAGAAACCTGAATTTAGAAGAACAATCATTTTGGCTGCAGGTAATAACCAATTGAACACATCCTCTGAGAAGGCAGGATGGAGTGGGATGCAAAACACATGTGGATGAATTTGCCTTTGAAAGGAGGGACAAATCCTTCATTGTAAGGGAAGGGTGAAGGAAAAAAATGAGGGCTTGTGTTTTGAGCACTTGCAATGAGTGCCAACTAGAGGAACAAAATAAGGGTAATAGATGTTGAAACCTGGTTGTGCCAGGTCCTCACCCGCTCATCTAGAATTTGGCTAAACAATGAGGACCACTGGTCAGCTACTTTAGTACGAATTTTTACTCATATCATAGAATATATGATTAGGCGTGGATGATCCTGAAGAAAGTTAAGATTGATTCCTTTGGGGGCGAGGCCACACTATTTTTTATCTCTGTCGTGATAACCTAAAAGAAAGACTTGGGGAGAATGAAGTTTTGTCTTAAAATGGAAATATTTTAAAACAGAGCCAAGGCTTTGCCCTCCCTTAAATATCATAGCATAAAAAAACAAATGGAAACCTTGCTAAAAGTCACATGGGGGGAGGAAGCCAAAACATGAACAATCACTTGCTCTCAACCTCATGGAAGCCAAGGGAAAGCCGATCAGGAGCGGGGGCAGGTGAGCCAGCTTTGATACTCCAGCTAGAGGTGAAGCTCACAGCACAAATTCAAAAAGCTCTGCTATACTAAGCTTCACGGTCTTGGCTTCCGGACAAGAAAGAGAACTTGTGACTGAAAGGGATACTCCAAAAAGAATTTCAATGAGGTACAACTTGAGGAAAAACAATAAGTTGCCCAGATTGCTTGGATCATAGGCAGAGCGCTTGGCATGTGGCATGAATGTCATCAGCTGAGAACACAGCCTTGATTGGTAGCTGTGGAGCCTGGTGGAGCCTGCTGCCCACGTGGTCCCCTCGGGCTGGCTTCCTGGTGAATACTATTTGGTGAGTGCCAATCCACTCCCCTCTGTTGGCTGTTTTTTCCTCCCTCCAAATTATTCCCACAGAATCTTTCCCACCCTAGGCACTGTGATGTTCTTTACTAAGATGTCATCATCTTTTGGCTTGGCACAAAATTTTCCTTTGAGATGCTTGGCAATATTGGTGGTATGAATACAAAATGGCTCAACCCTTCGGAGAATTGTTTGGCTGTTTCTTACAATGATAAACCTACCTCTACCCTGTCAGCTAAGTGTTCCGTTCCTCGGTTTTTACCAAAGGGCAATGAAAACATATGCTAACACAGACTTTCAAAGAATCTTCATAGCAGCCTTACTCATAAAAGCAGAAAGCTAGACATAGCCTAAATGTCCACCAACAGGAGAATGGATAAGCAGGTTGTGGTACGTCCATACAATGGATTACTACTTGACAATAAAAAGAAATCTCCTGATAAATGCAACAACACAGATGAATCTCAAAAATATTATGTTGAGTGAACAAAGCCAGGACCAGACACACACACACACACACACACACACACACACACACAGAATCATACAGTATGTTTCTGGGGTGACAAAAGTGTTCTCTCTCTTGTTTTGGGTAGTGATTACAATTAAATACATAAAGTGCAGTGTAAAGTTGTCAAAAACTATCCAACTGAACATTTAAGATCAATGTTTATTGTTTTTTTTTTAATTTTCTTATTTTATTTATTTATGATAGGCACACAGTGAGAGAGAGAGAGAGAGGCAGAGACACAGGCAGAGGGAGAAGCAGGCTCCATGAACCGGGAGCCCGACGTGGGATTCGATCCCGGGTCTCCAGGATCGCGCCCTGGGCCAAAGGCAGGCGCTAAACCACTGCGCCACCCAGGGATCCCGATCAATGTTTATTGAACATAAATTATACCTTAATAAAAATAATCTTCCTTTGTGAAATGCTATTAACATAGCCTTTACATATTCTCAGGTGTCAGGTGCTTGATAATAGGCTTTCTGTCCCATCTCATCCCTTAGAATGGCTTATGAGATAAATCCCAGAATTCAATAGCAAACACCAACAAAGGTACCTGAAAAAATGCAGGTACCTTTAAATCAAGGGAGAAACCAGGTAGATGCTGGGGCTTCACCAAGTGGCACTGAGGTTAAAGTCTGCTCTCTGCTTGGCAAGCAACAGACACCTCTTCTAGTGCCTGGAAAGAGGTCAGTGCTAAGTCAGCTGTATCAGCCCCTGGAGTTTACACAGAGAGAATTTAGCAGGAGTTCACCCCTGGAGTCTTTTTCAAAACAAAACAAAACAAAACAAAACAAAAAAAGATTTTATTTGTTTGACAGAGAGCACAAGCAAGGGCAGCAGAAGAGGGAGAAGCAGACTCCCTGCTGAGCAGGGAGCCTGATGCAGGGCTCAATCCTAGGACCCTAGGATCATGGCCTGGGCCAAAGGCAGATGCTTAACCAACTGAGCAACCCAGGCACCCTGGAATTTGCCCCTAAAGTCTTCTGTGTAGTCATCCCGAACCGCAGATTCAGTGCCTGATAAGAACCTGCCTCCTGGTTCTTAGACCATTATAGAAGAGTCCCTTCCCTGAATTCCTAATGTATTCTTAGCAGTACCATACAAATCAGAATTTATTTTATGTTAATATATTACTTAGTAGGCAGCCAATATAATGAAATGGTTAAAAGCATGATCTTTGTAGTCAGAGACCTGAGTGCAAATTCTATGACTCATTATCTGTCTAAATTTGGACAATGCACTCAACCTCCCTAAGGTTCAATAACCTTTTGTACTAGACAGGGGGGTTTTCCAAGAGGGAAAGACTGAAGAGGGCTCTGTGCTATACTTGCCAAACTTACATATCAGTTTCACCCTCTTGGCAGGAGTGAGCGGTTGGTAGGGGAAAGAGGGGCTGTTGTGCTAATAGCAAGAAAACATCAGCTGTGGAGACAAGGCAGTCCCCCCCCACTAGCAATTTGTATGCAATTGCATCACTTTCAAAGCTTGTCTGCCTATATTATTCAGTGTGAAATAGGTACTATCATACACATTTTATAAATATGGAAAATGAGAATCAAAATCTGTGTCTATACTAACATAAAGCTGACTACAAGCAGCTACGCCTTCTATAAGTAAACAAAGGGTGTCCAGTAATTTTTATTGTCTAATATAGGCAAATATTTTTAAATTTTTATTGAAGAATTAAATACATAAAATGCAGTAAGTGTGCACTTTGATAAATTTTTACAAGTTGAATATCCACAAGTAGTCATCACCCAAATTAAGAGCCTGAACAATGCCAACACATCCAAAGAGCAAACTCTCTCTTAGCTTCATGCCCCTTTTAGTCAACAGAATAACCCCCCCAAAATAACCATATTTTGGCTTCTGCTATAGATTGAATGTCCTTCTCAAATTCATATGTTAAAAATCTAGTCCCCACTGGAATGGTATTTGGATGTTGGCCTTTAAAATTGATTGGAATTAATGCCCTTATGAAGAAGACCCCAGGGAGCTCCCTTGCTGCCTCTGCCATGTGAGGACACAGCCAAAAGACACTGTCTATAAACCAGGAAGCAGGTTCTCACTGGACATTGCATCTGCCGGTGCCCTAATCTTGAACTCCCCAGCCTCCAGAACCATAAGAAATAAATGTTTGTTGTTTCATCCACCCAGTCGGTGGCGTTCTGTTATAGCAGCCAGAACAACCAAGACAACATCTAACAGCAAAATTAGTGTTGCCTGTTTTTGAACCGCGTATAAATGGAACCCCATGGAATCACACATGAGCACTCTTTAGTGTCCATTGCTTTTGTTCAGTTTGGTGAGAGTCATTCATGTTGCCGTGACTCCTGCATCCACATAGCTGTGCGGTCTCCCACCGGGAGGACAGACACAGTGTGTCTATCCATCCTCAGTGGATGGGCATTTGGGTAGTTCCCAGCTGGGGATTTTTATGATTAGTGCTGCTAGTAACGTGCATGTCTGTTGGTGAACCGAATACACATGTTTCTGTTTGGTGACCACCTCCTAGCGGAGCTGCTGGGTGCCGGGTAGTGAGTATGTTCAGCTGGAGCAGACCCTGTCAAACAGTCATCCAAAGGATCTGTCCACATTCATACCCCTACCAGCAGCAAGTCCTTTGGTTCCAATACTTGTTACTACCAGTCATTCCCATTTTAGCCATTCTGGGGCAGGGGTGCTGGGGCAAGTTTTGCCTTCATTTTGATGTCACTACCAATTGTTGGCAGCTTTTGTTTGTTTTTGACTGCAGCTTGAATTTGCTTTCCTTTCACGCGGTGGCTGAGACATTTTCATCCAGTTTCTTCTTTTTGCTTAAAATTGCCCATCCTACAGGAAACTCTGCTGAGTTCTTTCTTCTCTTTTCCAGCTCAATCTTTCCTTTGTTTTCTTTCCCTGGTTGTTGCTTTCCCTCTCTTTTACACATATTCCATGGCCACCTTCAGGGCCACTCGTCCAGGTAACTCCTGCAACATCCATCAGAGCTCCCAGCCATGTGGATCTCAATCTTGTGTGGATCCTCAGGGCCGCTGGCTTCAAATTTTCTCCCCCTTCTAGTCTCGTCTCCTTCATGCTCCTCCTGGGATGAGTTCTAGTCCTACTTCTTCAATAGGCCAGGCCCTAAAAACCCCCAGGTTTCAAGAACAGTTAACAGTTATTGAGAGCTTACAGAAGCCAGAAACTTGACAATATTCCTACACCCTACACAAAAATCCCAAACTTTATAGGTGAGGAGATGGAGATACAGTTAAGCAAATTTCCCAATTCCTTCCCATTAGTAACTGACAGAACCAGGATTCAAACAGCTCATCTAAACCTACAGTGTGTGGTCTTAGGACTTCCCTGAATTTACGAAGCTACAAGATCCTCAGCCCCTATTGTCTGTTCCATTCACCTGATGGTTATATTTAGAGCCTTGTATCCTTGTCCAACCTTTTATTTCCAGCATCATGGTTTTGAATCTTTAGGCTCTCCTATCTGATTCTGTAAGGCATTTAGAGAGTGGAAATACTGACTGAAATGGAGATAAAAGCAAAACCATAAAATTCCTGTGAGAAAGAATAGCGTACAGTGAAAAGACAGATGACAAACCAGAGGAAGAGTGGAATAGATGACAAAGACTTAATATCTTGTTACATAAAACCCTTTTATAAATCTGTAAGGAAAAAAGCAAGTAACCTATTAGTTAAATAATATTTTGAAGGATAAGAGTAAAGTAAGCAATTCACACTAGTGGAGATGACTAATTCACAAGAAGTGTTACTTCACTGGTAATCAAATAAAAATTAAAATAATTTTTTACTTTTAATAGAGGTGGGCTAGCCAGAAGAACATAACCCATCTTCAGGTGGTTGGGACTCAGTTGGGAGGGTAGGTCCCAGTGATGGGGGCTGAACTGCTCTGGCATGAGGGGAGACAAAGGGATTCCCACTCTAAGTCATGTCTTTCCTTGCTTTGGGCCTCAGTGCCCCTGTCATCTTGTAGTAAAGTTACTGGGGTCTGGTCTGGTCCCAGTGAGTGTGGGTCCTGCTCCAGGGGTGTCCTGGTGTTTGTTTCACCTATACAGAAGGATATATCAGCATATATATTAATATAAAAGCATAGACTTTATACTTTCTTTATGCTTTATGCTTTCCTATATTATTTATGTATTTATTTTGCAAGGACTATGTGTTAGTTTTATCCTAAAGAAAGTTATTTCTGTCTTGGGAAAACAAGAGTATATGTCACCCACTTTGTGAGGCAATATCAGAATCTAAACCTCACTGGAGTCTAATGGTAGAGGCTAAAGAGTTTGGGGTCAAAGAACTACATTTCTCAGATACCATTTATCATTCACTCAATTTTTCTTATAAACTCGATTTTCTGACTGTGTTTCTGGTATGAATTAGTTATGTCTGGACTTTGTCATTAAGACCCAGAAAATCTTGCTTCCCTTCTCCCCTTTTTTGTCCTGAGTATACAGAAGGGCCTACAAGTCAGAGTTCTAGGCTTACCTGCAAGATTACCTGTCCCATCCAGATCCCAGCCAAACTGCACATTTCGGCCAGTCGGGTGTCCAGTCTTTAAGATGACCTATTAAAATCTGCATTACTTGCTGATGCAACACAGCCTCCTGGCAAAAAAATCTCATTATTACCTCAGACCCCAGCCCAGCTCCTCCTCTCTGACTCGTCTCCGGGCTTCTCCACTTTCAGCCATTAGTTTACTGATCTTCAAAGGAGACTCTTCAAAATAAATAACATTTTCTATCATCTACTGAGTATTTACATTATGCCAGGAATTGACATATATCTTTTATTTTAATCCTCCTAACAATACTTTTAGTTAAATATAATTACTATTTTACAGATGAAAAGAAACAAGGGTTATCAAGAAAAGCACAGCCAGGATTTAAAGTCACATCTGTCTGGCTTTCTTCCAATCTGGAATCTCCCCCCCCCCCCAACTCTTCCTTTGCCAGGAGAAACCCCTAACTTTGTTCTCTGCTAGAGGCTGGACTGCAACCACCATGAGGTGACTTGCTGTCTCTTCTGATCATGCCTGAGAAAGCCGTGAACAGATTCCTTGTATTGTTATCTGCACAGATACTTGTATGCTGTCCACTAGTCATTTCCTGAATGTTTACTCTCAATCCAGAGCAGCCCAATTAAGAGGCCTCCCTGTCTCCAGTAAGGCCTTGCATCAAATCTATTTGAAGTTCGAGTGACAAGATACTTTGTGCTTCCTGTGATGGAAAGACTTGGCCCTACAGGGTGTATTTATGCTTTAAAAGGACAGTGTATCTATCCAAGGAAATTTCTAACACAAGAAAATTTTCTTTTTTTAAAAAAAAAGATTTATTTACTTGTATTTTGAGGGGGGGGACATGAGCGGGGGGAGGAGCAGAGGGAGAAAGAGAGAGAGAATCCCAAGTAGACTCACAGAGCCCAACACAGGGCTTGATGTCACCATTGGGAGTTCATGAGCTGAACCAAAACCAAGAGTTGGATACTCAAACAACTGAGCCACTCAGGTGCCCCAACACAAGAAAATTTTCTAAAAGGAAGAAATTTAGAACAGAGGTAAAAGGTGGCACAGCTTATCCTTGTTTTACAAAAAAGGAAGTGGAGCCTCAGAAAATCGTTGGCTTAGCCAAAAGTAAAGCACAAAATGTGAAAAAGAAACTCTATCTTCTAATCATGGATTCCAAGCCTCACCCTCTTTCTGCCCCCACCCAGTGCCCATTTTCATCAGCCACTGACCTGCATTCCCAGGCCTTCACTCTTGTGGGAGAGCCACCTCCTTGTGTCCTGGAGACAGGCTGGAACAGGGCTGCCCTCCACCCCTCCAACGTTTTACACCATCTCAGCTCAAAGTGAACCCTCTGGATGAGTAAAACTGTTAAGAACACCCTACGTGTCACAATGTTTTAGATGTCATTATTTCATGAGGTAAACTGCTCAGTTCCTCATTACAAATCTCTCTCAATTGTCTGCCAAGGATATGCTCCCTATAATACTTCCAAATTCCATAAACTATTTCATTCATACATTCATCCAGTAAGTGTCATAGCATAAGGAATGCCAGGTCCTAAGGAGAGAAAGAGCCCCCTACCCCATAGAACTAAGGGGTAAATTTTATAAAATGATATGTTCCGGATTCACTGGACTCTCCTTGACTTCCAAACTTACTCTCTCTTACCCAACGCCCAAAGCGAGCCTACATTCTTGTGACACTTTGACAGTCAGCAGTTTATAATAACAAAGCATGCTACATGCTTCACCTGATACTCCACCCCACGTGTATACATTGGCTTTGTGTTCTGACCCTGGAAGCTCTCACAACCGCTTGTATGATCCAGGACACAGAGCCAAATCACCACTGCCACCTTTGCTCCCTGACACCATCCAACAGCATTATTTCACTTCTGCACACCCTGCCTTCTGCTCTGGGGTTCCTCTGTCTTCACGGTGCCCACATTTAGCATGCTGCCTCCGTGGGGAGTGCCACAGGCTTGTGCCCACTCACTGCTTCCTCTGCTGTCCTGAAATCCGACTTCCTCAGGGACAGGCAGGGGGGCCAGGTGCATATTCCCAAAGTGCACCTTATTTTGTGTTCACCTCCTAGGACCTAGAAGAGTCTCTAGCATATGATGGGAGCTCAACAAATATTTGTTGAATGGAGGAATGAAGGAGCAGAGTATTAAAGTGACATGTATAAGGTACCTAGTTTAGAAGAGAACTAGACAAGAATCCTGGCTCCCTAGGTCCTAGGTCAGTGCCCACTCAACTCTACCACCCTAGGTTTACGTTAGCCTCCTACAAGGAAAAAAAAAAAAGGAAGATAGATTAAGAACAAGGGAAGGAGGAGAGAATATAGAAGAGAAAGCACAATAAGTAAAACTGGGGGTTGAATGTATAGACAGCATAACAGCAAGACCAGAGCTGACAGTTTCTGGGTCTAAGATAGACTGCTCCAAGGAAGATAAGTTATATTTATGGATAAATGGTCTGTTGCCCAAATTCTCACCCCTGGAACAGGCCTGGAAGAACACTTGACTCCAGGCAGAGTAAAAGTAGCTTAAAATTCATATTTATATAACTTAAATGTGTTCATTACCTTGTATCCTACCTTCGGTTATCAAGATTTTTTAAAAATCTCATTTAAAAAATAAATATGACCTTTTCCTACCCATCCCAGCAAGGTCAATGTCTCTTAAGAATTTATTATTGTTTTTGTTGCTATTACTTTAAACATCTTCAGTGGATCAAGCATATTAGATATTAATTAGTTATTTTGATTTAATTAGTATGCATCAAGTAATACGCCGAAGTCCCATTGGAGATTTGAGAGGTTTTGCTTCAGAATGTGACTCAGATATGTTTTGGGTTTTTTTGTCCACAAGGTATTAGCTATACTGTTAACCATGCCTAAGGCCTGGGGCAGAGAAATGGTGTTATTTAAAAACAATGACAATACAGACAGGAAGTCTGTCAGTTTGACAAAGTGGTTTTGGAAATTATCTTTAAATTTTTCACTTAATGGGAAAAACTTTATACTGAAAGCTATAAAGACATAAATACTTCCTATAATCCCATGTACACTCATTTTATATTTTATAATGTAGCATATAGTTATTCACCATTGGCAAAATAGGTGTATTTTCTAAGAAATCTCAAATTATCAAAAACCATAAACGGTAAGTAACACCAGCGAGACTGGAGAGGGTTGGCTGGGGAGGAGGAGTGGAAGAGAAATTTTTCCTTACAGATATACTACTAGGTACCTTTAGGTTTTGTCCTTTATGAATGGATCTCCTATCAAAAATAAATCACATTTAAACTCAAAACCAAGATTTAAGACATATTTTAATGAGAGCAGAAAGCTGTAGACTCACAGAACAGGTTTTTTTTCTACAGTAATTTCAATAATAAATGAGTTTTTATAGCCACAAGTGTATTTGGTTATTGCCAGCTTTAAAAAGAAGTGGTGCATCAAGAACTATAATAACAAACACAGACTCTTCCTTCCTTGCCCTTTACCCCACATAGTCAGAACCCTCTGATGTCCTACCACTTCTGCTGTGCACTTATTTGTAGCACCATCTGTAATAGCCACGGTAAGTAGGAGCTTTTTCTCTATCCTGATGATGCTAGTTCTGATTAGTTCTAATTATTACCAAGAATGGCTCATATAAACAATGTTTCACAATTTGGAAATTGCGCTATATCCAATTCTTGTTATGGACACTAGCTATGGGAGACATAATTACCCAAATTATTTTTCTAAACATTTTTTCCAGGTGTATGTACACACATTTTACACAGAAGTTATTTATTTATTTATTTATTTATTTTTTTTACCCAGGAAAAGGATCACAATAAATATACTACTTTAGACATTTTCTTAAACCCCACAATGCGTTTGGAAACTCTTTCGTGATCGGGTACACCTACGTGGAGATTCCTATAGGCCATGGCAACCCTAGGAGATTACTGCCTTTGCTGAAGCTATGACAAACCCAGGAGTAACTGAGGTCCACCCAAGGAAGGTCGTTGTGCATGACTCAGCATTCTCAGATCTTTGTTTAATCAAGTGCAAGGCATTATGCTAAGGAAGAGGGAGGGAAACTAACTGGGTCACTCTAATGGTCCAGGAGCTTATAATCCAGGAAGGAAATATACACGGCTAAGGCATGCCAAAATAAGTATGATACAAGAAAGACTAGTAAGTAAGACCAAAAAAATAAGTAAACAGAGGTGTCCTAAGAAACGCAGAACAGACTAAACTGGCCTGGAGAAGGTAGCAGTGGTTGCTCTCCGAAGAGCAGGTGAGCTTGCAACCAACAGAAGAGAGACAAGAGGCTCTAAGGATTTAACAAGAGTCTAGGCTGTTGACATGGGCTTGATTCAAGCTGCTCAGAGCTGTAAAGCCTTTTTTTTTTTTTTTTTTTCCTGTTCTCACTCTGTCCTTTTTAGTTCTCTGTTCCTGAGGCTGCTATGTTTCTGGGCACACCCAGAGGATCTTCAGACTTTACAAACCGGTTGTGCAGAGCCTAGCATTTCAATAAGAAACAAAGTGCTGAGTAACAACATGAAGTCAATCTGTTGCTTGCCAAGAGCTGGGAGGCCTGGGTGGTTTCCCAATCTTAAAGAGGCAGAAAAATATTAAAGCCAGACTCCTAGGGAAAAACCTGGGTGGATTTACCAAACCAAAAAACGCTACGCACTCATTGATTTAGGGTAGCAGCCCCACCTGTGATTACTCTTGTTCATTCCCAGGTCGGAGCGACTCATGTACCTCTCAATTATTTTGCCTTTCTTCCATGACAGACTAGCGTATCCTTAAATGGCTTATTTTTGTGAAGAATCTTTCACACCCTGTAAAGCAGAGATAATTTTTAGTCAGCCCTGGGTCAAAGAGGAAAAGTTGAAGAGATCTCAACAGGAAATGACTCTGCTACAAAGAATTCCGAGTACAAGTGAACAATCTGGCACAAATGATGATTTTTAGGTGTCCCAGAAACAGTAGGGCCCACTGCCAGCTCCAGGGGTGAAATCCCAGTCTGATGAAGGGTACCAGCGCTCCAGAGGAGATCACACCTGGATCCATCACTCCCGTGTCACAAATTTTGACCAGCTCAGCTAGTATTCAACGTCCTGGGGCCTTTTGTCTGATGACTCATGTTTGACCACTTGTTCTGGGAATAGGGTACCAAATATTTGGGAGGCTTTATGGAGTCTGTAACTGAAATGACAGACAAACCCACAGAGGACTGGGGCCAACTCAGGAATTTGTTTTAATCTTTGATTAAAATTTTAAAAATTTAAGAATATAATTATAAAAATAGTATATTTCAAAAATCAGCAATATTTGGCAACTGCAAGTCCACCACTGACAAATATTAAGTGTATTTTTTTTTAAGATTTTATTTATTTATTCATGAGAGACACAGAGAGAGAGGCAGAGACACAGGCAGAGGGAAATAGCAGGCTCCCTGTGGGGGGTCTGATGTGGGACTCGATCCCCAGACCCAGGATCACACCCCGAGCCGAAGGCAGATGCTCAACCACTGAGCCACCCAGGCGTCCCAGAGTGTGTTTATTTTCATTCTGTGTTCTCTGCACACATGAATGTATAAAATTAGGATCACATGATTTTATGTTAATTTTTATGTAACATTGTATATAGTCATTTCCCATGTTATTCAGTATTATTATAAACATTGTTTTTAATGGCCGTATAATGTTTTATTCTCTAGGTATATATGACAATTTATTTAAACATCCTACTTCTTGGGACACTTATATTACTTCCAGGTATTTTTATTTCTATAAATAACATTATGATAAATATCTGTACATAGAAATATTTTACTATAATCAAAACATATTTCCTTAGAATTCAAGTCAAGAAGTAGGATTACTGGGTCAAAGAGTGGGCTTTAATTTTTTAAGATAATTTATTTATTTTAGAGAGAGAGAAAGTGCATGTGAGTGGGGGGAGAGGCAGAGGGAAAGAGTCTTCAGACTCCCCACTGAGTATGGAGTCCCATGTGGGGCTCTATCTCACGACCCATGAGATCACGACCTGAGTCAAAACCAAAAGTTGGATGCTCAACCAACTGAGCCACCCAGGCACCTCTCTAATTTTTGCTTTTAGTTACAAGCAGATGAACCATGCTGCATGAGTAATATATTATGAAGTCTGCATATCCAGCAAATCTCTCTGAATCACTCTGTGGGTGAGTCAGGGGTTCCATGCTCATTCTCAGTAGTCTTATTTTGTACATTTTACCTGCAGTTCCTTGAACTTCCTCATGTCCTACTGAAGACCCCAGTATAGCCAGTGTTCTCCCACAGCTGATCACCTTCTTCACTTGAAGGATCTTAAAACTACTGAACTCACTGTTTCCTTCTTCTTCCCAGGCACCTTACATCCAAATGATTTGAAGGAATGGGTTCTCTGAGCCATGGGATTAAAGTCTCTATTTATTGATCTTACCACCTGCCTGTTCCTACACATCCATATCTGTCTTCTCTTCTTTAAATACCATGTATAGGTTGTCAACACCCAAATTAATATCTCTAGCTCAAATTTCTCCTCTATGTTCTGACTACAAATCCAACTGCCTACATGACAGCTCTATTTGGATGTCTAATAATCATTTCAAACATAGTATATCTAATACCAAACTGCTGATCTTTCCTGAACCTGTTTTTCCTGTAGTCTTCTACACATAAGTTAATGACAACACCATCTTTTACTTTCTCATGCCAAAAACCCTTGGAGTTCTTTTTCTCTGTCTCTCACACCCCACATCCAATCCATGGGCAAATATTTGCATCCTTTCTCACTGGATTACTGCAATAATCTCCTTACTGGTCTCACTGCCGTTCAGCCTATTTCTCAATACAGTCGTCAGAATAGTCCTATTAAAACATAAGTCATATCATGTGACCTACCCATTCAACACCAGCAAAGGCTTCTTTTTCACTTAGCATAAAAGACAAAGTCTTTATAACGCCTGGACACGATCTGCCCCCTCCTGCCTCCTCACTCACCTTACTTTATATCCTACAATTTTCTCCTTTGTTCCCTCTGCCACAGCCACACTGGCCCTCTTGCTGTTCTCGGAACACGTCAGGCACTTTTCCTTCCTCAGGATCAACATACTTCCCAAGCCTCCTACATGCCTCCCAGATTTCTGCATGGCTCACTCCCTCCCTCCTTCAGGTCTTTACTGGTTCATCTTCCTACATGACCTTTCCTGATGATAATGTTTTAATTTCCAACTCCAGCCCCAACATTCCCTATCTCCTTTCCTACCTTATTTTTCTCCATCACCAATAGACCATGTTTACTTGGTTTGTTGTCTGTCTTCCCCCACAAACAGAGAAAACTTTTGTCTGTTTTGCTCATTTCTACCTTCTCAGCACCTCTATTAGTGACTAGTGCATAGCTGCTGCTTAAAAACTATTTGCTGAATAAAAGTAAGAGTAAACTACAAAGAAGCATAGGTAAGGTTTTCTGGGTCAGGAGTGTGAGAAAATGGAAAATGGCAGGCACCAATGTGTCTCCCCGGGACATTCTGATTCCTATTATAGAATCTGGGCCAAAAGTACATAAAAGAATCAGAAGGACTACAGACCAAGCAAACTAGGCCAGGTGTCTCCTAGATAGTCTTGGGTATTTTTGCACACTATATATTAGGAGAGTTTCTAAACTGTGTACTAAAGCAAACCAGAAAGTTTTAACAAAGATTATATTGGCTTTCTCGGCATTTCTGCTTGGTCACAGAACGTGGCAGAAGTTTCTGAAATGGACCCAGTATCAAAAGCAGGAAGGAATGAAAACAATAGAACTGAGTGGTTTCCAAATTGCTAGACACTTTACAGTATCTCATTTAAGCCTTCACCAGCACTGAGAGTCAAAGAGTATCACTTCCATGATAAATACATTAAAGTTGATGTTCAGAGAAAATGATTTCACCAGAGTCACACAGGTAGTAAGTGGCAGGCTGAGCATTTCTTCTTACTAGCTCCCTGACTAATTGAGGACTTAGAATCTATAGCTATTATCTTGACTACTTTGATGACTTTGGAGAAATTGCTTAATATTTCCATCTGGATTATCTACAAAACAATGCCATTCACTTTAGACATATTTCTCAGCATGAACAGGGTGATGATTTCAGATCTTTCTGGCTCTTGTGCATTGCTCAGCTCTTTAGGAAGAAAGAAAGTGTTCTAAATGTTCAAGTCCACTATGGCTCCTGTGCTTCCTAGTTCAAATCTTTAAGCCCTTAAGTTAAACCATAACAACCGCCATTATACAAAGCCTCCTGGAACATTTTCCCAAGTGAAACAAATACTCCAGTTGTGTGAGGGTGTCAGGCAAAGTTAGAAATGGAACTCCTTGCTGGCTATCCATGTGAAGGACTTTGTTTGAGGGAATCCTATGTTGCCAGCACAGTCACTTGTCAAGGACAATGGCTGTTGGCACAGCGTTAATATGTGAAGATTGGGAAAGCTGCCAGTGAAAGCAAACTCTTTTGTGGTATGTGCAATGTTGTGCTGGGGCGTCAGCTTAAGTCCACCATTGGTGACCATCTGAACGCCGCCTTTCACTGACAGTGCACACAAATGGACAGCTCAGCAAATTGGAGGATGAATGTCTAGGGAGAGGCAACACACTGTAATTGGAAATAAATTAGAATATGCGTGAGGAAATCCTAATTTTCATTCCAGTGTTGTGACACTGACACCTCCTGCAACCTCTCTGAGCCTCATTGTCCTTTTACACTCACTCACCTGATCACCCATCCAGGCATCCAGCAAGTACTTATTAAATGCCAACTTCTTGTCAAGGCATTGGGTCAGACGATGAAAGCATTTCATGGTATTGTTTTATGTGTATTAGGCATAACGATAGTCTCGTCTACCTCAAAGGGATGTATGAAGAAGAGAATTGGTGGTAAAAATGGATCTAATTATGTTTGTCTTGCTTACTTCATGGATCTATTATGAGAATCATATGAGTTAATTACGTAGGTATACTTTACAAACCTAAAGCATCGCATGACTACATAGAAAATAGATAATTTGACTAAGATGAAACTTTATACCATTGTTGGATATTAGTGAGAGAGATCTAGAAATTATTGAGATCTGGTGCCATTTTTCTTTTGTTTTTTTTTGTTTTGTTTTGTTTTGTTTTTTGTTTTTTTGCCAAAGCAACACTTCCAAAACTAAAAATAGAAGTTGGTTTAAATAATTATCTATATGGTTTTTCAAAGAAAGCACACAGATAACAACCAAAGCTGTGGTTCAAACTATACTTTTTATTATACTCAGTAGTTTTAGGTGCTTAAGCTCTAAACTTCAAGATTAGAACTCAGGGTGGGATTTTTTATTGCTAATATATCAGTTAGGATTGGGTTTTGTTGCATATAAAAAGAAATATGCACTGTCAGTGCCTAAAGCAAGCCTAAAGGAGAAAGGCAGTCTAGCTATGGACTTGCAGGCTGTCATAGTTTTTTTTCTCCATCATCCTAACGTGAGGCTTTTATTATTTAGGCCATCTCAGGGCTGTTAAAACTTTAGTTATCACATCTGCATTGCAGGCCAAAAAGAAAACGGAGAAACAGAAAGAATCCCTTTCAGCTGAGCTGAATCCCTTTAAGCAACCTTTCTGGACTTTCCAGCTAGGAATTGTGCTTTCATACCTTTGATAGAAAATAGTCATCTGGCCAGACTTTGCCACAAGGGAGGCAGGGAAATGTAGTTTCTTGCAGAGAGACTGTCCCCAGCTAAAAGCTGGGTTAAAGAGGATGGGAAAATGGGTGTGAGACTGGCAACCAACAGTCCATTCCATGCAAAATATTAAGAAAAAAGATAAGTGAATGGATACAATTTCCTCAGTTTTATCTTTCCTCCATAAATGTTTCCTATTCCTTTGGTTTTAATAATATTATCTTTCTCTTGTAACAGGACACAATATATCTGATTCAATACAAAATTATACATTTGTTTTTCTTACATAAATTAAGTATTTGTATTTCATGTTAAAAGGTAATATGAGGGACCCCTGGGTGGGTCAGTGGTTGAGCGGCTGCCCTTGGCTCAGGGCATGATCTCGGGGTCCTGGGATCGAGTCCTGTATCGGCCTCCCTGCAGGGAGCCTGCTTCTCCCTCTGCCTGTGTCTCTGCCTCTCTCTGTGTGTCTCTCATGAATAAATTAATAAAATCTTTAAAAAAAAAAGCAACATAATTTTCAGGTGTTTTATCACATGATTATATTTGAGCCCCATTAATCCAAATCAGAGAAAATCTTAGAAGCCTAGACTGGGTACGCACCCTGTGTGGAAGTAAGCTGCCAGCACCTATTCCTTTAACCACCTTAGCTCAGAAGCACTTACTAAAAAGCATATTGACTTGAACATCAGCATAACACAAAATAACGTCTGAAATTTTTTCAGCACAGAAGAATGTCCTCCTGCTGTGGCCACAGCATGTGCATCTTCTTCCTACATCCGTCCTCAAATTCCCAGCAACACGATTGTACCCTGAGTGAAATCCCCCTGGTGTTCTGTGTGGACCCAATCCATATGTATAGTCATGGACCTTTCTGTTTATTTATAATTTGCCTTACTAAGACCTTAAATAGCTAAGCAAGTATGCCTGAGGGGCTCATTCCTAACCTAAGGAGCATGGCAAACCAACTGGGTTATGAAAGAGCAGTGGAGCATCCAAAGCCATCCCTATCACTTGAGGAAGTGTTCTCTGCATACCACATACCGGGATGGCAGCCAAACGAGAAATGTAAGTACTGGATTCTGAAGCAAAGTTTTCATTTCTTTAAAAGCAACTATCACTATGTAACATAAACTTAAATTCAATCCTATTTGGGCCTTGCTGGCAATAGTATAATTTCTGGATGAAATAAGGTTTGGAGAAAGTTGAAAAATCTAGTATGTTATGTGACCTTGGACAAATCACTTAACCACACCAAACTTGTTATTTTACAAATAACAATAATAATTGCATTTGGTCACTAACATAGTAATTGTCCCCAAATATTGTGATACCATTTTTTAAAAAGATTTTACTTTATTTATTTGAGAGAAAGAGAGAAAGAGAGCAGAAGCAGAGTGGGAGGAGGTGGGCAGAGCTGAACAGGGAGCCCAACACGACACAGGGCTCAATACCAGTACCCCAAGATTGTGACTTGAGCCAAAGGCAGATACTCAACCAACTGAGCCACCCAGGTGCCCCACAATACTATTAAATAAATATAAGAAACATAACTACTGATCATCCCTTGTCTGATCAAAAGATTTTGTCACTGACTTGCTAAGATATTTTCAGTGAGATTCTGAGATAGAGGTCAGTAGGTTACGCTAATGAGAGAATTGACCTCCATAATCTATATTTTCCTAGCTGGCTTTAGCATTCTAATGTTCTAGACCTTGTTATCTTTAGACTCCTTTTCTCTTCCTTTGTTTGCCCCTTAATTCTAGGCATTTTACTGCTCATTGTCTCTCCCTCTAAAGACTGGCAAAAGAAAGTAGTAGCAGTTCTGGTAAATAGAACAAATACAAATGGAAATGAGCCAGAAGTAGTTTGTTATATTCAGTAGATACAGGTCCAGTTGAATATCAAGTATTGATGAAAGGGTCTGTAACTTGGGAGGGAAGAGTAGATGGAATGGTAGCTAGAACATAGGCTCTGGAGTCAGGAGTGGGAAATTCATGTCTTGAGACTCTTCTGGACTGGACCCTTAGCAATTGTACAACGTCAAAGACTTCATCTCTGAAGGTGGTGATAGCACAAATAGCACAAATTGAGGGTGGTAGCAGTGCATATTTTCTAAGATTTATGAATAATACTACTACCCATATTGTGGCAGTATCCTCACTGTGATACAGTTACTATTCACCGACACCGATATGAGATGTCTCTGTATACCTACAACAAAAAAGCTCCGCTAAATTTGCAGGTCCATTTCTTTCTTTCTTCTTTTTCTTAAAGATTCTATTTACTTATTCATGAGAGACACAGAGATAGGCAGAGACACAGGCAGGGGGAGAAGCGGGCTTCCTGTGAGGAACCCCATGTGGGACTCGATCCCAGGATCCCGGGATCACAACTTGAGCCAAAGGCAGACACTCAACCACTGAGCCACCCAGGTGTCCCTGCAGGCCCATTTGTTTCAAGCAATATTTGATCTGATGCAAATGGAATACAATAGAACATCCCCGAATGACTAGTATAGGACTAAGCCTGATCCTAGGTCTTTTTGCTAGGAAAATTGAGACTTCATTATCTGTTTGTAAAGGTGTTTTGTGAGCTCCGGTTCCCTTGAAGTCCCTCGCTACTTTTATTTTGCCCTCTTCCTGTGTCTTTAACAGCTCTGTGGCTTGGAGGCCTTGTTCTCTTCCAGATTTACAGTTGGGTTTCATCAGCACTCCTGTTTCCTGTTTTGTCCCTGTCTTGGCTGCTTGTTTTGCACCTCTGAGTCCTTCCCCTTCCTCTTCAGGGGATATCATCATTTCCAGTAGGGATAGGCAATGCCACCAGACTCTCTTGCTGCAGTTTTTCCTCTTCTTTCTTTTTCTTTTTTTAACCTCCTTTGAACCTTCCTAAACTTCCTGTAATGACTATGTCTCTGTTCCTGCTATTTCAGTATTTCTGTGGCTTCAGATTTTGATCTGGATTTGCGTCTTCTAGCTGAAACCATCTCAAACAAGTATTTTGAGGTTTTTGCTGGAAGGTAATTTGATTTTGTTTGCCCAGCCACCAACTCCCAGTTTAGATGTCACGAGATTTCTGGAGTGGAGGAGTGGCCGACCATCCCAGATTACCTTTCTCTTATTATCACTGAGCCACATTATTAGCAGGGATGGGCTGTTTTGTTAATGACTCAACCTTGCTTCTCATAATTCTAAATAGCTCCTGCTAAATCAGCAGAATTAAGGATGTCTTTCATTTCAGGAGGGTTGATGAAGAGTTAACTAAAGTCAAGCATAGATATGGCTATATTTACATGATTTGGCATACCTACATCACTATGAATGATCAAATACACACACACTGGTGCACATACATTCACTAAAACACATACTTATTCCTTTGTAATCTTATGGCATCTTGTCTGCAAAGGAAGCCACAAATAGAAACTAAATACTAATGAAATTACTCCATTGCCTTGGCAAATGACCAATAAATAACCTCTTCTGCTTCTTTTCTTTTTCTCTTATTTTTGGTCACTGTTGTTTAGATGAAGAGCAAAAAAGTCCAAAATGTTTCTCAGGCTACTCTCAAATTACTGGGCTCTGGGTTCATTCATTCAACAAGTATTCAGTGAGCACCTGCTATGCTCTAGATATTCACAATATATAGCTATGTACAGAACAGACCAGCTCCCAGCTATCCAGAGCCTTGTGTTTGGGTGGATGATCATCTTTCAGGATTAGACAATTTGTTCATTAAACAACAACCCAACGTGGTTTAAAATTACAAAAAGGAGAATGTCGAGTCAAGAGCAGAGATGGAGGTTATTACATGCCCCATCATGTGGTTTCCTAACAGGCCAAATACATTACAGAATGGGGTCTTGCTCACTCTTCCTTCCCATTTCTGTTGCTCAGAACTCACAGCCACATTTCAGGAGTTAGATATTTTATTTCCTACGAGCTAAGACTTTGGCTGTATTTGCTATCATCCTCATCAAGTGAGAGGACCATTTGCTTACCTAAGTATTTTGCCTTGTGCCCTGACAACCCCAAATAGAACTATTACCTTGCCTTGATTTTCTCTGGGAGTCAAGATAGTTCATCAGAGAGACCTTCTGTTGCACTGTAGTATCACTCTTTAGACTGACTGAGATACCTATTGGAAGATACCATCTACTAAAAGTCACCACTAAATTCTTAATTGAGGAACGCCTGGGTGGCTCAACCATTGGGCATTTGCCTTTGGCTCAGGGCGTGATCCCGGAGTCCCAGGATCAAGTCCCACATCAGGCTCCCTGCATGGAGCCTGCTTCTCCCTCTGCCTATGTCTCTACCTCTCTGCGTGTGTTTCTCATAAATAAATAAATAAATATTTTTTAAAAATCTTAATTGAATCCCCACTTTAGCGTTTTTAATCCTTTGGATTTATATAGTAAAGGGAAAAAAAGAAAGGTATTGGTTCTTTGCATCTTTCATTCATCTATGTGACTGCTTTTGTAGCATACCTATAGAAATAAAGCACTTTCCAAGTCTTTAATATTATTAGTTTGTGTGGCGTAAGGATGTAGGCGTGTGTTTGGCTTTTGCTAATAGGTAGTTGTATTTCTTAAAATACACTGTTTTCTAAGGTCTCTTACTGTTCTTGTTTTCAACCAACAGAAATTGAAAAATAAAGATTGTGGGAGTATAAAATGAATGCTTGCAATGTTTGTCATTTTTAAACTCTATTTCTGTGGCTCTTGACTTTTTCTAGGATGACTTCACGTTAAAGCTAAGGCCAAAAATGAATATAATATTATATGTCAACTATATATCAATTAAAAAAAATAAAAATTAAGGAAATAAAAAAAGCCAGAGCCCTTATTGTAAACAAATGACAAAGGACGTAACAGCTCGTAAGGAATGCAATCTGGGTTATCTGTAGCATATTGTATGGATAAAAAGTAAAAGGATAATTTTGAATACAAAGGAAATGAATAAGTTCCCTTGCTAAGAATTGAAGGAAGACTATTGGAGGGCAGAATCATTCTCTGCAGCTGGACCTATCTATACCTCCCCCAAATCAGTGGCCACACCGTATGGTTAGGAAGCCTGAATCTTACCCCAGTGGCTGATATTTAATTCTTTATTTTGGCAAAGCGTGAGAAGAGGTAGAGAATAGCAGTTAAGAAACTGCCTGGGTTTAAGACCTGCCTCTGCCACCTATTTGTTGTGTACTTCCTAATAACCTGAGCACTGAATAATGGTACTTGCTTTGTGGGGTGGTTTTAAGATTGAAAAGAAATAACCCACAGAAAGCAGACAAAATCAGAGAGGGAGAAGAACCATAAGACACTGTTAATCATAGGAAACAAACTGAGGGTCGCTGAAGGGGAGAAGGGTGAGGGGACGGAGAAACTTAACTGGGTGATGGACATTAAGGAGGGCACATGATGTGATGAGCACTGCGTGTTACTTACATAAGACTGAGGAATCACTGACCTCTACCTATGAAGCCAATAATACATTATATGTTAATTGAATTTAAATACAATTTTAAAATAAATAAACAAAAACCCAAACAAACAAAAAAGAAACAAAAACAAAAAACAAACTGAGGGTCACTGGATGGGAGGTGGTCAGGGGATGGGGTAATTGGGTGATGGGCACTCAGGAGGGCACTTGATGTAATGAGCACTGGGTGTTATATGCAACTGATGAATCACTAAATTCTACCCCTGAAACTAATAATACACTGTATATTAACTAAATTAAATTTAAATAAAGAATTATTTTAAAAAAGAAAGCAGACTGCTTAGAAGGCATATAGTAATAAATGTGAAATATTATTGCAATGATGGCGATGATGATGATGATGATGATGATGATGATGGGTGTTCAGGGAGATACCAGGCTGAACATGCCTGGAATGGCTCAGTCAGGGGCAGAAACATGACCCAGCTGACAGGCTTCAGAAGGTAGTTAGAGAACCGATGGGCTAAGTTGCAGGGTTGTTAAAGAGGATATGGGGCAATGCCTATAAAACCAAAAGAAGCAAAGGTGCCCTTTTGCCTGCTGTGGAACAAAGTACATCACCTAGTCTGGAGCCAACTGCAGAAGGGCCTAGACCCCAGGAGAGAAGATGTTGAACCTAGCTAACATGGTTAAGGTCAAACGGGTCAAAGCTCTTGGTTTTCTCTTTGTTTGTCTGGCTTGGAAAATTCCTGAAAAGGAATTTTATGGTTTTTATCCTTTTAATACCTGACTTCTGTATAATGGAAGAAAAAAAGCACTCTAATAATCCTCTATAAAGCCAGACACATACTTAAGCAAGGAGATCCTGTGTAAGATGATAGGAATTATAGGTCTCATCCTACCAGTAAGAAGGTAATAAATTCCCTTCTATACATGTTACAATTATATAAGCCAAAAATGAGCCATCTCTTTGAAAATCTCACTACATGTTGTTTGCATAATTACCAAACTCTTAATTGTAAAATGTACAGTGGCTAACACTCAAGAAGTAGTTGTTGAGTATCTATTTTGTGCAAGGTAGTATTACATAATGACAGAATCATGCTATTTTGCTTGATGCATAGGTTTGTGTTGCATAATCAATGTCTCACTAATTTCTTCAAACTTCGTAAAAAATAATAAACCAGAATTCTCCTACTGGGAATACAGTAGCACATATTCCTAAATTTATAGCATTTTAAATGCTGGAAGGACTCTTTTTTTTTTTTTAAGATTTATTTATGATAGAGAGAGAGAGAGAGGCAGAGATGCAGGAGGAGGGAGAAGCAGGTTTCATGCAGGGAGCTCGACACGGGACTCGATCCCGGGACTCGATCCCGGGACTCCAGGATCACGCCCTGGGCCAAAGGCAGGCGCTTAACCGCTGAGCCACCCAGGGATCCCCCAGCTGGAAGGACTCTTAGAATGGAAATCGGCACCTGAGGCTTTTTTTCAAAATCCTGGTTAATGTCCTAAGGAGCTTCTGAAATTTTAAACTATTAAGAACATTCTATAAAAGAAATTATTTAGTCAAATGTATCAACTGGTGCACTGAATCCCCACCTATTATAAGAATTTATTCATGGTAGCCATGCCAATTTTAGGAAGCATAGATTAGAAATTCAGATAACTTAAGTGACTGAATCACAGTGAATGGCATGAATCATTCATTAGAGAGAGAGGACAGTCAGGCATCTAAAGAAATAAGGCCTAGCATTTGACCTGCTTGATGATTTCTTTTCCCAGCTGAAAAATATTTTTTTGAATTTTGCCCAGTTCCTCTTGAGGCAGACAAATGTTAAACAGAAAGAAGTGGTGATGTGCTTTTGTTCAGTATGGTCTCGTGGGGGAAGTCCTATAATATTTTCAGCGAGTTGCTATGGAGGCAGCCAGCAGCCAGCTCAGCTAATGAAGTCAGGCTGATGGTGTTGTGGGATGATACTACAGTAGCAATTAATAGACACCTGAGTGCCAGAATCATGCAGTAGATATAAATAAGGCAGGAAGACAATAGCCAAGTTTACCAAATAGAAAACCACGAAGTGCACACAAGGAAGGTATACTTTTCAAACTTCACAAGGCATTTACAAACACCAGTGAACAAGAGATGCACAGTGCCGTCCCCTATGCCCTACCACAAGTAGGTATCCCAAGGAGAGTGATGTCCCTGCATGCTAGAAGCAGGGCGCAAGGGGAAGTCGGTTAAAATATTTGGATAGTTAGCTGAGCTTTGAAGTAGCTTTGAAAAATCATATTCCAGGCCCATTGGATTTCTAGACTTATCGGGTCTCCAAGAAGAACTTTTGAAAGTAATCAGATATCCACTTGGAAAGAGTTAAAGAACTAGCCACCTTCGTTTTGTTTAAACGAGCAAAGAAGTAACAACGAGTCATCATCAGCCATTCCCTTCTATGGCTTTGGACAGACCTTTTTTTTCCCCCTCCTGTTCAGGGCTTCCTGCTTGGTGTTTGTCTAAGCAGGGAGGAAAGCCATCGTTCAAACTCTGCAACAACAGATTACAAGCTAAGGCTTTTCTGCACTTTGTTTAATTTTCCTGAAATGTCCTTTCCTCCAGAAATGATTTATTGGTGACCTAGCATGCTTGTCTTCTTACTCAACACTCCCCTGGGGACATAGTTGAAAATGCCACTTAGCTGTAATTCTCCTGGGTGGGGAAGTGGCGGGTGGTGGCAGTGAAACCAAAGCCCAGATTTGCCCAACTGTGGGCTGTTGACTTATGCTAGTCTTTCATAAAGGGAGCCCTTAAAACACCGCAGCCATGCAGCAAACAGTGTGCATTTCATCTAAGCCTCGCTGGCTTTGTGTTTGCCTTTCTTCAGGCTAGAATGATCCTAACCAGCAATGTCTTTGTGTCATGATGCAGAAAGTTGGCAAGTACACATGAGGATAATGCTGAAGTATAACTTCTGAGTGGGGGAGGGAACCAGAGAGAGAAGTAAAGCTCTGTACAATGGCTAGTGGTTCTCTCTCATGCTGTTTGTCCCAACAGAGGTCAATCATTGTGCATTGTCCCCATGGGAGTGAATACGGCATATTATTTTTGGGTAAAAATTGAGATTTCTCTTGGTGGTAAAGTATATGGCAAATAGAATCCCTCTGTGCTTGATTTCTTTGGTTTATTTAAATGCCTCCAAAGCATTCTTCTATAAGAAGGAAACTGATAATAAGTCTCTAAAGATGAAATTGTTCTAATGACAGAAATGTTCAATATCAAATGTACAAGAACTACTAGGAAACATTACCAAAGTTAAAAAAAAATTCTTATGTGTAGCAAACTTTGTTGCCTATTCAGCAAAATATCTTCCCCTTCCTCCCAAAGGAAACTCAGATTTTGTTTTTCTCTCATTTATCATGTGCCTAGAGGAGGTTAGTCCCAGCTCCAGGGAGATATGTGATTGGTCTGGGTAATGCCAGTCCTGGGTCAGTCAACCACTCAGGAAGGGGCATGGGGTTCCGTTTTGGCCAGTAAGATGTAAACTGAAGTTTCCTGGGGGATTCGGGGAAGTTATTCCTGCCATTCAGAGAACCACAGGAATACAGACTTTTCCTCCAACTTTGATGGGAATAAGGAAGCACATAGTCCCAGTTGCTCTTGCTGTCATCCTATATCTACAAATTGAGGCCAAAGCTGTAGATGGTCCTTGTGCCATCACCAAGCCAATGGATGAGTAAATAAATGTCATTGTTGCTTAAGCCATTCAAGTCAAGCTCCTGTTACTGACAGCTGAAGGCACCCTTTCAACATAGAGTGATTCCATCACTTGATAAACTCTGGACTGGGTGGAGTTTCGCTCCTATGTTCTTCATGTACTTTGGCTATCCACACCCCTTCTGCTCCCAGCAATCCCTTCCACTGTCCACCACATAAGACAAAAAGTCTGTGTGCTCGGAGACATCCACCCCAAAACTCTATTTTCAGTGAAATGCCTTTTGGAGAAAGTGCCTTAACCCAGTGGCTTTCAAATCTTTTTTAAAAAATTGAATTGTAATTGACATACCATATTATATTAGTTTCAGTTATATAGTATAGTGATTCAATACTTTTATACATTATAAAATGATCACCTTGATGGGTCTAGTTATCATCTGTCACTATACAAAACTATTATAGTACTATTGGCTATATTCCCTATTCTGTAAACTGCATCCCTGTGACTTATTTATTTTATTTAAATCCTTTTTTGACTACAACCTACCTTAAGTATCAACAATTACTATAGGCATAAAACACTGAAATAAAATTTCTCCAAATAATACTTGCATTAACTACCTGTGAGACATTCTGATATTTTTTATCCTGATCTGTTTGTTTTATATAATTATTTGTCTCTATTCACTACATTGATTTCATAGATGGGTTGTGACCACCAAAAATATTGCCTTAATCCACAGCAGAAACCCTGATGGGTGTTGTGATAATTCTGTAAGGAAGTCTTTGAAGGTGTTTAGATCTTGGGATCCCTGGGTGGCGCAGCGGTTTGGCGCCTGCCTTTGGCCCAGGGTGCGATCCTGGAGACCCGGGATCGAATCCCACATCGGGCTCCCGGTGCATGGAGCCTGCTTCTCCCTCTGCCTGTATCTCTGCCTCTCTCTCTCTCTCTGTGACTATAATACATAAATAAAAATTTAAAAAAAAAATTTTGAAGGTGTTTAGATCTTATTTAAACTTCAGTAAAATGATAGCCAACACAAATTGGAAGGGATTCTCTCTGTGTGAGTATATGTACTATTTTCTTTCTTCTAAAAAGAGCAATGAGTGAGTGAGACTTGGTGTATGAATACTGACAACTGATGTGGTCCTCATGACTTGGGAGATCTTTTTGAAAGATCTCTTTTTGGTGTATTTAACAAACACCATCATAGTTATTTCTAAAAGGTAAAGATGTTTCCTTCAAAAGCTATTGGTGTCCCAGAGTCAACTTATTGATTGCATTTTTTTTATTTAGCTTTTTAGAGCCTATTAGACACATCTGCCTGCTCATTAATTTGGTGGCTTTGCTACTTCTTTAAGAGCTGGGGATTTCATGATAGCAGATTATCTGTAAGCACCATTTTTATACTATTGGATTATGGCCAAATGTGTTGGCTTTCCTGTTGATAACCAGTTGTTATCAGCTGTAACCACTCTTACAGCCTGTACTATACAAAGGCTGCATATATCAAGCCCATAGAATGTGTGAGGATCACATGATATCTAGAAAGTCCTGTATAAACGGTAAAGTACTGTGTAAATATAAAACTATGAATCTTTGAAATAAGAAACTCTTTGTGCCTTAAAGTCGCTCATGAATTTTGATATTTCTCTTCTCTTCTATGAATTTTTTTCCACAACTCATGTACACACACACACCTGTATTCAATACACCGCACGTTGGTTATTTGTGCATAAGCCTTGAGCTCTCCCTTACAAGATTTAGGTTTTCTTCTCTATATAGTTATTTCTAAAGTGATATATCCAGAATTGTTAAATTATGTAATATAGTCATTCAGAGTGATTAAGAGATGCTTTTGATGATAGAAAGGCTCCAAATGCAGTTTTACTTCTTACTAACTGTGAATTTGGCTGAGTTACTTAACCTCCTAAATTCTGACATTTCTCATCTATAAAATGGGGATAAGACAATTAACTTCACAAAGATGTTATAGGATTGAGTTTATCTCTACCTATTAAATTAATTTCATGATTCACTAATGGATCATGATCACCAAAAACACAACCTTAACCCACAGCATAAATTCTGATATTCAGAATCATGGGCACATGACATTTGCTCGCTCTCTCTTTCTCTCTCTCTCTCTCTCTCTCTGTGTGTGTGTGTGTGTGTGTAAAACACTTAGCACAATGATGATATCTAGCAAAAGTTCAATAAATGTTTGCTATTAATAATAATAACTAATGATAATCATGAAAGTTTTATCTTCAAGCTCCTGCACTGTGCAAAAACACAGAAATCTAGGATATGGTACATCTACTTTTTTTTTAGTGTCTTCTCCACTGCTTTCCAAACCACCTAGAGATGTGTGTCATGGGCCTTGGTGTTTAAATTGTGGAATAATACTGTGATACAAATTTCTAAATCTTTGAGGCACACATGTGTGTGTTTTAGGAGGAACAGGGTGCTAGTCTCTCTCTTCTTGCTAAAGGAACTTCCTTAAAAATAAATATACTGAAAAGTAATGACAGGAAACTTCACAAAATCAAAAGAGGATGTCAGGAAGTACAGGATGTGAGGTTGTTTTCATTTCCTTCACTGTTTTTCTTATTAATTATATATATTTATAACTTTAAAAAGCAGAACATTTCA
Organism: Vulpes vulpes; assembly: GCF_048418805.1. Lineage (NCBI taxonomy): Eukaryota > Metazoa > Chordata > Mammalia > Carnivora > Canidae > Vulpes > Vulpes vulpes. The sequence goes on along the minus strand of NW_027325780.1, from coordinate 1,877,868 downwards.
CCATTTCTTCTCCTTAAGATCCAGATTATAAATAAAAAAGAAAATGTGACCAAGAAAGAACTAGTTTAATACTTTCTGTCTTACAAATGACATTTACATCCTTGATCCTATATTATTGGATATCTGAGTAGGAGTAGTCACATTCCCATTCATTTATAAATCTGTTGCATTATGAGGCACTACCCAATATGGCACATACCAATATGGAAAGGGGATAAAAGCAAAGTACCTTGTAGTAGAAACTGAGAAAAACCTTATTTTTTTTAAAAAAATTTTGATCATTATTTCTTTCCCAGAAGACTGTTTTCAAACACAGGGGCCTGGGCAAATCAACAAATGCTTAAAACTGCAAATCCACTTCTCCTTTTGAGAATCAAGGCTACAGGAAAATCAGTACTCAGCAGTCGTATGAATGATGAGCATTTGGTATTGAAGCACATGCGTAGGAAAATGAGCGTGTTGCCTACGGAATGTTGTGCATGAAATGGAGATCTGCATCCTGTGGTCGTTACTGAGCAGCAGCACATTTTGTCTTAGACATTGAAACACAAGTTTTCTACAAACAAATTTCTAGAGTTCCTATTTGGCCGAAAGCCAAAATAAACAGCTAAAAAAGTTGTTTTGCAGCCCTCTGCATTGCTGGACAGATAGATATAAAGGTTATGGGTGGGATTGTCTTTATTGCTATGCTTGACTTATTAACACTTAGGGACTCAAAAAATAAAGTGTGGTCCATCTCTTAAAATTTTATTATCTAAGTCAAACTGTTCAAAAGTCATAATTCAGGTCCATCCAGAGAGTTTATATTTGAGAGGCAGGAAGTTGCTTGATATCAAAAGCAGTTATTCCTTCACTTCTTAATAAAATTCCCAATGAAAGTATATGGAGGACATATGGTGTTTTCATCTGCACAGCAACCCTTGCTCTGGGAAAACATGCTTTTAGAGGGGTGGCCAATCATTGTGCCCCACTCCCACATAGGACATAGGTCTGGCCAATCCTAAAATTCGCTTTTCCTAAAATTAAGATATGGATGTTGAGAGAGATGTGCTTTCTTTCCCCTGGGATGCCAAACTAGGGCAGGGATCCTAGAGCTGCCAGCAGCCATCTTCACCATACACAGAGGAGGTAGAGAAGGCCCAACTTCAGAAGGAAAGCAGTCCAGAGACAGAGGAGTGAGAGGAGGAGAAGGAGGAGCAAGAAAATAGGAAGGTGGAAAAGGGGAAGGGGAGGAAGAAATTTAATCTAACCCCAGCAGAGCTGTGATTGAAGCCAGCTGATTCCTGAACTGTTTTAAGGCTCAGGTTCACTAATCTCCTTTATTGTTCAAGCTAGTTTAAATGAGGGGTCTGCTGGCTCAGTCATTAGAGCATGCAACTCTTGATCTTGGGGTTGTGAGCTCAAGTCCCATGTCAGGTGTAGAGATTACTTAAAAATAAATTCTTTCAAAATAAAATAAATGAGGAGCCTGCAACTGAGAGGATCCTACCTAGTGCAGTAGCTGCTGTTCATTCATTCAACCAACAAAGGTTTGCTGTGTGCCTACTATATCCTAGGCCCTAAATGGGTATAGGGGAAAAGAGTTGGTAGACACATGGTTCTTGGCCTCATAGAACTTATACCCTGGTTGAGAAAATAAACATAACCCACATGCATATGCACATTCAATTTGAATATGTATATGTATCTTTAATTTTTCATCTTATAAAGGAAAAGAACAGGGTACAAATAGCAGAAAAGAAGAAAATCATAGGACAACAGAGTCATTAGAATAATATTTAAAGAAAGAAGTGCATGGATTGTGCTTTGGGAGTGCAGATAAGATAGCATGGTGGAAACCGAAAACTTTATACATAGTAGGTAGACCAGGAGCCTCAGCCTAGCTCCATCAGGAATTAAGAGCTTTCCTCATCAAGAAAGAGGTAATAACTGTCTTTATGTTTCAAGGGCTATAATGAAAATCAAATGAGAGAGTATGACTGTTGTACATTTGAATATTGCTCAGTCTTTATTTACTGATTGATTCTATCCTTTGATGTATTGATAAGTACATTTCTGTTAATTTCTGACATTCTTTATTCAACAATATTCTGAGGAAACAGTTCTCAATAATTTTTTTTAAGATTTTACTTGTTTATTTGACACACAGAGAGAGAGAGAGCACAAGCAGGGGAAGCAGCAGGCAGAGGGAGAAGGAGAAGCAGACTTCCCACAGAGCAGGGAGCTCAATGTGGGACTCAATCCTAGGACTCCAGATCATGACCTGAGCCGAAGGCAGATGCTGAACCAACTGAGCCACCCTGACACCTTCTCAATAATGTTTAATATAATAATATTCTACAAAACTGCTTAAGGTATTTTTATTTTTCATTTCCCACGTGGCTTCTGGGTTCTCCCTTTACAAGACACATTAGGTCATTTTTAAAAGAAATGCAAAACAAAGTAGCAAAAAAGGAGGCGCTACCATTTCTCTAATTCTTGAGTTGGCTTAAAAAAAAATCCAATTATTGGGATGCCTGAGTGGCTCAGCGGTTGGACATCTGCCTTCGGCTCAGGGCATGATCCCGGGGTCCTGGGATCGAGTTCCGCATAGGGTTCCCTGCAGGGAGCCTGCTTCTCCCTCTACCTATGTCTCTGCCTCTCTCTCTGTGTCTCTCATGAGTAAATAAATGAAATCTTTTTTTAAGAGAAAAAATCCAATTATTAAAATAATACACTAATATTGTGAAAAATTCAAGTAGTACAGGAAGGCATAAAATGAAAAGTTCCTCTCCTACCCTACTCTCCTTGCCCAGAATAATCCATCTTAATAGTTTACTCAGACTCCTTCCACAAACTTTATTTATCTGCATAGTCAGCAGAGTCTGGAAAGCTTGAGTGGTAGTCTCTTGGCAGTCGAAAAAAGGAAGGTTACTTCTTCAAGTGGAGGAAAAACATGCACGTGCACTGTCATGGGTATGACTGATGTCCAGTCCATATGTATATTGTCCACTTCTAATTTAAATATAAATTGACCTGTAATTACATTGGCATTCAAGTAGAATATTCCATTATTTCCACTTCGGTGACTTTCTGAACTCCCTTCCCATGGATCAAAACAAGCATTTTGGGATTTTGTCAGGCCAGAAAAAGTGGAGTAGAGGTGTGAATTTGTTTCTTTGGCTACTTACTGCCCTGTTTTTTTGTTTGTTTTTACAGGTTATTTATTCATGAGACACACACACACAAACACACACACACACACACACAGACAGAGACACAGGCAGAGGGAGAAGCAGGTTCCACCCAGGGAACTCAATGTGGGACTTAATCCCAGGACTCCAGGACTTTAGCCCTAAGTTAAAGGCAGAGGTTCAACTGCTGAGCCACCCAGGTGTCCCTCCTTACTGCTCATTAACATTGGTCCCTGCCCTCTACCACTTGGGTACTTGCTCTGGGCAGGCTCAGTGATTCTCTCCACTGACCACAGGCTGGCTGTGCCTGCATCCATAGCAGTAAGCCATTGGGGCTCTCTTTGTTTGGTCTCACAGCCCCAGCCTGAACACAGGAAGGACTCTGCCTTTACCCAATCCCAGTCGGGAAAATCCCCAATGCTGGCCTTTTTGAAGAAAGATGCTAGTATGCTGTTTGTTTGTTTGTTTGTTTTTTTTTAATGCCTTCATGGTTCCCTTTTTCATAAAAACGGGAGGCAAAGAGGCAAAAAAGCAGCATGACCCATTGGGAAAGCTAGTATTGCAGCCAGGCAGAAGGAGGTTGGGAAATGCAGAGGAGAATGACTATAAGGGCAGGTGAAGACCCAGTTAGAAGTGTTTGTACGGTATTCTAATGCATTTATATTACCTAGGCATTGTGGGGAGGGGATCACTGGAGGCTTTAAACAGAGCAGTGGCAGATATCAGATTTTCCTTTGAAAAAAAAATTCTGGTGCCAGTAGTGATAGGAGGTTGGAGGGGAACAGGCTGGAGGCAGAGCAGTTAGGAGACTGTGGTGATAGGAAAGAGCTGTTGTGGATTAGCATCTTACTCCCCTCTTGTATTGGAGAGAGTTTCCATTCTATTGGCTTGTGAATTGGATCATAAGCCACTCTCCTACCATAAAAGACAAAAAGCCTGATGTCTAGCCTCACCTGTAGCTAGAGTTAGGACTTAGGAAGACAATAGTTCACTCTGGTAGTGCTAGTAGAAGTAGTGGCAACAGTGATCCTCCACAGCCCTGATTCAGGACCAGCAGGGATGGTGGCCGCAGGTAAGGCATCGAGAGGCGCAGGTGGCAGCAGCGATGTCTTTGGGGCAGTGGTTTGATGTGGGGGATAGTATTTTAGACAGAGGGGAGCTGCATGTACAAGGACATGGGGACAGGCAACAGTTTAAAGACAACAAAGAACAGCCAAGTATTTTTGAGTTTATGGATCCTGACATTGAAAAGCTATGGTGGGATAGAAGGGGACAGATCACGTGAAGGATCTTAGATAATCATGCTATCTGGGCCTTAATGCATGTGAGAAAGACAGTAAGAGTTTTAGGCAAGGGACGCCTGGGTGGCTCAGTGGTTGAGCACCTGCCTTCTGCCCAGGGCGTGACCCCAGAGTCCCGGGATCGAGTCCCGCATCGGGTGGGGAGCCTGCTTCTCTCTCTGCCTGTGTCTCTGTCTCTCTCTCTGTATGTCTTATGAATAATTTTTTTTTAAAAAGAGTTTTAGGCAAGAGTATAGCCAAAGAATATTTACCTTTTGGAAAAATGACTTTGAAGATAACGTGGGGAATAGCTTGAAGTGGAAAGAGACAAAGGAAAGAGTCCAGGTGAGAAGTAACAAAGACATGTGCAAATAGAGATGAAGAGATGAGAAAATATGCAGGAAATATCTAGGTAACGGGACCACAGAAATTGATAATGAATGTGAAGTGTAAAGAATGGTGAGGACTTAGATAGGTGATTATCAAGTAAAAAAGGGGGGAATGTAGAAATAACAGATTTGGTGGAAATAAAAATAAGCTTACTTTCGACAAGAGTGTGAGTTGTTTGAGTTATGCAGGTAGAAGGACATTACGGGCAATGGTATACACAGAAGCGATCAGGACTGCAACAGTAACTGAAGTCCTCGATTCCACAGGTAGCAATGACAACTATGGGAGTGAGTGAGATTGCCCAAAAGAAAAAGCATTCTGAAGAAATACTGTGGTGTATGCGCCTGAAGTATCATTAGTAGTCATGACACCTTTGTCAATAAGAATTGTTGGAGTGTGTTTTCTCCTCATGCTTCAGAATGTGCCCCATGATGTGGTGGAAGGGTTGCTGGGCTGGGGAGCAGGAGACTTGGCTCCCAATCCCGGTTCTCTCAGAAGCTCCTTGCATCTTTAGCAACTCATTTAACCATTCCCTTCTTTGGTTTCTTTATCTGTGAAATGAGGGGGCTGGATTAGATGAGCTTGAGCACTCTGTGGTTCTTCAAGCAGTTCTCCAAATCTCATGACTTCTTCTGATGGGCTCTGATGGAGCTGCCAGTGAAACTTGAAATAACTGAAAGATGGAAATGAAAAGAAATTTGGCATAGTAAGGGCCACCAAGTTTAGAATTTCCTCATAAATGGGGTGCCTGGATGGCTAAGGGTCTGCCTTCAGCTCCGGTCATGGTTCCGGGGTCCAGGGATCGAGTCTTGCATCAGCCTCCTGCTCCGTGGGGAGCCTGCTTCTCCCTCTCTCTCTCTCTCTCTCTCTCATGAATAAATAAGTTCTTTTTAAAAAGAGAGAATTTCCTCATAAATAATAGAAAGTTGACTTTGAAAAATATTCTTGCTGTGCTTTCGGAGCAGTTATTGCAAACTATTATGAAATTGTGGGGCCTTTCATTGAAAGAGAATGATATTTGATCACAAATATTTGGGTTATTGACTGGCCTTTAGAGCCTAAACTTAAAAAAAAATAACTATATAAGGTTATCTCATTTAAAAGCCACCTACTTAAAGCTCCATTGCCTATGATATATGTATACAATGGAATATTCCTCAGCCATTAGAAACGACAACTACCCACCATTTTCTGAATATGGATGGAACTGGAGGGTATTATGCTGAGTGAAGTAAGTCAATTGGAGAAGGACAAGCATTATATGATCTCATTCATTTGGGGAATATAAATAATAGTAAAAGGGAATAAAGGGGAAAGGAAAGAAAATGAGTGGGAGATATCAGAGAGGGAGACAGAACATGAGAGACTCCTAACTCTGGGAAATGAACTCGAGGTGGTGGAAGGGGAGGTGGGTGGGGGAATGGGGTGACTGTGTGATGGGCACTGAGGGGGTCACTTGACGGGATGCGCACTGGGTGATATGCTATATGTTGGCAAATCGAGCTTCAATAAAAAAAGATAATAAATAAATAAATAAATAAATAATCTTTCCTTGTTACCAAAAAAAAAACAAAAACCTCCATTGCAGTAGAGATTATGTGATAGATCTGATAACATTTGTCCCTCCTGGCCAATTATGACTGCCTTTAGGTAACACAGAAAGAGAAAACATTTTTTGTAATTATATTGCATTTAAATTGTATATCCCAGGGACGCCTAGGTGGCTCAGTGGTTAACTGTCTGCTCAACTAACAAACCAAACATCTGTGAAGATAGTCACTACCTGTATTGTGGTATACGGCTGAACGGTTTTTGTAAAATTATTTTGTAGTTTTCATTGAACTGCATTCTGGCAGTACCTTTACAAAGCCCCTGAATAATAATTACTCTCTGAATGTCAGAAGATTATCTTATTGTGAGGAGCCCTGAGCACACAGTGACATATAGCAATCATGGTACAAAAAGCCTCAGAACATAGAGCTTTGCATTGTAAAGAGAAGCCTCTGCCAAAAGAGTAGGATTTGCTTAACTTAATCAGAGTTTGTAAAAAATGTTTAAGAATTAAAAGCAAAGTAGAAAGGTAAAGAGTTAATGTACAAAAATTAATATATATAAATAGACAACAAGCAATTGAAAGAATGGAACCAAGTGCAAAAGCAATCTGAAGAATAACAAAAAGACAAAGACAAAAAGACAAAATCCTAGGAATAAATGTAACAAGAAATGTATAAGACCAATATGAAGAAAACTTTAAAATGCCACCGCATGATGTGAAAGAAGATTTTGGACGTGTGAAAGACTTCTATTTTGGAAAGAGAACCAAGATACATTATTAGATGAAACAAACAAGGACCAGAATAGTATGTGAAGTATCTTACTTTTCACATAAAAAAGAAAAATAAGAATCCACACTTCTATTTACTCGTGTATAGGGAAACTCTGAAAAGATTCCTAAGAAATTTCCTATGGAGCACATGGAAATTGAGCAGGTAAGAGACATGAAAGGTAGACAGGATTTTTCATACCTTTTAGAGAGCACTTCCTCATTCAATTTTATAGCTAGATAGCATTCCATTTTACGTTTGAACTGCAATTTGTTTTAATCAGACTCCTGCTGATATGTAGATTGTTTCTAGTCATTCACTATTACAATCAATTTTACAATTAATCATATAAATGATTAACTTTTTGAAAAACCAAACTTTAAACCATAAATAAAACTTCCAACCAAAAAAAAAAATTCCAGAAATAACAATCAAACACTTTCAAATGAAAGCTCTGACTTCTTAAATATAAATACTGAAGTTCAAAACAGCAAGTCTTGGAAGTGGCCAAACGTAGGATGACTAGTTAAACATCTCTCCTTTCTCCCTCCCCCACCCATTCCCATACCACCCATCCAAAGTACACCAGCTCTCTTGCTTATGAATGAGAAGCATCCCAAAGTCTTCAGTGCAGATGAGAAACAAGTCAAATTATTTCATCCACTGCAAGTTAGCACAGGGCTCCAAAGTTGCCCTAATTAATCAGCTGTCATCATTCTCAGTGTCTCCTGCCACTGAAACTACTTTGCTAGACTAGTGGGTGTGGCAAGGTTTTTATTAAAATATTAACTTATACTGGTTCTCTCTTTAGTTTTCTCCCCTACATTTGAAGCAGAGAACACACTTTTGGCTCCCTTGTCTCAGAGGTGCTTTGTAGTTGACTAGAAAGCAGGAGCTTCCTGAGGAAAGGCTCTCCATTTATTTGTAAAAAACTCACAAAAGAGATTGTTCTAGATATCCTGTGTGAAGAAAGAGAAAGGGGAGTGCTTTTGAAAGTGGCAAGAGGAGGAAAGGGATAACTTTTCCATCCAGAGCAGAGATAGCAGTCTATGGGTTTTTAAAGTAGCAAGGACCTCCTCCTGGCTTCCTACCTGGGCCTCAGAGGGGATGGCTGCATGGCTTTTGAACACTAGGAACCAGGGTCCAAGCCCTGGTCGTTTTCTTTGTCCAGTGAGTAGCTCAGGAGCAACTTCTCACTGTATTTCAAGGAATCATTGACACATTAAGTATATCAGCAGCAACCATGATGGACTGGAGAATAAAGTTTTCTCTGTGAATCATTTAGAAGTGCTTTAAGCTGCAAATAATGAGAAACGCAACATACTGTGGCTTAAACAAAGAGGATGTTTCTTTTTCCTCTCACAACAAGAAGTTCTGGAAAGAAGTGGCTCCTGGAATTGGTTCAGTGGCTAAGTGGTGTTGGGGTCACCAAGCGTGTAGTCTCCTTCATGATTGCAAGATGGCTGCTGCAATTCCAGCTCCCATGCCCCTATTACATCAAGAGAATGAGAGGAAGAGGGAGCATGAGGGCCTTGCATCCATCTTGTCAGGAAAAGCAAATCATTTCCTACAACCCCCAGCAGAAAGAAGTTCTCTTGCCTCTTATCGGCTAGGACCATCATTTGACCACTTGTCCACCCTTCACATCAAAGAAGGTGGCAAACCAAAAGGCACCTGGGAACACCTGTTGGGTTTGCCATAACCACAGTGACTGCCACACCCAAATTTGGGGGCACTACATAAGCATCCCGAGTCTATATGATCAGCAAGAGATGAAACCCCCCAAATTACTAAGAATCAATTTTCCACCACCCAGTGAGATGCCATGGGATTAGGATGAATTTCAAAGAAACCAAGATAAAAATAAACACATTCTTTTTAAAAAACAACAACAAAAATAAGAGGTAAAAGGTGATGCTTCTTGCAGGTCAGATTTTGTGTTGTAAATGCATTACCTTTTACACAGGCATCAATGATCTTAAAAAAAAAAAAAGTTCTTCTCCTTTGAGGAGTCCTCTTGAAACAAAGGGAAAAAAGAAAGAAAGAAACAGCAGTAGTAAAAGCCTTCTAGCAAGCAGTTACCAAATATGTTCACCATGGACCTGAGAACTCAACTGTGTTTATGAAGTGCATATGGGCTCTCTCCAAATCTTACCTAACTGGTAATGCCTATCTTCTAAATATCAGGTGCAACTGAGTCTCTCTCTGTTAAATGTAGTCAGTTCCACCAAACCTTAATCTTGCCTGGCAGGTGCCCCATATTTCTGAATTGCTGTTCTGTGCCCTATGTTCTTTCAGATTTGCTTTCCATGTGTTTTTAACTGGCATTAGTCTAGTTAATTCTATTGTGTCTTAACCCTCGTTCTGGATCCCTCTCTTCTTTCTTCTCTGCTCTGCTCGTGTTTTCTCTTCTACTGTTCTTTCAAAGACCGCTTGTCTCCTCATCAGCTGGCTGGGTCTTCTCTCCTCAGAGGTAGCATAATGGCAGTAGTCTAAGGAATGGCAGCAGAACTGGGATCAAACAAACAAGCTGCTGCTTGTTACAGAAATAGATCATTAACTTCAGATAATTAAGTGCAATTTGTCAGCTTATCTCTTTCAAACTTAGTATAAGAAAGTCATTTCCCAGTGGCAACCACTTGCCAACTAGAACTTTCATGCATCGAACGGGATAGATGAAATTGATAGGGGCTCTTTGAACCCTTCCCAGAATTATCTCTATAATGGGACATTTCATACCATGGAACTATTGTTAATATTAACAAGAAGTACCTATAAGGTGTTTGGGGTTTCTAAGATGAAATATGTCACATAAATGGGACAAATCCCTTTGGGAAGATAGAATGTGAATACAGGAAATATTACCTACATTATGGAGCTAAAATCTCTGAGGCTTGAGGATTTATTTTCACTGATATGTAGCTAAAGACAGTGGTCAACACTTTTTGAACATGATTTCTCCCCGCTTGAGAAGGAGGGGTAATTTTTCTCTTCTGCGTGTGTGCACACACGTCCTTTATAGAGCAGATCTGCCACCAAAAAAATGGACCTTTCTTACCTGAGCCCTTTCCAAAGTTCTGTACTGTCCATTTCTAATGTCACACGATTTTTCTTAAAGAAGACCCCTTAAATTACATAAGCTTCAGGCTTTAAAAAATCTGGATCTGTACCTTATCCAATATATGATGCAATTTTCCATTTCCAATTTTTATTTATATCCAGTATTTCATTGGAAATAAGCAAGTATACTAGTGGCATCATTTTAAAAGATAACTCATTTTATTTATTTCTGGCTTAATGATTAGTGTTTATAGTTAAATTTAACCATTTAGAGGCATTTTCATATATTCAGCAATTCAACAATAGCTTTAAAAATTATAAATGTACAATGTACAATGTATTTGCACAGTTATAAGATGCCACATCTACAAAACCATTCAGTAGCCAAAGATTGAAAACACCCTAAAAATCACCAATAAAAGACTAGTTAAATAAATTATGGTACATCCATATAAACACTATGCAGCTATAAAAAAATGAGAAAGATCTCCATGTGCTGATATGGAAGGGTTTCCAAGATATATTGTTTATAAATTATATAATGATGAAGATAGTATCTATATAGTGCAGTAAAAGGGTGGGGGATAAGAATTTATATTTACAGTGGCTTGTATTTGCATAAAGTAATTTTGAAAGGACATATAAAAAACTAATAAAATAATTACCTATGGTAATGTGAGTACAGGAATTGAATGGGTGAGAAAACAGGAAGGGAAGTAAGATATATCACAATTTTATGCATTATGTAGACAAAACCATTGGAATGTATTTCTCAAAAAGTAAAATCAGAAAGAAACAAGAAACTGCCTGGATACTCTTCTCCTGATTCAGTGTATCTATATCCTGTTAGCCCTCTAAGTGTGTGATTGCAATGACTTTGCGAAGCTTCTCCTGGAGTGAGAACCTTCCCCTTCCCTTAGCTTCCATCGCAACAGCATTGGAATCAACTTCTGTTAGGACAAACCACTCCCCATCACTCATGATCCTTATTTATAAAGGTCATTTTCAAGGCTGTTCTGTATTTACCTCCTGCCATTCTTGCTCTCACCTCTCCATGACCTTCATGTTGTACTTCTCTCAGTTTCTTGAACAGCTCACATCCTCTCCCATGGAGAAGCTTTCCCTGACCCCCTTCACTTTGCTGGGTTACCTTGCTTTTCTTTTCCATCCCTGTATATTCATTTTCAAAATACTTACCTCACTCGTTGTTGCTTGTAATGTGGGTCTTGCCTACTCAAGATTCCAGACCAAAGGCTCCATGCTGGTCTGGATTGTATTTTTAATATTTACTTCTGTGTTCCTAGTGCTTAATACAGTTCCTATCAAGTTCCTAGCAAGAGTTAGCAAATAATTGTTGACTGGTAATGAACGTGTTTCCTCCTTACCAGAGAGTAATTTCCTCATGGGTCAGATATGCCTTTCTCCATAGCACTCATAACATCAGTGACAATAGTATTAACATAAGAGACAGGGATTCAAATAAGAGCTACCATTACCAGCTCTGCGATCTTACCTTTTAGCCTCTTTGGGCTCCAGAGATCTCCTCTACAGTAAGATTTTCATTCATTCTGTCATTCAGTAAATATTTATCAAGTGCCAGCCATGTGCCAGACACTAATCTAGTACCTGTGGATACAGAAAAGTGCTTACTATCTGCCACACAGATTCTAACTAGGATAGGGAAGGAGTGGGTAGAGAGGGGCACAGTAAACACTTAACCCAAGTAAATACAAATTTCAAGTAATGATAAAGGCTACAATAGAGCAATGGAAGGTAGCTAATTCAGAGCAGCCAGGGAAGGCCTCTCTGAGGAGATAGTTGAAGTGAGTTTTGGAGTAGATTAAATGAGATAGTGTCTGCCGATACTTTAAAATAATATCTAGCATATGACGAACTTTGACAAATGATAACTATCAGTATTATTGAACACGTGTCAAAGAATGAACTAAAAGTACGAAAGTATAAACAGATTGCATTTAATATGTAAAATGCTATAATACAATATGTATTCAAATAGTGTTGAGTCAGCAAGCTCTTTTCTGACTGAAAGAATCTCCTTTTTTTTACTGAAATAGTTACTGTTCCTCCAAAGGAGTACAATTAATACCCTAGGAATGATGTCATTACTCACGATGTCTAACAATGTACTCAGAGAGAAATCACAGAAACATATGTAACATTGGTGTTCATAAGTGGATACGATGTTCTCTAAGGTCCCAAGAACCTATGAGTTTTTACATGTTTGTTACATCTGGTTGGGGTACCGATCTCAAGAGGGAGACTACAGATGTAGTGGACACAGATCCACTCCTAAAGTCTAAAAAGTCCCTGACAATTCACATCTTCCTGATGTGGTAGTAAAATCACTGCAATGTATTGGCTGGTATGTATCGTGGGGTAGGGTTAAGAACCTTCCCAGTGCCAGGCACTTCTCATTTAATCTTCAAAAATATATATAAGGCAGGTAGCTGTCTTAGGTTGGGTTCCCAGAGCTGAACCGTAGATGAAGGAAATGGCACAGAGGTAGAAAGGATGTGACTTCTAGGTGAAGCCTCTATTTGGGCTGGGGGCCTTTGGAATTTGGGGGTGTATCCCAAATTTGAGGGAGGGGTGTGTGTGTGTGTACACACACAGAAATAATAAACAGGACCCAAAGGATCTAGGCAGAGCACTGACAGTGTCCTGTATAGCATTTATAACCCTGATTTATAAAAGAGGAAATCTGGGCCTTTATGCGCTCAGAGAGGTTAAATACTGTGCTCAAGGTCACCTACTTATTAAGTGGTGGAACTCAGATACAAATCCAGAGGAGCCTGACTCCACAGTTCATGTTCATTCTCCTGCATCACATGTGCCTCCCTTTCCCGACCATCAGCCACATTTACTGAAACATATTCCGCATTTATATATAAATAGTCTTACCTAGCTTTCTGAGGCAGAAGACCACCAGCTATATTCAGAAATCTTTAGAAAAGCAACTATCAGGGGCGCTCGGGGGGCTCAGTTGGTTAAGCATCTGCCTTTGGCTCGGGTCATGATCTCAGGGCCCTGGGATCGAGCCCCATATCAAGCCTGCTGCCTATCTCCCTCTGCCTCTGCCCCTAACCCCACTTGTGTTCTCTCCCTCTCTCTCTCTCTCTCAAATAAATAAATAAATAAATAAATAAATAAATAAATAAAACTTTGAAAAAGAAAAGAAAAGCAACTACCCCACACAAATGGAGTGCAAGCCACATACGTAATTTAAAATTTGCCAACAGCCACAACAAAAGAATAAAAGAAACAAGTGAAGTTAAATTTAATAGTACACTTTATTTAGCTCAGTATATTCAAAATATTATTTTGAAATGTAGTCGATACAGAAATTTAACAAGATCTCCACATTCTTTTTTCATACAAAGTCTTTTTGTATATTTTACACTATAGCACAACTTGATGTGGTTGTAAAATATTTATCGGAAGTACTTGATGTGAGCTTAGATTTCATAAAATTCTCAGTTGAAAAATGGGTGGATTTCCATAGCCAAGTTGGTCCAAACATGCTTAGAAGTTTTCATAATAAAATGGGGTATCTTTTTACATTTAAATCAATTAATATTAGATATTAAAAATATTCAGTCTTCAATCACACCAACCACATGTCAAATGCTCGATAGTTTCATGTGGCTACTAGGTACCCAATAGAACAGTACAAAAAATTATCCTATGAAAAAGTACAAGGAGGTGGTTCTATATACCATCAGGGACTAAACCAGAAAGTCTCTGAACAAAAAAATATTGAGTATCTATCATGTGTTGCATGTAGTAAACATGATGATGAAACAAAACGCTCTTAGCTAGAAACAGTTAACTACAAAGACTTTGCAACTGAAGTGGCTCAGAAGGAATGAGAATTAGCCATGTTAATAGTTTTGGACCAGAGCCACTCAAGAAGGAGATAGGATTGGCTTGTGCTTGATCTCTGTTGCAATATTTTATTGCCTGCATGTAATTCTTTATTTACATCTCTGGAGACCTGGTTACCTGGTTTCACTGCATTTTGTATGTAATCTGGTAAGAAGCTCTGCATCAAACCAAGAGCACTGGTAAGTGGCTACTTTGACCCCATAATCTCATCAGTACATGCCAGGTGGTGCTAGAAACACAGTCAGGGGCTAGGACATGGGAACACTGGAAGGAAGCTGGCATACTTTTAAATCCATGTGCAAGTTTACGCTCAAAAGAAATGAGCACATTTTCAAAAGCATGTGCAAAAGTGTTCATGGCAGCACTATTCTTAATTACCAAAAACAGTTATTCAAACACACATCAACAGTAGAAAGATTTAATAAATAGTGGAATTTTGTGGAATATGCATGCAGTAAAATACCATGAAGCAAGGAGAATGAAAAAACCTACAACTATATCCAACATTATCAATGAATGAAACACACTGAGTAAAAGAAGCCAAAGAAGCCAGATACCCAAAAGAACAAAATGTAGGATTCCCTTCACACCAAACTCAAAAATAGCCAAAACTAATTTATAATTTTAGCAGTCATGAAAATCACAAAGTTCGGTTTGGGAGTGGGGGTTCAGGGATTGTGATTAAAAGATAGCATGAGGGAGAATCCTGTGATGCTGGCAAAGTTCTATTTCTTAATTGTAAGTTGTTACACTGGTGTGTTTAAGGACCATACTTACGACTGGTGCAATTTCTGTATGTCTGACATATATATGCATCTTTCTTAAAATCATAAAGAACTTCCTTGAAAACAAGGGAAAACCCACTGATCGTAGAGACTGGGAGTCGATGAGGGAAGTAGGTGACAAAAAAGAGAACTGAGTTCTCATTGAAGTTTCTCTGCTTGACATGTCTTTTCCCCACCTTTGCGTAATGAAATCCTAATCTCCTTCAAGTTCCATTTAATAACACTTCCTCCAGGAAAGTCTTCCTGGATTGCCCTAAACAAAAGTTATCTCTCCTTCTAAATGTGTACGGCACTTGTCAGTACTAATCATCACATACTACCATGCATTATAGCAATTCCTAGAGGCAGTGCAGTGTAGCACTTAAAAGTTGGGGCAGGGAGTCACCAGGGTTAAAGACCTGCCTCTGCCCACCTGAGAATGACCTGAGAAATTGCTTAGTCGTTCTGCATTTGTTTCCTTACTTGTAAAATGGAGATAATAACAATAGGATCTCCCCAAAATTTGTTGTGAAGCTGAAATGAAACAATGGATGCACAGTGACTGGAAATCAGTAAGACCTCAGGAAATGTTAACTGTTATTATTATTATTATTATTATTGAGTATTATCTATTCTAGCAGATAATAGTTTGCTGAAGAATACATGGAACATGACTTAGATGCCCCATTACACACATCCCGCATTGGCTTGCTTTATAATAGTCATGTTCTTTTTTATTTTTCCCACTAGCCTAAACTCCTCAAGAATACGGGAAACAATCTCACATTGACCCTTTACATTGTATAATGGTGGGACTCAGGCTATGTAGGTACTTAGTAATGGGTCAAATCAACTTGCCCTTCCTCATTTGGCCACACTCCAAATAATCAAAAGAGAATCTCCATAAACTCACACCACAAATTTTCCTACCTCTAAGGTAACTGACCAAGTATTGCTGTTTGCCCTTGGCTATACATGTTTGGGTACTGAAATTCTCATGATCCCTGAAACCCTTCAGTCCCAGACACACCAAGATAGGTGACCCCCGCCCCCACCTGCATCTGTGGCCTATTGATTTTTATGGATGGCGGATGGTTCATATAACTGCCTAAAGCCTCTTTCTGTTGGCATTTCCTCTGCTTACTCAAGGACTGGGGGCTCTTGAAATCTCTCTCCTTCCTACATCATCCATCTTTTCCCCTCTGAACCATTCCCATCAGCATACAAACATGTTGTCATTTCCCCTAATTAAAAAAAGACTTAAAATATTAAAACAAAACAAAACAAAAAAACCAACAATAGCAATAACAACAAAAAGCCTGGAACCTACATCTCCCTCAAGCTACTCTCCATTCTTGGCTCCCCTTCATAACAAAACTTCTTAAATGAATGGTTTATACAATCTCCAATTCCAGTTCCTCCCTTTCACCATTCATGTTGAACCACTTTAATCAGGCTGTCCCCAACTCTCTATAGACGTAGGTCTTGTCCCAGTTTGCCAATGATCTAGAACTTTCCCGGACTGTTAAATCATGAGAAATAAAATTTTATTGCTTTTAGCCATTGTATTCACTCAGGTGTTTTTTTATTTTTTATTTTTTAAAAATATTTTATTTATTTATTCATGAGAGACACAGACTGAGAGAGAGAGAGAGAGAGAGAGAGAGAGAGGCAGAGACACAGGCAGAGAGAGAAGCAGGCCCCACGCAGAGTCTGACATGGGACTTGATCTTGGGACTCTAGGATCACGCCCTGGGTCTAAGGCAGGCGCCAGACCGCTGAGCCACCCAGGGATCCCCCAGGTATTTTTTAAATCACAGAAGTTTATCTTAGCTTAAGCAATAGAGCAAAGAACTTCCACATTTACATATTCAGTTCAACTACCTCCTCTGCACTTCATGCTTATATATCCAATGGTCTACTCTGCAACCAATTAAATATATAGTAAGCATCTTATATTTAACATGTCAAAACTAAACATTTAATTTCCATCCCTAAGCAATCCCCCCCATCAGAAAATTGTTCTCCATTATTCTTGCTCAGGCCTCAAACCATGAAGTCATCCCTGATACCATTCCTTCTCTCATATCCCCCATTCAGTCTACCAGGAAAGGCCACCAGCCTCTCTTGCCAGATACTGCAAATGCTTCCTCACTGTTTCCAAACTGGCCTGCCCAGTCTGTCCTCAACACAAGAATTAGAATAATCCTCTAAGATCATAGATCAATGTAAGTCAAACCTTCCCCCAATGGCTTCTTGTCTCATTCAGAATAAAATCCCAAGCACTTACCTTGACCTACAAAGCCAAACAATCTTGTCCCATTACTTGTCTGACCTCATCTCCTACTGTTCTCTTCCTCCCTCATTCCGCCTCAGCCTCAAAGGCCTCCTTGCTCCCCTCAAACACACATAGCCACTTAAGCCTCCGGCTGTGAACTTTCAGATCCTTCTGCCCAGAAGGCTCTGTCCTAGATCATGACATGATTACTTCTACACTTTCTCAGTCTCTCATCAAATTTTAAATTCTTTCTTTTAGCTTTTAAATCACTCATTTATTGATAAAAGAAATAGTTTCCATGCAACAGACACTGTGGGAACATGAAGACAACTATGACATGTACTCCACCCTCCAAAAACTGCTAAATTGGACTAGAGACTGGGCTTTTCATAAAGCTTCCTGGGGGAGGTGGCTCCTAAGATGAATCTGGAAGAAAAAAATTGGAGTTAGTTAGAGGGGGAAGGGGTGGTAAGGCAAGTACCTTTGGGAAAGACAGTGTAGTGATTGTGTATGGGTATGAAAGTGCATACCATATTCAGAGCCATTTCCCTCCAAGAGTCTGGTCATGTGCTATAACATGAGCACTGCAGTTAACTGCAGAAGGATGAGAAAGAGTGGAAGGAGCCACTCATGGCCACAGGAGTGGTGGTGCAGGAGAGGAAGCCAAGATCAGTGTCCAGATATAGAGATTGCAGGGATCTGTGGTGACAAGAGAGGACATCAGACAAGTAGTCAGAATGAGGAGCCCATTAGCAAGAGGGAGATATGGCCCAACATAATGGGCAGAATTTAGGAACAGGGATTCCCGAAGTGAGCAATGTTTAGAGATGATAATGGTGATGGGAGTCTGTACACAGATGGCCCTGAATAAACCAAGTTCCCTGGTACTCATGCCCTCTTCAATCTCCCTCCTTAAATCTTGACTGGACCCGTGACTTGCTTTAACCAAATAGTCCCTAATCAAGGGAGACTTTGCCTTCTCAGGGGACTTTTGACAATGTTTGGAGACAGTTGTCAAAAGGGGAAGGGGAGTGCTACTGGCATCTAGTGGGTAGAGTCCAGAAAGGTGTCAGACATCCAACAATGTAGAGTATAGTCCCCCACTACAAGGAATTATCCAGCTCCAAATGTCAAAGTGCGAAGGTAGAAAAACCAACAGAAAGCAACCTAAGCCTTAAGACCTTATGCCTTAAGAATCTAGAAGCTTCCATTTTTGCACCCATGGAAGCAGGTCAGCCAAACTTCTTACATGGCCAACTCAGAGATTCCATGGAGAGACCATATGAGAAGCAGCAGTCCTATGGCTGCATGGAAGGGAACTGAGAACCCAGTTCACAGCAAGCACCAATGTCCCAGATATGGTCCTAGGCAAACTTTTTCTGCTAGGCCCCAACAATCTGAGCCATCTTTGCTGGGGTATCAGATATGTGAGTCCAGATGCTCAGGGATGGGCCAGTACCAGCAGATACTACAGGGAGCAGAAATAAGTTGTTCCTTCTGAGCCCTGTCCAAATTACAGAATTATGAACAAATAAATACACAATACTGTACACAGTACTGTTCTCAATCCATCCTAACTACAACCTTATGAAGTGGAACGTGTTATTGTCAATGTCACTTTAGCTATGAGAAAGCCTATGCACATAAGCACGAAGGAGTTAAGTACCCACCACGCTTAACACAATGAGGAAGTAAGAGAGTTGAGCTTTAATTTAGGCAGCCTGACTCCAGGGACTATGTCTTCACCATCATGACACACAGCCTCTCTCTGGGCATTCATCACTTAATGAATATTTATGGAGAATCTGCCATGTGCTGGAACTGTTCTACGCACATAGGTTCCAACAGAAACCAAAACAGACAAAAATTCTGGTCTCATGGAACTTACTTCTAATGGAGTCTGAGAAGCCACAGAAGCATGCTATCAGGTCACAAGACACTGATTGCTTTTTTGGCTGCTAGGCATCTATTCTAGCACCCTCATTTCCACTGGGGAATTATTCTTCCTTTTGGATATAATCTATTAAGACATTTACTCAAGGCGGGCAGCCCTCCCCTCACCAAGCCAGGCCAGATATTCCTGTCCAGAGATTTAAGTCCTCAAAAAATAGCAGAAAGATTGAAAATAGTTGGAATTCATTCATTCTAAGAGTGTTCCCAGAAAAAAACTATCAAGGAGCTCCTGCTACTCCAACCCCCAAATCTGCCCACCTCCTACCTACTTATGAGCCTTGCTCCCCAGTCTTGTTGTTATTCTGTGAGTCATCTGATATCTCCCTAATAAATGCCTACCCTAAGTTGGGCAGAGACTGGCTCTGCTGCTTGTGGTTAGAAGGCTCTAACTATAGGTCTGGAGTTCAAGAGAAGGTCTCTGGGCCCAGAGGGAGGGACTGGTAGGAATAAAGCAAGTAGTAATGGTACCCCTCAATAGTCTCCATTATTCATCTCTGGTTTCTTGATATGGGCAACTGATGTTTCCTCAATTTTATTTAAAGTGTTCAGCAAAAAACAGTTTCAAACCTCCTTCTCCAAACCGGATTGCTGTTCTAAGACATTTCTGCATAGAAATTCTGAAGCCACCACTGAAAAGAATGTTTAAAGTGGAGACTGAGACACAGGACACTGGTGAATAGAAATGGAATAAAGACACCAGACGGTATAGAAGCCTTTCACTGAGCTCAGAACTAGACGAGAAGTACATGCCCAAGCAAAGAGAGATTCTAAACCCTATCCCAGACTCCCTGATTCAAATCTCTGGGGTGCAGACCAGGAATGTTCATTTTTGTATGAATGATGCTAGCAGTGATTCTGAGGCTCACTCAAGTTTGATAACCATGTCATTCAGTGCTGGGCTTGAGCCCTCTTGAATAGTGCTTATCAAACTTTTACATGCAGTCAAATGATCTCACTCAAGGGCAGATACTGATTCAGAAGTTTGGGGTGGAGCCTGGGATTATGCATTTCCAACAAGTGAGCAGATGATGTCCTTGTTGCTCAGATCATATTTTGAGTAGCAAAGCCCTGGAACACTCTGGCCTCCACACTAAATGGGTCATAGAGTCTGAGTGGGGCTAAACCTGAGGCTGAGAGACAGAAGGAACAGACCAGGAGGGAAGCTGAGAAGTAGGGAGAACCTGACAGCCCATTCCCTGGAAAACTGACAGAATGAAATCACAGAGCCTGCAAGACTGACAACCAGATTCTTAACCACCACAATGCTGCCATCCTTCCTGGCTTAACCTGAGCAGCCCCTAAAGGAGCTATGAGACTAAATCCATTAATTAAATCCTCAAACAGCTACTTTTCTCCTAATAGACCCTTTCCCTCTGACTCCTTGTTCAGTATTACAAGATGAAACAAAAACAAAAACATAATTCCAAAGTTCAATCTGATATAATAAGGTGCTTTGTTCTTAATTAGAGTGCAAAGTATTTTTCATGTAGGCCATTGAGTCTGTGTAGATAGTAGTTTCGTGTTTACTGTCCTCATAAAAACTGTTCCTCATTATAAGAACAAAAGTGCCTAAAAAGCTGACACAGACAGTTTTCAAATGATGGACAGTTTTCAGAATCAAATTATTCTGAAGAGCTTGGGAATATTTACTTACAAGACATGGCCCTTCTCTTCCTATTCATCCATACATTCAAAAGCAATCATGGTCCAGATATTATGCTCAGCACTGGCATTTGTTACAGAGGTTATATGGTACCAAGGGTCTGTCCAAGAGAGCTAAGAAACTCAGAAATTCAGCCTCTGTATATTGTTTAATGAAACTCACAGGATCCACTCCATTGTTGATTTATTTATTAAATGGAAGGCTAGGTGCAAATCCCTTCTCCCTCTCCCTTGGAGGAAACCCAAAAAAATGAAGGTAGAGTTCCAAAGAGTAGAGAATAAACAACAGGTGGTCTGGGCTTCATTCAAAATGTGAGTCACACTAAAACTAGGTGTGGGTTTTTTTTTTTTAAAGAGTCATTTCCACTCTAGATTTCAATGGATGCTACTCAGTATCAAGTAGGTTTTTAATAGCTACTTCCATGGATGTAGATGAAGGCAAAACTCTGTTGAACTGACATTTTTATAAGGTGGACAGCATTTGCAGGGCTGAGCAGAAGGAGCTGGGAAAGGTACTTCTTTTAAAGCTTTTATCCCCTATATCCAATGATTCATCAAACCAGAAATTTCAAAACCTCTGGTTTATACTAGAATTATTTCTCAAATAGCAATTTCCAAGGCATATGAATGATATTAAAATCACTTAAAAGCATGTGTTAAGCACCCACATGCAAATTCCTTGTGACAGAACCATGGCTGCTTAAGGAAACTCCTGGAAATGATTAGCGAGAAAACATGAGACATTCAGGAAGGAGGAGTCCAAAGGGAGGGCAAGCAGAGTAAGGTAGGATGGCCAAGGAAGGGGCTGAAGCAAAGGGTGTGCTGACATGAGGTCTAGGGAAGAAGGCGGAGGTAGAATGAGAGGTACAGAAACCATCACCAACACCTGGAAAAGCTTGAGAGAAAAGTAAAGGCACCAGAAGGACTATCACCTTCTTGGACAGGCCTTACCCTACCAATGTACCTACAACAAATACCCTGATCTCAACATACCATATTCTATCGTTACCTGGGCTTATTCACTGCTATAACCCTAAACCTAGGGCACTGCCTGACTATAATTTAGTCCTTGACAAAGTATGAGTTGAATGAATTAATGAATGAAACCAATAAAGGGATTTAAGAAGTGGAAAAGGCAGAATGCTAGTACAAGTGTTTAGAACAGAGATGCAATGAATAAAGATGGGGGCGGGGGGCGAAGAGAGCAAATAAAAGTAAAACCTTTTATCACATCTTAATATTTAAGATAGGGATGCCTGGGTGTCTCAGCGTTTGAGCATCTGCCTTCAGCTCAGGGCGTGATCCTGGGGTCCGAGGATCAAGTCCTACACTGGGCTCCCTGCAGGGAGCCTGCTTCTCCCTCTGCCTGTGTCTCTGCCTCTCTGTGTCTCTCATGAGTAAATAAATAAAATCTAAAACATAAAAAAAATGTTAAAAAGATATGTGAGTCCTGAACCCACCCCAAATCTGATCTAAATAGCCTAAAAACATTCCAAAATATTTGTGAGCTTTCAAAGAGAAGCATGAAATAATTCTCAAAGTGAAAAACTGGGACCTTGATTCTGGGTAAAAAGGCCTGAAGATTCCAGAAGGCCTTCAGCCCATCCCACCCTCAGCTGCAGAAAAAGGCCTTGGGCAAGTCACATTGCCCTGAGAGGCTCATGGGACCCCCACAGAAAGTCATGCTAGAGAGAACATCAAATGTCACTTGGGAGCTGTTCACGAAAAGAGGAATACAGAGTTAGTAAGGGCGAAAAGCTTTATAAATCTAGTAAGGAGTCAGAAAAGAGAATTTGACTAACTACCCCTCCCACCACCCCCATTCCCCGCAGACAGTGTCTCATTGTTGGGATTATGTTTATTTGAGAAAAGACAAAGCCTCAGCTGTGAGTCTGTGGTTGTGCATGCCTAGTACTTATTTTACCAAATGTCTTGGTGCTGGCAGGATTGATGCTGAAGGAGCTGCTTTGGGCAAAGGACAAAGGAACAACTTAGAACTCTACCAAGATGAGAATGCATTCCAAGGCAACTTCTCCATCAGAGACCGGCATTAATTGGTCCTTGCCTTGTCTGTACTGACTGCTTACTATTCATCATACTCAGACCAATATACACAGAGCAGAATGTTTCTTTCCTGAATATAGAATCCAAACAAAGTTTGATCTGATAGTGGTGGTTACCTCTGAAGAGTGAAGAGGAACAGTGAGGGACACTTCCCTGTTTTTTATGAAGTCTTAACACAGTGGTGAAATTTGTTTTGTTTGCTTGCTTTTTTTTATGGTTTCCACTTGTTATTTTGAAACTGCAATATTATTAATGAAAGAATAATAGATTATAGTTGTTCTTTACTTTTTTCCTATTGACACTCTATATATATTTAAATCAGGTTGTAGGAGACAATCAGGTTTTTTTTCTTTTTTTTAAAATAAGCTAGCAGCCATTAGATTAAAAGTGGTTTGAAAATACAGCTACCAGCCAGGTATGTTTTATAGTCTGTGTAAATTTTAGCGCACAGGTATCCCATAATAATAACTAATTCTTATTGCTTACTATGTCCCATGCACTGAAGAAAGTACTATTTAAGTACTATTTAATCACTATTTACAGATAAGGAACTGGTCCTGGCCCTCCTTCCACTGAGAGGAGTGGAAGATATAAGCAGTGAACAAAATTTTATGGCTGTGTCATCTGTAGCTCTTGCAGTTCGTAATAGAAATGTAATGTAGACTGTCCTAGGCTCTTTTCTTAACTTTTTATTTTAAATTAAATATATATAAGTGCACCAAGGGTACACTTGTTAAGGGTACAGCTTGATGAAATTTTGCATATATATCCATCAGGAAATCATAACCTGATCAAAATATTTTTAAAAAGGGTTTCCTTTGATCATTGCTAGTCCATACCTTCCCAAAAGGTAGCCTTCCTTCTGATTTTCATCATCATAGATTAGTTTTATCTGTTCTTGAACTTTGCATATATGAAATCATACGTATGTACTCATTTCTGGCTTCTTTCGCTCAATATGGAAAGTCACCATGGGGTTCTGTATATTCATAATTCAATAAAATCTATCTTTTTGTTGCTATATAGTATTCTATTATAGGATTATTCCACAATTATTTATCCATTCCCCTGTTGATGAACTTCTGGGGTGTTTCCAGTTTGAGGTTATTATGAATAAAGCTGCTCTGAATCTTCTTTCTCATGTCTTTTAAAGAACAAAGGCCCTTATTTCTCTTGGGTGTATACTTAAGAGTGGGATTGTTACATTATAAAGTAGATGTGTATTTCAAGTTCATAGAGATTGCCAAATGGCTTTCTAAAATGATTATGCCAATTTACACTCCCATGAGCAATGTGTGAGACTTGTAGTTTCTTCACATCTTTGCCAATTCCGTGTCATTCTAGTGTAGTAGTATCTCATTGTGGGTTTAATTTGCATTTCCCTGATAACTAAGAATGTCAAGTGCTTTTTAATATCCTTGTTAGCCATTTGGATATCCTCTCTTGTGAAGTGTCTATTTAAATCTTTTGCTTCTGTTTTTAATTAGGTGGTTTATCTTTCTCCTATTGAATTGTAGCAGCTCTTAACACATTCTTTTTGGGCGTCTTTTGTCAAATACATGTAATTGGGAATAAATTCTTACAGTCTGGATTCTCATTTTGCTCTCTTAATAGTGTCTTTTAACACCAAATCCTTTCCAGGGATTAGGTAATAAATATATTTTGTATAACACATATAAAGGAGAGAGCTTATCTAATTAAGTTATCCATGCACAGCATGTAATAAAATTTATGTCAATGGCTTCAAATAAAATCTATCTCAAGTAGCCATTTTATTTACTCAAGGATTAATTTCAATATTCACCCCACGTTAACTACGTGCAAGGCACTGTGCCATGGGTGCGAACATGGTAGAGTCTCTTCTCGTCCTCAAAGCACTCCATGAGGCTGGCAGGTGATAAACTGAAATAATGTAAAGAGAGAAATGATAGTAGGCATGTATGTTTCCATGAGATCAGGCTAGAGTGAATGGACTATGAGGAAGTTCGGAAGGAAGAATATTAAAGTAGTTTCAGCAAGGGACATTTGCCCGGACCCTTGAATGAAAAGGAAGGAGCTCACCAAGCAAACTTGCAGGAAGGGACACAGAAGGCATAGAGGGATCAAATGCAAATATTTTGCTGTCCCTAAACCAGTGATTTCCTGTATGTGGTTTTTCAGACCACCAGTACCAGTTTGACCTGGAGTACTTGTGAAAATTGCAGATTACTGCCTTTCATCCCAGGTTTTCTTAATTCAACTCTCTGGATGTAGAACTTGAGAATCTGAATTTTAAACTTGCCCCTTGAGTTGTTATGGTTGTTTTTTTTTTTTTTTACACCCTTACATTTGAGAACCACTGAGCTAGGATATAGAGGAACCAATATGACATAGAAAATGATGTGTAGAGTCAGGTTATAAAGACCCTTTCCCTGAATTTCATGCTAAAGAATTTGGGTTAAATCCAAGTGGGCAATGTAAGACTGTTAAAAGTTTTCAAAGGGGAGAAATTTTAAAAATCTAATACTGGTCTTAATGAATGTAGTACTTTCTACTTCCCAACTGATGTATTAAAATCATCAAGGGGATCTGCCCAATCTATTTGATAGTATTTGAACCATGTCTTAACCAAAAGTCAAAAGAGAAAGTAATATTTGCATTTCCTGTTCTAGATCTGAGATTGGCAAACTTATTCTGGAAAGGGCCAAATTGTAAACATTTTAGGCTTTGTGGGCTGTACAGTCTCTCTTACACCTACTTAATTCTGCTTTCTTAGCAGGAAAGCAGCCAACCAGCCATAGAAAATATATAAATGAATGAGCATGGCTGAATTCCAAAAGAATGTTATTTACAAAATCAGGCAGGTCAGAATTGGCCCATGGGAAGTAGTAACTTGCCCTCGTTGATTCTAGATAATTTCGCTTAGTCTGGTTAAAGATTTAGAGCTCCAGGTTTAATTTCAAGAAGTTTGAGATCTGTCTTCTCCCCCCAGATCATGTTTGACAATTGTAGTTTTTTTTTGACAATTGTAGTTCTAAATAAATATGAATCTGCAACAAACTGTGAAGAAAAAAAATTAGTGAAATCCAGATTATGATAGATTCTATAAGAAAATGCCATAGATAACTAAAAATGTGATGAGAAAAGAAGGGGGAAAACAAGGAGACTATTTTAGTCTAGATTAAAAGGAATTTAAGAGGTTTTTACAATCAAATATAATGCATGAAGATTGGACTTCGGATCAAAACAGGAAAAAAAAAACCCGCTATAAAGAATACATGTGGGACAATTGAGTAAATTTGAATATGAGCTACAAGTTAGATGATATTAAGTGAATGTTACATTTCTTGAATATGATGATACTATAGTTATACAGAGAATGTCTTTGTTTCTTTGAGATACATGCTTATATTTAGGGATTAGAGTGTTGCAAATATGGTTCAATGAAAACCGAGAATATGGCAAAATCATAATAATTGTTATATCTAGCTAAAGGCTACACATGTTTCATTGTACTATTATTTCAATTTTGCTGTGGCTTTGAAATTTTTTAAAGTTAAAATGAGGGGAAACAAATATTGCAGAGTTCAATATTCAGTACACTGGGGTTTTTTTTTTTTCTCCTTTTGCAATGCAGAAGAGGACAATCTTCAAAAAAGTGAAGCCAGTATAGATTTCTATCATAAGGTAATGAAAGGTCTCCTAGAAGTCTTCATTTTAGGCCTGGTGTTGCCACTTAAAACTTTTGGCTCCAGGATGCCTGGGTGGCTCAGTGGTTGAGCTTCTGCCTTTGGCTCAGGGCATGACCCCAGGGTCCCAGGATCGAGTTGCCTGTCAGGCTTCCCGCAGGGAGCCTGCTTCTCCCTCTGCCTATGTCTCTGCCTCTCTCTGTGTCTCATGAATAAATAAAATCTTTAAAAAATAAAAATAAAACTTTCAGCTTCGATTTGCCTCATTCTCACCCCAACCCCATCTACCATTTTTTTAAAAATCTCTTTTACTCCCCAAGTTACAGGAGGGAGGGGAGTGGGAAAAATTCACATTTCACAAGCATATATGATATGTCATAAAACCGTGGATTGTGGCCACATTCAGATATGACATATCATATATGCTTCAGAGCACTGCCCCACATCCTTTCTTGTGAGGGTGTCCCATATTGTGGCATCAACTCTGTCGCTGCTGACATTGTGAGTCCTTTCTGTGTAAAGTGTGGGAAATGGAACAGAATGAGGTGACAAAGGCAGAACTGCCAAAGATGACAGAATCATGTGTTTACACGTTTCTCCTCCGTCTGCAGCTCTGAGTCCTCCGTTTTTTTCTTTTTTTCTATCTCCCTCCCCTTTCTGGCACCGCTTAGACTCCTCTGGGGGTCATTTCCGGAGTGGAAGCCTTGCTCTGTCACTCCGCCTGTTTCCTTCCCCTTCCCCCTGGCAGTTACAGAACCATGTGTTGAAAATTGCTCGAAGGGGGACCAGGTGGTTGGCAGTTGCAAATAACTAAATTTAAACCTTATGAAACATAGCACTAATTTGGGCTGTTGTATAAATTTATCCTAAGGGGGGAAAATATATATATATATATATATATATATATATATATATATATATATAAAATATGAAGGGAAAGACAAGTAGAGTGCTGTTTAAAAAGAACACAGGTAATACTAACAACCACAAAAGCATCACACATAGGAAAAAGCTTGAGCTCTGGTGTCAGGTAGGCAAGAGCTTGAAACTCTGCTATGCCGCTTACTGGTTGGATGCTTGTGGACAAGTTACTTTACTTCTCTGAGCCTCAATTCCTTGTCTACAAAACAAAACAAGAAATACCTACTTCTTATTAAGATGAAATGTCACAAGGTAATCTTTACCGCTTGGCTGAGGCGCTTCTGAACATCTGAACATTGATCTGGTACCATCGCTGGTTCAACTCAATGTGATCCTTTCTATTCCACAAGAATGGTTGAGCACACAGCCAAAATGGGGCAAGGGGGGCGGTTGAGTAGTTCCTCCAGGGCAAGATGGGAAGCCCTTCCTTAAAGTTTTTTACAATTTAGATTCATCCTGATATTATCAATGCCTCTCAAAACTTTATTTGAAGACAAATCGCCTGGGGCTCTTGTTAAAAGGCAGATTTTTATTCCATAAATCTGGAGTGAGGCGGTAGTTCTGAACATCTATTGAGCTCCTAGGGGACCTGTGGATGCTGCACTTCCACTAACCCTCTTGGATTAAAAGGCCCCAGGGCATATACTGAAGAGCCAGGGATCTCTTGGATTGGGAACACACAGGATCTCCAGGCTCTTCGCAATTTGTCCTCGTTCTTATTCTGGAGCAGCAACTCACTTAACATGTCCACTATTATTTCTCTTTCTATTAAATGTGATGTTCCTTTCACTTTGTTTTAATGAAGTGAAACTCCTTTTCAAAATGAGCTAACAACATTGTCAGCTGCCCGTGGAAATCTCACTCAAGAATTAAAAACAGGAGCTGCTCTGCAAACATGAAAGAATGAGCTCTGCTCTGGAAAGTCAGGAATGAGAGAAGCAGCCCAGCAACCAAGTGCTCTGCGTGCAACATCAATCCCCAGCCCTCAACAGGGGGCGGGAGACCTGCTACCTCTTGTCATTGTGAAAGTAAGAGGGGGGGAAAGCAAACTTCTGAGAGGTGAGCTGTGAACGTGGGCCTTTCTCTCCACCCCTCTCTCAGGCCTGCCAGGCGGTGCTGACCCACCTCCCTCGGGGAGTATAGATGCTCAACCAGCATGTTCTCACCCACCTGAGGCCCCCATCCCTTTGAGAGCCTCTGGGGAGAGCAGGCCCAGAGATTTTTAAGGTTTGATTTAGCATATGCTTAATGTCAGGTGTTTATGTGAAAGAGTTGGCTAGATTTCTCATTTCTGATCTCTAAAAATAGTTTCAAGATTAAAATGAAAATCGACCAAAGCAACAAGCACTTATGGAGAGTCCGTTAAAAGCCAAGAATTAGGTTAAGGACTGTGGAAAATTAAGTTTAATGAGAAACTCCCCTGCTTTCAAGCAGTTTAAATATTATTAAAGGAAATAGGCAAAACAAATGCTAAAAGCTACAAGACTTGAATAAATGTAACTGTGAAACAAGCAACAAGCTGCAACCCACAGAAACTGGAATGATGGAGTCCATTAAGGGATAGTCTGTTTGTGCCTAGTGAGTGCCATGGAGCCTTCTGAATTCATATGGACTGTGAATAAATGAGCTGATGAACAAGTAAGTGAATGCAGAACAAGACTGTAATTTCATGAAAAATTAAAGCCATTGTTCCCTGTTTTATTTTATTTTTTTCTTTTTCTGAACTGGTTATCAGCTGGTAGGCTCACATCTGACATAGCCAGCCCATTACTTTGCACCCTTTTAACTGATGGCAGCTAAGCCCTTAGAGTGCAAATCACCCCTTCCTCTGCTTTTTTTTTTTTTAAAGCGTACTGCTTGTATACTGGTAGCTCTATCTGCTGAGAACTTCCCTCCACTCTTTGCAGCTATCCTGAAAGGAGGCGTCCAGCCTTAGAAAGAACTGTCAGCAATTTTTGCATTGAAGAAAATAAGGTGGGGAGGTGGGGAAAAGAGTTACAAAGCAGATGGTGTAGAGAAGGTACAATGACAGCAAAGGACCGAGCCTTTCTGGAACAATGCAGTCACCTAGCGAGCTGTGGTTGGCTGCTGGGGTGCCAGAGCAGCGTGGGACAGAATGAGGACCAGAGCCTGGGCCCTGCTCAAAGGCAGAGGTGCTTGACTGCTGGTCATACGCAATTGTACCTCACTTTAGTGATATGTTCTTTTTTTTAAAAAAAAAAACATTTTATTTATTTATTCATGAGAGACACAGAGAGAAAGAGGCAGAGGCACAGGCAGAGGGACAAGCAGGCTCCATGCAGGGAGCCTGACATGGGACTCGATCCCAGGTCTCCAGGATCACACCCTGGCTGGCTGAAGGCAGCGGTAAACTGCTGAGCTACATGGGCTGCCCAATTGAATAGAGTAATATTCTGAGTATTAGGAACTGGGAAATAAAAGCTATTGGAATATATGTAACTCTGTTCTAGAGATTAAGCCTTGCTCTGTTCCTTTCCTACTTACACATTGCCTATTAAGTGCCCATTCAGAAAACCTGTTGCTTCTCTTATTGTGACCCTGTGTGTGTGTGTGTGTGTGTGTGTGTGTGTGTGTGTGATCAATAACGTTGTTTAAGGAAGATTTGTGAAAGACTTGAAATGGGCAAATTTTTAAAAATTAGATTTCCAGGTGTCTTCTTAATGGAATACGAAGTACTGTTTACAACACCTTTTAATCTCATTTTATAGGGTCTGTGTGTTCATTATGTCTGAGGGATTTTACAACTCTGTAAATTGTAGACAATTGATGGTGGTGTCAAAATTCTTGTTCATAGAGGTGCAAATGACCTTTGCCAAGGTGATTGTACAATTGGTTCCACCATAGGGAAGAGGTCAGTTTTGCTCCTTTTAGCAAATTCACTTCAGTACTCCTGATTGCCTATCTTCATATCTGTTCTTTGAATTGTTTTTCACATCTTACTGGTTTCTTCATTAATTAATGAGTTAAAAAAAAAACATTTGACACACATCCATTTTATATGTGTATGAAGGCCATGATTTTATTTCTCTTAAAAATTATCCTTTGCCACAGTGAAAACAAACTAAACAAGATATCAGAAATTCATACCTTCCTGGCAATGAAGAAAATAGAGCAAATTATAAGTTTGTAATTTCAAAACAGGGTATTTTGTGTACAAAATGAATGTTAAAACTTTACCCACTGGAGCTAGTAAGTTTAAATACAGCATGTCACCATCAGTGTTCTTCAAGCATGGTAGTTCTTAGAGAACGCTGTGGCATATTTAGATCTTTTTTTTTTCTTCAGTGGGAACTCTTTGTGATTTTCCTGTTGTAGAGGAGGAAAAACTTTTCCTCTACCCTCTTCTGGTAAGTGAGTGAGGCTTGCAAATAAAACTGACAAGAGATAGATGAACAGGAGAAGGATTTATTTTGTATGCAGTCGAGTTTCTCTCTCTCTCTCTCTCTCTCTCTCTCACACACACACACACACACACACACACACACACACACACAAAGAGGTGCTTAGGCCTACAAGCTTATATACCATTTTAACACAGGATGACAAATTATGGAGAAGTATCTACATAAAAAAATGAGTTGGGGTTTCTAGGAGTGGTAAATTGTGGGAAGGTAAATATATGGAGGAAATGAAGAGACAGTAAGGATGATTTTAGTAAGATCTGTTTATGCAGATTCATTACAGTGCTGACTTTTTATCTCCTGGGATAAGGGTTGTCTTCTCCAGGTGCTGGAGAGAGAAGGGGGCACAGCTTCATAAAGGGAATTTTATGTTCCCTTTACAAAGGGAAATGTATGCCTCAGTGAGAAAGGAGGGTAGAGACTCTCCTGTGTCTGCTATGTATTAACTGCCTTCAGCTCAAAGTAATCCTTATGCCAAAGGGGCATATTTTGAGGTGGCAAACTCTGGTCCACTTTATTGACATCACTTAGGCTGCTTTATGTATGCCTGCTCCCTGAAACCTGTACAATAATTAAATTACTTCTTGTGATATAAGCACTGAAGATGCCCTATAAAGCTTTCGGAGGCAGGTCTGGGTTTCTGCACAGCTGAGCTGCCTTCCTTTATTTTCTCATCACATCTGGCTCACAACTTCTTACCATGAGGAATCCACAAAAGAGAACCTAGATTGGATCAGAACTGTTGCTTTAGCCAAAATAATTAAAGTCATAACTAGTTCACTCTCTGGAGGGTTTGGAGGATGATGTAAGAGCAACCTTATTTTATTTCTGACATTTATATAGCATTTCTAACATGTATGTGCTTAACCATTATTCTATACTGAAACTCCACATACTAATCTGGAATTATGCATTAACTGAAAAAAAAGCAAGGTGAAAAACAAGGTCTACAATATGCTAAATATACATTTTTTATGTATAAAAAAGGAAGGGAGATCAGAGTCTATATTAGAATTTGCTTGCATATCATATGAATGAATTTGAAAGGATATATATTTTTTAAAGATTTTATTTATTTATTCACGAGAGACACACAGAGAGAGGCAGAGACAGAGGCAGAGGGGGAAGCAGGCTCCCTGAGGGGAGCCTGATGTGGGACTGGATCCCAGGACCCTGGGATCACCACCTGAGCTGAAGGCAGACGCTCAACCACTGAGCCACTCAGGTGCCCCCTGAAAGGATATATTTTAACCCAATAAGAGATGGGAACAAAATTAGACATTTGGAAGACAAGGATGGAAGGAAGATTTTTAATTTATATATGATTTTATGCTTTCTGTTTTTTGAATCTCATGACTATATTATTTATTTAAAAAATAAAGTTTTCAAAAAATTTTAAAAATGTTTATAAAGTACGCTACAGCCCACTAGGCTTTTCTTAAGTTCCAACATTAACAACATGTCACAGAAATAAAATAAACACCAAAATAAAATGTGAACTATAAAATTATTTAAGTGTGTCTATATTCGTGTGTGCTATATGCACCAGAATGGTGCACCAGGACAAAAGCCTGAGGAGGCTGTATGCTCCAAACAATTGCCCCCTAGCACACTGAGGGCACAGTTACTATTGGGCAATAATAAAATTATGTACAGCCTTTAATGTGTGATCAAACAGGTTTACAGAATTAGGGAATTTGTGATTGAGAAAAAAGAAAAGAAAAATTGCAAACATAATACTAACACCTGATTCTATCCCATGCTAAAGCTCCAAAAGAAGGATTTCAGTTTTCAGGGGACCTCTGATAATACTTAATCCTTAAGCACTTCAGTTACAATTGGAGCTACAATTAACTATGTTTTAAGACATTTGGAAGATTAAGTTTTCATCTGTATTAGACTGTATGGTGCTTAGGTCAAAATATTGTTATGTAAGGTCATATTAAAAGTCTTACAAAAAAAAAGAGATACCTACCACTTTGTGGTATTATTGAAATCTTTAACTCACACAGGGCTGGGTGAACATCTTTCAAGGAAGCCCTGGGACATGGAACTTCTACTAACTTTAGGACTCGTCCTTACCCTCATATTAATCCAAGTAAAAGCAACACTAAAACAAAAAATAGATACCAGAAAGGCTGGGAAAAGAATGATTTTCCTTAAGATGACAACTCTACCGTGTTCAAGTATTAAAATTATAGAATGAAAATGTATAGAAGTGGAAAGCACAGACTTGGGAATTAGATGAGACTACATCCTAGTTCCATTGTTTACTAATTACATAACCTTGGGCAAATTTGCTAGCCTTTCTGAGTCTCAAGTTCTTTGTTTATAAAACGTTCAAAATAATACCCACCTTTCAAGTATCTTTGAGGAGTAAAAATAGTTAACACTTATGATTCTATATACCAACCCTGCTCTCAGCACTTTCTATATAAGTCTGTTAATCATCAAAATGACTTTATGAGTTAGGTATTCAAGTCAAATCCAAGAGGGCTGAGGGACATTGAATAACTTCCCCAAGGTCACACAGCCAGATGTATAGCTTAGCGGTTTAGGTCCACAATGCATGCTCTTTTTCCACCACAGAATACTGATAATGCTTAAGATGTTAAAAAGCACTTGTTGTAGAGCTTTAATGTTCTAATAAAAACTGAATAATAGGGGATTACATAGAATTTTTTTTCTCAGCTAACAATCTGTGCTCGAGTACTTCAGTCAAGGACCCAAAGTCCTTCTATATTTTTGTTCTTCTAATCGGCCAGAATTGTCTCCATCCACCTGGTCCAGGGTGGCTCATCATTTTTTTAAAGATTTTATTTATTAAAAAAATTTAAAAAAAAGATTTTATTTATTTATTCATTATATATATATATATATATATATATAGAGAGAGAGAGAGAGAGAGAGAGAGAGACAGAGAGAGAGAGAGAGAGAGAGAGAGAGAGGCAGAGGAAGAAGCAGGCTCCATGCAGGGAGCCTGATGTGGGACTCTATCCCGGGACTCTAGGACCATGCCCTGGGCCAAAGGCAGGCACTAAACCGCTGAGCCATCCAGGGATCCCCCAGGGCGGCTCATCATTATAGACACATCTTTATATACACATTCCAGGCTGCAGGAGGGGGACAGACAGCCATGTGTTCACTCTTCAACAGCATCTCTGAAGTTGCACAAATTATGTTAGTTCACTTCCCACTGGCTAGTGTGTGGTCATATGCACACATCCAACTGCCTCTTTAGAGACTACAAATGTACTTTTTATTCTGAGAGACAGAGAGTGAAGGAGAATGGAGAATAAAGCAAGTGAGGCAAAATATTTAAAACATAGAGAGTATATATATGTGTGTGTGTGTGTGTGTGTGTGTGTGTGTGTATAAGTGTATATGAGTGTATATGAGTATTATCTATACTATTCTTGCAAGTTTTTTGTAAGTTTAGGTTTGTTCTCTCTTGTTGCCAGAATGCAAAGCTTTATTATTAACTGTTTTGAACAAGAATAACAAAAAACAAGTGGATACACCTAGAAACATAGCATCTCCCCCAGCAGCAGGCAGGGTAGGGAATACAGGTGGGAGGGAAAGGCCTGGGGTATCGCCCTCTGCCCAGCAGAAATGGAATCCCAGAAAAAGCGTCAGCTTCCCTTCATCTCACTGCGGGTGCTGAGATGATGTCACCCAGGGAAGCCCAGGACAGCAGCTGGGGGCAGAAGGCTGAGCAACCAGGGAAGGTGGACAGAGTGGTCCTAGGATGACATCACCAGAAAG
The DNA here is from genome assembly GCF_048418805.1 of Vulpes vulpes. NCBI lineage: Eukaryota > Metazoa > Chordata > Mammalia > Carnivora > Canidae > Vulpes > Vulpes vulpes. Next base: position 1,843,238 of record NW_027325780.1, on the reverse strand, counting down.
GCGTCATGAGCTGGGGGTGTTGCAGATATGAGGTCACAGCAGCGGAGATGGATGGCATGAAGCTACTTATGTGCTTGGCCAAGCTGATGAAGGAGCAGTAGACAGCCATCCAGGCACACCACTTCAGCTTGAGCAGGAGGCTGTACATCCTGAATATTATGCCGAGCAGGTTCATGTAATCCAGCATCGGGTCATCCAGGCTGAATGACACTGGCAGGGGCTTGTACTTCAACACTTTGTTTGCCTTCCATGCATCTGACATATTAAGTGGACATGGTGGATCACAGGGTATCACTCTTCCTTCTGTAAGTAGTTTTAAAGTAAAAAAAATTAAAGATGTTATTTATTTATTCATGAAGAGACACAGAGAGAGAGAGGCAGAGACACAGGCAGAGGGAGGAGCAGGCTCCATGCAGGGAGCCCGATGTGGGACTCGATCCTGGATCCCCAGGATCACACCCTGAGCCAAAGGCAGATGCTCAACTGCTGAGCCACCTAGGCGTCCCTAAAGTAAAAATGTTTCAAAAGTTTATTTATAACTGAAAAAAAAAGCATCTACTTCTTAGAACTTAAATGCCAGGCGCTATTCAAAGTACCTCTGGCAAAACTTTTTCCAGTATCTATTATTTTCTTCCAAAATTAGTATAGCCTTGATGGGCCAGGGAAGGGGTAGGGAGCAAATCCTGCCACCTGTTTTTCTCTTTCTTTCTTTCTTTTTTTTTTAATTGAAGTATAGTTGACATACAATGTTATCTTAGTTTTAGGTGTACAAAATAGTGATTCAACATTGACGTATATTACAAAATGATCACCACAACAAGTAGAGTTATCAGTCACTGCTTTTTAAAATAAAGTTTAAAAAAAAAATAAAATAGGGATCCCTGGGTGGCGCAGCGGTTTGGCGCCTGCCTTTGGCCCAGGGCGTGATCCTGGAGACCCGGGATCGAGTCCCATATCGGGCTCCCGGTGCATGGAGCCTGCTTCTCCCTCCGCCTGTGTCTCTGCCTCTCTCTCTCTCTGTGACTATCATAAATAAATTAAAAAAAAAAAAATAAAAAAAAAAAATAAAATAAAATAAAGTTTATTAGAGCACACTCATTCATTTATGTGTTTTTTTTATGGCTACTTTTGTACAACAACAGTCAAGTAGTTGCCACCAAAACCATCTGGTCCACAAAGCTGAAAATATTCACTGTTAGGCCCTTTACAGAAATAGTTTGTTAACCCCTAATGTAAGCTGGTAGGTCTCAAAGTTTAATGAAAATTAGAAACACACACACACATACACCCACATGCACACATCTTTCCTGAGTCATTTGTATCACACTCTTTTACCCCTTAATACTTAAGTGTATATTTCCTAAGAACAAAGATATTTTTTACATAATCACAGTATAGTAATGAAATTCAGGAAATTTAAAATAAAAAAATACAATATTTTATCCAACCTACAGTCCACATTCCAGTTTTGTCAATTGTCCCAAAAATGTCCTTTACAACATTTCTTCCCTCCTCTTACACAGAATCTGGTCCAGAATCACATATCGCATTTTTGTTTCTTCTTTATGAGTGGTTTTTCATGTAGTTTCCCTATTTTCAATAGGATTTTTCATCTTTTTATTCAATTTTTAGAAATTCTGTGTTAGAAGTATTAGCCCTTTATCTCTGATATATGCTGCAAAAGTTTTCTTAACAGTTTGTCATTTGACTCATGACTTTGCTTATGGTATGTTTTTGCCTGTGTACCCACGCAAGAAGATTTTTTAATGTGAAACTTATTTTTGCATCTGAATTTTGAGTCATAGTTAGAAACTTCTACACTGACGTTAAACTTGAATTCAGTCATGTCTTCTTACAGTGCATGTATAGTTTCATTTTTTATATTTTGATCTCTGATTCATTTGGAGTTTATTTTTATGTGAGGCAAGAGGATTGAACCTAATTTCATCTTTTTTCCAAATGGCTGCCCTGTTGTCTCAATAGCATTTATTATCTTTGCCCCAGGGATTTGAGATCCCATCATTATCATATATGAGATTTCCATATGCATTTGGGTCTATTTCTGGACTTTTAATTCAATTTCATTGGTCTGTTTGATTATGCTTGTGCTGATATCATATGTTTCTAATTATAGAGGTCTTGCAGAATATTTTAATTGACATGTCTATTCTCTCCCAAAGCAGCTCTTACTTTGCCATGTATTCCTAGATACTTCAGGATGTTTATTTTTCCATACAAACTTTATTTCTTATCAACTAGTCTAGTTCCAGAAAAAAAAAGTGTTGGTGTTTTTATAGGGATTACATTAAAGTTCTGAATTAGGTACAGAATCAGTATCTTAATGATTTTGAGACCAGATTAAGGCACATATTTCCATTTGTTTTGATTTCTTTGTGTGTCTTTCAGGAATTGTTTACACTTTTTAAAATGTATATATTCAACATTTTTTGTTTGGTCTGTTCCTAAATATTTATCTTTTTTTGATACCCCTGTACATGGACATTAAGAGATTTGAGATTTAAGAGATTTGAATGTTGCATGTTAATTTTATATCTTGTTACCTTACTGAGTTACTTTATTGTTATCTAAGTTTCATAATTTCCTAGGGTATCACTGTCCCACTGAAATATATGTAGTCAGATGTGTGATTTTAAATTTTCTAGTAGCTAAAGTAAACATAGTTAAAAGAAACAGATGAAATAATTTAATAGTATATTTCATTTAATTCAATATATCAAAATATCATTGTAGCATAAAATCAATAGTAAAATTATTAATAAGATATTATAAATTCTTTTTTTCTATAAGGTGTTGAAAATCAAGTGTGCATTTTACATTTATAGCTTATTTCAATCTGGACCTTAAATTTTTGTCAGAAATATGTTGTGAATTTAGATTTTATAGATTTTACAGTTAAAATAGTATATTCACATATCCAAATTGTTCCAAACATACTTAAAAGTTTTCTTATCACCGAAGCAGTTACCCAAAAAAGCATTTTTCTTCAATATTTGCATCCATACTGACAAAAGTGGTTCCTCTTTTTCAGAAGAACTGATTTTACTTTGTAGCAAAAGCATCTATCCATTAAGAAAATTCAAAAATCCTTCTGTCAACTCGGTATTACTAACATTAAAGCCAAAAGGGGATTTCATGAGCAGAAATTCAGCCTTGAAGTGCAGAAAGAGGGGCACCTGGGTGGGTCAGTGGTTGAGGATCTGCCTTTGGTTCAGGTCATGACCCCCGGGGTCCTGGAATCGAGTCCCGTATCAGGCACCCCGCAGGGAGCCTGCTTCTCCCTCTGTCTATGTCTCTCTCTCTCTCTCTCTCTCTCTCTCTCTGTCTCTCATGAATAAATAAATAAAGTCTTTTTTAAAAAATGAGGAACAAAAGCCTCTCAGGGGTAACTCTCAACTGATGGGGGACGACAACCTGGAGAGATACTCCTGCATGTCTATTTATGTGAACAATTCTGAGAGACCCTCTTGTATACCTCTCAAGAGGTCAAATGGGACCTATCCTCAATGGTGACCTTGATGATGCACACTTACATTGTCACCTCACCCTCCCTCCCTAATTTCCTCCTGTGCTTCATGCTGGCCCCATGGAATCACCTCCTTCAAAAACCACTGGCATTTACATCCTCATGTCAAGCTCTTTTTTCAAAGAGATTCAAGCAAAGATACATCTGAAAAGTTAGGAGCATGGGGCATGTTTGAAGTTGGAGGGCTTGTAGAAAAATGAACCAGAAATATCTGCTAAGTCCTTCAAATTACAGTAAAAAGTGACAACTAGAAACTTGAATTTAAATTTCTTTCTTATTAAATTAAGTAAAAAGAAAGACAATGTTAAAACCATAGTTTGTACTGTGTCTGTATAAGAGAATATTCTTATCTTTAGGCATATACAACTTACTCTTGAATGTTCATAAAAAATATATGTATATATATATATATATATATATATAGAGAGAGAGAGAGAGAGAGAGAGAGAGAAAGAGAGGGGAGAGAGGGAGGTTCTGGGTAAAGACTATATAGATGTTTCTTATACTATTCATGGAGCTTTTTTGTAATGAAATTACTTCCAAATAAAAAGTTTTAAAAAACCATCATAAACTCCTTTTCAAAAACAGCAAACTTCAGCCATATAATTTCAGAGTCAGCAGTCTTTTATCTTTTTAGCATCTACCCATTAAAAAAAATGTCCTGATGATGCTTACAAGTTAATATTCTTAAATTCTAAATTCTTAAAGGTTCCAATTTGGGCTCACTAAAAAAAAAAATTAAAGGAAATATTCACTTGGAAGCAATTATAAACACTCACACTTTCCCCCACTTGAAAACAAAAGGTAATGTTGGCTATTGCCTTTAAAATCGCGGCTGCCCCTTCCCTTATCTTGATGACCTGGTTTGCAGAGGCACTGTGTAATTTCATTAGAAAATGGTAAAACAGCTGAGACATTGGGTTCCAAGGTCATGCGCTGCTGTGAATTCTTTCCTGGATTTCTTGGAAACTTGGGTCAGGAAACCTCTTGTTGAGTTATTGAGCAAAGATAATACAGATATGGTGGAGAGAAGCTCTGTTAACAAAAGATACACTTTCCAGCAACTTGAGCAGATGTGTGTGAGGCAGCTCTAACCTGTCAAGGCTGTCAGAACCTTTATTTACAACCAATAATATACAATTCCTTCACTTGCCAGAGTCCTACTATTGGCACAGCTCACAATCGTCATCTGCTCTAACTGCTCATTTGCAGCTTCTATTGTTTTTAAATGATACCTGTCAAGTCATCATCCATCTATGCTTAAATATATTTAGCACCAGGCTGCTCATTAAACCCAAAATAGCACTACTAAAGTCCATGTCTTTGTATACACATTGATCTTCTTTGAGTTATTATTTTTAATAGTAATAAAAATTTAGGAAGAATTTAAGTGACAATCAATAGGAAAACTGTTAATTCACTGAAATTCTAAGTTATTAAAAAGAGTAAGTTGGATCCATGTATACCTATTTGAAAACAGACTACAATATATTATTAAACAAAAAATGAGAGGTTATAAAATAGTTTACATAATGTTTTGATTTTTGTACAAAAATCTGTAAAGTTTATATCCATCTGCAAAAAAAAGGATAGTCTAGAAGTATAATTTCCAACCAATTTCACACTGTGAGGAAGATGGTGGAAACGACTCACTCCCACTTTTTTTTCCTCACTGATGGAAGAGTTTCCTTTACATTTCTGACCTCTTGGCCCTTATTCCTATTCCATTCCTCCGAAGTGTCTGGGTAATATGACTTATTCTCTCCAAGTCTTATTTCCAGGTAAGGAGCAGGCATTAGAGAAATATCAATCCTGCAGATAGGTAGAGGGATAGGTTTGCAGAAGTGAACAGGTGTAACTCAATCATGTATCTTTCCCTCTGCTGGGAATCAGACCTCAACAGAACCCACTGCTCTGCTCTTCCATCCCATGCTGTAAGTTTTGTAGAGTGGAACTTCTTAGATTATATAGTATTCTCGATAACTGGAGCAGTTGAATGCTACCTTGGGGTTTGGTATTAGCAAGGCCCACTGTTGTCTCCCATCTAGACCACATACTATAGTAGTTCTAACAATAACAAAGCTGACATTTTGATGTCTATCTGCCCCACTCTTTATCTCCTTGGTTCTGAACTTGGATGAGTAATAAATGTCATTCATTGGAAGCCCTCAAGTATGAAAATAATATTCTCTTTTTATTTTTTATGCTTACATATAATTAGGTTTTTTTGTAATGAGCATGTATTATATATAGAGATATAGATACCTCTAGATAAGGGATATAAGGTCATAAAACCTATACCCTCACAGTTTTTACCTATTATTGGGATTCCTGCCTTCTTTTTGATTTGTATTATTCTTTATACTTCAATTACTTAAAGCAGTGCCTTCCAAGCTTAGAAGGGGTGCTTTGCCTTGACCCACTCTCTACTCCCTTGGACATTGGGCACTATTTCTCTTGTTGCATATTTACTTTTTCCCTTATTATTTAAAACATCCAATTTCCCTGCTGTCAAGGAGGCCATTACCTTTCTATTCCATTAAGTCATACCTACTCCAATTGAGAAAAACTATCCCTATTTTTCTGGGCCCCAGGATTATTTTCCTTTGGTAATAGCCAAAATATCATCTCCCAAACATTTAAGGAACACCTTTTTCATTTTCCATATCATGACCTTTACATATATAGAACATTATATTCTCACAAATCTTTTTTTTTTCCTCCAGGCAAAATATGCCCAGAGTTCTTAACTATACATCCTGTGATATGGTTTTTAATTCCCTCTAATATTGGTTACTCTCCTTGCAATGGCCCCCAGGTTGTTGATAAGCCTCCTAAAAGGTGTTAAAGAATGACAGCCAAAGTGGAATACAGTTTTTTAAAAATTTTATTTATTTATTCATGAGAGACACACACAGAGAGGCAGAGACATAGGCAGAGGGACAAGCAGGTTCCATGCAGGGAGCCTGATGTGGGACTCCATCCCACAGGATCCCACCCCAGGATCACGCCCTGAGCCAAAGGCAGACACTCAACTGCTGAGCCACCCAGGAATCCCAAGGAATACAGCTCTCTGGGTGTGATTGACCAGTGCTGAATAGAAAACCTACTTGTTACAAAGATGGTATACTCTTATCACAGTGGCAAGAGTGGTATGCTCTCATTTTATATGTTATATTGGTGGTCACATCAGAGGATTCACTTGTATTGGGCTTATTGTGATAGAAAACATATACATCACTTTCATCCATGCTGTTGGTGAAAGATTCATTGCTCTCAACATATAAATATCTCAGGTAACTTCCAAGCTAAATTATAAAAGCCCTCCTATTTCCTATAGCAATCATCCCTCCACAACCAAATACTCTCTTTTGCCTTCTAGTTACCCCTCAACCCAGGTGACTCTCAGTCTTTCTTCTCTGAGTAATTTGAAATTACTCTTGTAAATGATGCTAATAAGAAAAATCCAGTAGTCTCTTTTCTGGTCCAGTCCTGACCTCTATAATGAATTCGACATTGACGGCCATTCCCTATTTCTTGAGTTCCAGACACTATTGCCTTCCAACTCCTCAAGGTTCCCTCCCATTCTAGATAGTTTCCCCTTAGGCATTGCTTCCAAATCTGTCATTATCCTGCTTGAAATATTTAATGTGTCTTTAGAGCAGTGATTCAAAGTCAATTGTATATTGGGATCACCTGGGGAGCTTTAAAACCCTAGCTAAGCTCAAGTGGCATCCCAGATGAATTGAATCAGAATTACTCAAGATTGACCAGGATTTAAAAACCACCAGAGATGACCCTTACCTTTTTGTTGGACTCCATCTCTTTTCCCTTACCCAATCATCTAGCTGTATGAAATGGAGTTCTTTGATACTTAATGTTCTCTCTTTCTAGATTGTACTCGTCAGTTTAAGTATCACCTCCTCCATGAAGTCTTCCCACATCTACATCTCCAACCTCATCCTGTTTTTTGTTTGTTTTGTTTTGTTTTCTCCTTACTGTCCACTTCCTTTGACATGATGGAGAGACAAGGTTTAGGTTGGTTCAGGCTGGTAAACCTGTAGGCATGCAGTGATCAAGGGGCCAAGCAGAGCAGGGTGGAGTGAAAGGCAGGATGTCCAGAGGGGTGGTACTCACATCCCTTCTAAAACCTTCACATCCATGTACACACACACACACACACACACACACACACCTCGCAAACAGAAGCTGACTCCTTCAAATACCTCAGATTGTAAAGGGGGAAAAAAGCATTTTGGGGGAGAGATAAATGATGTAGGAGGATTGTTTTATAACTAATGAATCAGGAGAAAGAAGGATGGAGGATGGAGTAGATTGGGGGTAAAAGAGGAAGAACTTTTTTTTGTTTTGTTTTGTTTTTGCAAGGGACCTGGAGTGATTGAAATGAGAAGTTTGGAGCAGACTGGGAGGAAAACTCATAGGATCATCTACGCCATGCAGTGGGAGATATGTGATCTTATCAGTTGTCTGCAGCCTCTTTTTTTTTTAAAGTAAGTTTACTTATTTTTTTAAGTTTTCTTTTTTATAATCTCTAAACCCAATATGGAACTCAAACTTATCCCTAGAATCAAGAGTTGTGCGCCCTTCTAACTGAGCCAGCCAGGCACCCCTGTCTGCAGCTTCTCATAACCAGTTCTTGATTTTGAACTAGGATTGATATTAAGGTCATTGGTCTGTTGTTTGTGGTCAGCTTCTTTACAGTTTTAAATATTTCTTGTTCTTCTGATTGTTTCAAAGAGAAAGTGTCATGTGATCTTGCTTTCTTTCTGTCTTATGATCTCATTTGCAAACTATTTTAGTATCTTGAAGTAGAGTATTATAATGGTTGCCTACTGAACACCTATTCCCATTTAGTCCATAAATATCATTTTTATTTCTTTTTTTATTTTAAAGATTTCACTTATTTATTTATGAGAGACATAGAGAAAGAGGCAGAGGGAAAAGCAGGCTCTCTCTGGAGAGCTTGATGTGGGACCCTATCCCAGGAGCCCAGAATCATGACCTGAGCCAAAGACAGATGATTAACCAGTGAGCCACCCAGGTGCCCCACATAAATAACATTTTTCTTACATAGCTATGCACTTTTAAGAAACCAGATTCCCATCCTCACCTCGGGATCATGATTAGTTTAGAAACTGTGTCTATGGCATTCCCAAGGGACTATTATTGGTCTGGGGGTATGTCTAATCAAAAATTGGATTTGTCAGGGTATATAGTTTCTCTTCTTCTGGACATATAGAAGAACATTTGTAGCCCAATGACTATTGACAGCCATCTTCAAGCAAGGAGAAAAATAAAGGGTTAAAGCCATTCCTGAGGATAGCAAAGCAGATGGATGCAAAGAATCCAAATCTTTGGTGACATCATTGAGTCATTCAATCAGCCAATTTGGATCCTGCCCTACCTCTGGCTGGACTCTTTGTTATATGAGAAAATAAATGTTATCACTGAAGCCATTTCAAGTGAGGATTTCTGTTATTGTAGCCAAAAGTATCTTAACATTCATCTAGATGTAACTTAAAAAGATTAAATGCCTTTAACTCACTTAAATTAGATGACTAACTCCTCATAATTTATTCAACCTTCTTGAATCTTGGCTTTACCTCCCTCTTTCCAACATTTGTTCTAGAGTTCTACTTTCAAATATCATGAAGACGTACAAACCCATGCTACTATTTGGCTCATAAACCTTCCAGGAGAGAGAGAGAGAGAGAACTCATATAAGAACTTCTTTCTAGTCTCAAGAGTTGGAAGGGAATCAAGATTGATTTCAACTTGTCCAGTACAGCAAGCAAGTCAGGTTATTTTTTTATTATTATTATTTATTTTTATTATTAAAATAACATACACATCTAAGATAGCTCTGGAATGGAATCCCAAATGGTAGAACTAACTATGCAAATTAGATGAGGAGGAAAAAAGTAAGTCATCTAGCATGTGAAAGTTTCATGGTCTTTAAAAAAAAAAAAACAACTTACTGCCACTACCCCTATATTCCTTTTTCAAGGGAAAATAGAGAATAGTTTTTGTAGCTACAACAGCATTATATCTGTCAGTTCCTAAAAGTTGTATAGAACAGCCACAGGAAACAATAATTTCCAAATGATCTCGAAATTGAAAGAAAATTATCACTTTATCTCTCTTCCAGAAGGTGCCTTTTCAGATATTGAAATTAGAATGTTTTTTTAAAAAACATAATATAAAAGAGACAAATTGACACTTTGTTAATGGTTCATTGTCCTTCCTGAATTTTTAGAAACACAAGTCAAAAAAAAAAAAAAAAAAAAAAAGAAACACAAGTCAATGTTATGGTGGTTTTCAAAGCTATAGGGGTGGGTGGGGGGAAACCCACAACAACTAAAGAACAACTGTAAAATTAGAAACTGATCAAATGGATTAAAACTTAGGAAAGAGAAAGTTCCAATGATTCTTCTGGATAAGGCATATAAACCTAAATTAAAGTGTTTCATGTGGTCAAATTGAGTATGCAATCAAGGAAACATATATTTTGAATTATTTGTACATGTCAGCATTAAAGTCTTCTTTGAATTGAAATGATAAAGATGCATTCAGAAACTGGCTTGCAGGGACACCTAGGTGGCTCAGCAGTTGACCATCTGCCTTCGGCTCAGGGCGTGATCCCACAGTCCCGGGATCGAGTTCCACGTCGGGCTCCCTGCATGGAGCCAGCTTCTCCCTCTGCCGGTGTCTCTTCCTCTCTCTCTCTCTCTCTCTCTCTCTCTCTCATAAATAAATAGAATCTTTAAAAAAAAAAAAAGAAAGAAAGAAAGAAACTGGCTTGCAGGGACTGCAGGGATGCCTGGGCGGCTCATCATCTCCATCCAACAATCCTTATTGAAGAACCCAGTGAATGGCATATGAGGTGTTACACCAAGAAATTAACCCAAGGATTTGAAGTGATAAATTTGATACTCAAAAATCTTACTTCTTGAGTAAACCACAATTTACTGGAAACCTCAAATGTGCTGACAGTATGTTGCATGAAACAATTCTAATATGGATCTTTGTCAAGGAAATTTCTTTCTCCCTGTTTCCATGTATTGGAAACCAAATATATGATTAGTAAGAATTTGTTTAAAGTGGGAAAAGTGGCAAAATGCTGAACTGGTAACCGTATATATTGTTATTAAATGACAGATATTTGTTCTCTCAACTTGTACATTTAAAGCAATATTTTCTCTCTGGGATTCTTACTAAATGTCAAATAAATGAAAATAAAAATGTCTTGAAATACAGGAGAATCTAGAAGGTCATTTGTAACATTTGTGATGAGCTTTGAAATGTGGTGTCAAAACACATGTAAGTTTTTAAAAAATTTAGCCTATCAACATTTGTTTCAAACCTTTTCCAGCACTTGATGCAGTTACTGCTTTATTTTTTCTTAATGCAAATATTTAAGAAGGGCTTTGGGTAAAACAAGACACGCAGCCCAAAACTCAAGATTCCCAAAATTTTTGGCAAATTCTGTTATAAAGCTAAAACTCTTGCTCGGACCTCTAGCAGGACTGGGAGTATGGAGAGCTTTGCATTTATGCATAATGTTTCTGGTTACCTTTTTGGTCAAAGCTAAGATTAACTCTCATCTAATGAATACTAATACTTTCTGTAATACAATCTGTTTTGCCACCTGTTGTTGAAATATTCTATTTTCTTTCACAGTTGCTAGAAAATTACTTTGTTTACATTTTGATTTCACAGCTTCTGTGAGTCTCCCATTAGAAGGAAATCACTTCTATAGCTAGATTAATAGAAAATATTTACTTAAGTTCTAAATAATCTGATTAGTACTTGTTGGAGGGTGAGTTAAGTGATGCAAAAGTAGGAAATAGAATATGAAGTATTTGAGCTACCATTGGCCAAAAGCCGTATATACACCAGAGCTGTTTAGTAGCATGAAGGACACAGATCAATTGATCCTAGTTATAGTCACAGAGAGCAGGCAAGTGTTTTTGATCCTAAACAGTTGGATTCCTTGGCCTTATGTTCTACAGCATTAGCTATGAGGCCAGAGAGCAAAGGAGCCTGGAGGACGAAAGTCTTTACTGAAAGTGACTTGATTCATCTGGTAAAGAGAAGCTGATCCTGTCCTGGATTTAAGCAAGCAACTGTTGTGGCATCATCTTTTATTAACATAACACTCAAGAAAAACACATACTTAAATTTTGAAAGGCTGTTCTTGGGTCTTTCATCTTCAGACTTTTCTTTGAAAATCATGCTTTCTGTAAATATAATTGAGCACCATGACAAGTTATATAATATAAATACAAAATTATAAATTCTTATTTGGAAATGAAATGCTGTGGCTAACTTTTTAGTTCTGGAAAAATACTTTCTATTTTAAACGGAAAAAGGTGTGTGCAGTTAGGAAAGAGATATGGAAAAGACTCTATCTCAAAAATATGTACCAATATTTAGGAAACACAGAAAAATTAAAACCCATGGCTATGCCCACATAATTACAAATACTCATTTAATTATATGATTTCAGCCAAAAAAACAAATTCCATGAAAATCACAAAAGCCTTTTTAATTTTCTTCTCAATCGCATAGGCAAGATAAACTGTTGATAAGTTGAGGATATTTAATAGTTCTTCATATGATAGTTTAAATAAATATTTGTTATTTTATTTTAAAAAATATTTTATTTATTTATTCATGAGACATACACACACAGAGAGAGAGAGGCAGAGACACAGGCAGAGGGGGAAGCAGGCTCCATACAGGGAGCCCGATGCGGGACTCGATCCTGGGACTCCAGGATCACACCCTGGGCTGAAGGCAGGCGCTAAACCGCTGAGCCACCTAGGAATCCCTGTTATTTTATTTAATCATAAACGTAATACATGCCCATTGTGGAAAATTTGGAAAGTATGAAAAGAAATCCAAAATCAAATAAAATTATCCATGAATCCATCTTTATCATCCATGAATCCATCTTTATCATCACATTACTTTTGTAGTATACGTCTTTTGGACTTTCTTATGCATAAATTATATAAATGTTTAACAAAGTTGTATGCATTGTTTTGTCACTCATTTTCCCCCTCAATGTTATGCACAGTTTTTCTTTACTCTGCTACATTTAATCTTTTCATGATTGATGTAAAAATTGTTGCCAATGTTTTGTTATTATAAATACAGTTGCAACAAATGTCTTTGTAAATAAATTTGTATATCTACATTCCATTATTTCATTAGGGAAATATTAGCATTGGATTCTAAGATAAACAGCCTTTTAGAAACATTGAAATAAATTATATTCTTACAGGTAGTGATAAGAAGGCTAGTTTGCCAATGCCCTGATAACACTAGGTATTATCAACCACCTGTTTTCTTTCGTATGTAGACAGAGCATAATCTAACAAGTGCAAGAGGTGAATAAGTATATACACACACATATATATATGGCCCAGAGATTTCCCTGGATTTTCCTTTATGCTTGAATATGACGTAAGTCAAAACTGAGTCTTCAAAAGTAGGACAGAGGGACTAAATTAACATCATTTCAGCCACCATGTCCATAACTTCCCTTGTCTGACTCATTTGTCCCTTGTACACTCATGTGTCTTAGCTCTGAAGCTGCTTTGTTTCAAGTTACTCAGTAAATTACAAAAGTCAGATGAGCAACAAAAGAAGTGAGTTGGAACACAGTACAGAGAGGGATCTTTTATCTCTACAGAATTCTATTTTTTATTAAAGTACATTTGCCTATTTATCCTTAAGACTAAAAAGCTATGATTTGTTTAATCTTTTATTGTCCACAACAAAATAAGTATACTTAAAACAAAAACAAATTAGTTTCCTTAAAAAATTCCAAAGGAATTATACTATTAGAGGTATCAAAAAATCTTTTCTGAAAGAACCAGAGAGTAATATTTTAGGCTGGCCTTGCAGGCCATATGGTGTCTGGCACCACATTCAACTCTGCCCCTATAGTGTGAAAACAGCAATGGCTGATATGTAAGCAAATGAGTGTGGCTGTGTTCCAATAAAACTTTATTTACAAAAATAGGCAACTGGGTAGATTTGAGCTTCAGGCTATCATTTGCCAACCCCTATTCCATCTTACTGTTTGATTATAAAGAAAAAATACACTGAGTAATATTTGTATACTTACCTTCCTGAAATGAAATCATTGTTTACATGAAGTGAAATAATTCTTTACATTAAGATACAATTTTTTAAAAAGATTTTATTTATTTATTCATGAGAGATACACAGAGTGAGAGAAAGAGATTGAGAGAGAGAGAGACACACACAGGCAGAGGGAGAAGCAGGCTCCGTGTAGGGAGCCCGACGTGGGACTCGATTCCGGGTCTCCAGGATCAGGCCCTGGGCTGAAGGCAGCACTAAACCACTGAGCCACCCAGGCTGCCCCTAATATACAATTTTTATTAAGTGTCTGTCAAGTGAGAGGGATCACATGAAGCCACTGACATTCTAAGAAAAGGCTATTGCTTTGGCAGAATGGACAAAGAAGTGAAGAGTTGAAGAAACAGGCTAAAGTTGAAGGGGTCTCCACAGGGCTTCCTTTTTCTCACCTAAATAAAAATACTGAAACTCTTTTGAAGTGCTTTAGAGCTTTAACTCTTTATGGATAAGAACAAAGACCTCAGAGCAAAAACAAAGCTCTGCTCGGTGCATAGGCATAACTCTACCATTACCAGGAGGTGAAGAATAAGTTATTATCATCTTGATCATTGTGTTTTTAGTATTAGAAGATTTATTTTACCGTATTATTTATTTTGGTACTAATTTTGGAGATATTTTTCAAATATTAGCTACCATAGTAAGTAAGGGCAAAATAGCAAAGGACTGATGAACTGCTTGAAAAGTGCTTGCAAGAGACACATGAGGACAAAGGAAATGTTTAAATGGAGAGTCAGAACCAGCTTGTAGTTCATTTACAAAATAACTCGATTTAGATGCATCATAGTGAATACATTTTTATAGTGTTGTTTTGGCTTTATGAATAAAAGGACTTCTGTATCAAAGGCTGACCTGTTGAAAAGTTCCGAAGAGAGTTTGTATTATTTTCCTTCATGACACAAGCCCTTCTACCAGTTTATGCCTATGTTGCAGGTCAATGGTGGCTGCAAATCCTTTGATACTGCTACTGAGACATGGACTCTGTACCCTCTCATATTCTCTGACTAATATAATGCAGTTGAAGTGATATCATGCCTGTTTCCAGGCCCAGGGCTTAAAAGCCCAACCACTTTCACTTTCTGTCTCTTATAACACTTGCTCTTGGAGCTCTGAGCTGCTGAGTTAGAAGTCCAACTGTTCTGTTGAAGAGTAAAATTCCAACTACCCTAGCACATAGAGAAGGCTGATACTACATGAAGAAAGTCAGGGGCCCAGCCCTCCAGCCATCCCATCAAAGCACCAGGCAAGCAGGCAAAATCATCTTCGACCAGCTCAGTTACCACTTTCCTGAGCAGAAGAATCACCTAGATTAACCCTTTCCAAATTTCATGACTCATAAAATTGTGAGCTACAAAAAAAGATTTGTTATTTTCATTCGCTAAATTTTGGTATATTTTGTAACATAGTAATAGGTAACTTGAACAACATGTATGAATGGCAAACATTGATATTTTTATGCATTCTGTAGCAATGACTTATTTGGTGTTTCCTCTCTTTTATTTTCTGGTTACTTTCAGTAAAATACACTCTGCGGCTATAGTCATCTGAAATTTATATTTCACTTCCCAAACAATGCAATGAACTTCACCAAGAAATTTCTAAGATCCTTGTTGACTTGTGATTACGAATTAAAAAATTACTTTTGAAAAATTTTAAAGCCTGCCACAGAACCAGTGTGAATTGGCAGCCAGATCTTAAACATAGCAATATACCAAAGAACTGAATTTAATATTAATTTCATAGCCAAATCCAACTTAATTACCTCATTCAGTGATTTCCAATCTCAGTTGTTTTTTTTTTTTTTTTAAGATTTATTTATTTATTTATTCATGATAGACCCACAGAGAGAGGCAGAGACACAGTCAGAGGGAGAAGCAGGCTCCATGCTGGGAGCCCGCCGCGGGACTCGATCCCGGGACTCCAGGATCACGCCCCGGGCCAAAGGCAGGCGCTAAGCTGCTGAGCCACTCAAGGATCCCCCCAATCTCAGTTTTAAAATACTTTGGCATCACTAATGCATTCAAACATCACAAAGTTCTCCATAGCATCTCAAAAAAAAAAAAAAAAAAACCACTTTTCCTTCTTTCAAATTAGAATAAAAATGTAAAACATATCAAACAGCAGAAATTGGGGGCAGAAGCAAAAGGTACTTTCCATGCATAAATAAAACCCTTACCACAAGAATAAGTAATATACTTGTTTATATACTTTTTTTGGTATTTCCATCTGTCATTCTCATGTCTGTAATTCCATGGCTACTTGCTATTCTCTCAGGTAATAGTAAGGAAGTTTGTTGCATGGCTGTAATTACCTGGTTTCTGATCTCAAGACATCCAATTAGTTAACTCATGAGAATTTTTTTTTTTAAAGAAAAAGGTTAGTTTATAATGACAATCTTTTTCCATAGAAATTACTTTCTAACATACCCTGGCATGGTATAGTATTTCTCAAAAAGAGTGAAGTAGGATTTGATACCTCAGGATAGTAACATGTGTTAATTGGATTTAAAAGTGCCTTTGTAAATAAGTTTAGGAAAAAGCTAGGAAGGAAATTTTTAAATAATTTCCTTTCCAGAATTTTCTGGGAAACTTGAATGCTCTAAGTTCTGTGAAGCTCTAAGGGATCCCACCGTATGCTACATTTTTTTGGAAAAGCTCTTTGGAGAATAAGTGTGGACTGAAACACTCTTTGGGAAATGCTGGCAGAGTAGAAAGACTCTGGAACTTGGAGACTGTAGTCCTTGGTTAGAATCCCAATCTTCCACTTACTGGCTGAGCAAGTAATTTATGCACTTTTAGTGTCAAGCTCATCTTATGTAAAATGAGGCTAATTATACATGCACTAACTGGTACTCCACAGAGTTCTCATGAGTAATAAATGAGAAGCTTAAAGTAAAACTGACTAATTCAATGCCTGGCATACAGAACGCCCCACTGTCAGAATGCTGGAGGAATGACCTCCTTTGCACAATAATGTCCTTAGTTGTGTGTGTGTGTGTGTGTTTTTAAAGCACTGGTGAGAGGCTCACATGCTTATGAATTCTGGTGCTGATTTCTCATCAACCTCCAAATTTTTACATCTTGTGGCAATGACTACAGGACATGATTTATTGTCTGGTGAATTGCAGGTCAACTGGTTTTGGTATTTAACCCATTTTACAGTTGGACAACTAAGCCTATGGATTTTAAAGTTAGTTTCTCAAGAAAATAAAAGCTGGAGATGAAACCTAGCATAGAGCAGTGAGCTGGTACCAGAAAACTCAGGACATGCTTACTTAATCTCTTTGACCCTTTGTTTCCTCGCTTGTAAATAAAAATAATTGCCCCATAGGAATATCATGAGAATTAAATTTGATAATATGTGCAGTAGATACCTTTATAGTATAGGATATAGTAATATAGTTAATAAGCCATTCTATACTATCATCAAAATGGATTTTTCATAGAATTATATAATATTAAAATTAAAGTCTCTGTTTTAGATTACCTAGTCCAATTCCCTCCTCTTCTAGAATTAAAATAAAAAAAAGCTCAGCAGGATGAAGGAATTTAGCTAAGGACATAACAGTTTTTAGTGGCCACGTCAGGCAGGTCATAATAGTATAATAGCTTTCTCCAAATGTTCAAAAAAGGAGAATAGATTTATCCTGAGCGACCCCAAGGGATAAAATCAGTGGTAAAACTAAAGGAGACTAGGTAAAGAAGAAATCTCTAACAATTTCTGTGTTCCACTGTTGAAATAGACTTTCTCGGCTGCCACTTTCCCCTCTATTTACACATTGAAACTAGCTTTAGGAAAATGAGGCAGTCCAGATGTACAGTTATCACACTCGGGGTTGAGTGCATTGGAGACTAATCATATGCATCATGGCTTGAATGCCTGGTGAACACATTGCCTAAGATAGACCTGGATCTATGACAGAGCCAGCCCTGGGATCTGTATTTAACAGGAATATAAGAGCTATAGTCTCATTGGAAGAAAAGACTCAAAGGTATAATTTCTTAGCGCTTTACATAAGATTGAGAAAATGCCAAGTATCTATATCAAAGAATAGGGTTTCTAGAGATTAGAGGGAGGTTAAGTTCCTTTAACCCAGTTGGCATTGCCACTGGGTATATATAGAAGCATGGCTCAACTCTGCTGGATGATTAACCGTTAAGTTTAGAATCTGCAATGTTCTGTTATCTGTACTGACAGCCCTTTTTATTTATGTGAATAATTGAAAATTGACTATAATTATGAAATCTGACAACCTCAAGACAACTCATTGAGCATTACTTTTTAGAAACAATGTGAATTGAGATGTTCCACCCACTAGACAACCCAAGTTATGTTTGCTCATGGTTAAAGAATGTGCCATCAATCATGCTATGCCAAACCAAAAACAACAACAACAAAGAAAGTTCTCTCTTAGAAACAATCTGAGTGAGACAGGACTGACATTAGCAACAAAAGAGAAGTGAGAGGTGATTTGAGGAAGTAAACTAAAGTTCAATAAAGGCTGGGATATTTCTGTGGAACCTAGTAAAAGGGGAACTCCAAGATATGTCTTCCATTTGTTCAGATCTAGACCTGAGTTTGCATATTTTGTGATTTTAGAGCATGTTCTGACTAAAACAGCAAATATACTTAGTATAAATGGTTAATGAAGCTAGCAGTCAAGTGGGCACATCCTGTTACAATGCCCATAATAATAACAAAGCTAATATTAACCTTGCGCTTACCACGGGCAGGCACTGTGCTAAACTGTTACACATGAGGTAACTTATTTAATTCTCCTAACAAGCCTGTGATGTAGGTGCTTATCTTAACCCCATTTTCAGAAAACTGAAATTGAGAGAGATTAACTATTTTCCATAGCCAGTAAGTGTCTCACTTCAGGTTTGAATCATGATTTCTGACACCAGACTTACACTCTTCACTCTTGTACTATAGTGTGCTATATGCTATGCTGTCCATTTACCCTTGGCAACATCTGAAGTGGAGTCTAGTCTTGATATGTTAGCACTGCTGCCATTGCCCCCAAAGAAGCCCATTATTTACCACCTCAAGTGGCCAGCTCTATGCACGCCAGCCTTTGGGGTAAGATGTGCCTCTTTCATGTTAATCCTGGGAAGAAACCTACTCAAAAATAAGTTATTTTTCCATCAGATCATGACAGGTCAAAGGTCTAGAGATGATAGGCTTTAACCAAGAAATGTGGCATGAACTGAAACATAATCAGGAAAATTTTCTAACCATTATTTCACTTACAGCACTTAAAGTTAAGTCTGTCTCATAGATGCTGCTAAGGAAATCATTCAAAGGCCTAGACTATCTGTTGCAGTTCTAACTTTGTTTCTTTTTTTTTTTCTTTCTTTTTTTTTTAAGATTTGTTTATATATTTGAGACAGAGAGAGAGAACATGAGCATGGGGAGGGAAAGGAAGAAAGAATCTGAGGCTGACCCCACACTGAGTGCAGAGCTGGAAATGGGGCTCCGATCTCACGACAATGAAATCATGACTTAGGCAGAAACCATGAGTCAGGCGCTTAACAGACTGAGCCACTGAGGTGCCCTGTAGATCTTAAACCTACAGAGAGTTGAATACAGGGACAGCCACATACGTGTATAAGGCAGGTGGACATTAAGGGTGCTGCTTTTCAGGGTACCTGTACTCAAATCTTTTATCCCCAGAATTGCCAACTGGTCTGATATTCTCACCACTACTATTACTTACTTGAATAAAGACTCCTATTAGAATTTAAATATGTTTTTTCAAAAACATATGTAAATATGTTTTTGAAAAGATGAATACATTTATCTCTTAGCATTCGCTATAGACCAATGAGTTGTAATGTTAGAAAAGAGAACTGAGCTTCAAGGGAATGAGACCATGGTAGGCAAATTTTGATGGAAAATGAGAATTAGAAAGGTCACTGCAATGGTTTCCAAACACAAGTCTGCAGATTAAAGTTGATCCAAGATGAAATTTTCATTAATTTATGGTGAAATCTGGGACACCTGGGTGGCTCAGTGGTTGAGCATCTGCCTTCCGCTGGATAGAATCCCGGGACGGAGTGCCGCATTGTAGGCCCCACGGGGAGCCTGCTTTTCCTCTGCCTGTGTCTCTGCCTCTCTCTCTGTCTGTCATGAATAAATAAATACAATCTTTAAAAAAATTATGGTGAAATCTAAGCAAAAAAGACAATGTAATACATTTTTTAATTAAAATGACAAATTCTGATATGTCTTTTTCAGATGATACTATGCAGTTTCTTTTACGAAATGATTGTGATAGTAGATGAAGTTTGAGTTTTTTCTTTCATGTTTTGACTTGGTAAAATAAAAACCTAGCAATTTTTAAATTAATCTTTAATGTATACATGTGCATGTTCTCTAAGTGCTTCACATTCAATATTTTTATTTAATCTTCACAATGATATATGAGAAATGTACTGTGATAACCTCTATTTTATAGATGAAGACTTCCAGGCCTAGAGGATAAATAACTTACCCAAGTTTACACGGCTAATGAGTGGCAGAACTGATTTGTCTTTTTTATCGCTCCCATTTAGGGTAGGCATATTGGGGCCTTTGTGGGAGTGATGAGAGCTAAAAACAGAGAAATGAAGTACAGAAGATAAATGTCACCTACTTAACTTCGCTCAAGGCTCCCTAGAACTTTGTTTGCAAAAGTATTTTCCGTTATAATCAGCATTTATAAACTAACACCATAAAATCCTAGAAGGCTTAGAGCAAAAGAAGTCTAAAATTTATCTTCTTTTCACCAAATGAGAAAACTTAGTGGTAGTGTAAATGACTTAAAATTCTTGCAAATCACTAGCCCCACTCAGAAATGTTTACTTAAAGCAAAACATATAACCTAGCTATGATTGCTAATGTAGGAAAAGAAAATAGACAAAGAAGAATGAAGCCTGATCATACCAGGAAAGTATAAATTCCAGTTAAGCCAAATCAATTATCTATGAAAAATGAAGAACAGTAAATAGGAAAAAAGACTCCAGAATACAGTTAATTTCAGCTCAGGGTTTTGTGCACCCAAAAAATAATCACTACTAAAAGAATGAATGGATCCCTAATTTATATTGCTCATCAAAATATGTATCTTTTTTCTTGTGCTGTAAATAAACATTGAAGAGCTATGAAGATGCTTGGCCATGAAATAACCTGCCAGGCTACACTTCAATTGAGTAAGTGTGCTTGCCATTAAACAGAGACATAAAATGAAAATATGCAAATATGCTAATTTGGACATAATACATACAGTAATTACATCTTAAGAATTAGTATGTTCATGTGGCATTTTTCCAATCTCCCAACATTGGAAAACATTTTACATTATTGAACCCTCTTGCCACCACAAAACCCAACTAAATCCAGAATTATGCTTTCTTCAGGGAGGTCTTCTCATCAGCCACAACAACCTCAGCAGATAGCTCTCTCATACTTGCTCTGGGACACCTCCATCCCCCCAAGGATTCGAATAAACTCTAAAGCATATGCTCAGAATTTCCAAGTCCTTATATATTCCTAAGTGGCATCCTCTGTTGATTAGAAGGAAAATAGGTGAAGAGTCAATTAAATTACCTTTTTTTCAGTGTTGAGGGGAACAGAGAGAATAGAGTTTTGTGGCGTCAGCTCTACACTTCAGGAAATCCCATTATAACTTTAGATCTCTAAGCTAAAGATCTAAGGAAGACCGTCTAATGTTTTTCAGAGGCAAGCATTGAAGTAGGGACCTCAGAGAAACCCTATCTACATTGTAGACCAAGATACAAACTGTCATTGAGGGAGATCAGGTACTACATTGAGTAGTTTTCCATCATGGCTTAGGTTTTCATAAGAAACATGACCAAACTAAATTCTGTTCTTGAAAATGGATGGAGGGACAAGTAATTTTCAAGAGGCCTCTTCATTAACTATGAATCCAAGATCATGTTCCACTTCTCTCACCCATGGAGGGAAGTTGAAAGTCCTGATGGCAATGCTGGCATCTATTGCTGACTTTCAGAACCCATTTCACCCACAAAGTTGAGCCCCCCCAAGGCTTAAAGGAGATAGAAGTGAGATTCAAATTTCCCCTTTATTCCCTTTATTTTCATTCTTTACAAACCTGCCCATTTAAAATGGTGGCTAGACCTCTGTCAAGAAGCTAAATTATATGCAGAAGTTCTAGTGACTATCAAGCTCTGATTTATGCTTCTGGCCTCTCATTCTAAAATGCAGGATTCCTGAGGCACCTGCTAGTCCAGTCAGTAGCACATACAACTCTTGATCTCTGGGTTTTAGCTTTGGGTGTACACGTTGGGTGTAGAGATTACTAAAAAGAAAATATCTTTAATTTTTTTTTAAATAAAATGAGTATTTCCTGGAGCTCTATGAAGAAGTAGTATACCATGGAGGGCTACAAGCCTGAACATGTGGCTCCCATGGTTGTCGTGTGCGGGACAGGCAACCATTTCAGGAGACCCTGGAAGTGAAAGCATCAGGTAGATTTTGAACTTGAGTTACAGGGTGTCAGAGAATTACCTTTTAGCTGGGATGTTGGACTTTTGCTTCATTTGTTCAGCAACAGTATAGTAAGAACCTGTTTTGTGAAAACAGGAAGGATGGAATCAGTGACAGTTAAAGAAACCACAAAATAAAACTAGAATTTGTGATTGTGACCAATGACCAGCATAGCTTCACAGGCCCCACTGAGAATGGGGCAAGGGATTCCTTACCTACACCTCTGCCCCACACTTTCCTCATTCCTTCATTTTTTAAAAAAGATTTTATTTATTTATTCATGAGAGAGAGAGAGAGAGACAGGCAGAGGGAGAAGCAGGCTCCATTCAGGGAGCCTGATGTGGGACTCGATCCCAGGACTTTGGGATCACGCCCTGAGCCAAGGGCAAACGCTCAATCACTGAGCCACTCCAGGCATCGCTTCCTCATTCCTTCAAATGGAAGTGACCAATTTAGCATCATCCTTAATTTTACTGGATTATTTTCCTCCTGAAAATTTCTAAGCCAAGATCTAACTACATAGTCTCATGGTAGACCTCACTGTATAGAAGATATCAAAACTAATTGTTGGGCTATGTACTAAGCAATAAAAACTAGATCTATTTTAAATCAATGAAAAACAAAGACCTCATCTTAATTTTCTCTTTGGCCTCCAGTGCATAGCACAGTGCTTGTCCCATAGTAGACCTTTCATAAACATTTATTGGATTGAAAAAAATTGCTATAGTAAGGAGTTTTTACCTTTGGCTCTGTTTGGCTGGATGCAATTATCTGCTTGATATTTTCTCATTTGGAATGTTTTGAACCGGTGAATAATAACACTGAGTAGCAATAGAGTAACAGTTGATTTAACTATCTTTTAAGCCAGGAAAGTCTGCCCACTCAGGTAGCAAAATTCAGTCATCCAGCCTATTGAATATTTGCTTATTTCAGTGCCAAAATTTCAGCTTCTGTTGAAGTATTCATCAAGAGTGTTCACATGAAACTGTTCTAAAACTATTGACTCCAAATTTTTTGCCCTTGGTCTCAACTTCCCTAGTTATAAAATCAATGTTATAATCGCCTAGTTCTTAGGAATAGGTAAAAGGTTTGTGAGGTACCAATTAGATAGAATTATACACATGCAGTTCCTATTACTGTCAGTGCCAATGATTCAGTATGCAAATGTTGAAATCTGTTGTATATTGTAGACAACAAAGTACTGAATTTTTAAAATGATGTATTCTAAGCACATATTCAGATTTAAGACTATGACAATCACATACATTCTCACTCATTCTTATTGACATTTGAGTTAATTTTTCTGAGTGAGAAACAGCAAGGTGGAAGTACAGCCAGATATACACATAAGCACACAAGTCTCACTCGCCACTGATCAACTTATGGGAGTGTGTGACACATGTAAATATCATTAGTCACATGTATCACAGTGGAGTTGTTGTTGCACATTCCTGTTCTATAGTCATAGTCTTTCACTGTGAATTAAAATCACTTTTAGAAAATTTGCATTTAGGGCAGCCCAGGTGGCTCAGCGGTTTAGCGCCGCCTTCAGCCCAGGGCATGATCCTGGAGACCCAGAATCGAGCCCCACTTCAGGCTTCCTGCATGGAGCCTTCTTCTCCTTGTGCCGTGTCTCTGCCTCTCTCTCTCTCTATCTCATGAATAAATAAATAAAAATCTTTTTTTTTAAAGAAAATTTACATTTAAACATGCTACAGTATGACTACCCACCATTAGAAATAAGGCAAGAGTTTCCCTGATGATACTATTTAATAATGCACCTAACCGCCTACATTCCTCAGTACCTTTTTCTGTCTTTATTTTTTGCCATAGCACTTAACCCCATCTGACATACATATTATATATTTTAATTATTTGTTTATATCTTCCTTCTAGAACATAAGCACTCCATTAGGGCGGGGATATTTATCCTGTTTTCTACTGTTTCCCCAACCTCTAAAATAGGGCTTGGCACATAACTGACCCTCAGTAAATATTCATTGAATGAAATAAATAGAATAGAAATTTCGTTCTACTGAGCAACTCTTATGAAGAAACTGTAATAATTTTTTTCTGTTTTAGACTGTCAGTTACTTTTATTAAAAGAAAATCTGGGGTTCATATCCCGGACGAGCCTTCCCCCCCAAAAAAGAAAATCTGGATGATGAATGAATTACTCAACAATCTAAAACACAATGGTTAGTCAAAGAATAAAAACAGAGTTATGGGAGATCATCTAATAAAGTGGTTCTTTTCTCAGTTTGACAAATTAGAGAATACAATATTTTTCAAGTGCTTGAATATGATATATATTCTAAGAGCTTCTGAGGAAATGAACACTTCTCAAACAAACATTGTCTAAAGGAAGACTAGTCCTCAGTTACCAGATTAGACAAGAGTAGTAATTCTTCTGAATAAGAGTAATAAAGCATTCTTCTGAACTATAGTATTAAGAAGGATAAAACTAAGATAAATCCATTTTTAATTGCCAGGTAGAAGTGAAAAGATGATAGAGTTTCATTTTATTTTACTAAATGAAATCTTAAGCTTGAATAATACTAATGCTGAACATGAATTGACTCATGCAATATATTTGTTTCTTTAGTTTATTATTTTTTTAAGATTTTATTTATTTATTCATGAGAGACAGAGAGAGAGGCAGAGACACAGGCAGAGGGAGAAGTGTCCCCTGCGGGGAGCCTAATGTGGGACTTGATCTCACGGTCCTAGGATCACAACTTGAGCCAAAGGCAGATGCTCAACCACTGAGCCACCCAGGTGCCCTGTTTCTTTATTTTTAATTAAACTTTTAATTTTGAGGTAATTGTTAACTCATATGCAGTTATAAGAAATAATGCAGAGAGATCTCATGTATCCTTTACCCAATTTCCCCTGATGGTAACATCTTTTAAAACCAGAGTACAATATTACTGCCAGGATATTGATACTGATGCAGCCAATATATGTATATATATACAATTCCTTTTCAAGGAACCCTCATGTTTTTCTTTTATAGTCACACCTACTTCCCTTTATCCCCACTCCTCCAACTCCTAGAAACCACTGTGTTCCATATTTCTATAATTTTGTCATTTTCAGAATGTTATATATATAGGGAATGATCTGTTCTAAGATTATAGTGTGTAACCTTCTGGGGTTGGCTTTTTTTTTTTTCCACTCAGCATAATTCTCTGGACATTCATAAAGGTGGCTGAGCATAAAAATAGCACCTTCCTTTTCATTAAATAGTATTCCATGTTACCACCACAATTTGTTTAAATATTCACATGTTAATGAACACCAGGTAGTTTTCAGATTGGGACTACTATGAATAAATATTTGTGTATAGGTTTTTATATGAACATAAGTCTTCAGTTCTCTGGGATAAACGTTCAGAGTACAAATGCTAGGTTGTATAGCAGTTGCATGCTTAGTTTTTAAAGAAAACTGCCAAACTGTTTTCCAGAGTGGCTATATCATTTTACACTCCCACCAGCAATGTCTGAATAATCCACTTTGTTTTCCTACCGGCATTTGGTGGTATTACTAGTTTTTAATTTTAGCCATTCTAATAGATATGTATTGATACTTCATAGTAGTTTAACTGTGTCTTTCTCTGATGGCTGATGATATTGTGTATCTTTTCATGTGCATTTTTATATCCTTTTAGTGAAATGTCTGTTTATGTTTTTTGCCCATTTCCCAATTGGACTGTTTATATTTTCACTATTGAATTTGGAAAATTCTTTATATATTCTAGATACAGTTCTTCGTTACATGTGTGGTTTGTAAGTATTTTCTTCCAGTCTAGAGCTTATCTTTTCACACTCCTAACAGGGTTTTCACAAGGAAAAATCCAACTCACCGATTTTTCTTTGATTTATCATTCTTTTGTTGTCAAATCTAAGAACTCTTTGCTTAGCCTTAATATTTTATACTACTTTTTTTCCCTAAAACTTTAGTAGTTTTAAGTTTTACATTTGAACCCAAGATCCATTTTGAGTTAATTTTTATATATGGGGTGAGACTTATCTTCTTGTATATCCCTTTATTCTCCTTTGTTTACAATATAAATGTCTTATGTATTTCTTATGTAGAACCATCCAGTGTCATAATATTTGGCTTTAATAATGAATATTAATTTAAAAAACTCAAGAGAAGGGACATGTATTGTGTTTACTTATTTATCTAGGTAAAAACATTACTATGTTCTTATCATGTTCTTCTCATGTTCTAAGTTTTCTTTTATCATTCCCTTTCTGTTTTGAGAATTTCCTTTAGCTGTTCTCTCAGAATGGTGACAAATTCTTTTAGTTTTCCTTTATCTGGGAATTTCTTGACTTCTTAATTCCTGAAGGATATTTTTTGCTGGGTATAGGATTTTGGATCAACAAGTCTTTTTTTTTTTTTTTTTTTTTTTTTTACGATAGTCACAGAGAGAGAGAGAGAGAGAGAGAGGCAGAGACATAGGCAGAGGGAGAAGCAGGCTCCATGCACCGGGAGCCCGATGTGGGATTCGATCATGGGTCTCCAGGATCGCGCCCTGGGCCAAAGGCAGGCGCCAAACCGCTGCGCCACCCAGGGATCCCTTGGCTATGGTTTCTGATGAGAAATTTGCTGTCATTTGAATTATTTCCCCCCTGGGACCCCTGGAAGTTAAGAATCCTTTTTTTCTTTTTTTTTCTGGCTGCCTTCAGAGTTTGTTTCTAGTTTTCAGAAGTTTAATTTTAACCTGCTATGGTATGGATTTGTTTGTACTTCTTTTTTTTGGGTTTGTTCATCTTCTTGAATCTGTAGGTTTTTCCTCTTCCAAGTTTAGGAAGCTTTTAGTAATTATTTCTTCAGACTCTTTTCCAGTCTTGCTTTCCCTCTCCTCTCCTTCTGATGACACAAATGTTAGATCTTTTGTTTTGATCTCACTGGTCCCTGATACACTGTTCATTTTATTTTTAAGTTTTTTCTATGTTATTTAAGTTCTAATTTCTAATTTATGGATTCTTTCCTCTGTCTCTTCTATTCTGCTATTAAGCTTGTCCACTGAGATTTTTTATTATAGTTATTATATATTTTTTTTACAATTTTCTAAAATTACCAATTGGTTCTTTTCTTTAATCTACTTCATTTTCAAAGTCTTCTGATTTTTTGTTTGTTTCATGCTTATTTATAATTGCTCAATGAAACTTTTTATCATGGTTGCTTTAAAATCTTTGTTAGATAATTCTAACATCTCTGTCAACTTAATGTTGGCATCTATTGGTTGTCTTTTTTTCATCTGAGTTTGTGATTTACTCATTTAATGGAGGTTCATTCATTATTGACCTTCTGAAAAAACATTGGTTTGAGCTCTTCTTTGTTGTTGCTGACTTTTAAAAGGAAAACGATTTTTAAAATGAAATCTAAATATTTTTTGTATTATAAGATCCTGGATCTTATTTAAGCTCTCTATTTTAATTGGGTTTCTCTGAAATTACTCAGGCAGGAGAAGGGTGGACACCATGTCCATATAGGTAGGGGGAAGTAGAGGTCAATATTCCCTATTTAGCCTCTGTCTTCATCTGATGGAGGCAGGCTCCACATTACTGCTGGCAGGAGTAGGATTTTACTACCCCAAATGATCTCCACTGGCATTGCAAGTGGCAGCCTTATTCCTGCTGAGCACTTATAAAAGTCCTAACTCTCCACTAGACTTCCTCTGATACAACCTTGGAGAGAGGAGAGAGTGTCTTAACATGGCTGGGTGGGAATGGAAGTCTAAACTCCCCATGTCATCTCTGCTGACTTTATAGGGGGGCTCATTATAGTCCAGTCAGGAGGAAAGTCCTAGCTCCCTAGTTGGCCTTTTCTGACACCACCTTGGGAATTGGCACCTCCTTATAACCTTGTAAGGAGGGGATTTTGGTCCCCAGTCAGCCTTTGCTAGTCTAGGTTAGGGGAGGGACTACAGTATTTTCTGTTGTGTTTGGTACCACAGAAAAGTAGAGAAGTTTGGAATCAGAGAAATTAATGTCTGAAAAATTTTTTTCTTGCTGGGTTACACTCTCTTTTGGTTTGAGATAGTAGGCTTTTGCTAAGGCTTTTTTGTCTGTGCCCATTGGCATCTTGGGTTGCTTGCTTCTTCAGCTCCAAATATAGACTAAATTAGGCAAAAAGAAAACTCAAGGAACTCAACACTAGGCTGTCTCTCAGTTCCCAAAGTCCCTACCTGGTTAGCTTTTTCTCCACCTTTCTGTCTTTTTGTGTTTATTTTATATTTTAAATCCAGGGAGAAATAAGAAAATAGTATTTGGAAAAAAGAACTCTACTTTATCTTCCTGGAAATGGAAGCCCATACAATACATTTTGTTCCATGAATATGTCAAATAAATAAGTAGTCATTATTGAATCTTCCAAAATAATTATATCTAGATCTCCTTTTTCCAATACAGTAGCCACTGGGAATATTTAAATTTAAATAGTTAAAATTAGACAAAATAAAAATCCAGTTCTTCAGTTGCACTAGCAACATTTTGAGTGCTTGGTAATAGCCACATATGCTTAGTGCCTATCATATAAGACTGTGCAGATTCAGAACACTTTGAACATCTCAGAAAGTCTATTGGACAAGGGTGACTCATACTCTGAACAAAATGGTTCATGACACTGCTAAATGTTGATATTAAAAAAATGAGCATGGCAGCCTAGGTGGCTCAGCGGTTTAGCATGGCCTTCAGCCCAGGGTGTGATCCTGCAGACCCGGGATTGAGTCCCATGTCGGGCTCCCTGCTTGGAGCCTGTTTCTCCCTCTGCCTGTGTCTCTGTCTCTATCTCTCTCTGTATCTCTCATGAATAAATAAATAAAATCTTAAAAAAAAATAAAAAATGAGCAGGAAGAAAAATAAGAGCAGATGGGTAAGTAAATGATCCTGTAAATTATAGGGATAGAAAAGATGTGGATTTATTCACAAGGCAAATTTACAAAATGGACACCAACCTACTACCAAAGCATGGATTGAATTTTTAGTGATTCTAGCTGCATGGGTCCATTCCTAAGACAATTTCTTTTTCTATGAGTTGTTGCAATGTGGAATAATAAAAGCTAATTGATACGGCAGCTTAGATTAGCATATATTTACCCTGACGTTGCATGTTATATTACATCCAGATATCATCTGACTTTCGTAAATGTTGGACTCATTCATTCAACATCATTTTATTTGATGAAGGGGATACATGTAGTTTATAGAATTCAGTTTTTTAAAACAATAAACTGAAATGATATAGAAGCAACTTTAGGAAAATAGCAGCAAAGTCCAAGTAAAGATAAAATATAGGCAAATAATATTAAAATGGTTAAAAATCATAAAGAGTTCAGAACTAGTGCTTTTTGTTATTTATTCAACAATTATTTGTAAAATTCATACATTTTTAAAATATTTATTTATTTATTTTAGAGAAAGAGAGACAGGGAGAGGCAGAGGGAGAAGGAGAGGGGAAGTAGACTTCCTACTGAGCAGGGGAGTCCCACAATGTGGGGCTCTTGATCCCACAGTTCTGAGATCATGACTGGAGCCAAAACCAAGAGTTCGAGGCTTACTCTACTGAGTCACCCAGGTGCCCTGTAAAATGTATATTATTACAGTTCAACCATCAGTTTCTCAGATAAGAATTTGAGTTACAGAGAAATTGGCTTTTTTACTTATTGGAAAAGCAAGGAAAAATAGTTGGGCCATTTTATCACTTCCTTTTTATATCATATGGCCATCAGAAGTCTTTCATTGTCATACCAGCCATATTGGACCCCCCACTTATTTGAAAAAATACCTTGCATTTTCTACCCCTATGGTTAACATATCTTTTCTCATTAACTCATGCTACATATATTTACCAGGCACCTTCAATGAGCCAGAAAATTCTAGCACCAAAGTACATTCAAGTGAAAAAAACAAAGTTCCCTGTCTGACTACTTACATTCTAGGTAAATAAACAATAAATATAACAAATAGATTAGAAGATGAGTACTGTGGAAAAAAGAAAAAGCAGAACAAGTTAAGGGGGAATGAGATGGGAGGCATGGGGCAGACTAAGCTTTTCTTACAGGATCCATCATCATCACCTGTTGAAATCTCAGCTCATCTCAAATGTTCCCTCCTTGATACCTTAGTTAAAATCCATCTCTTCCACTATGCTCCTTTAGCACTTCCTCTATTACAGCACTTAGCATTTTGCCTTGTGTTAGATATGAATACATCTGTCTTTTCATTAGACTTTGATTCCTTAATAAAGAGAACGTACCTTATTAATCATTTTATCCCTTGTAGAGTCACACATAGTGTTGGCTTAATAAGTCATGTGTAGTGGTTGCTTAATAAGTGTTCATTGAACAATGAAGCCAAAATTAAACTCAAATTGACAAAGATTTAGACTGTTTATAAAAGGTGGTCTTAATACTAGGATTCAAAAATATAAACTACACATGTTGATTTAAATGCTGATTCTCTGTTCACATTTTCTTCCCTTCTGCTAACAGCCCAATGGATGGTAATGTGTTGTTGGAGAAAGTCTTTATTTTCTCCTCTTGCTGACTTTCTAGTAGAAATACCACGTATTAACATGTCCAACAGATTAAGCAAAATAGTGTCTCATCAAGAACTTAAATTTGTCTTCAGAGGATTAGGCATTGACCATAGAGCCTATTAGATTGTTTTATATTAGAATTTAGGCAAATTAACTAACACTATTGTCTTTAAATAATATCATGGTTTTATTTGAGAAAATAGATTTATGTAAAATTGTCAATCTTTATTTTTCTTTTTGTTAATAAATAAAAAAATACAGAAATCATCTGGGTATATTCTTCTCTATTTATTTCATAAAACATACTGCTTTATATGACAAGAACCAGTAGAACTTGTTGGTTAAGAAGTTGTATTTCTTTTTTTTTTTTAACTTTTTTTTTTTTAAGATTTTATTTATTGATTCATAGAGACAGAGAAAGAGAGAGAGAGAGAGGCAGAGACACGGGCAGAGGAAGAAGCAGGCATCATACAGAGAGCCTGACGTGGGACTCGATCCAGGGTCTCCAGGATCACGCCCTGGGCTGCAGGCAGTGCTAAACCACTGCGCCACCAGGGCTGCCCAAGAAGTTGTATTTCTTAAACATAATAACACACTATCTTGAAAGTGCTATTATAAACAACATTCACTATGTAATAAAGCTTAACTATGAAGCTGATTTTGATTACACATTCTTTAAGTACTCTATTTAGTAGGTATGAATAAAAGACTTCCCTTAAATAGTCATATAACTAAAAGTACAAATGATTTTTATATTTCACTTCTTTTTAAAAATCAGATTTAGGGGTCCGCGCCGCGCCCGGGCTGGTCCCGGGGTCTCCCGAAGGTGTGTCTGGCAGGTGGGATCCAAAAAATAAAAAAAATGAAAATAAATAAAAATAAAAATAAAAATCAGATTTAGAATTTAAAGATTTAGTTAGTGTATTATCAGAAAATATTTAAAAATTCTTAGAAATCCAGATAGATCGAGTTAGTGATCAGTGTTGCTTTTTGAATAGAGATGTGACAACATGAAATATTAATGGGATTCCTAACGATGGATTCTTTTGATGGAGAATTTGAATGAAATCTCCTTTAAAGATGGGAATCTGTTTGTCTTCTTAATATTTTTATTATTTCTCTCTTCCAAAACAATTTTTTTAGCTAAGTTCTACACCCAATGAGGGTCTTGAACTCATGACCCCAAGATCAAGAGTTGTATGCTCCACTGACTGAGCCAGCCAGGTGTCCCAGTGTTTCTCTTGAAGGTACTTATTTTTATCCAAAATGCTCATATAGTATACATTTCAGTTAAATTTTATCCCTGGTGTGCCAGGAATTACTATAATCATTAGAAACAGTGAAATTTTTCATTATTATTATTATAAGAAAGTTAATGGGTCATAAGTGAGAAAGTTAATGGTGGTGGAAGAGACAATATGCTGGTCAGAAGCAGAACAAATGTAAAGAATGCATAGGATGATCATGAACATAAGAAAACATGTCTACACTGACTGGATTCAATGTTTGTTTGGCTTAAAGTTTGAATCTTATGTTTTACTTCTATTTTTCTATGTGACTGGTACAATGTTGTATGCATATGTATGTACATACAGCCCTGCAATAAGTGACTTCTTTAATTAATTTAATTATTTACATAGGACTGGCAAAGTTGCTAAAGTTACTTTGTCTTTGAGGCTGTGTGTAAATGCTATCAAAACAGTGATAAATTCAACAAAAATAAAAATTGTTCTATGAAACAATTTGAGACAATTTTAGCTGTTTGACTTGATTTTTCAAGGTTTTGATCAACTATTTTTTTTCCTGTATTATTGGAAGAAAGTTTAAAATTTAAGGGGGCCAAATCTATGCTTGGTACAAAATACTGACATTAATATCTGCCATAATTATTTTGATTAAAATGTATTGCTAGACATATTTTCAAAGGCCAAATCTGTTTATGTCTGTGTGCAAAATTTGAATTTGGTATCTGTCAAATTGGAGTGAACATTTTAGTGCATAGCTGCCCACACATACACACACAATTAATAATTTTAGAGCTTATATAAATGTGCTTGTCTATAAAAAGGATACAGGGCAGCCCGGGTGGCTCAGCGGTTACAGCACCTGCCTTTGGCCCAGGGCATGATCCTGGGGTCCCGGGACTGAGTCCCATGTAGGGCTCCCAGCATGGAGCCTGCTTCTTCCTCTGCCTGTGTCTCTGCCTCTCTCTCTCTGTCTCTCATGAATAAATAAAATATTGTGTTTAAAAAAAAAATTAAAAGGATACAATGGGGACTCAACAGAGGGTATTTTATTTGCATAAAAATTACAAGAAATTTGATAAAATGTTAATACCATATGCATTTACTTTAGCATGCAATCTCCTTTACTCCTGAATTAAAGTTGTTACTCAGGAGTATGAATTTCTCCTGCATTTTGTAAATGCTCTGACCTGCTACTAGTTTATCAGCAAACATTAGCTGGGTGTTGTCATGGCAAATGGGAAAAAAGTTTTTAATCTGTCTGTGTAAGTAGGCCCAGTGCTGACAGCAGATAAGAGAGAGAACAGGAATAAAGTGTAGTGCTGAAGTATGAAAAACTAAAAGGTTAAAAAAAAAAAGCATACTTTTCTTTAAGAATGATTTCTTTGAATACTATTTTTAGAGCAACATGCAAATAACATAATTGAAGAAGATCCACACAAATCAAATTGGAAATGTCATAACTTAAGAAGTGGGTACACAAATATAATTTTCATTTTGGCTTGAAATATGCATGAAGGTTTTGATCTTCACCAAGATGAAAACAAATGATGAAATCACTATCATATAATATTCAGTAACACTTTATAGTTTTCTGAGGAAAAAGATGCAAAAGAATCTTCTCTTTTACCTTTAAACAACAGTACAATGTTATCTTTGTTTACCTAGCCTCTGGTCAATTGTAACTCTCTCCTCAAAGCATCTTCTGTAATTCTTTTCTGTGAATCCAAAATGCAATTTAAAAAGGCATATTTTAAAATGCCAATTCAAAGTGGCATTTATTATTCAGGTGCTTTGCTAATTCAGTAAGTGTTTAGCACCCATGATGTGACTAATTGGGCTCTATATGCAACGGAATTACTTAAAAATCAAAATACACACACTGTGTATTTTATTTGCCCGTTAAGACTTATACACACTGGCCAATTTAAGCACACAGTGTGCTAGGCTTCGCATGCAAACAAAAATGCTATGGTGGTTTAGAGAATTGGGTTACTATGAAGTGGGGAAGTTGGGAGAGAACTTCCTAGAGGAGGTAAGTTGGGAAAGCTGTATATGTCAAATGCAGATGAGGAGAAGGGAAAGACATTATTTGGGGTCAGGCAGATGCAAGAACAAAAGGGAAAGGGTGAGATAAATTAGCCGGTAGAAAATAAATCAGCTTCTTAGAGTAGATCTGTGTGTTTTGAGTGGTGGGGGAATCAGGCTTCCATTATAGCCTCAGGCTTTCCTTTTAGATCTACTTCCAGTTTTAAAGTTCTCACCTCTCACCTATCTTTGTCTTCTTGATATTACTTACAGCATTCTTTTTCTTGTGCTGTCTTGATTCTACCTGGTTAAGGTGTCCACTCCAGAATCAGAATATCCTTTCTTATAGTTCCATGTACTGAGCAATTTCCTATTGCCTGTTTTGTTTATTTTGTTTTGTTTTTAGCTACCTGCATTTCTCCCCTTAAGACTGTTCACAAAAATCCAGGAAACCATCTAGGTTTAACCTGACCAATGCACTTGAGTTCCACCAAGGTTTATTAAGCACTTACTTACTAGGGGACAGGCATGTATAGATGAAGAAGGCATGATTCATACTCTCCTGTATCTTTCAGCTGGGTAAAGGCTCTTTAGCGCCCCAACTCTGTTTATATTATCCTCTACTACAACTGCAGGTTAATTTCTACCAGAACAGAAAAAAGTAAACTTATTTATAAATGCTAAGAAGCCTAAAACTCACCCTGAATAAAAATTACCAGATTATATCTGTGAAGCACCTGTGGTGAGAAGGTGACATGGTAGTTTAGATTCTAGTTCTGTCACTTGTAATACGACTTTGAACAGGATGCTAACACGGAAGGGGAAGTGACATTTATATGTGTCCAGCACGATGATTAGTATCGGTTATATATTATTTAATACTTATAGTTCATACCACCTCCCACCCCTCACTTCAAAAAAACAAAAATAAAACCAACAGTATCACCGAAAACAAAATAAAAAAAAAAACAACAACAACTATATTTTTCTTATTTTAAGGATGACCCAAACCAAGCCAAGAGCTTAGTTTTTCAGACACATTTGAGATTTGAGACTGGTCCCAAGCCCCCAGGTCTACCACTTATTAGGATCTAGGCTAACTTAGCCTAGTTATTCATTCATTTATTCAATATTCACTATATACCAAGTACATTGCTTGGCACTGGATTTTAAGAGAACAATGTGACATGGTCCCTTCCCTTAAATCTCTTACAATGCAGTTGAGGGAGACAGCATGTAAGGAAGCGCTTGTAATTAAGTGATAGGTGTACTTCTGGAAGTCTATAAAGAGTAGTGTGAGGTACAAATGAGTTCATTCTACCCAAGGCTGGCAAAAGGCACAGGTCAAGAAAGCTTTCACCGGGGAGGTGACCCTGGAGGTTCACAGAGTCACCCATTGAGTTAGGTGTTTGTGGAAAAGAACAAGACATTCTACCTGGAGTGAGCACTGGGGCCTGAAACAGGATGGTAAGAAATGAAGGTGGTTCGGGTGACTGGAGTGAGCGAGCTACAAGTTGGGAGTAAATATATTCACTTCTCTTGCTAGAGGATACATAGATAACATTTATACAGTGTTAGGTATAATGCCTGAGACATACGAGGTATTTAATAAACATTCCTGTTCCTCTTTCAGATGCTTCATTTGATTACATCCCCTTCCAGCTCTAAAGTCTCATGATTTTCTTAAAAGATTTATTTATTTATTTATTTGACACACACACACACACACAGACACACACACACACACACACACACACAGAGAGAGAGAGAGAGAGAGAAAACACAAACAGGGGGAGGAGCAGAGGCAAAGGGAGAAGTAGGCTCTCCATTGAGTAGGGAGTCTGATATGAGGCTCAATCACAGGACCCTGGGATGGTGACCTGAGCTGAAGGCAGACACTTAACAGAGTGAGCCACCCAGGTCCTCAGAGTCCCATGATTCTACCACACTGTATGAGTTCTTATGATATATTGATTCATACACGGTTTTACACATAGTACATGTTCAATAAATAGTCTCTACTCCAGTTGGCAGAGGACTGGGTAAAACAAGGTGTGAATTTTGATAAAGTATTAAAACAAAAGCTGAATTTAGCTTCAATCCTTTCTTTCTCTGTCCCTCTATAGTAACGTGAATACAATTTTCCTTGTGTATATGTGAATGCTGTGGAAATGCAGAGATTCAGCATCAGTTCAGCATACTGGGACATAATTCAATATTTTACCAGGGGAACTGCTCACCTGCTCACAAAACCAGGAAAACTGGTTTTCCGTCCCCACAAGTTACTAGATCATAATATCAGCCATACTACTGGGTGGAGATTTGAAGGCAACATACCATACAAGCACAATCTTAGACTCATCATTTTCTGTACTGAGTTAATACAGGTAATACATCAAAATAGCACTGGTACATCACAAGTAACCAATATGTACTAGTTCTTATTTTGCATTCTGCTAAAGTTCTATATAAACGTACCAGGAGCAGAGTAAGAGCAGTGCAGTAGAGCTTGGCTATGGGAGGGAAATACCAAAGCTATCAAGAGGGAGGGCAGGAACATATCCAAGAGTGTGGCACAATCTACTGGGACAAATACTTTAGGCAGGAAGATATCCTTGCTATGACATGTGACCTGAGGTGCTGTATATCCAGTGGAACTTAGCCCTATTCCTCCCCACCATTTACCAGTTCAGGTGGGATGGCCATCAAAGTGCCTTTTTTTTTTTCTTTAAAGATTTTATTCATTTATTCATGAGAGACGCAGAGAGAGAGAGGGGCAGAGACACAGGCAAAGATAGAAGCAGGCTCCATGCAGGGATCCTGATATGGGACTTGATCCTATGACTTCAGGATCATGCCCTGGGTCAAAGGCAGGTGCTAAACGGCTGAGCCACCCAGGCATCCCCAAAGTGCCTCTTCTAATGGTGAAGTTGCCTACCTCTTGTAGTCTGGCTTTTTTTTTTTTTAAAGATATTTATTTATTCATGAGAGACAGGAGAGAGAGAGAGTCAGAGACATAGGCAGAGGGAGAAGCAAGCTTCCTGTGCGGAGCCTGATGTGGGACTGGATCCCAGGATCATGACCTGAGCCAAAGGCAGATGCTCAACCACTGAGCCACCAGGTGCCCCTTGTAGTCTTTTTTAAAAAGCACAGTTAAGGGACCCCTGGGTGGCTCAGCAGTTGAGCTTTGGCTCAGGGCATGATCCAAGTCCCACATTAGGCTCCCTGCAGGGAGCCTGCTTCTCCTTCTGCTCATGTCTCTGTCTCTCTCTGTGTCTATCATAAATAAAATCTTTAAAAAAAGAAAATAAAACTTAAAAAAAAAGCATGGTCAAGTTTTAGGCAAAATTCTATCATAAATGAATTTAATGTCAAATCATTTTTCCTATTAAGAATATTTGTGAACTGTTTGGTATCTTAAATTACACTGTCATTGATTTTTCTTAGGTGTATATAAATTTTGACAAAATATAGTGATGATGTTGAGTAGTTTCCTCAGAAAATAAAATATTGGTGACATGAAAAAAACACTTTTTAAGATAATGGAGACATGTATACATTCTTCTAATGGACTTCAGGACTTTTACTTTTTTGGAAAGCAAAGATACGGTCATTTAGTCAGGTAGAAAGATATACTGTTAGGGAGGAAGAATACTTATTTCTAACAGCAAAGCATAATGAGGCTAGTAATGATAGAAGGTATATCGTCAAAGCAAAACATTGACTTGTGAGAAAAAAATAATTAGTCAGGCACTGGAAGAGATAGATGACTTAAAAAGCTAATAATGGCATTGGAATAAGCCTCTTGGGATAAGCATATTTTGTTTGATCCGCGCCAGTTTTTCTCACTCCACACATCTTTGAGAGCTACCTTAGAGTAAAGTAGATGAGGGTCAAAGTAACAAAATGGGTTATAGTTTTCCACTGGAACACAAAAATACAATAGCAATCCCTCCTCCTCCACCATTGTCAAAGTCCTTCCTGTTTAAGGATCTCAGAATCTTTTAATTGGCTACAATGATCTTTTGACTTCATCATAATATTGTAACATGACACCATGCTAACCGAAGCAATCTATTAAAAAAAAAGTCTTCAGAGGGAGACAACCCATAGGAGACTCTTAATCATAGGAAACAAACAGGGTTGCTGGAGGGGAGAAGGCCGGGGTTTGGGGTAACTGGGTGAAGAACAATAAGGAGAGCATGTGATGTAATGAGCACTGGGTGTCATGTAAAACAGATGAATCACTGACCTCTACCTCTGAAACCAATAGTACACTCTATGTTAAGTAATTGAAATTAAATGAAAAAATAAAAAAGCCTTCATTATGTGGCTAGTTTCCCACTATTTTTATAGCAGTACCGCTATAAACATTTGAAATACTGAGATATGCATAAAAAGCTGAAATATAATTTTAATCTTTTACCTTTATTAAGCTATTCTCTGTGTACTTACTGTAAGTCACCTTAATGACAGGTCAGAATCTTCATTATTCATACATTTTTTTCTAGAGATTTTATTTTCCAACAGCAAGCCAAATTTGAAGTTCATCTGTTTAAGAATGAGTGAGTACCAAAGGAAGACACTAGCATTCTCAGCAGAGTTTTTTTTTAAATATATTAGCATCTCAATTTCTGGCTACAAATTGGTTTAAGGATACTTATTCTCAACAAAGCTGTAGGAAGATACAATGTGACAGTTAATTTCAGCATCTTTTGGTAGTAGGAGTGTTTGTAAATGTCTGGCATTCTTATTAGTAACAATGTTTTTGCATTCTTATTAAGTAATATGTTAGTAGCTGTTCTGGAATATTGTGGAGTTAACATTCTGTCAGGATGAGAGAAAGTTTAAATTTTATTATATTTTTGGTGAAAAATTAAAGGATACATTGCTTGGTGTTACAAGGGGCTTATACCTTAAACTAATTACCGACTTTCACGTTAGAAGTCGGGTTATACGAGTTTCTTTGCCACAGCAGTTGTGGTAAATTTGCTCCCAAACTGATCATAGGAGATTTTATTCTTGTGTTGTGATTAGGTGTAGTTGCCTTAGGCCCAAACTGTATGTTTGGCTGATACCAGTTTTGAATTGAATGAAATGACTAAATTTCTCCATTAGTCGGCT
The DNA here is from genome assembly GCF_048418805.1 of Vulpes vulpes. Lineage (NCBI taxonomy): Eukaryota > Metazoa > Chordata > Mammalia > Carnivora > Canidae > Vulpes > Vulpes vulpes. The sequence continues at coordinate 1,804,043 of NW_027325780.1, read as the reverse complement.
TGAAAAACATAATTAAGATGTTCTAGGAATGAGACTCCACAGTGAATCTCCCCAGTAAGGAAAAATGTCAGCTTATTTCTAAATGGAAATCCCCAATTGTCACACCACATCAGTCATCTGACATATAATCTGACTTCCATTGAACTGGAATGTACTTTAAAGGTCAGGTCTCTGGATGAAGAATTTTAGCTTAGTAGGTTATGCAGCAAAAAATGCCTAAATCCAGAGCACTGTTTCAGCATTGGTAGAAATAGCTTGTCTTCAAATAGCAGAGGGGAGGAAAAATCGAATATTATTAAGCTCAAAGTCTGCCTATGCACAGCTCCCTGTATTCCATGAACAAATTGGGAAATTAAACAGGCATAGGGATAGAATCACGTCCATCTCCTTTCACAGAGGTTGCAAACTGGAGTCCTGCAGGCACAACTTATTTGGTCTACGTTGAAACAATTTAGGAAATATATCAGAAAAAAAAATCCACATATCTGGTTTCTCCTAAGAGATTGGAATCCCTGCCCACAGTGGGCCTGTGTTCGTAAGGCCAGGACTGTGGTGGTGGAAACTCCCCGGCGTCTTAACACTCCTGTTCATCTTGCCTGCCTCATCCTGGCAGGCATGGAGATTCCTGCAGCTTATGAAATGGATGCAACGGGCATTCACTCATTCGTTCATTCATTCATTCCTTCATGGTAGGCCATTCTCTATGTTAAAGGAGCCATGGGGAGAACTCAGCGGCTGGTTTTCCTTCCAAACGCTTCTAAATCTGCTGTTTTTCAACCTACTTTTTCAGAATGGCCCAAAGTGCGAAACTAAGTACCAAAAGATGGACCTTTCAGCCCCAGCCGGGCCCCTGGCCAGCTGCGTGACCTTGGGCGGGCCCACCAAGTCCTCTCCGCCGAAGGTGCTAAGCGGTCCGCACGCGCATTGAAGCCCGTCCCGAGCGCCTCTCGCGGCCCAGCGCAGCGCCCGGGGTTGCAGCGTAGCCCCGAGCAGCCCGAGAGCCGCGGGGGCGCTTCCCAGCACCAGCGCCCGTCGCAGAGCGCGGCGCGGCGGCTTCCGAATCGGCTTACGGGGACTCGCTCTGGTTCCGCGCCGCTCCCGCCTCCCACGTTCCGGGGGCGCGAGCGGAAGGCTCCCCGGGGAGGCCTGGAGGGCGGCGGGCAAGTGCGGCGAGGAGTTCCTTAGCGGGGCGAAGCTACGGCGGCATTTTTGAGCATCCCGAGGGGCACGCCCGCTGCTGGCCGAGCTAACAGACCCCGCTGCACGGCCAGCGCAGGAACCGGTCCCCCGGCCGCCTCCCACCTCGAAGCCGGGGCCCCCGAGGCCGGCCTCGAGCGCTCCCGGCCGGGACCCAACCCCCACCGCCGCCTCCCCGCCCCTTCCCTCCCCACGTGACAAGGGCCGGAACCGTCACTTCCGGCGGCGCGGGGAGCGCGCCTGCGCGGGGCGCCGCGGCTCCGAGAGCGGTTGGCAGCGGCCCGCACCGCCGACGGCCGCGGGGGGCGAGCGGCGTAGGTCCGACTCCGGAGGCGGCGGCGGCTGCGGCGGCGGCGCGGGCCGCGTCTGAGGGGTGTGCGGCGGGGGAGGTGCAGCGCAGTCCCCGGGGGCGCCGGCCGCCCCGCCCCCCCGGCCCCCCCGCCAGGTGCCCCCTCCCCCCCCGCGGCTCGCGCTCCCGACGCCCCGCGAGGCGGCTCAGGCGCCAGGGCGCTCGCGGAGGTGGTGGCGTCGCCCCCGCGCCCGGCCCCGCCCCCGCGCGCCCCGCCCCGCCCCGGCCCCGCCCTCCCCGCCGCCCTCTGCGGGAGCCGGGCAGCTGCAGCGGAGCCGCGGAGCGGGCGGCGGGGCCGGGAGTGCGCTCGGGCTGCCCGGGATGTGAGGCTCGCAGGGCCGCGGCGCGCACGGACGCTCGCACGGCGCGGGGCGGCGACCCCTCGCGGACGTCGGCCGCGCGCGGGGCCAGGACTCGCCCTCCCGTCGCCTCGCGCGCGCCCCGCGCCCTCCCGCGCGCCGGCGGGATGAAGAAGTTCTCTCGAATGCCCAAGTCGGAGGGCGGCTGCGGCGGCGCGGCGGGTGGCGCGGCCGGCGGGGCCGGGGCCGGCTCCAGCTCCGGCAGCTCGTCGCTGGGGGTCCGCGTGTTCGCGGTCGGCCGCTACCAGGTCACCCTGGAGGAGTCGCTGGCCGAAGGTACGGGCGCCCGGGGCGGCCGGGCTGCAGGTGAGGGAGGGCCCGTCCCCCCCGCTTCCGTCGCGCTCTCCGCGCTCTTCCCGCCTCCACCTCCCGGCCGTGCCCGCGGCGGTGTCTTAAGAGCGTCTCGGGCTCTTCTCGCCGCTGGCAGCTCTGGCCGTGCACGGCTCTCCCTGTACTGAGTTTAAGCCCTTCTCAGCCCTCCTCGACGCGAGGAAGTACTAGAAAACGTCCCCGCGACTGAGGTGGTGTGGACTGGACCAGTGACTCGTCGGAGGGTCCGAGCGGGCGGGACCAGGCGGCCGTCGTGCCTTGGCCTCTGCGCCCGAGCCTGCGCGGCGCCCCAGGGTGCAGGACTCCGCAGCCCCAGGCCGAGCCGGGTGTGCTTTCACTCGGTGCGCAGGGGAAGAGCAGCTTGTCCCGGCGCGTGCGCTTGTGCGTGCGTCGGAGGTGATGCTTTGCCCCGGTGTTAGTGGGTTGATTCGGAGGATCAGGCGAACTTGAAGGCCATTTATCTTTTTTTTTTTTTTTTTTATTTTTATTTTTTAGAACCTTCATCAGACAAGGTTCCGTTCATTCATAGCCTTTCAGTACGTCTCTCTGGTACTTTAAAAGGGGCTAAGAAAGCAGGTTAACTTTCACTTGTGAAGTTTTGCATTCGGTCCTCCTTTACCGTTACCAGTTTATGTCAGCGGGTGCAAGTCCGCTTACGAGAAAGCTTCACACCATTAAAAAAAGCAAGATCCTGCACTTTAGTTTTGTGTTTCCTGTGTAGCTGGCTTGTAGAAAATAGTTTCTCTTATCTACCGAACGCTTCATTTGGTCTTTGAGTTTTTAATTGCGGAATGTTACAAAATAAATACCTTTAAAATTTCATGAATAGTTTGTTGATAATTGGCCCTTTAACTTCCAAGGTTAAGAGAAAAGAAATTGAGGAGAGTAGTTTTAGTTCTCTGAAAGTCAGACATTGATGCGGGTTTGGGCACAGTAGACTGAGATTCCACTTACGTCTTTTGAAATGCCGCAAAGAATAGCACATTAGTGTGAAAGAAGAATATGAAGGTTTTTGTTTATAAAATATGTAAAGAGAAAGAAATCTTGAATTATTCAGGAATGGGTGTTATCGTTTTGCAAGCCATTGCACCTAGTAATGAGCCTAGTCAAACCTTGCAGAGGTGGGAGAAGGATCCTTAGCTTTTCAAAACAATGAATATATGGTGATTGGTTTTGATACACAGATTTACTGTGCTGTAAAATTTCCTGGTTCTTTATTATACACGGATTTCAAATGTTGGTTTAGATTGAGTTGTGGGTTTTAAGAAGATACGGCTTTTAACTCACATGCTGTACTTATTTCTTTGAATTGCAGTAACTAATTGAAGTGTGGCTTGAGAGGTATTACACTCACTTCATTTCACAAAATCCCAGATGAGTTTTTTATTTAGTAGAAAGAAGACATTAACGTTTCATCAAACTAGACTTTGGATTTGTGGCTTTTATTACTGCTCTAAGCATACCCTACCATTACCCTAAGCAAGTCATTTTCAACAAAAATTAAGTAATTTTGGAAAATAAAAATAAAAATGAAGAATTTCAAAGGAAGAGTGCTCATTCAACCGCAAACAATAATTAAAAAAAAAATTCAAGGACAATGTCACTCACTGTTGGAGTGTTCCACTAGTTTTGCTATAAATTTTTCGTTTTTCTTGGGAAAATCCATAATCGAGTGCTAGGATGAAGCAGGAGCTGAAGAAAACCATTTTGGGAAGGTGGAACTTCCCCACCACCCAACTCCACCTCTTGGACTAGATTTTTATTTCATCTTTTCTGGAGGGGAGGGGAGACTTTCTTCCCTTTTGTGTTTTTCTCTCACACACACATCTGAAATTGCCTATATTCAGTTTACTTTTTGGTCCTGACAGTTTTTTCTTATTTCAGATGCTTACTATCCTCTCTCCTTTCCAAATAATTTAGACGATTTGAACAAGATGCTTAAGCACAAAGTCTGGTTCACATTCAAGAATGATCATTCAGTAATTGGCAGATACATTTGCTGGATTATAAGATTAGGGCAAGTGGTGTGGAAAAGCATTAGATTTTAGAGTACCTGAATTGGGGAGAGGTATACCATTAAGTGGGACAAGGGGTGAAAACAAAGACCAAAAAAACAAATTTGGTAGGTTTTACTTTTTTTTTTTTTTTTGCTTTGGGTTCATGTTGTTTAAACAGGGCCAAGACTGTAGGTGCTGTGCCCTGAGGTGTTTTTGCCATGCTACTGCAAACATATGCATCTTGTTTAGAGTGGCCTCTGTAGTGTCTTTGAGTCATCAATAAGTCTGCTAGGATGCAATGAAAATTGCATCATTGTCTCATGTTCTGCCTCAAATTCTCCTTCTCTTTCTCTAAGTACATATTTACATATTTGATTCTTATTATTGAGAGTAGTTATGTTTTGTAAAGTCACTGAAGAGTGAGTTAGTAAGTACTGAACCATTGCCCTCTGTGTGTGCCCAGTACACACAGAGGTACTGCAAGACTCTGTTCACATTTTTGTCAACCAGTCAATATATAACTTTGCTTTATGTGTATTTCTATTTAAAGATCTTATTTAATGTATGTTGTTTACTCATTAAAAGTGAACTTACAGCTAACAGCGCTGTAACTCATGTCTAAATGAAACTTAGCTAAAACATATTTTCTCTGTAAGGGACATCACAGCCTTCTTGAGCTTAGGAATACTAGATGACACTTGGGCACTATGCTTGGGGCCATTTTAAACAATGAAATCACCAATAAAAAGGACAAATATGAGAAAAACATGACAGTAAACACACTTCAAAAAGAGCCCTTGTTTATAAACAAGGCAGGACACTATCTTGTTGACTCCAGCTGGCCTTCTCAAAATTTTCAGCACTATACTCATATCTACAAATCATGAAAATGCCATTGTATTGATTTTGGGAATACAGATAAATTTTAGCAACTACATAAATTTATAAATATGGATCCCCAAATAATGAGAATCAAGTTATGTATGTATGTGTATATATGTACACATATACATGCATTTTATATATTATGTATTTAAATTAACGGCATCTCAGAGTTATACTTACGCTGTATGTTTAAACTGTTGGAGTAGTTTCTTCTCTGAAGTATACACTTTGTATCAGTCTCTAGTTAAGTATGTGTATGTTTGAAGATGCATATTACACCTTGTGCCTTTTTAATTCCTGCTTAAAGTTTAGAGGACTAATATTATTATTGTGGAGCATTTTCATTGTTTTTCCAAAAACAGTTTAGTTTCAGGAGTGCATGCTAACCAGATCCAATTTGGGCCCATAGAAATGAGATGGAGCCATAAGTAAATTTTAGCTTGAAATAGTGTCAAATTGACAAGCATATGTAATTCAGTATACTCTTTAAAGTTTTTACTAAAACATAGAACTGGCTTTTTGATCACATACATCCATAGGCCTTCAGTGCTAGTTAGAGGATTTAATATTGATTGATAATAGGAAGAAGTTGGTTCTCAATATGTTTGATTCTCAATGTTCTAAGTATGTTGGTACAAAGTGCTTAAATAAATGGGGAACCTGGAGACTGGGACACTATCCATAATTTGTTGAGATAATCTAATTATGAGGTTTTGGGGGCTGGATAGGAATGGTATTTTGAATATGATTGCATGGGTAAAGATAAGACTTTCTGTCATGGCTTGGGGGTTGTTGGTACTGTCAGTACTGGTTATTGGGAAGCCAGGAATATACTGCAGACTTCTGTACAAGGAGCTCAGTAGCTCTCTCAGAGTTAACTGATTAGATTAGGGTCAGTTAATTTAGGCTAAGTATTAACCAGCTCTCACTGTTAATTTTACAGGAAGGTAGTAAAATACATTTGATTTTGCAATATAAATCAGTCTGAAAATAATGGACTTAAGCATGATATTTCATTTGTAGAAATTATCTGTGGCTATCCAGTAACTTGTACAGGATCCAAGAATTTAGGATTTTAGGTTTTATGTGATAATACAATGGGAAGCTACTGAAGGATTTAAAATAGGGCAGTTACATGCTCTGATTTGTATTTTTACAAGATCATTGTGATTTCTATATAGAGACTGGTTACAGTCTGTACAAATTAGATGGTTAGTTAAGATAGTGGCAGTGGGAATGGAGATGAATGTAATAATGCTTAAATGGGAAGACCTGGTGATGGGGCGGGGAGGGTATTGTAGGAACTGTGAAGTAAGACTTGTTTATGCTTGGGTTGGAGGTATCATATGCTGAGATGGGGAAGAAAAGAAGGAACAGGATTTTTTTTTTTTTTTTTGCAGGGGAGTGGATAGCTGGGGGAGAGTTAAGGAGGGTATCCAGGAGTTCCAGACATGTTTTAGTTGAAATATCTGGGGGGAAATAAGTGTCAAGTAGGAAGCTGAGTATGTGGTTTGGGTTTGGTACGCAGCAAAGGTTTCTGGGCTTAGAGATAGGTATTTTTGAAAAGTGAGCATTTGGCTGTTACTGAAGGCCCTGGGAGAGGATAATGCATAGGGAGAGAGTATAGAATGAGAAGGCACTCACTGAAGGACCCTGGTAGAACATTGGTCTCAGACATTGGTGTTCATCAGAATCATTTGGAGGCCTCGGTAAAGCACATACTGCTGAGCCTGACCCCCAAAGTTTGTTTCATATGTATGGGTAAGGCTCATAATTTTCATTTCTAACAACTTGCTCACTGATGCTGCTGGTCCAGAAACCATACCTTGAGAACCACTGATTTAGAGTAAAAAGGAGCTGCCAGAGAGTTATGAAGAATACCAGGAGAATCTGATGCTTTGAAGAGGAGGGATTGTTGCTGAGAAGTCATCTTGATCACATTTTTTGGTCATATACTCAGATTTATGCTTAGTTCTTTTTTTTTTTTTCTTTCTTTCTCAGGTTTTATTTTTAAGCAATCTCCGTACTCAATGTGGGGCTCAAACTCACAACCCCGAGATCAAGAGTTATATATATAGTTCATGGACTGAGCCGGCCAGGCACTCTTCGTGCTTAGTTATTTTATTTTATTTTATTTTATTTTATTTTATTTTATTTTATTTTATTTTATTTTATTTTATTTTATTTTACTTTATTTTATTTTATTTTACTTTATTTTATTTTATTTTTTAAATTAAATTAAATTTATTTTTCTTTATTTTTTATTTTATTTATTTTATTTTTTATTTTATTTTATTTTATTTTTAAATTAAATTAAATTAATTTATTTAATTTATTCATGAGAGACAGAGAGAGAGGCAGAGACATAGGCAGAGGAAGAAGCAGGCCCCATGCAGAAAGCCTGATGTGGGACTTGATTCCGAAACTCCAGGATAACGCCCTGGGCCAAGGGCAGATGCTCAACTGCTGAGCCACCCAGACGTCCCATCCCATGTTTAAGTTCTTAACCTACCCTTTAAATCTTAGCTCTGGTATATCCTGATAATACTCTGCTCCAGCCATAGTGTACCCCATTCGCCATTGTTCTGTGACTGTTGTATTTACCTATCACTACCTTTGCCTTTGCCTGTGTAATCCTAACTGCTAGTTATGATCACTCCCTTCTTCCTGTGGACATTTGTACCTATTTATTTGTAAATAGGTGATGTAAACCATCACATTTAATCTTTCGTCTTGAGATACAATTATGTAAGCACATGGAAACCACTAAGATGGTTATTGTTCCTGCCTCATTTCCCTTAGCAGATAGTAAAATTCTTGAGGCTAGAAGTACTCTCTGTTAATTGCTTTTTGAATCCTACAAATTGCCTTCATATCATGGACATTGAGATTCTTTTTAAAGGAGGTGTTTTTTTACTTTTTTTTTTTTTTTTTTTTTAATAAATCCAGATGGAGTTCTTCAATAGAATTTAAGACCTAATTTGCAAATTGAAAAGCACTGATGGAGGGCTCTGTGGTTCTTGTCCCATCAGAGGTCTTCTGCTTAGGTTAGGGGAACCTGAATTTTCTACTTTTGTGAAGATAGGCTCTAAAAAAATTTTTTTAAACCTGCACATACAAATTCGTAGCACCTTTATTAATCAGTCAAAAACTAGAAGCAGGAGGAGTCAGCATCATGGTAGTGTAAGATGTACCCTTTTTTTTTCAATGTGAGATTTATTTATTTTATTTTAATTCCAGTATAGTTAACATACAGTGTTATATTAATTTCAGGTGTACAATATAGTGATTCAACAATTCCATATAGGTGAAGACAAACTTTTGAAGACAGAGTTTGTTTAAGGCAAAATGTTATTTCATTTAGCCTCCTTGAAACAGCAAAAAAAAGAATCAGCTGGATGTCCCTTTATAGTTATCTTTTTCTATTGACATGTTTTTCTTTATTTTACAGAGGTGGCTGAGTTTAAAGAAAAAAAGTATTGTTATATGCAATTATGAAAGTGTTTTACATTGTACAATTGATTTTGACAGTGAGCTTTTTGAGGGCAGGGTCTTACTTATCTCTGCCTTCAGTTTCTGTCCTGCAATTTTCGTTGTTGTGATTGAATAGAATTCTCTGGAAACATTGTTTCCTTTTTTTATAAGATGGAGTTAATATTTATTATAAAGATTAACAGGTAATGTATGATATTAAGAAGATAATGTATGATAATATCTAACAGTGCATTGCCAAATCTTTCAATAAATATGGGCCAATTTTAGGTTCAGATTTGGTGATAAGCTTTCAGTGAAATCTGCTTCTGGAATTGAAGTAATTTATCCCTGGGTGGCTCAGTGGTTTGGTGCCTCCCTTCGAGGGCGTGGTCCTGGAGACCAGGGATTAAGTCCCGCATTGGGCTCCCTGCATGGAGCCTGCTTCTCCCTCTGCCTGTGTCTCTGCGTCTCTCTCTCTCTGTCTCTCATAAATAAATAAATAGAATTGCAGTAATTTGCTTGTAGAATATGTATTACATTTATACTGAATAAAGTATCACATTTATATTTGTAAAAAATTGAATCATTTTAATTAGATAATTATATGGCATTTTAGCCATATATAATTTTTAAGTTTCAATCAGCTATATGTAGAATTTTTACCTTGATAAAGCATATGTTTTGACAAGAAAATGAAAGTAATTCATAGCAAAGAACATTACATAGACTCTTAATAACACATGCTTCTCTTTTGTGTTGTGTTATCATTGTGGGGATAGTTCTTTGATTGTAATTTTGATTGCTGTTAATGTTTTCTCTAGAGGTGGCAGTTTCATTCAAGGGCCCTAAAGCAATTCCAAATTTTCAATATTTTGAAAAAATATAGTGGAAATTATGCATTTATCCCCAGAAAAGGTGCTAAGTTGCACTAACATCAAATTTCTTTGCTTTTAGCTATGGTCAACTTTGCTTGGTTAATAGTAACTTTCTCATGCTGAGTAGTTTGCAAAGGTTGTCTTTGAATTATTTTGAAAATAATATAAATTAATACTTGTTAGCATCTTTCCATTATGAGGTCTGCAGGAGGGAAAAATAGAAAAGGTCCTTGATGGTGTGTTTATATTATGGAACGTAGTAGAAGGTAGAATTGTTGTGTGTCAGTTACATTGATTCTGGACCTTTAGTGTTCTTTACTAATCTTATTTACACATTATATTGGTTCTCTGTCACTCTTTCCCCCCTTTTTTGGTCAAAACTTGACGTAGAACATAAACATTTACTAGAGCCTATTTGGTAGCTATCAAAATGATTAAAGGCTTGACTTAGAATTCTGAAATTAAGAGTCCTGCGTGGTAATTTCAAAGCTATGGAATGGTTTCATTACAAGAAGTTGAGACTGTTTATTCCTTGGTTTTATCCTGCATCCATCTGGTGAACCATTCATCTACCCACAAGCCTACTATTTTTAGGGAACTGAGTTGGGAAGTTGAGTGGTTAATGACTGAGCTGTTTTAAATAGTTGGGCACTTAGTTAATTTGGAGATTCTCTTGTCTGCATATATCATCTTTACAAATGAGATCAGTCAGCACTTTTCTGCTGTTTCATGTCTCTGCAGGAAAGTGGTTGTCGGGCTTTGACACAGAGATACTTTATTTTTGGACTTTTTGGTTTGTCCTCGTCTTGTAGAATTCCAGTAAAATTTAAGGGCATGGTTTGGGGTATGGCTTCTAGAGAGGCATTTTGCAGTGAATATTATTTTAAAATATGAAACACTTATCGCTACTAATTTGCCTATTTTAACATTTCATTAGATCTTTGAAATAGTTCCTGGATTTTTAATAGTTCCTGGAGGCAACTATTAAAAAAAAAAAAAAAAAAAGGCAAAATTTGGAGTTGGGCCAGCTGATACTCTGTTATGCTAATAACTTGCATTGTGACATTTTGACTTCAGTTTCCTCAAGAAAAAATGAAGTTGATAAAGATGAATCTGTAACATCTTTTTCCATTTTGACATTCTCTGATTCTATGAGATGGATTCTTACTGCTACTCTGATGAGAGGAGCAAGGGAAAGGAATAAAGATGAACAGTTTTAGGATTGAGACCATAATGAAAAGATTGTGTTTGATAACCGTGCATTTGAGTTCTTTGACAAGCTTCAGTATAGATTAGCAACTTATTTTTTTATTTTATTTTTAAAGATTTATTTATTTATTCATGAGAGACACACAAAGAGAGGCAGAGACATAGGCAGAGGGAGAAGCAGGCTCCATGCAGGGAGCCCAGTGTGGGATTCGATCCCAGATCTTGGGATCACACCCTGAGCTGAAGGCAGATGCTCAACCACTGAGCCACTCAGGTGTCCCAGCAATTTATTTTTTAATCCCACAATTAAGAAATAAAATGATTTCTTAATCATTGTGAAAAAGTCTTCTCTAGGAAGTTGCTTTATATAGTACCCCTTAAGATAAGGGGATGGGTGCTCAAATCATGTTGCTTTTCAGAGTACTGTCTAGTTTGAAAGGATATGCCAACTGTAGTGGATTCTTTTGTTATTTTAATGATTTGTGTTCTCCAAGTGATTCATATTTTGGAGGGTGTCTGGAAATAACGAAATTTTCATGTTTTTCAAGTTTTTATTTGGAAAGAATGTATCAGGAAGGGTTATGACAGTTTGTGGATAGAAAGTTATTTTGTGGATAGAAAATTTATCCATGATAATGTGTGAAGAGTCAGTGCCTTTTTGTTTCTAGTGCTGTCAGCTCTAGTTTGGGTCCTTAATAAGTCTCAGTGAATGACATTCTTATGCAGGCTATTCTTCTCTTTGAGACTCTTTACTCACCAAATCAACTCTTCCCAGTTTTTCTTCCTGAAATGGACTTCTGATCGTTTGCCTAAGTGAAGTGCAAACTCATCACTCTGGGATTCAAGGTCCTCTGCAGTGTGACTCCAACTCCCCTCCGGGCTTAATCCCTCTCTCACTCTGATCCTAGATGTGTATTACTGCACATGGACTTGACATTTTCTGCATTTTGCTCTTGCTTTTTCATTCCTGTTTTTCAGCTTATGTTGTTACATTGCCTAGAATGCATACACTTCCCTCCCCACTCTGTTTAATTGTATCTTGCAGTGAGCCTTTAAAATAGTTACTTTCTTGCAGTCTTTTTTTTTTCATTACACCCTATCTGCAACCAAATGAGTGTAATTATGCCTTCCTCTAATCCTGTGTAGCAACTGTTGCTTATATTGCACTTATTTTACACAGCTTTGTTTTATTCTAAGAAAATGTGTAGTAAAAAGTTTCCTCTACTGTAAGATTAAAAGTCCCCTTAAGATTTGGCAGTGTAGGGATCCCTGGGTGGCGCAGCGGTTTGGCGCCTGCCTTTGGCCCAGGGCGCGATCCTGGAGACCCGGGATCGAATCCCACGTCGCGCTCCCGGTGCATGGAGCCTGCTTCTCCCTCTGCCTGTGTCTCTGCCTCTCTCTCTCTCTCTGTGTGACTATCATAAATAAATTAAAATTTATAAAAAAAAAAAAAAAGATTTGGCAGTGTATTCATCTTATTTCTTATCTCTTGCAGTGCTGTGCTCATGATAGGTATTCAGTACATATGTGAGAGATTGAAGTTTTGAATCGAAAAGCAGCCAGAAGTCCTGTAAATAGTTATTATAAAACAATTGGATAACAACTCTGTTTGGCATATTCAACTGTTTGGTTGATGTTTAGGAGTAGGTTGGCCCCAAATTTCAAGTTGTGTCTTTTTACAGAAGCTAAAAGAAGTAGATAGAAATATTTGATGATAATGTAGGTAGAGCATTATCTAGGTGAATGAAAAAAATACTACCAGATTTATTTTTGGATTCCTAGCATGTTTCATTTCTGTAGTGATTACACAAGTAGCACATATCTGTTTTGCGGGTCTGCTTGCTCTTCTTACTAGGTGATTCTCAACAGTGTTCTAGCCTGAGTGACCCGTGTCATCTTTAAAGAAAGCCACTACTATGGGACAGAGAGGGCAAACTGAACAGGCCTAAAGTATGTGCTCTGAATACCTAATCTTAAAGTAATACTATTGGAAATGGTCAACTGGCTATGGCTTTCTCTTGAGTGGTTGATAGTTACCAAGGCTTAATGGGACAACTGGTATCTAAGAGAATGAGAGATTAGGAAGAAGGGGATCTTATATCCTTAGTGCTCTGGGGAGGAAAATACTTGATTATTACCTTAGGGGACCCCTCTAACTAGTGTGTATAATATTGGAGTTGCTTTTCTCGATGGAAAGACCTTCAGTTTTCTTTGAGATTAGGGAATTTGTAAACCTGGCATGACAGATCAGAGGTAGCAAACCAAGTCTTTTTGCAGTCTTGTTAATAACTAATCATTATCACCCTCAACATTCTCCTATTCCTTCTTTGGTTATCTGGAAGAGAGATTTCCAACACACCATTTCCTCTGCCTAATTGCTGTGTCTACTTATTTTGCTAATTTATTGTAGCGAGGTCATTGTTAGGGCTGACTGGCATTTTTTTACATACTTAAGTATTCTTTTTTAAATGAAATTGTCTGTGGTTCGTTTAAGTTTTACTGTTCTTTCTGGAATCATTAAGATGTTAGTATTAAAATGATGTACACATAATATGGTAAAAATAGTTTACTTGATGAATGTTTCAGGACCCTTACCCAGGAGTGGGATTATGCATCACTGGCGATGACCCACTTATTCATTCTCTGGCCTACATAACAGAATCTCTCCTACTGAATATTAATGGTCTATTCTTTGTATAAAAAAAAAAATGATGGCACTGATTCATGATTAGCAGGACATGAGTTTTGAGTTATTTTTCCAGAAGTAGGATGTGTATATTATCTCTTTGCATAGGCCTTTAATGGTCTTTTCTGTGATCAATAGCAGAGGTTTGTAAGATAGTTAACTGGTGTTGAAAGCAACAATGTAGATCTGAGGAGTTTTTTTGTTTTGTTTTGTTTTGTTTTTGTTTTGTTTTATTTTCTTACCAACTAGCCTAGTTCAAATCCTAGTGAATAGTTAACTGGGTTGTTAAATCTGTTAATTTTTTATCTTTTAGCAAAATATTGTTTGTATAATCCAAAGGAGAAATTCTAAGGATCTCAGTCCAAATTGATACATATTTTAAAAACATCCTGAAGCTAGCTGTTATGGATTTTATGTTTTTCAGCTTACTGAAGTGGGAACTTAAGAAATGTTGCAAATCAGTGGGTTTTTTTAAAAAAAGTATTTTTAAAAAAGTGTTTTTGTATGTCACTTTGCTGATTGTACTCTGTCCCTGAGGAATATTGGAAGTGAGTTTGCAAAATGCTCTGAATTCATGGTGTTCAGAGCTGGATGTAACCAAAGGCCATAAATTTCTAGTATGAGAAACTTGTATTCACAGATTTAAGGTTCAGATTTGTTTTCACCTTAAAGTAGCAGCTCTCTTTCTTAGTAAAGGCTACATGCATTTTAAAACGTTATGATGGGCCATTATGGATATTGTGGGTAAGTTCTTGCTTTTTGGAAGACTAAATATAGGGATGAGGCTGGTAGGTGGTATACAAGAATCTGAATTGAGAATAAGACCTTCTCAGCTCCCTTCGGAAAATATTACTAATTGTTATATTAACTGGTGGTGTTGGACTAACAGTTCTTTTAAAATGCTAGTGCATCATTAAATCTCCCATAATTGTTGCAATTATCCAGTTTTTTTTTTTTATAAATTATCCAGTTTTAATTCCCTCATTTAGCTATGAGAAAGTAGACTAAGGGATGACCCCAAAGTCACACTGCTGGTGTTGGTTGTGGAAGGAGGAATTTAGGTCTCGTGACTTTAATCTAGCACTCTTTCTACTACATGTGACCTCCTTAATTGGGTCCTGTGCATGTACAGGCATAGGCTTTTGATTGGAGTGGGCTTAAGAGATTGGGGGACTTTTAATATTCTGGAAGGAAACTGGAATATTCATGGTTGCCTACAGAGTCTGAGATAGAAGGAGGTATTCCCAACCACTTTTGAATTAAAGCTTTCCCCCTTTGCTTTTCCTTAAAGCCATCAAACCATGTGCTGCAGTTTAAGATGTCAGGATTAATTTTACAAAGTTTAGAATTGCAGCTTTCCCCCAGATAAAATTGCAGCTTCCCCCAAATGAGTCTGTTGTGTCAGTGTAGAAATGTTCATCGTAAATGAAATAATGTATTTGCCAACTCTAAAGTAAGTAACATAAAATCACATTACTCTAGCTTCTTCAATTGAATGTACCATAGCAATATATATCTAGGACCTCCTATAGAAAGCAAGGAAAGTGAAAAGAAGAAAATAGCTGAATCCTTATCCCCTACTTCCTTCAGCTCCTAGTTCAAGGTTATGGAAGACTTAGTGCTGTAATGTCAAATCCCTTTTTGCATTTCATTTAACAAATTTGTGCTGCATGTATTTAAAAGAAAAAGGAACAAGGTTTCATCATATTTTTAATTTTATTAGATCATGGCACAAATGCATTTGACTTATACCTAGAATACTAAACTTCTGAGCATTTGCAGGAGAAATACAGTGCCTATGGCATCATAAAACAATTTTCTTAAAAATGACATGACATTGCTTCTGTGATACAAGTGGCATATTTTTATACACATACAGGTTAAAAGTTAGAATAGTTCTTGATATATGATTTTAAAATAGTAAAAGGAAAAAAAATTTAAAGACTTTATTTATTTGACCTAGAGAAAGAGAAAGAACCAGAGAGCATAAGCTGGGGGAACAGCAGAGGGAGAGGGAGGAAGCCGACTCTCCTCTGAGCAGAGAGCCTGATGGAGGGCTTGATCCCAGAACTTTGAGCTGAAGGCAGTTGCTTAACCAACTAAGCCACCCAGGCACCCCTAGGAGAGCTTTTTTTTTTTTTTTTTAAATTGAGATATAATTGACATGAACAGTAGTTTCAGGTGTACAATGTAATGATTGCATGTTTGTATAAATTGTAAAATGATCACAATAAATATGGCTAACATCCATCATTAATTTTTTAATGTAGTTACACATTTGTTTTTTCTTGTGATGAGAACTTTTAAGATCAACTCTGTTAGCAACTTTCAAATATAGAATACATTATTAGCTATAGATGCCATGTTATGCAGTACATCCTCAGGACTTAGAGCTTTTTTATGTCAAAGTATAATAACCCCCACACCCACCCCATTCTACCTCTGATATCTGGGTCTCCTTTTACTTCCAACTTTAGAAGCTGTGTCCCTGATTTCTCTAGTCTGCCCTGTTACTTTATCAATTATCTGATTTTTCTTCTGTTTTCTGCTGCTTGTTCTTTAATTCTTACTATATCTCATTTCTGCTCAGCATGTAGGCTTATTTGTTTCTCTCATCTTAAAAGGTAAAATAAAAACAACAATAGAACTAAGTGATCTTTTGTGTGTCTTTTTTTTTTGTTCTGTCATTAATTGGGTTTTCTAAAAGAATAGACTTCATCAATGGATCAATGGTTCTCAAAATATGGTTTGTGGGCCTTAGGGAAAGGATCCCCAAGACCCTTTGAGGAGACCTCAGGTCAAGATTATTTTCATAATACTACCAAGATATAATTTTGCCTTTTACACTCTAGGCATTTGTGTTGATGATTCAAAAGCAATAGCAGTGGTGGTAAAACTTGTGGTACCTTAATACAAGTCAAAACAGTTTGCACCAAACTGTATTAGTAGTCATTGTAGTTTTCATCATCATTTGCCTTCAGTTTTTTTGTTTTGTTTTTAATTGTGTGCTTCTTTTTGAAGCCAGTTTCCCTTAAGAACATCCTTGATAAAGCTGTGAAAATTCTATCAATCTTGGCCCCTTGAACACATCTTCTTTTTTTGATTGTGGTATAACGTATGTAACAGAAAAATTACCATTTTGACCATTTTTAAGTTTACAGTTAAGTGGCATTAAGTACATTCACATTGTTATGTGACAGTTACCACTAGTGATCTCCAGAACTTTCTTGTTTTCTCTAATTGAAACTCAATATCTATTAACCATTAGCTCCCCATATTCCTTCTCCCCCAGCCTGTGGTAAACACTGTTTTTATTTTCTGTCTCTATGAATTTGTATCTGTGCTGCTGAAGTGAGCACTCTGTCTCTATCAATTTGGTTATTCTAAGTACCTCTTATAAATGAAATCCTGTAATATTTGGCCTTTTGTGTCTGGCTTATTTCACTTGAAATAATGTCTTTTAGGGATCCCTGGGTGGCGCAGCGGTTTGGCGCCTGCCTTTGGCCCGGGGCGCGATCCTGGAGATCCGGGATCGAATCCCGCGTCGGGCTCCCGGTGCATGGAGCCTGCTTCTCCCTCTGCCTGTGTCTCTGCCTCTCTCTCTGTGTGACTATCATAAATAAATAAAAATTAAAAAAAAAAAAAAGAAATAATGTCTTTTAAAAAAGATTTTATTTATTCATGAAAGACACAGAGAAAGAGAGGCAGAGACATAGGCAGGGGGAGAAGCAGGCTCCCTGCCAGGAGGCCGACGTGGGACTTGATCCCAAACCCCAGGATCACGCCCTGAGCCAAAGGATCAACCATTGAGCCAGCAGGGATCCCAGAATAATGTCTTTAAGGTTCATCCATGTTGTAGCACGTATCAGAATTTCTATTCAATCTGTATAATATTCCATTTTATGTATATATCACATATTGTTTATTCATCAGTGGGCACTTTTGGATGGTTTTTACTTTTGGCAATTGTGAATAATGTTACTATGAAAATGAGCACACAAATATCTTTTCAAGTCCCTGCTTTCAGTTCTTTTTGGTATATACCCAGAAGTAGAATTACTGGCTTATGTGATTCTTCTGTGTTTAATTTTTTGAGGAACGGATACTGTTTTCCATAGTAGCTGCATTTAAAAAAATTCCCACCAGCAATGACATGGGTTCCGATTTCTCTGCATCCTCACTAAAACTTGATATTTTAAGATTTTTTAAAAAAAGTTTATGATAACCCATTCTAATGAATGTGAAGTGGTGTATCATTGCAGTTTTAATTTGCGTTTTCCTAAATGTAAGTGATATTGAATATCTTTTTATGTTTTTATTATTGGCCATTTTGTAAGTACACATCTTTTTAATGTGTGAAGAAATGGAAAGTGTATGTAAAACATTTGCTGCATAGTGAAATATGGTGGTATAATTGAGGAAAAGCACTTGAGTGATTGAGTTGTCTCCTAGACCAGCTACTTTTTACATGAACACTATTTTTATTTGAAAGAATGACTGACAGACTGTGATTCATTAAGATTTGGGTATTTGGCAGATATTTTCTCTATTAAGTGAGGCTGTCACTTCAAGGAAAACACCTGACAGATGTTATTAGTGATGGAAATTGAGCTTTCAAAAGAAAATTAGAATTTGGAAAATTGTGTTTGCCATTGTGAACTTGACAGTTTCCCATTACTTAGGTTTTTCTGAGGAGATAGATGATGATATTAACAAATGTGATTTTTTAAAATTGTGTAATGAAAGATCTCTTTGACTTAGTGAACTGGTATTTTCCAAATGTATGATGTTACAAAATACATAGTACAAGATTGACTATTGAATTTTAGTTTAGCAGTGCAAGGAATTCATTGATACTTGCAACTAACCTTTAAGAAACTACTAATTGTCATATTTTGCTGCAATAGCAAAGGAGAATATCTGTAATTATTTGAAAAGACTTGAAGGTAAACTTCATCTTTCCCTCTCTATATACCTGAGGTTAAGTTGTGTTCATATGTTTAATTAGGCCCAAACAGTATATCATAGAGGATTTACTGCAGAAATGGCTATGATAATCTAGCAGTCTACTACCAAGGCAAATATTAAAGAACTTTGCAAAAATGTAAAGCATTGCCATTTTTCTCTCTAAATTTTTGTTTTTGAAAAATAACAGCTATTTTCTTATAAATGTTATTTATGTTGTCAAATAATATGTTTATTATTATTTTACACAAATTAATAAAGATTGAAAAATTGTTTTAATTTCTTTTTAAAAAATGTATTTATTTTAGAGAGTGTGTAAGTGCACTTGAGTGCAAGCATGGGAAGGGGCAGTGGAAGTATGACAGGGACAGGCAGACTCCACGCTGAGCACAGAGCCCACTGAGCAGCTTGATCTCATGACCCTGAGATCATGACCTGTGCCAAAATCAAGAGTTGTATGCTTAACTGACTGTGCCACTCAGGTGGCCTATCTCAGTTTTATTTCTAATATGGTAAATATGGATTGATATAACCCACATGAGCAAAAGCTCTCTTGGGTCTTCAATTGAATTTTTAAGACTGTAATGGGATCCTGAGCCCAAAGGGCTTGAGAATTACTGGATGGTGTGTAGTCTAGCAAAACTGTCTAATACAGAATCCACTAACTGCATGTGGCTACTACTTGAAATGGGGCCAGGCTGAATTGAAATGTATCATATATGTAAAATACACATCAGATTTGAAAGCCTTAATGTGAAAAAAGTAATGTAAAATATATCATTAATATATGATATTGCTTACATGTTGAACTAATAGTATTTTGGTTATATTGTTTTAAAAATGTATTACTAAAATTCACTGTTTTTGTCCTTTTGAATGTAGCTGCTAGAAAATTTAAAATTGCGTATGTGGCTTACATTATATTGGACATGTATTGGACAGTATTGGCCTGTAGTGTACAGTTTATTGTGTGAACTCTACACTTTGTAGTCGGGGTAGTAGTTCACCTGGGGTTCACTGACACTCGTGTGTCTTTCTTAGGCAAGGTATTATGGCTTTCATTGTATTTTCAAAGGGATGTATGACCGAAGTAAAGTTAGGAACTACTGTGGAAACTGGAGATAGCTTGTTGAGTTGCTGCTTGTAGTTACTTGGGTACTGCTGGTGGCTTGGATCTGGGGCAATCTCTTTCTCACTGTTTGGGCAAAACCTGCAGTACTAGGTGTGTAATTGAGATGCATTCTTGGCTTCCCAAGTTGGAACTCCGAATGTTCATGCAGAAATACTTCTATAGAGAGACATTAAATACTGTTAATACTACTGTTAATACTAGACTGCAGGTTGACCTGAGAACCTGATTATCAGGTATAGGATTATTTGTGTGGGGAAATAGTCTGAATGCCAAAGTGCAGATATGAACTGTCAGAACACTACTAAATACCCCCACAACTAAATACCCCCAAAAGGGGTCAGATCAGTTCATGAATACAGGTTGTCTTCAACTTATGATGGGGTTACATCCTAGTTAACCCATCATAAGTTGAAAATATCATGTCAGAAATATATTTAATATATCCTCCTGAACATTGTAGCTTAACTTGCCTATCTTAAACGTGCTCAGAATACTTTAACATTATTAGCCTACAGTTGGGCAAAACCATCTAACACAAAGCCTATTTTATACTAGAGTATTGAATATTATGTAGTTTATTGAATACTGTAGTGAAAGTGAAAAAAAAAAAAAAAGAATGGTGTATTGGTACAGGATGGTTGTAAGTGTATCAGTTGTTTACCCTCACAATTGCATTGGCTAACTGGGAGCTGTGGCTCACTGCCACTGCCGGAATCAAGAGAGGGTATTGTACCACATATCAACTAGCTGAGGAAAAGTTCAAAATTCCAAATTTGATACATAGTTTCTGTTGAATGCATGTTACTTTTGCACCATTGTAAAGTTGAAAAATTGTTGAGTTGAACAATTAAGTGGAGAATTATCTGTAACTGCTTTATTAATGGCCTTCAGATCAGACATTAGTAGATAACTACAAAGGTTCTTAAACTTTGACTAGGATGCTTATTGAGTAGATTCCTGGACTTAAATCAGAATTAATCCTAGGTTTAGAGAAAGGTCCAGAAAACTTCAGGTTTAATAAGCACTCCATATAATTCAGTTTGGAATTTTAATTGTCATTACATGAAAACTCTATATTAACTTGGGATGGTAGGTGGGGGTAGGATTGATACATTGACAGTATTGAGTATTTCTTTCCAGGAACATAGCATGTCTCTCCATTTTATTAAAACTTTTATGTTTCTCAATTAAGTTTTTCTTCATTTAAGTCCTGCAGCTTTATAAGCTTGGTTCCATGTGCTTTATATTTATATTATAAACGGATTGATCTTCTCACCAGTGCAAAAAGTTTTCATTTTTTTACGATTTTGGGAGAAGATAATTTGCTGTTAACTAGGAATATATTCTTATTATTTAGGCTTGAGGAATCTAAGATATAAAAAGACATGGACTCTACCTAGGAATATCTTGCAATCTGGTATGTTTTTAAATAACTGGTTTCTCCAGATGTAGCCAAGTCAGGTCAGTAGAGAAAAACAATGCAAAGTCATAAATGTGAGAATTTGAGAAATCTTTGAGATTTCATTTGAAAGAAACAAAAAGGGACATAGTACTTATCGGGTGCCTGTGAGAAACTTGATTGTACTGTTTCAGAGTTTCTTATGGATCCTCTAAAGTCAAAAAGGACAGTCTATTAAATACTTTTTAGGTTATGGAGAATAATTTTAAAAGTGTTATTGGCGTGTATAGAACCTTACCAAGGGAGGAAATAACTGATTTTTCTTAATTTTCCTACTATTGTATTCCTATAAATTATTTCACTCTGAAAAGATTTGTTCATAGAAAAGCTATGATTGTGTTCGTTCAAAGGTATGACTTTCTTACAGTAGTATCTGAACAGATCACTTCAGGTGGCAATATTTTTATTTATTTATATTAATTTCAGAGTAGAATTTAATGATTCATCAGTTGCATATAACACCCAGTGCTCATTACATCAAGTGCCCTCCTGAGTGCCCATCACCCAATTACCCCATTCCCTCATCCATCTCCCCTCCAGCAAACCTCAGTTTGTACCCTATATTTAAGAGTCTCTTATGTTTTGCCTCCCTTTCTGCCTTTATCTTATTTATTTTTCCTTCCATTCTCCTGTTTATCTGTTTTGTTTCCTAAATTTCACATATGAATGATATCATATGGTATTTTTGTCTTTCTCTGACTTATTTTGCTTATAATACCCTCTTGTCCACCCATGTCATTGCAAGTGGCAAGATTTCATTCTTTTTGATGGCTGAGTAATATTCCATTATATATGTATAATATAATGTATATAATGTGTAAAATAATATATATGTATACCACGTCACCTTTATACACTCATCTGTCAGTGGACATCTGGGCTCTTTCCATATTTTGGCTATTTTGGACATTGCTGCTATAAATATTGTGCCCCTTTGAATCACTGTTTGTACCCTTTGGATAAATACAGAGTAGTGCAATTGCTAGGTCATAGGGTACCTCCGGTTTTAACTTTTTGAGGGACCTCCATATTGTTTTCCAGAGTGGCTGCACCAGTTTGCAGTCCAGGTAGACAGTATTTATGAGGAAGTTCCAGTGGGTGGATAGAATTTTCTTACCAAAGAGTTTTGCTGTAGTTCTTATTTTTTAAAATATTTTATTTATTTATTCATGAGAGATAGAGAGAGAGAAGCAGAGACACAGGAAGAGGGAGAAGCAGGCTCCACGCAGGGAGCCCAATGCGGGACTCGATCCTGGGTCTCCAGGATCACACCCTGGGCTGAAGACAGGTGCTAAATCACTGAGCCACCCAGGTTGCCCGCTGTAGTTCTTATTAACCAAAAAGTACACTTGACAGCTATCATGTTCTTTTAAGTAAAATATATTCTGACGTAAACCTACATGTCTTAAAGATCCACAAGCTGAATGAGATAACTACAGTCTGGGTATCAATGCTTTTAAGACAAAGCTTGTTTTGTTTTATTATGTTTTAAATGGTACTTGTTCTAAAATTGTAATGTCTTTATAGACCATTCTAACAGGTAAAAATATCAATGGTAAACATTATTAAATTATTTTATATTGACAAATTTTGATAGAGAGTTCCAATTGTTTAGAGAACTTTCTCCCCCATTGCCAAATTTGATGTGGAAGCCAGTTGCATAGATATTTTTAGGACCAGAATTTGGAAAATGTTCTGTTGCATATTTCAGTAATGGTACTAAAACGTAATTTTTTTGAATTCCATATTTCATTAAGAATCTAATGGAAGTTGTATACTGTTCTTGTTTTTTTGATGGAGTTTCTTGGGCTGATTCAAGTATTTGTGTGTATGTGGGTTTAAAGAGTTCTATGTACATTTTTTTTCCTTTTTCTCAGTAAAAATTGGCTTTTCTGTCAAAAGTACATAAGATATTTGTGCGGCTATGAGTAGTGTTATTTCTGAGTATCAGAAGAGTTTGACCCAATTCTTCCTTACTGATGTGCTATAGTCATATCATATGTTACAAATGGATTATAGGTATGCTAAGATAATTCTTCCTCAGTCCTCAAAGTGGCTCCATTGTGGTTAGGGATCCCTCTGGTTATCTCTGGCTGAAAGCAGACTCCCGTCATTTTCCCATGGGGCCAGCCAAGTAGTTGGAAAGCACTGATTGAGTAAAAATATTGGATGGTTTTCCATTAGTATAAGTACAGATTTAGTCAATGGAATATGAAGCCCAGGGAATTGTGGGGGTTGGTGAGAAAGATAAGCTCTACTCTGCCTGACAAACCTTATTAATCAGGAAATAGACTTGATCTGTCTTTGAAAAGGAGGAATTGCACAAGCTATTCTTTCAATTTAAGCCTTGTTTGTTTTTGGTAACATCGAGATAAACTGATTTGAAATGATGTAGAGTGTCTTACACAGAATATTTAAATATATATCTGTTTTCTGAGCCACGGTGTTGGTTATCAGGACTTGAAGTAATAGATACTGACTCTGTGCTGATACTTTGGCTCTGTGTTGTGATTTTTCTTAGTAGTTCTCTCCTCCCCCTTCTGAAGTAATTACAGAAGGCTCTGTGTTTACTTGGCACACTTGAGATTGTTACACAAAGTGCATGCATAAGCATCAACACGTTGGGACCAGTATAGTGATAAAGGATATTGCCAAGAGGAGTTAACATATCCTGTACAGTACACTCTATATCTTTGGTGACTTAAAAAAAGCTTATCTTACTTGGATTGGATGTTAGAATTACCATCTTTGTAACTTCCCCACGCACATTCAATTATAAAATTTTTAGTGGTTTTTGTTTGCTAACCACGAGTTGTTTTGTATGATTTTTAACTCTGCTTTAATAAAGAACTAAATACTGGAATATAGTTATGTGTGCAAGTTGTACAGTGTCAAGGTAGCTTAATTTCTAAGTATTCTAAAAGAGTTTTGCCTTCTCTGATCGTTTCATGTTAATATTTTAAGTCAGTATAACTTAAACTGCAGTTGTCAAAACTTTGAAATAGAACTGTTTTTATTTAATAAGAATGTAATTTGTATTATAAAGTAAAATATCTAAAGCAAAAAGTGGCAGACAACTTATTTGTTAATAGACCATAGATTGAATCACCTTGCTTATATACAAGAATTATCTAAATGTAACACTGAAAAAAAATTTTTCCCCACATACTAAAATTGTAAATGTGTTTGGGAGGATGAATATATTTTAAAAACTTAGCCTTTCAATGAGTTTCAAAGCAGTTTTTTTTTCCTTTAGTGTGTTTTTTTTTTTTTTTTTTTTTTTTTCCTGGTAGCAGTTATCTGAAGTATTTTAAGGTGGAATTAAAATGTTCCATATTGCTCAGTGAACTCATTTCCCTTTGCATAGATTGGTATTTTACCTGTCCTTTATTCCCTCACAGTCTTTCTGTGTGATGGATCTATTCACAGATTCCCTAAATCTCTATCCCTATAGTCCAGGCTTCCTTGTGTCTGTTGTAGACCTATCAAACAATTAAAATATATTTTAAAACTTTTAAAAACCTGGACTTCTACCAAATCAACAACTTAGTCTATTTTGGTTGAAAGGGGAACCCACATGTAGTCACCCAAGTAAGAAACTAGAGATTCATTTGTCTTCATCTTTCTGTGAAAGCCTTTATTATCTATTGTCTGGACTGTTGAAGTGTGGGTGTGTTTCTATTAATGTCACAAGTAGTAATTTTTCATAATGAAATAAGAATAGATAAGGCAAAAATTGTTCACTCTTCTTCCATTCCTCTTTTAACCATCTACTTGTATCCTTTTGAGATCTTTTTCCTTCATGGTGAAATACTTTCTGATTTGTTTCCCACTTTTGTCCTTGTCTTCTCTTTAGTCTTTTTCTAAACAATGCTTGCTAATTATTATCGTAAAAAAATTTTTTTTTGCTTTGTTTTGAACTGTGTAAGGTTCTCTTTCCTTCATTTCCCCATGGAGCAGGGGGCCCGATGTGGGACTTGATCCCTGGACTCTGAGATCATGACTTGAGCTGTGAGACTTGATCCCTGGACTCTGAGATCATGACTTGAGCTGAAGGCAGATGCTTAACCCCCTGAACCACCCAGGTGCCCTGCCATCTTCACTTTAATCCACAAATGAGATATGATTATTGTTTTACAAGCTCTGGTTTAATAGCTTAGTTCATCTTGTTTCTTAAATGTCAGACCTTCCATCTATGCTCACTTGTTTTCACTCTGACGCCCCTTTAAAGTAAAGGTCATTTTAGTAAAGGTCATTTTGTAAACCTGAACAATTTTTATTTCAATTTCATTCTAGAAGGCAGGTAGTTTTTTTTCTTTCAGTATTTTGAAGGTATTATTCCACTGCCGCCTTTCTTATTCTGCTGAGAAGTTGCTAATTGCCTTTGTAGATAATCTATCTTTTCTCACTGGTAGCTTGGATATCTTCTCTTTGGTGCTGTAGTCTTTCTCTGTGGTGGTATAAGTGTGGCTTTCTGTTATTTTATACTTCCTGGTTTTTCTGAACCTGGTGATTGGTGTCTTCTATCAGTTCTGGAGAACTCTTAGCCATATCTATCCTAATAATGCCTCTTCCTAATTCTTGTAATTGATAGACGTGTGTAGTAAGTCTTTTCACTGTATCTTCCAAGTCTCATAACCTCTCTTCCCTGTTTTCCATCTCTGACTCCTGGTGCTGCATTTTGGTATATATATATATCACCACTTGACGGCATTCAAATATATCTTCCAGTTCACCATTCCTTCGGGTGTGCTTCGCCTGATGTTTCAGTTACTATTTTTTTCATATGAGAAATTCCATTTGTGTTGTAAAATTGCCTGGCCAGTTTTTTTTTTTTTTTTTGAGTTGTCAATTTTGATAACCTTTTAACACCTTTATATACTTTCAGTTTCTTATTTTGTTTCTTTAAATTGTGAAGCAGTGTTATTTTATATTGGGTATTTAGTAATTCCAGAATTCTTTAGTCCTTTCAAGTCTCATTGTGTAGTTGATTGTTACTTCTGGCTTTTGTTTATGGTGACTGTTTTCTTGAATAGTTGGTGATTTCCTTTCCTTTTAAAAAAGTTGTTTATTGTGTGCTTACATATCATAGTCTCACTTTTTTTGAGATTAGAATGCCTTCCTCTAGAGAAAATTTGAGTTTACCTCTACCAGACTTTTGGGTATACTCATCTGGGGCTTCTTTTAAATTGTTGGCTTTTTTTTTTTTTTTTTTCTTGATCATACAGGTAGTTGAATTCCCAGTCTTTGAGAATTAGGATCATGCTCAGAAAGTCATAAGGAACTCTCTCACTTCATCCAGTGCCAAGGGCAAGGCATTGATCTGTAATGTCTAAGGCAGGGTGTGGATTGGTTTCTAGTTCACATTGAGAATGAAGTGCTTTGTGGGTCCAGGCTTGGTGTGGTGGTCCCATCGAGACATTCTACCGTTCTCCAATATTGGCCTTTGGCTCCAATGCAGCTTATGGATTTATTCTTTCTTCTTATTTCTGTCTCCAAGGAATTTTCCTGCTCTATCTTCATGATTATTTTATCCAGCATTTTAAGAACTACTGTATCAGGAAAGGTTTTTCTGAATCCATAGTCTACAATGTTGCTAGAAATAAATTGTAATTTAAATTTTAACATGGTCAAATTATTAGTTTTTATCCTTTTAAGTTGAGTTTTTAAAATATCTAATTTAAAAAATTCTTTTCTACCTCAGTCATACATACATATATTTTCCTTTAAAACTTTTACTGCTTAATTTTTTTTTTTTTTAATTTATTTATGATAGTCACAGAGAGAGAGAGGCAGAGACACAGGCGGAGGGAGAAGCAGGCTCCATGCACCGGGAGGCTGATGTGGGATTCGATCCCGGGTCTCCAGGATCGCGCCCTGGGCCAAAGGCAGGCGCCAAACCGCTGCGCCACCCAGGGATCCCTGTTTAATTTTTCATATTTATACCTTTAAGCCATCAAATTTATGAGGTATGTTATGAGGTAAAGATCAAATTTCCTTATCCACCCCATTTGTTGAGCAAAACATAATTGACTAACTTATCCTTTTCCCAATGATATATAATGTCTCTAATGTCATTTATCAATTTTTGAAATAGTTTTCATATATAAATAGCTCCTTGTTTCTGAATTTTCTTTGTTATTCTGTGGTCCTTTCTTTATTTTGTATGCCATGATGATTTATCTTATTAGAATTTATAATTTTGGTAATCGGTAAAAAGACTAACCCCACTCCTTACTCCATTTAAAAATTGTTAGCTATACTTAAGTTTTTTGTACTACCATGTGAATCTTACAATTAGTATATCCAGCTCCACAAGAACTATTAGGATTTTTGTATGAATTACATTGGATTTATCAAATAATCTGTGAAAAATTAAAAACCTTATAAAACCTTCATTTTCATAAAGAAATTTATATATATTTAGCTTTTATTAAAGTTTTATAATTTCCCTCATAAAACTCTCATGTATCTTCTATTTGATTGATTCCTAAATGCTTTCTTATTGTTATTTTTGTTGTGGTCATAAACGGTATCTTTATATTTTCCTGTTTTACTCTTGATTTCTCTTGTCTAGGAATGCAGTTATTAGAGAATTATTATTATTTTATGTAAATTCAATTAGCCAACATATAGTACATCTAGAGAATTATCTTTTATGCAAATCAGATGAATATAAACCTTCATTTAAACTACTTCTTTGGTTTCTCATCTTAGCATAATGATCTTGGCAATGATCTTTCATGATTGAAACCATGTTTGACTCTTTACCATGTCTCAGTTTTCCATAATTCATGTTTTGTAACCTGTGCTTCAGCTAAAACGTAGCTAGTTGTAACTCCTTGGACATACCCTGATTTTTTTTTTTTTAAATAAGAGCTTTATTGAGATATAATTTACATATCCTGGACTTCAGTTTATTTAATTTTTTTTTTGTTTCCTGTGCTATACTTTTCATCTCCATGACTTACTTATTTTATAACTGGAAGTTTGTATATCTTAATCCCCTATTCTCTATTTTGTTCATCTCCCCACCCACATTCCCTCTTGCAACTACTGGGTTGTTCTCTGTACTTAAGGGTCTTTTTGTTTTTTAGATTCCACAGATGAGTGAAATTGTATGTGTCTTCCTCTGGCTTACTTCACTTAGCATACTACTGTCTGGGTCCATCCATGTTATTACAAGTGGCAAGATCTCATTCTTTTTTATGGCTGAGTAATATTTCATTGTGTGTGTGATTCAGTGTGTGTGTGTGTGTGTGTGTGTGTGTATCACATCTTTTTTATCTGTTTATCTATTGGTGGATACTTGGGTAGTTTCCATATCTTGGGTGTTGTAAGTAATTCTCCATCACACATAGTGGTGCGTATATCTTTTCGAAATTAGTGTATTAATTCTCTTTGGGTAAATACCCAATAGTGGAATTACTGGATTTTATGGTATTTCTGTTTGTAATTTTTTGAGGAAGCTCCGTACTGCTTTTTCGTAGTGGTTGCACCAGTTTGCCTTACCACCAACAGTGCATGAGGATTTCCTTTTCTGCATATCCTCACCAACACTTGTTATTTCAATTCAATTTAAAGTGTGCAATTTAGTAATTAGTAATTACTAAATTATATTTAGTAATTAGTACTTTAGTAATTATTAGTATATTTAGTATATTTGAACCCACCACCACTAATTCATTCTAGACCATTTTCATCAACCCAGAAAAAAGCCCAATAGTCATTTCCCATTCCTCCTTGCTTGCTCCAAAACCTCACAGTCAATAATCTCTTTTTTTTTCTTTATGGATTTACCTATTCTGGGCATTTCATATAAATGAAATGATACGTGGCTTTTGTATCCGGCTTTTTTCACTTAGCATGTTTTCATGCTTCCATCTGTATTTTAGCATGCATCCATAAATCAGACTGTTCTTTCCTCATTGAATTGTATTCACACTGTTGAAAAATCAGTTGACTATAAATGTATGGGGCTTATTTCTAGGCCCTCAATTCTGTTCCATTGATCTGTATGTCTAGTGTTATGCCAGTGCCACACTGTCTTGATTGCTGTAGCTTTGTGTAGGTAGTTTTGAAATTGGGAAATGTGAGTCCTCCAAGTTTCTTATTTTTAAGATTGGTTTTGGTTAGCTGTTTTGTTTGTTTAGTTAGTTGCTTTGTTTAGTTCTGAGTCCCTTGCATTTCTATATAAAATTTGGGGTCAGCTTGTCCAGTTCTGCAAAAAAGATCTGATAGAGATAGTGGAGATTTATGTTTATTTGTTGTTATTTTTTTAAATGGGGATTTGGGAAGCTTTTGAGGAATATTAGTTCATTATTAATTATTATTTCAGTCCATGAATGAGTGATGCTTTTCCATATACTAGGTTTTTAATTTCTTTCAACGATGTTTTATAGTTTTTAGTTTACAAATCTTCCATCTCTTTTGTTAAATTTATTACTGTCATATAAAATAATATGTAGTGATTCTGGAAATCAGATTCTTCCACTCCCCAGAATTTTGTTTTTGCTGTTTAGTGACTTTCCTGTACTGATTCTGTAAATTCTGTATTTTTAATGGGTTGCCACTGAAGTCTCTGCTCAGTTAGGTTAGTGGTCAGCTAATGCTAGGATATGTATTTTCTTAAGCACCTGGAACCAGTAGATCTTTCAGCTTTTACTAAGGGGCTCTTTATGTTAGTTGGCATGAATTCCATGCTCTGATACAGTTTACAACTTTGCCTTGCCTTTACTTTTTCTTGTACAGAGTCTCAGTGGCATCCAGAGGTGAAAGGCTAGGACCTTCTCATCTTTCCTGGGCATATTTGCTTCCCTGTACATGTGTATGGTCTTCTAGATCCCCAGAAATGTGTTGGAGCTTTTCAGCGCCTCCTATAAACACTTCATTTCCCATTTTCCTTGTAAGTTTTTTAGTCAGCCTCTCCTTATCCTTAACTTGTATAACTGCCTAAGATAGCTGCAGTGTTAGGTAGTTGTTGCTGCTTGTTTTCAACAAACGCTCTGGTCATAGTGGTTTTTTGCACATTTAATCTCAGGTCAAATAAAGACAGACCTGGAGAATGGAGTTTTTCCAGGGAGCTGCCTGACAGGTCTTATTGTAAATGACAAGTCTTGTGTTTTTTTGGTGAGTCCAAACCTGTGTTGTTTTTGCCAGTATCTGCTAGTTTTTGCAGTTACTGTTGTTGTGAGCTGTATCTTTTCAAGACTGCCATGGAGCTGGGAGAGAATGATAGGAATAGGATAAGTTAAAATGTCACAAATGTCTTTTTACTGAGATCCCCCTGTTTTTTTATTTTTTTTATTTTTTTCTCAAGCTTCTCAAATTGTTGCAAGCTTTTGGGTAGTTTTCAGACTTCTGAAAAAAAATTTTTTTTAAAGATTTATTTTAGAGAGCATAATTAGGGGAGGAGGGGGCAAAGGGAAAGGGAGAGAGAGGAGGGGAAGCACATTTTCCATCAAGCATGGAGCCCAACTTGAGGCTCAACACAGGGCTTGATCCTAGGACCCTGAGACCACATGAGATGAGCTGAAACCAAGAGTCAGCCGCTTAATCAACTGAGCCACCCAGGTGTCCTTAGTTTGATCTTTTGATAAATATACAAATAAATGAGTATTGTTTTACCAAGTGATCCCTAGAAGCTCAATTTTCGTCC
Organism: Vulpes vulpes; assembly: GCF_048418805.1. Lineage (NCBI taxonomy): Eukaryota > Metazoa > Chordata > Mammalia > Carnivora > Canidae > Vulpes > Vulpes vulpes. Next base: position 1,773,468 of record NW_027325780.1, on the reverse strand, counting down.
ACTGATAAAGACGTTTCTTGTGACACATTTTAGAAGTCATTTAAGAAATGACAAGACCACTTATTTTATAGAATACACAGATTTATTGAACTCTCGTGTGTACTGGTTTCCATATACTGTTTTTTTTTTTCACCAAAAAACCTTTGAAATCCATCAAAACTTTGTTTTCTCTTGATTTGTTTAGTGACAGCTTATTAACTGCTTTTGAAATTCTGTCCAGTCTCAAGAAGTGGAAAATTTCCCATGTTGTAGTTACTGAAAAGAATTTATGATGGTCTCATAAAGAAGTATTAGAGAACTGTGTTATATTATGGCAATGATGTGAAAAACCTGTGTTGGTAACCTGGGTGACAGTATTCATGTTTGAGCATCTGGGCATATAGTATCTACATATACAAATACATAATTTTGTTTAGTATCCTAAGGTGGATCCCAAAGGGTATTAAGCATTATAGGAAACTGTCTATATGATACTGGTCTACTTTATCTTACCGTTATCTAAGACTCCAAACATAGGAGTATCATAATGCTAAATCACTGATTTTGGTTTTTAAGTTTCTACCTTGGAAACATTTTATATACATAGTTCTCAGTTAGTAAGAAATCCATGATATTTGGATTCTTATGGAAATAATCTTATAAATGATGGCTAGCTTCCAAGGCCTGACCCCAGGGCTAATGTAACTGATGCTTTAGGATTCTGAACTGCAAACAAAAGGAACCCATCTCAGATTAGTTTACCAAAAGGGAATTTTATTGGTTGAAAGACAGAGACTTGGTACCTTGAATTCAGCTGTAACTGAAGGCAGCTAAGATTATTTGGTATATAGTGTATTATGGGTTATATTAGCATTTTTGTAATGCCTACACAAAATACCATCCCATGTAATGTTATTTGTGTCATCATTTGCATTTTATAGAAATACAGGTTTCCATATCTTTACTAATGTCCTTATGGTAGAATTTTATAAATAAAATCATGAGGGGGACTCCTGGGTGGCTCAGCGGTTGAACAACTGCCTTCAACTCAGGGTGTGATCTCGGGGTCCTGGGATCAAGTCCCATGTCGGGCTCCCTGTGAGGAGCCTGCTTCATCCCTCACCTGTGTCTCTGTCTCTCTCTCTCTGTCTCATGAATAAATGAATAAAATCTTTAAAAAAAATAAAATCATGAGGAAAAGTATGAATATTTTAAGGCTCTTGATATTATGGTGGTAATATTTTACTAATTTACACATCCACCAAGAGCATATAAAAAGATTATAAGACTATTGATTATAGAACATCCTTGGTATGAAATAATGATTTTTTGTGGGGGGGATTTTTTTTTATATGGGAACACAACTGTTCTCATTGTATCTATAAATAATGATAAAAGATGAAAACTCAGGTACAAATAAGGATAAATAAGATATCTCTTGCATTGATCTCTTCTCTGGACTTTACATCTGGAAATCTAATTGTCACTTCATATCTCCAGTTGAATGTCCAGTAGGCCATCTTTGACATAACGTGTCCAAACTGTGCTCTTGATAATTCTGCCCCAAACGTTCCCTGTTTGTCAAGAACTATTAAGAATTTGAGATTTCACCCTATTTGTAATTTGAGAGGTTAGCCTGCCATAGTTAACATTGAATGCTGTCGGAAAACATGAGACAAAGGATTTTATTACAGCAATAACTATAGCCAGAGGATCAGCATTTGCTCTAGTTCCCAGAGCCTCAGTTCCCACAGGGCTATGTAAAAGGGTCCAGGTGATGCCTGTGCATACAGTGCATTATAGGAGAGGAACCCTGAGTTTAGGGAAGTAGAACCTGTTAAAATGTATATTAGTCTGCCCCAGAGAAGGTATGGGGGAGACATTGTTATCTTTAGTATGCTAGGCAGTAAACAAAACTGCCCTTTGCTCCAGAGGGAATATACAGGCTGCATCTTCTAAAGCTGTTACTATGCAATCTTGAAAAGATAGTCCAACATAAAGGTAGTTAGTGCCTCTGCTTACAAGATATGTAGAAATGAGACACTGATGTTGACTTGTTTTCCAGTACATCTTCTCCATCTCAGTTAATACTGATTTCATCCTTCCAGTCCCTCAGTCCAGAAATATTGAAGACATTTTTAACTCCCCTTTTTTCTCTTGTATCTCACATCCAGTCTATCAGGAAATTTTGTCCACTCTGCCTTCAAAGTTTATCTAGAATTTTTTTTTGTTTGTTTCTCACTATTCCTACTGCCTTTTTCAAAACCATTACCATGTTTTAACAGAATTATTGTGGTAGCCTACTACCTGGCTTTCCTAATTCTAATCTTCACTCCTGTTCCCACACAGTAGCCAGAATGGTCATATTAAAATAGCAGTTCAGACATGTCTCTCATCAATTTAGAGCTCTCCAGTGGCTTCTCATTTTACTTGGAATGAAAGCCAAAAATCTTTACTCTCATCGACACATAAGACCCTGTGTGGTCTGGCTCCCTTTTATCTCATTGAATTCCTTTTTTGTTTTCTCTTTGTTCATTTGGCTTTAGGCTTTCCTGTCCCTTTGCTGTTCTCCAGACATATCAGTCAGGCTCCCTGTCTTAGGGCCTTCGTACAACCTATTTTCTCTACCTGGAATGCACTTGTCCTGATATCCATATGGCTCATTCTCTCACTTTCTATCTTTACTTAAAATTTGCCCCAGGCCATTCCCATGCATTTAGATTAAATATTTCAACCCCCCCCCTCCTGCCAATGCAGTTTTCCAGTCTACTATCCATCTCCACTTAATTTTCTTCTTCTCAGAATGTATCACTATCTCCTATATAGTGTATATTTTACTTGTTTATTTTGGTCCAGTCACTCTAGAATGTAAGCTAACAAAGGGCAAGAGAGTTTCTCTGAATTTTTTATAGTTTTGATTCTAGCACCTAGTATAGTACGTGGCACCTTGTGAGCAGTTAATATATATTGTTGAATGGTTGAATGGATGATTTACGTGGTTTAGAAGTGAAATACTGTTTTCAGAATTTATGTTGTATATTAGGAGTATAGTGAACAGTGGGAACATAGGAAAATGATGAATCAGATTGCTTTTTTTTTTTAAATCAGATTGCTTTTTATTCACAGATGATCAATGTAGTAATTCTAGCTTATCAGTTAAAACACCTTTCAGCAGAACCATTTTATTAATGTTAAGTCATTCACTTAAATATTTGAGTGCCAGGCAAGGTGGCATTCAAACATTGATGATACTATGATTTAAAAAGTGTACACAGTCTCTGTTCTTATGGAATTTACACCCAGTTGAGAGTGGCACTGAATGAGTATATAACAAATTGTGGCAGGTAAGTTTTTAGAATTTCCTCTTGTAGAGTTTGCAAACTCAGATGCCTGCACAGGCCAGGCAGATAATGTAAAAGTGAAGTGGCCCAGTGAAGAATACATTGAAACAGTAGGGAGGAGAGAGTTCAGAGGCACTGAAAGGCACACATCTCTTGTAAAGACGTACTTACAGCTCCATCTGATTGATGGATGTCATGTAGGAATGAGGACCCACTGTTTCCTTATCTCCAAGTTTTTTAAGAGAAACTGAAAATGTAGGTTGTCATCTGAAATATCACAATCTTCTAAGGTACTGAACAGTCCAAACATTGTTTTGACCTAAGGCATCTTCTTTATAAGGAATACTGCCTTTTTTTTTTTTTTTTTTTTTTAAGATTTTATTTATTCAGGAGAGACACACAGAGACAGAGACACAGGCAGAGGGAGAAGCAGGCTCCATGCAGGGAGCCCGATGCCAGACTCGATCCCAGGACCCTGGGATCATGACCACAGCCAAACGCAGATGCTCAACCACTGAGCCACCTAGGTGTCCCCAGAAATGCTGCATCTTAAGTAAGGTTCTATCAGGAAGAAAGCTCTGGGAGTGGGGAAGGCATTGTTTTCTCTTCATTATCTGTTTTTCTTTTGTTTCTCAGTTTTAATGTTTTTCCTAGGTCCTCTCGTATGTAATTATATAGTTAGACTTTTCTTCTGACATAACTAACCAGGACAGATGTGGATGTAAAAATTACTAGAAGGTGAGGTTTATGGAAGGGGGAAGGAAGGACTTGTGACTCCCATCTTTTCAGCTTTGTGTTATTGGACTAGCTGCTTACCTTCTTCCTAAGTGTTTATTCCTCATATGTACAATGGGAATATCAGTTAAACTGCCCATGATATTATGAGTGATAAATAAAATAATGTACTTGGAAGTGCTTTGTATAGTGTTAGCACTATATGAATGCTATACTTTTGCCTTTTCTTCTCTAACTCCCCTTCTTGTTCCCTGCCTAATCAAATGTACCTGACTCATTCTTTCATTGCCTTGTACTAGATAGCACTTACTGATACGATAACTTTGGCAAGCATTTAAGTTAGTAATCCTCTTTAGGAGTATTTTCACTTTTATTTTTTAAAAATATTTTTTATAGATTTTATTCATGAGAGAGAGAGAGGCAGAGACACAGGCAGAGGGAGAAGCAGGCTCCATGCAGGGAACCGGACCTGGGACTCGATCCTGGGTCCCCAGGATCATGCCCGGCTGAAGGTGGCGCTAAACCACTGAGCCACCAGTGCTGCCCTATTTTCACTTTGAAAAGAAACTTTCGAAGTCACTACCTTAACTTAAAGTAATGAAACTCGGATGTATCACAGGCCAGTGGACATTGGTTAGGAGGATCATTTTTCTGGCTCAAATCCCACAGCAAAATAAGTGCATGTTTTACTTATCTTGAAGATACTTTTCAAATGACATTGTTTTCTTTGGCAATGGTTGAAACCAGAAGTTACTGACAGCTTGGTATTTCCTATGTCTTGTTGATTTGCATGATGTATAATGATATACACAGTACAGAAAAACCACATGTAATTCTGTCCTTCCATCTTTCTTCTTCCATTCCCTAGGAAAACAAACTTAATAGGAGTAAACACTACTAAAGCCCAGTCTTTCATAAACATGAAATGCTTGTGTGTGTCAAGATGTTGGAGCTGTAGGTATCTAGGATACCATAAACATTTTCTGTGGCAAGAGACTTATGTTGCCTTTGGGGGAAGTTGTGAGTCTGTATAATCAGCAGCAGTGTATTTCTTGTAAAATAATAATTCTCAGTGGTGGTGGTGGTGGTGGTGGTGGTGGTGTTGGATGGTAAGGGATAGAGGAATTACCTGGGGAAAAACATCTTGTGTTTCTTGTTCTTTCTCTTCCAACTTTGTCATGAAAAATTTAAAATAATATGGAAAAGTTTAAGGAATAGTATAATGAATAACCATATGCTCATCATCTAGAGTCAACTACTAATAACATTTTACAACATTTTCTTTATACACTTCTGAAAACACATGAATAATTACTCTAAACACATGACTGTGTCGTAGAAGAATTATTGTTCTCAGATGGAACAGAGGTACTGTGATTAGAGGATAATGAATACATTTTAAGAATGTGTATGTGTTTAAATACCCATTAAATACTAATAAGTAAAATGATATGCTTTAAGATTTATTAGGTGAAAGGTTTCTAACAAAAGTACTTTGTAGGTAATGCTGTTTACTTCATATTGACTCACATCAGGAAACACATAATGTCAATATTAATGCAATATTAGTGACTCTCAGATTTCTCCTTTATATTTTTTTCCTTATGGTACTTTGGCATCATGGGGTTATCCTATTTTTCATCAGCCTTCATCTTGAATTTTTGCATACATTGATGATCCTTACTGAATTAGTTTCTTAATATTGTACTTCTCAATTTCGATACCTTTTCCTCCCAACTCCACTGACAGTCTCTATCATTTTTGGGAATGAGTAGTGTCTTTCAGTGTGTTGGGCAAGAAAATATTTCAAGAACCGTGGTTATAGGAGACATTTCATGGTAATTCTATATTTATATAACTTCTGCCAACTTGGATTTTCAGTTGTCTGGAAAGTGTTGATTAGGAGCTAAGAGAAGCTCACCGAATGTAAATTATCCCTGATGAAATTAATTTCTTATAGTGACTAGGAAAGTTCTTTTACCTGTCACGTTTTGTCAAAGAAATTAGGGTATCTTAGTTTTTACAAGGCTTTATAAAAAAATACCTCATTTTTTTCATTTGCAAGCATTTAGTTTACTTCAAAAGTGATTTGAACAGTTGTATTATGAACACATTTTGATTATTCATTTTGCACTTACTATTATGTAAAATCTTCATCAAGTTGCTTAATACCTAATGGAAGAGGCAGATTGATGAACAGAAGATCAAGTATGCTAATAGGGTATTGGACTGGAAGCTGTGATGAGAGTTTTAAGGAAGTGCTGTGTAACTTACAAGGATGTCTAATTGAACGAGTACATATTTACTAAGTACTTAATTTAGCATTGCATGTCTCCAAAATATTTGATGTTGACTTCAGACCTTTCTGGATTATTGAAAATCCATTCTGAATTAGGGTTAGATTTTAAAGTTTCTTATTTGTTGCTTCATATGGTGTATTTCTCATTTTCCTAAGTAGGAGATAAAATACATCCATAACTACTAAGTAGTTGCATTCCAACAACAATTCTCTGACACTAAACTGGGTGTCATACAAATTAAAGGGCTCAGTCCCAGTAGATTGCCCTTATTTCAGATGCCTAGGGGCCCTCAGCACTTCTGATGACTGGCTTGAATACAAATTTGGGGTTTCCCATGACTCTTCTTCAGATTTGATAATTTGCTAAATGACTCAGAATTTAGGAAAGTGCTATATACTTATGATTATCATTTTATTATAAAGGATACAAATGAATAACCAAAATGAACAGGTAAAGAAGGCAAGAGATAAGGTATGGAAGGGTCTCTAGTGTGGGAGCTTCTGTCTACATGGAGGCAGGTGTGCCACTCTCTGGGCACGTCAGAGTGTTCACCAACCAGGAAATTCTCTGAACCTTGTTATTCGGAAATTTTATTGAGGCTTCTTTACATAGGCAAAATTGATTAAGTCACGGACCATGTGATTGAACTCACTCTCTAAATCCTCTTTTCTTCTCAGAGGTTGGGAAGTGGAGTGAAAGGAGAGGCAGGAGGCTAAAAAGTTCCAACTCTCTAGTTATGTAGTAGGTTTTTCTGGGGCCAGCCTCCAACCTAAAGCTAGCTAGGGGCCCCACCACTATGTTTCTCATTAGTATAAACAGCACACTTCTGTCAGGGAATACCAAGGGTTTTTGAAGGTCTGTGCCAGGAACTGGGGACAAAGTCCATATATATTTTGTATTTTTATGTATGTAGAGTCACAATAATGCTTTCATTAAAATAATCAACTTGTAGGATGTTTCTACCCTAAAATGAATTGGGGAAGGGTTCATTTGTTATTTTGAGTAACTCTAGAGGGTTGCTTTCATTAGACACAAATCTTAAGAAACCAAAACATAAAGGTAGCTTATTGTGTTTAGGGGGGAAAAATAGAGTTGTTTTTTAGCCTTCATTTATCTTAAATTTTCAAGTCTTTAAAATGTAATTTACAAAGCTAATTTTGATTTGAATTATGTATGACATTTCATGAATACTTGTATCTACAAATGATTTGGGGCATGTTTATGTAGGTAAATGTTGTCTTTTTGAATCTTAACTGTGTTTATATTAGTTTATCAAGGCATGTGTTTATTTCCATTCTTTGTATTCTTGAAAATGTGTGTAGTGTAAATCTAACCTTCATAAGATGGAGTAGTAGTAATAGCAGCAGTACAATAGTAATCACAGTAGTAGTAACTATAATAGCTATCATCTATGAAATAGGTGATATTAAGCACTTTACATACATAATCTCTTTCACTGTTTACAGTAGTCTTGTGAGATCTTATTATGTTTCCAAATGCATGAGGACACTAGGGGTCAGAAGTGAACAGGCCTTATGTTCATGTAATTAGTAATGGTGGAGTTAATATTTAATTCCAAGTCTGACCCCAAAAGCCTTGCTCCTCCTCCTCTCTTGCTATGATGGATTCTAAGAAAATATTTAGTGGAGCATTTTGCCATCGTTCATTGATTCATTCGTCCAATAAATAATAATCTTGTGCCCATTAACTTATACCAGGCATTAGTCTGTCTTCCATTTATACCTAGCAGTGTTTATTACTTCAAAACTTCTAACCTCTCATAGTGTCTGTTGTTAATATAAAGGCTCAAGCACTATTTCATTTCTCTGGTTAGTCTCTTCTTCAAGATGATGATTTTGGAATAGTCTTACTATATAATCAAGGGGTTTTTTGGGGGCCGTCTTTTGGACATTTTTATTTGGCGTTATTCTTAGTATTATTTATATGTTTATCTTGCAGTGATTGTCTTACTGTGATCGCTTTAGAAATTGACTATTGAAGCAACTATAAAGTTTTCAGATTAATTTCAGCTAGACAACGAAGTATTTGGTAAAATGACACCATTAGTATGTAATATGCTTATTTAAAAATTGTATGAGCTTAATTATGCTTACACATTCACTTACTGCTTGTGAGGTGGCCAGATGATATCGAAGCCAGCCCAAACTAAGGCAAATTTGCAATCATTAAAAATTTTTTTTCGTGTGGCATTTAGGATCTTTTCTATCCTGAACCTTCTGAAGTTTGTTGATGATGAGCCTTGATATGGATCTTTTTTGTTTGTTCATCATGCTTGGTATTTATTGGGTTAGTGCTTTTAAAAAAAATAATTAAATTTTAAATTAAAATAAATCAGTATAATTAACATACATTGTTATATTAGTTTCAGGTGTACAATATAGTGATCCAGCAACTCTGTACCTTCCTCAGTGCTCATTACAATAAATCTACTCTTTATTCCATTCCTCTGTTTCATCCATACCCACCCACTTCCCCTCTCTATAGTTAAGAGTCTCTTTTTTTCTTTGTTTTGTTTCTTAAATTCTACATATGAGTGAAATCACATGGTATGTGTCTTTCTCTGCCTTATTCCTTTAGCATTATACCCTCTAGATCCATTCATGTTGTTGCAAATGGCAAGATTTCAGATTTCATTCTTTTTTTTTTTTTTAAGATTTAATTTATTTATTCATGAGAGACACAGGGAGAGAGAGACAGAGACATAGGCAGAGGGAGAAGCAGGCTCCATGCAGGAAGCCCGATGTGGGACTCGATCTCAGGACTCTGGGATCACGCCATGAGCTGAAGGCAGTCGCTCAACCAACCGCTGAGCCACGCAGGTGTCCCAGATTTCATTCTTTTTATGACTAATATCCCAATGTATATATATTGGGTTAGCCCTTATAGAAACCCATATACTTCAAGTTTGAGATGTATGTGTATGTATTATATCTTTGATAGACTTTTATTTTCTCTTTCTGAAACTTCTGTTACTGTGATGTTAGACCTTTGGACTTGTACTTCCAGTTGGTAAATTACCATCTGTACCAGAGGAAATACAGGGAAGATAAAGAAATGAAGAAACTGGTTCTGTCATTCATGTTTTCCTTTTTTCATGTTATCTCTCTGAACACATTTGAGGGGAGTTACAAATATATGCACCATCAGTAAATTAAAAGTAAGACATAGAAAAATGATGGCTTTTAATAGGAGGAATGGTTTATCAGAAAGGAAAGTTAGTCTGTAGAAATATATACCTTATGTTCATACACAGTTACCAGAGGCACCTGGCATCTATAGAGTTTTACAAGGTGGTATTCAGTCAGGTGCAAGGTATACTGTAATTCTTTTAATACTGTTAAGTGAAACAAATTTAGGTTGGCTTAAAGCTACTCCTTCATTTAAATGTGCTTACTTTTTGTGTTGGGTTGGGGACAAAAGAGGTGATATTTAAATTAGTCTGTGGAATGGTTTCACATGTGAACCACATGTCCTACCCTGGAAACAAACTAGGGGAGGCTGATAATCATTGCTTTTCATAATATAATACCCACAAAATGGAAGGAATGCCAATACTATATTCTATTATATGATTTATAGATTGCAGAAGATGCCAATAATTTTTCTTCTCATGTTAACTTGCATAAATACACATTTATTTCCCGTTTTACTCTGTCAGATCAATATCTGTTATTCTTGTATTTTCTTGGGATTTTGAGCACATTTGGAATACTTTATAACACCCTCATAGTCCTATATTTGGAATTATAAATAAAACTTTATTTTAACAACTGTGCCTTGACTTAGACTTGAACTGTATATTGAATTGGACAACATAATAAGTGGAATTTGCGGTTAACTGCCAGTAACCTTGTGATATATGTATGCAGTGAGTTGAGAATTAAAGTACGAGGAGGAGGGGCAAGACGGCGGAAGAGCAGGGTCCCCAAGTCACCTGTCCCCACCAAATTACCTAGATAACCTTGAGATCATCCTGAAAATCTACGAATTCGGGCTGAGATTTACATTTCTTTAAAAATTTATTTATTTATTTATGATAGAGAGAGAGAGAGGGAGAGAGGCAGAGACACAGGCAGAGGGAGAAGCAGGCTCCATGCCCTGGGAGCCTGATGTGGGACTCGATCCCGCGTCTCCAGGATCGCGCCCTGGGCCAAAGGCAGGCGCCAAACCGCTGCACCACCCAGGGATCCCCCGGGCTGAGATTTAAAGAGAGACCAGCTGGAATGCTACAGTGAGAAGAGTTCGCGCTTCCATCAAGGTAGGAAGACGGGGAAAAAGAAATAAAGAAACAAAAGGCCTCCAAGGGGGAGGGGCCCCACGAGGAGCCGGGCTGAGGCCGGGGCGAGTGTCCCCAGGACAGGAGAGCCCCGTCCCGGAGGAGCAGGAGCTGCACCAACCTTCCCGGGCGGAAAGGGGCTTGCAGGGAGTTAGAGCAGGACCCAGGAGGGCGGGGATGCCCTCGGGCTCCCGGGGACACTAACAGGCACCTGCGCCCCGGGAGATGCGCCGAGCTCCCTAAGGGCTGCAGCGCCCACGGCGGGACCCGGAGCAGCTCGGTGGGGCTCGGGCGGCGGCTCCGCGGAGGGGGCTGCGGGGCGGGAGCGCGAATCCAACAGCGCAGGCCCCGGAGCACAGGGCGCCGGGACACAGCCCAGGATCCGGCCTCCCCCGGGACAGGCAGAGGCCGGGAGGGCCCAGGACAGCGAGGACGCACCTGCCCCGAGCTGAGCAGATCAGAGGCCCCGCCCCGGAGCCCCCAGGCCCTGCAGACGGAGAGCCCTGGAGCTACTGCGGGAGCTGACTCTAGGGCTGCAGAGCTGGCCCCGCCACTGGGGCTGTTCCTCCTGGGGCCTCCCGGGGTAAACAACCCCCCACTGAGCCCTGCACCAGGCAGGGGGAGAGCAGCTCCCCCAAGTGCTAACACCTGAAAACCAGCACAGCAGGCCCCTCCCCCAGAAGACCAACTAGAAGGACAAGTTCCAGGGGAAGTCAAAGGACTTAAAGTATACAGAATCAAAAGATACATCCCCCGTGTTTTCTTTTTTCTTTTCTTTTTTTTTTTTTTTTTTTTTTTGCTTTGTGATTTCTGTTTGCTTCCCCCACCCTTTATTTTCCTTTCTTCCTTTTTCTTCTTTTTTCTTTTTTCTTTTTTTCTTCCTTTTTCCTTTTCCTTATTTTTTTTTCTCATTTTTTTTTCTCATTTCTTTCCTTCTTTCTCTCCTCTCTTTTTCTCCTTTTCCCAATACAACTTGTTTTTGGCCACTCTGCCCTGAGCAAAATGACTAGAAGGAAAACCTCACCTCAGAAGAAAGAATCAGAAACAGCCCTCTCTCCCACAGAGTTACAAAATCTGGATTACAATTCAATGTCAGAAAGCCAATTCAGAAGCACTATTAGAAAGCTACTGGTGGCTCTAGAAAAAAGCATAAAGGACTCAAGAGACTTCATGACTGCAGAATTTAGATCCAATCAGGCAGAAATTAAAAATCAATTGAATGAGATGCAATCCAAACTAGAAGTCCTAACGACGAGGGTTAATGAGGTGGAAGAACGAGTGAGTGACATAGAAGACAAGTTGATGGCAAAGAGGGAAACTGAGGAAAAAAGAGACAAACAATTAAAAGACCAAGAAGATAGATTAAGGGAAATAAATGACAGCCTGAGGAAGAAAAACCTACATTTAATTGGGGTTCCCGAGGGTGCCGAAAGGGACAGAGGGCCAGAATATGTATTTGAACAAATCCTAGCTGAAAACTTTCCTAATCTGGGAAGGGGAACAGGCATTCAGATCCAGGAAATAGAGAGATTCCCCACCTAAAATCAATAAAAACCGTTCAACACCTGACATTTAATAGTTAAACTTGCAAATTCCAAAGATAAAGAGAAGATCCTTAAAGCAGCAAGAGACAAGAAGTCCCTGACTTTTATGGGGAGGAGTATTAGGGTAACAGCAGACCTCTCCACAGAGACCTGGCAGGCCAGAAAGGGCTGGCAGGATATATTCAGGGTCCTAAATGAGAAGAACATGCAACCAAGAATACTTTATCCAGCAAGGCTCTCATTCAAAACGGAAGGAGAGATCAAGAGCTTCCAAGACAGGCAGGAACTGGAAGAATATGTGACCTCCAAACCAGCTCTGCAAGAAATTTTAAGGGGGACTCTTAAAATTCCTCTTTAAGAAGAAGTTCAGTGGAACAATCCACAAAAACAAGGACTGAATAGATATCATGATGACACTAAACTCTTACCTTTCAATAGTAACTCGAAAGTGAATGGGCTCAATGACCCCATCAAAAGGCACCGGGTTTCAGACTGGATAAAAAAGCAGGACCCATCTATTTGCTGTCTACAGGAGACTCATTTTAGACAGAAGGACACCTACAGCCTGAAAATAAAAGGTTTGCGAACCATTTACCATTCAAATGGTCCTCAAAAGAAAGCAGGGGTAGCCATCCTTATATCAGATAAACTAAACTTTACCCCGAAGACTGTAGTGAGAGATGAAGAGGGACACTATATCATACTTAAAGGATCTATCCAACAAGAGGAGTTAACAATCCTCAATATATATGCCCCGAATGTGGGAGCTGCCAAATATATAAACCAATTAATAACCAAAGTGAAGAAATACTTAGATAATAATACACTTATACTTGGTGACTTCAATCTAGTGCTTTCTATACTCGATAGGTCTTCTAAGCACAACATCTCCAAAGAAACGAGAGCTTTAAATGATACACTAGACCAGATGGATTTCACAGTATCTACAGAACTTTACATCCTAACTCAACTGAATACACATTCTTCTCAAGTGCACATGGAACTTTCTCCAGAATAGACCACATACTGGGTCACAAATCGGGTCTGAACCGATACCAAAAGATTGGGATCGTCCCCTGCATATTCTCAGACCGTAATGCCTTGAAATTAGAACTAAATCACAACAAGAAGTTTGGAAGGACCTCAAACACGTGGAGGTTAAGGACCATCCTGCTAAAAGATGAAACTGTCAACCAGGAAATTAAGGAAGAATTAAAAAGATCATGGAAACTAATGAGAATGAAGATACGACCCTTCAAAATCTTTGGGATGCAGCAAAAGCAGTCCTAAGGGGGAAATACATCGCAATACAAGCATCCATTCAAAAACTGGAAAGAACTCAAATACAAAAGCTAACCTTACACGTAAAGGAGCTAGAAAAAAAAACAGCAAACAGATCCTACACCCAGCAGAAGAAGAGAGTTAATTAAAATTTGAGCAGAACTCAACGAAATTGAGACCAGAACGACTGTGGAACAGATCAACAGAACCGGGAGTTGGTTCTTTGAAAGAATAAGATAGATAAACCATTAGCCAGCCTTATTAAAAAGAAGGAGAGAAGACTCAATAAAATCATGAATGAGAAAGGAGAGATCACTACCAACACCAGGGAAATACAAACCTTTTAAAAACATATTATGAACAGCTATACGCCAATAAATTAGGCAATCTAGAAGAAATGGACGCATTCCTGGAAAGCCACAAACTACCAAAACTGGAACAGGAAGAAATAGAATACCTGAACAGGCCAATAACCAGGGAGGAAATTGAAGCAGTCATCAAAAACCTCCCAAGACACAAAAGTCCAGGGCCCGATGGCTTCCCAGGGGAATTCTATCAAACGTTTAAAGAAGAAACCATACCTATTCTACTAAAGCTGTTTGGAAAGATAGAAAGAGATGGAGTACTTCCAAATTCGTTCTATGAGGTCAGCATCACCTTAATTCTGAAACCAGACAAAGACCCCACCAAAAAGGAGAATTACAGACCAATATCCCTGATGAACATGGATGCAAAAATTCTCAACAAGATACTAGCCAATAGGATCCAACAACACATTAAGAAAATTATTCACCATGACCAAGTAGGATTTATCCCCGGGACACAAGGCTGGTTCAACACTTGTAAAACCATCAATGTGATTCATCATATCAGCAAGAGAAAAACCAAGAACCATATGATCCTCTCATTAGATGCAGAGAAAGCATTTGACAAAAAAAGCATCCATTCCTGATCAAAACTCTTCAGAGTGTAGGGATAGAGGGAACATTCCTCGACGTCTTAAAAGCCATCAGCAAATGGAAAAGTCCACAGCAAACATCATTCTCAATGGGGAAGCACTGGGAGCCTTTCCCCTAAGATCAGGAACAAGACAGGGATGTCCTCTCTCACCACTGCTGTTCAACATAGTACTGGAAGTCCTCGCCTCAGCAATCAGACAACAAAAAGACATTAAAGGCATTCAAGTTGGCAAAGAAGAAGTCAAACTCTCCCTCTTCGCCGATGACATGATACTGTACATCGAAAACCCAAAAGCCTCCACCCCAAGATTGCTAGCACTCCTACAGAAATTTGGTAGCGTGGCAGGATACAAAATCAATGCCCAGAAATCAGTGGCATTTCTATACACTAACAATGAGACTGAAGAAAGAGAAATTAAGGAGCCAATCCCATTTACAATTGCACCCAAAAGCATAAGATACCTAGGAATAAACCTAACCAAAGAGGTAAAGGATCTATACCCTAAAAACTATAGAACACTTCTGAAAGAAATTGAGGACGACACAAAGAGATGGAAAAATATTCCATGCTCATGGATTGGCAGAATTAATATTGTGAAAATGTCAATGTTACCCAGGGCAATTTACACGTTTAATGCAATTCCTATCAAAATACCATAGACCTTCTTCAGAGAGTTAGAACAAATTATTTTAAGATTTGTGTGGAATCAGAAAAGACCCCGAATAGCCAGGGGGATTTTAAAAAAGAAAACCATAGCTGGGGGCATCACAATGCCAGATTTCAGGTTGTACTACAAAGCTGTGGTCATCAAGACAGTGTGGTACTGGCACAAAAACAGACACATAGATCAATGGAACAGAATAGAGATCCCAGAAGTGGGCCCTGAACTTTATGGTCAACTAATATTGGATAAAGGAGGAAAGACTATCCACTGGAAGAAAGACAGTCTCTTCAATAAATGGTGCTGGGAAAATTGGACATCCACATGCAGAAGAATGAAACTAGACCACTCTCTTGCACCATACACAAAGATAAACTCAAAATGGATGAGAGATCTAAATGTGAGACAAGAGTCCATCAAAATCCTAGAGGAGAACACAGGCAACACCCTCTTTGAACTCGGCCACAGTAACTTCTTGCAAGATACATCCACGAAGGCAAAAGAAACAAAAGCAAAAATGAACTATTGGGACTTCATCAAGATGAGAAGCTTTTGCACAGCAAAGGATACAGTCAACAAAACTAAAAGACAACCTACAGATGGGAGAAGATATTTGCAAATGACATATCAGATAAAGGGCTAGTTTCCAAGATCTATAAAGAACTTATTAAACTCAACACCAAAGAAACAAACAATCCAATCATGAAATGGGCAAAAGACAAGAAGAGAAATCTCACAGAGGAAGACATGGACATGGCCAACATGCACATGAGAAAATGCTCTGCATCACTTGCCATCAGGGAAATACATATCAAAACCACAATGAGATACCACCTCACACCAGTGAGAATGGGGAAAATTAACAAGGCAGGAAACCCCAAATGTTGGAGAGGATGCAGAGAAAAGGGAACCCTCTTGCACTGTTGGTGGGAATGTGAACTGGTGCAGCCACTCTGGAAAACTGTGTGGAGGTTCCTCAAAGAGTTAAAAATAGACGTGCCCTACGACCCAGCAATTGCACTGCTGGGGATTTACCCCAAAGATACAGATGCAATGAAACGGCGGGAAACCTGCACCCCGATGTTTCTAGCAGCAATGTCCACAATAGCCAAACTGTGGAAGGAGCCTCGGTGTCCATCGAAAGGTGAATGGATAAAAAAGATGTGGTTTATGTATACAATGGAATATTACTCAGCCATTAGAAACGACAAATACCCACCATTTGCTTCCACGTGGATGGAACTGGAGGGTATTATGCTGAGTGAAGTAAGTCAATCGGAGAAGGAGAAACATAATATGTTCTCATTCCTTTGGGGAGTATAATAGTGAAAGGGAATATAAGGGAAGGGAGAAGAAATGTGTTGGAAATATCAGAAAAGGAGGCAGAACATAAAGACTCCTGACTCTGGGAAATGAACTAGGGGTGGTGGAAGGGGAGGAGGGCGGGGGGTGGGGGTGAATGGGAGACGGGCACTGAGGGGGTCACTTGACCAGATGAGCACTGGGTGTTATTCTGTATGCTGGTATATTGAACACCAATAAAAAATAAATTTATTATAAAAAGAAATACATGATAATGTAGTCAAAACTCTAGATAAAAATTTTGAGGGACTGATGAATGATTGATCGTGAATGATTTCTCTGAGGAAAAATGTGTGTTGAAGAATGTGGTAGATATGGATTGGTGGCAAACAGATGATGTTCCTCTCTTGGATTACTGTAATGTCTTAACTAATTACTTCCCACTAAGTGCATTCTTCAAACAAATAATATAAGCTGATTAATAATCAGAAAATGCTGGCAAATATAATATTTGCAGAAATATAACTAAATTATTCCCTTTCATTCTCAAAGCAGGCATTCTTCATGACCATTATTTACTTTGTTTATGTAGAAAACTGTTGATGAACACATTGTCTCTCTATTTAGAAAACTTAATGTCTGGTGGGATCTATGTCTAATTTTACATTAGTGAATCTATCAAACTTTAACTTTTAGGGATAGAAGTTTTATGAAAACTTAAAATTTTTCCTTAATTTTTAGGCATAAAATTACATTGTTTTGTGGGTGGTTAAGAATGAATATATAGGATCCATGAGTCTCGTAACTTAATCTCTGTTTCAAAGGATATTTAAGTAGGGTGTACATCAGAACTAACTGGGAGACTACTGTCCATTAATACTCCCCAGTTAATAACCAGTGTACATTATTATATACTTTAGAGAATGTATAAAGAAGTAGAGTAATATAAAGTATAGGGGACTTTTTAGCTGCGCACACACACGGTCTGACTGGAGCTTTCGGATTCAGACTTGGGGTCAGAACTTGGAAAACTGTTCAAGATAAATTCATTCTTTCTTTCTGTCTGTTACCAGCTCACCAGGCAATTTGATGCATAGCTGTGTTTGGGAAGCATGATTCTAGGTGAATCTCTAGATAAATGTCTCAAAACAAATGCTGTTTAAATGATTTATCTTGATCTCATACTACCTCCTTACTTGGATCTAACTTTTAGCATTTTTTTGAATTTTTAAAAAATTAAATAAAATTTGAGTAGTTGAAGTATTACTTTATTAGTGCTACTAATTTCTTAGTGTTTACATTTAAAATTAATGCTAAGTGTACTTTAAAAAAATTCCTTGCATTGTTAGAGCTTTTACTTCAAATACCTTTCCCAAATATCATCTTTTTCTTTCCTGGTAACAACCTTGTGAATCAGGTGATTTGATTTCCCCTACATTGTTTACATGGAAATCCAGATCTACAAGGTGAGAGTTTTACAGTTTGTTGGAATTGCAGCAGGGGACATGGAGGCCCCAGATTGAATCCATACTGATTCTGGAGTGTCTTAGGAAGTCTTTTTTTCCCTTATCATCTATCCCTAGTAGTTAACTTTTCCTTGACTAATTTGCATTGAGTCAGAGTGCAGGTGCCTTAGCATTGCTTAGTATGTTGCTTTGTACAGGCTATCAAACTGATAAAAGTGACACATCATTTTTTATTTTTTTATTTTTATTTTTATTTTTTTAATCTTTTTTTATTTTTTATTTATTATGTATTTATGATAGTCACACACGGAGAGAGAGAGAGAGGCAGAGACACAGGCAGAGGGAGAAGCAGGCTCCATGCACCAGGAGCCCGACATGGGATTCTATCCCGGGTCTCCAGGATCTCTTTGGCCCTGGGCCAAAGGCAGGCGCCAAACCGCTGCGCCCCCCAGGGATCCCCATCATTTTTTATTTTAAACTACATTAGGCAACATAATATCCTTTACCAGGATGAGCTTTATAAACTTCAGGTGGAAGTCTGGATGTGATAGAAGTAATTGTTCTTCAGAATACCTAGCAATGTGTTTCAGATTTGCTTTCTCAGATACAATTGACAGACTCTCCAAAAAACTGTGGCATAAATAATGAAGACATTTATATCATTTAAGAAGGAGGTGGTTCCAGTGTTGTCTAATTCAGTAGACTAATTATGTCAGTGTTCTGGGTCATTTTTGATCTGATCCTTTTGGTCCATCATGGCCACAGATAGCTGCGATAGGTCTAAACATCATATATAACAAAATCCAAAAGCCAGAGGAAGAGCATGGCCTTCTTCACAAGTCTTTCTGTTTTTCTAGGTGGACAGTCTTCCTACATTCCCCAGCCAATTTTCCCTTATGTCCCAAAGCAAAATCGATTATATATCTGGTTCTAAATCAGATACTGACAAGAGGAAATGAAATTCCATTATCACCTTATAACATTGTTGGTTCATTCCCTGGAACTAGAGGGGGACCCACCCCTCTGATCCTGTTGATGCTTCAAATAACATCAGTGTTTCGTTATCACAGAGAGGGGGAGGCTAGTGGGTAAGCAGTCACTAGTAAGTATGTGCCAAACTATAGTAATAAAATTATGTAGTGATATTTTCCATGTATTATGTAAGAAGTATTGCTGTGCAAAATGAAATTTTAGCATTTTCTCCTTTAAAGGGAAGCTTACTCATTTCAGAAGTGTGTTATTCTCTATGTGCTGCTTTATGATTGGTGTAGGAAGCCAGTATTTTGGCCTTTAACCTAAAAAAATAGTTGCTTACTATTATATTTGTGTGCAGCCAGTTTATTTCCTGCTGAGATTAAGCTCCTCAGTGATATTACACGATTTTGATAGTAGTTTCTGATTCTTTTTAATTAATTGGTACTTGTTCTTCTAGGTGGATTCTCCACCGTTTTCCTTGTGCGGACACATGGTGGAATCCGGCATGCGTTGAAACGAATGTATGTCAATAACATGCCAGACCTCAACATTTGTAAAAGGGAAATTACAATTATGGTAAGTGAAAGAGTAATTCCATTTGAAATTTGGTGTATTTTCTTTTGATTTTGCACTATAATATTAACCAGCTTTTAAGTAAGCTGCTTGTTGGTTTATGCACGTTTAGAAAACCTTTGAAGTGCATTCTTTATAGTCCTATATAGGGCTAAATATAGCTAACTCCTTCTGCTTTTTCCTCTCTTCCTTATTATAGTTCAGCAGGCAAACTGCTCTGCCTACCTCCTCCCCCTTAAAAATACATTTTAATTATGGAATATCTTGAGAATAGAAGAATTATAGAATTATGTAATAAATACTAGTTTATGTACTACCCAACTTAAGCATTAAAATCTTACAGATATAGTTGAAGCCTTCTGTATATTCCTTCCTAGCCGTATCCCTATGCTGTTCTCATCCAAAAATGTACGAGAATTGCAGTTTTTCCACATTCATGTAAGTGCTTGTTAGTATCATTCCTATTTATCCACCAAAGAGGGAGATTTTCCTATATCAATATCTTAATCAACATGTATTTTGATCCCTTTTGTTCAATGATAGGCACATTTATACATCATGACATGTCAGATTGTGCTTTTACTCTTCCTATTCCCTAGTTAGACTAGAGTTGATTAGGCTTTGAGACTTGCTTTTTAAAAGCTTTTAATTTTTAGAAAGGCTATCAGTTAAAAGGGTGAAGAGATTTACCCCAAGATAGTAGGGGTTCTTACAGTGAGTTCTCTAACTTGAGTCTAGGTATGGTACTATTGTACCATAATTCTTCCTTTTAATAGAATTTGTGTAATTTTGATACATAAAATATAGTCATCATCAGTAGCAGCAACACTCAAATTCTGTGCTTTTGAACAAGATAATTTAGGGAGATTAGCTCTTTAGAGCAGTGGTCTTCCAACTTTTTTGTTGCCCATTTACCATTATATTTATGTATTTGTGAATTACTCACATGTTCTGCTGCCTAATTACATAGTTAAAACTAGGTTTATTAATGATACTAGATGTAAATTTATTTTAAAAAGTATTATTGATAATTGTTTTTTAATTTCCAGACTGAATTGATTAGATTATTATTTTTAACCTTATATGGCAATGATTGTCTTACACCAGGAACAAAAGTGTAGGATTTGCCATTTTTTCCTTATTTCTTTATGCTTATATTATTAGTATTATCTATAACTTATGGTTTCTTAATAGAAGTTTTTTTTAACTACTTGTTCATTTTGTAGGTTATTTAGTTAAAGTATATACATTCATAAGTTCACTTAACTAGGTACACATAAATTATAATATGTTGCAGGCAAAACAAACAAATGAGACTAATTTTTAGTTCATAAATACTAGAACTTAATTAAAAAAATTTTTTTTAGATAAAAGTTCTGATATTCTTGAGTCCCAAAGGACTATCTTGCACACTTTTGGAGACTGTTGGTTTTGAGTGAACCATCTCTTTCTTCCTGATTGAATTTAAAAATTAGTGTTCATTGAATATTTGCCTATTAGAAAATAGCAGCCACATGTAAGTTTTTATTGAAACCTTGTAGAAATCTTTTTGAAATATGTCAGATTCTATACTTTTTCGAAATTCTTTAAATATATTAATTTAGACTTCAAACCATTGCCAATATTAAGAGCTTTAAAATGTATGTTTTTCTATCTATCTATATCTATCTATCTATCTATCTATCTATCTATCTATCTAATTTTTTTTTTTTTTCCAGAAAGAACTATCTGGTCACAAAAACATTGTGAGTTATTTGGACTGTGCTGTTAATTCAGTTAGTGATAATGTATGGGAAGTGCTTATCTTAATGGAATATTGTCGAGGTAAATATTTTTCTGTATTTGTTTTATACTGAAAAAAAATTGCCCTTAAAATGTTTTAGTACGTGTCTTGGTTTCTTCTAGGGCAGCTGTCACCTGATTCTAGACACTTATTGTAATCTCAGCTTTAATTATCTAATTAAGGAATGCTGTTAAGAAATATTTAAAATCTAAAAAAATATATATTCAAAATCTAGTTATCCTTGCTGCAGTGATGATGGGAGTATGTAAATGACAATTAAAAAAACGCTGTTGGTTTAAAACAGGAAATCCAAACAGGTGAAGAGCAGTTACATAATCATTCTCCCTAAATGTTTAATGTCCAACAAAGAAGAGTGTATTGTGTCAATATTAGTTTTGTAAGATTTTTTTCCAGCACTTAACCATGTTAATTTAGATGCATTTTGATTTGTAATACTTATAAACTTTCAAAGTCTTTGGGGTTCTTTTGTAAGACTGTATCTGGCAGTTCGGGTTCTAGGGGGCCTTGGTTTGTATTTAGATTCTCTGAGGACAATTGTGATTTTTAATTATGATATTAGGAACACTTGCCATTTCCTGAATGATGGTGGAGGTGGATGTTGGTGGTGGTGGTGGAAAAAATATAGTCTCATTTACTCTAGTTTTGTAAGGAGGGAAGGACAGGGGAAATGAAGTAAATCAGTATTATAATATCTCTTATTATATAGTGGTAACTTATTTCCAAATATAATATTAAAAAACAGATGTTTTCCTGATGGCTTTTTATCTCATACTGTAAAATATTGTGATCTCTTTAAGGAGAAGATACTGATGTTCTTTACTCTTCTGAGCTCTAGCATTTGTAGTGCTAAATCTTAGCTGGATAGAGTAGCCTGCCGTTGGTTACTTGTAAAGATAGACCTTGGCTATTTTTTGTAAAAGTAATTGAATCTGGCATAATCATATGAGTTTAATTAATAGTCATCCAGAAGACATTTTAAAAGGGGAACCAAATGAACTTCAGTTTTTAGGGGGCAATTTTTTAATTTTCATTTTTTAAAGATTAGTTTATTTTAGAGAGACAGAGAGACAGAGACAGTGAGAGTGGGGAGGGGGGAAGGGCAGAAGGAGAGGGAGAATCACAGACTCTCCACTGAGCACAGAGCCTGACTGATCCTGGCTCAATCTCAGGAGATCATGATCCTGAGATCATGACCTGACCCAAATCAGAAGTCAGACGCTTGATCAACTGAGCCACCCGGGTGCACCAGGGGACAAATTTTATTTTAAAGTAAAGGAGTATGATCTGAGCTATTATTTTGAGGAAGTCATTCTTTTGCTTTTTAAAAAATTAAAAAAAAATTTTATCTAGTTTGAATTAGTAAGCTGACTCACGTGAAATTTTTATATTTATCAAAGTAATTCACATATGTTTTAAAAATTCAAATAGTTCTGTTAAGCTGTGTCTAAATCATTATCCTCTTACCCCATCCCTCAGAGGCATTTGCTTTAAAAATTCTTGAGATATTTCTTCTCATATTTAATTTCATATTTCTACACTTCATTATGTAGAAGAGAATTTGCAGTTTTAATGAGATCTTAGAGTATGAAAAAGAAGAAACATAGAAAATCAGAGAAGTGTGTGATTCTGGGCATGGGGAGGCTCTTAAATGAAAGTTTGCTAGTGCTCTTTCTGTTTTTTATGTTTTAGATAGGATCTCCAAATAAAAGTGAGGATTTTACTGTCAGAGTAGTATGTTCTTAGTTTTTAGATTAAATTAATAATCTGTGTTTAATTATTTTGTTTGCCATTTAACTCTGATATGTAGTAGTCTGTAATTATGTTTTCTTTCTTGTACTTTAAAATTTTTTTCTTGGAGTTAATAATTACCCCATTTTTTATTTGCCTAATTTCCTTCATATATGTTAGTGGTTTAGACCCATATTCCCCAATGCAAGTGTAAATCTTTATGCAGTATGCTTAAACATTTAAATATTGTGCTTTATTTTTTCTTCCATAGAAACATCCTTTTGGGAGACTTTAGTTCTGTTTAATTTTAAATGGCATTTAGCTGTCATTCTGGGAATTCCCTTTGCCATCTTCCTATCTTGGACTCCCTGCTGCTCATGCTTCCCTCTTTGTTTTTAACTACCTCCTCTGAATAGAGTACATTTTTCAGTAGCTTTCTGATAATGGATTATGGAAGGAAACATATTTGAAACCTAGCATATATGAAATATTTCTATTCTACATTTATGTTTTAATTTTTAGTTTGGATGACCAAAGTGTTATAAGTTAGAAATAATTTTGATGTAGAATTCTGAAGGTGTTATTCCATTTTTTTTCTAGTGTTTGTTATTATTGAGAAATCTGATGCATCATGATTCTTTAGTTTTTTAGGTGGCCCCTTTTTTTCCATGGACACTTAGAATCTTTCCTTATCTCTAGCATTCTAAAATCTCAGATATAGGTACCTTGGTTATAGGTCATTTTTGCTCTCTTTATTTTTGGACAGTTTTTTTCTCTCCTTAATTTTCTCTTTTTAACAATTTTACTTATGTTGGGAGCATTTCTTAAATGTATCTTTTTAGCTCCTCTATAGAATTTTGTATTTCTGCTGTGTTATTCGTAATTTCCAGGAACCCTTTGTTCTCTTAATGTTGTTCTTTGTTAAAATGCACCTTGAGGGATCCCTGAGTGGCTCAACGGTTTGGCCTTTGGCTCAGAGCGTGATCCTCATCAGACTCCCTGCATGGAGCCTGCTTCTCCCTCTGCCTGTGTCTCTGCCTCTCTTTCTCTCTGTGTCTCTCATGAATAAATAAATAAAAAATCTTTAAAAAATGCACCTTGCTCTTGTGTTAGATGCAAGTCTTTTGTTGTCAATAGTGATTATAGTTTTTAAAAAATCTTCTTCTGTTCCTTGTGTTTTTATTTTCTGAATTTTTTGCTGTTTGCTTTTATGCCTTCTTTTCTATGTTAGAAGTTTTCTTCAAATGTTTCACCAGCTAATAAGTTTACTGCATGTGGTGTAGATTAGAATGTACCCTCTGAGTGGGCAGTTATATCCTAGAGAAGGAATCCAGAGGATCTGAGTAGAACATGCTCAATAGCATAAAACAACAGTCATTTATTATTACTTGTGTATCAGTGGTTCATCCATTATAGACTGAGCTTGGTGGAATGACACTGTTCTTTTTGGCTGGGCTTGTTCACCTGCCGGTGGTTTTGCTGGGGTTAGTTGGAGTGGCTCTGTTTCATGTGTTTCTCATCCTTTTCCCTGGCACTGTAAAGCTGTCCTGGGGATATTTATCTCATAAAGATAGTAGCAATACAATTATACCTTATTTGATTTCTGAATCTGATTTTTTTTTTTTTTGTTTCTCATTAGAATAACCTTAACTTTAATTTTTAGGGGACTTTGGTTTTGAATAATGACATTTTATTTGTTTCTACATTTGAAATGCAGCTCAAATACAGCTTTTAGCTTTCTTTGGGGACTTGGATTTTGTGATTCAAGACCTCAGAATGGAATAAAGAGGATTAACGTTTAAAATTTATACTACTTTTAGAACATTGAAAGTTTGGAAGAGAAACTTAACATTGAATTCAAGGTTATGATTTCTTTAGCTGTGAAATGATATTTCAAGAATGTGAATGAGCACTAATAAAACACTTTTCATCCTGTTTAGTTTTTGGTTAAAACAAGTTCCTTATCTAACATACAAAAGGATGGAGGAAGTTGCTACCTGGTCAGGTGCCTCACTCTTGAGATACTCTGAATAAATTGCCACCAAATATACTTGAGCATTCTGAAAATGGGGATTGATAATTAAAATTTGATATTTTTTCCTGCTTTAAAAATTTAAAATGAAACACATGTAATTCAGAAAATACATGAGCATGCTGTTTAGGCAGTGATAATAAAAGAAACAGGCATGTCGGCATCTTGCAGATTACAAAATAGTAAACATTCATTTTTCCCACCTCGTCAAAGGGAAGTTTCAAGTTGATATATATCAAATTTGTCTTTTTAAATTCCCACACTTGATTTTTATTAGAATGCTTTCTGAATGAATCACATATTTACTTGTGTTCTTATATGATAGTAAATTTTTTCTTAATAATTCAGAATTGTCATTAGACTATTGATTATTGTGGTGTATGTAATATCTCATCATACTGTCAGGGCTCATTGGTATGACTATTTGAGTTTAGTAAATTATTCCGCCCATTGCCTTTTACCTAAGTTAGAGTATAAGCCTCTTAACCTATCTTTCCATTTCCACCCTTGTGATTCTCCCATTCCCCAATCAAGGAGATTTAAAAAGCTAGATCAGGAAGTTTCCCTGGTTTTCAAATAAAATCTAAAATATGGCTGATGGGTAGCTGTCTTGTCAGTTTCAAGTCACTTTACCTCTTCTCTGCTTCTTAGACCATACTTACATTGCCTTTAAGTTATTCGGAATTATTAAGCTTTTTCCCAAGCTCTCTCCCTATGCTGCTTGCTGTTGCTAGCATGCTTTTCTCCAGATCTCTGCCTGTTTAGTTCCTAATCATCCTATAGTCTCAACATAAATATCACCTCCTCAGACAGGCCTTATCTGACACTCTCTCCTCCCCATCTTCCTTCACCAATTTAAATTTAGGTTGCTCTCATATTATCCTTATTATATAAAAATTATGTGTATTTATTTGTTTAGGGGCTTAATGTTTATCTTTGCCTTTGGATTATAAATTTCATGATAATATAAACTTTATTTTTGCTCAGGAGTGTTTATCTAATAGCACAGTGTTGAATAACTGTTCAAATCCATTATGTCATCAATTATAAGGTTATATCTTGATTTCAGAGATGTTAAAATCTTAAAAAATGGCTAATAGCATCTATCTTAAGATATTTTTATTTCAGATATGTAAAATATGAAAAAAATGCATGTCATTGAATTAATATGCTATGGTATAGTAAGGCTCCTTACATGAGTGTTATGAAAAAGCCAATTGCCCATTACCTGAGACTGTACAGGCATTTCTTAATTTCTTCATGGTAGTCTTTCTTTACTAGAAATATGTCTTCTCAAAATTACTCTTTTGGTTAGCTGGGCAGGTAGTGAATCAGATGAATAAGAAGCTGCAGACAGGTTTTATGGAAGCAGAAGTATTACAGATATTCTGCGATACCTGTGAAGCTGTTGCAAGATTGCATCAGTGTAAGACTCCAATAATTCACCGGGATTTGAAGGTATGAATTTTAGACTACTTATGGATTGATTCATGTATTTTAAACTTTAGCATTAAAATGTTCTGGACTATCTTCATCTACATTAATTTTTATTACCAGCACTGAGAAGGATCTCTGTCCTAGGCTACATTTTCTGAGGCCACATAAAGACTGTAGAATAGAAACTATGCTTTCCATGACCCTGAATTCTTCTAGCATGGCTATAGAAGTGGATTTTGTGCTTTCTACTCTGCTTCTGTTGTACATAGTAGGCTTCTTCTGTGAGCAAAAATGTGAACGTCACTAATGCAGGTTGAATGTTCTTCTACACTGTTCTCTCCCAGTTCAGCTCTCCTTCTATTTCTTGTAATCCATATTAAGTATCAGAATGTTTTCCTGAGACTTTGGAGGCAAACTTGAATGGGTCTCTTTACTTACTTATTTATGATTTACTATGATTTTCTATAATTTACTATAATTTGGTGGTGATTGTCTTTAAGGTCTTAGTTTTTTTTTGGCTCTGATCTCTTGTTTAGGGTACCTACTTGGTACATTGGAAAAAGTCCCCACAGAGGATTTAAATATTCCTGGTGTCATATTGCTCAAGATATAATTATATATATTATTTAAAACCATAGGTGCCTTCTTTGATGGCAAACACTAAGATTTTAAAAATTTCTCAAAGTGCTATATGCCCAGATAGCCCTTGGCTAAACTTTCATCCTGCTTTCAATTCTGCTCAGATTAACCTTCTTAGTGAGTTCTGTCTTGCACCACCTTATTTATAGTTACAACCTAACATTTCTGCTCTCTACCCTGCTCTGTCTTTATTATCACTTGCTACCTTATATAATTTGTACTATATAATTTGCTTATGTATTATCCCTGTCATTCACTTTCTGTTCTCTTCCACTAGAATGTGAACTCCATGTGGGTAGGGATTTTTCCCTCTTGTAGTGATACATGGAAATATTTAGAATGATGCCTGGCACATAGCCAAGGTCTCAATACATATTTAATGAATGAATGAATGAATGTAATCAATTCTGATTGATTATACAAAATTTATGAAAGGTGATAATAAAATATTCTTAAAATACAAGAGAATAGAAGATGTCATTTAAAATATTGGTTGTTAACCAGTAAGGGTCATCTAGGGAAACCTACAGGTTCATCTAGGAAATTAAACCAAGATTGAAGTGCATGACTGCAGACTTTCTGTCCTTTAATTTGGATAGCCAGTGTAGTTCATTTCAGTTCTTTTGATGAATATGCAGTGTTTACATTTCCCCTAATAATTGACATAGCTTTAACACGTAAAGTCAAAACTGTGTTTTTTAGTGGCGCATTTCAGATAAAAATGGAATTAGAAGTCAGATAAAATTAAAATTTTAATGTGTTTTTTTTTTTTTTTTTTGTCTATAAAGTAAAGTGTCATTAAAGGAGAAAAATGGGATACAGTATAGACTTTTGCTAGTTCTTTTTCTTCATAGGAGAGGTTTAAAGAGGATTTAGGGCTTCTTGGCCCTTGGAAAAAATCATCCTGGGATGGAAGAAACACTTCTGTTCTTAGTAAGAGAAACAGTAGACATAGTCAAGTATATTTTTGGTCTGATTCATTTGTCCTTTCTCATAATTTATCTTGCTGCTATATGTATATATGGTACAAACCTTTCAATGTTTATTTGGTAAAAACATGGTTATAAAATATAATTTCACTTTGAAAATACTACTAACTATTTATTTTTTTCTGAAGGTAGAAAATATTTTGTTGAATGATAGTGGAAACTATGTACTTTGTGACTTTGGCAGTGCTACGAATAAATTTCTTAATCCTCAAAAAGATGGAGTTAATCTGGTAGAAGAAGAAATTAAAAAGTAAGTTTCTATCTTTATTGTGCTTTGTCTCATGGGAATTTTAATTAACTTAAATCTGTGGAGCAGTTCTGCTAATACAAATTATAGGTGTTCCATTTATAGATTTCTTCAAAATATTTCTGTGCCATAGACATTGATTAATTTATGTCTGCTCTAGCACAGTAGAAAATATATTTTATCAGAGATACAGATTTTTTCATGTACATTGTAAATATATTTATCAGGAAAATTGTTAAGCTGTAGTGATTTGTGGAATCATTAAAGGGAATTTTAAGTGATTGTTGAGTTCAGTTAAACATCTTTGTTTTTACTAATACTGAGGATTTGTGCTTATTAGGAAAAATTATTTGAAAACTTTTACTTCACATTTAAAATGAGGAAGATTGACTTCTTAATGCATTGAAAACTATGGAAAACATGTTACTTTGTGATAATGTATCAGAAATTCTCTGGTAGAAATATGTCATATCTGCTTTATGTTTTCTTAATTTTGTACTTTCTGTGGTTGCCAGTGTACCTATAAAGACCTTTCCCTGACTCTTCTGTTTTCTAGTTTTAGGAAATAAAACTGTTTGTAAATCTTAGATTACTTTAATAAAATGATACAGAACGTACAAAGATCTGTGAGAATAGGAATTTCTACGTAATTGTCTTTTCTAAGTTGTCTTTCTTCACTTCTTCACAAATTCTCAATTGTTTAAGAGTAGTTATCCTTTGACCTACAGTATACATTTTGAAATGACTCAAGGAGAGTGGATCATACTGTGGCCCATTTGTATAACACTGTGGGTACTTAGCCTATGATGATTATATTAGATTCCGTAAAAATTAACTCCTTATAAATGTCCTGAAGAATACAGGATTATAATTCAATAATTCAAGAATTATTGAATTGACTTCTTGGGGATATATATATATATATATACACATGCACATATATATTTTATATATATACCCACATATATATGTGTATATAAAAAATGAAAAATATTGAGTTGTGTTATGACTGCTTTAGGATCTCTGACTTGTTGAAAGTTTCATTTCTTGCTGTTGAGATTTGAAGTATAGTTGAGGTTCAGTAGAAGTTTGCATTAGTGATGAACGCAGGCTCCTGAGGAGTTCTTGTGCTTTGTGGCCCAACTGAAGAGTTAATGGTCTAACCATTTATTCAGTTAACAGGTTCTTATTCAGGGCCTACCATGCAGTGGACACTGTTGTCGGTGCTGCAGTATAGCAGTGAACAGAAGCCCTGCCCTCATGCAGTTTCTATTCTGGTTTCTCAGGTTGCTCCTGTGTAGTAGTATCATTGAAAATGTCTCACCACTCAGGGTAATTTTGAAAACGTAAGATGGTATAGAATGTTGAACTGTAAGATATTTCATATAAAATGAAACATATCGATACTCAAAATTGATCTTAAATTATGCCATGATATAGGAAGTCCTTCTATTGTCTAATAATTTCTGCCATGAAATTGAGTACTACTTCATTAAAATATTCTGTTCATAGTGGATTTAGAATTTTTATACTGGTAAATATTTTTTCACAGTGTATTTTAATTCCAAATAGCTTATCATGGCAGTCAGTTCTAGAAGTGTTCTTAATTAGTGTAGTTAGAATTATAGCAGCTAGGTTACTTTTAAAACAACAATGATAAAATAAACCTAATGGAGATTTATTACTATGTGCCAGGAATTATGTTAGGGTCCATAAAAAGGAAATCCTTAATAAACATATAAAATAATTTTTTGAAAGAGTAGCAAGTTTGCTTTAAAATTAATAGGCTAAAATATTTTGATAAGGATTATTTTAAAGTCATATTTAAAATAAATTCAAGGAAAACAGTATTTCAATCCATTGTCTTTAAGATTTTTTATTAAAGAAAATTAAGTTTTTATATCATTAGAGGTGCTATTACACTTGTTGAATTAAAAATGCTTTGTATTGTTAAATCTTGATGGATTTTTAATGAGCTTTTTAAAAATAGTATTAATTCTATATTATGTTATTGAAACAAAGTTTTTGTAGTATTTTCTGTAGAAACAATGTAGTATCTTTTTTTTTTTTTTTTTTTTTTTTATATCTCCACTCCATTTCACTTATTTACTGCCAGGTATACAACTCTGTCATACAGAGCCCCTGAAATGATCAACCTTTATGGAGGGAAACCCATCACCACCAAGGCTGATATCTGGGTAAGGCCAAGAAAGGCTAACATTTTCTCTAACCAAATTTAAAAAAAAATCTGAGTTCAGTTGATTATTTTCCCCGTGTCCCCCAAAAGGTATTTCATAATAAGTAGAAGAGAGTGGTGTATAGTAGAGCTGGTTATTCAGAAGAAGAAAACAAATAGAACATTTTATCGTCTTAATCTTGAATTGGAAATCTTGAATTGAATTAGGTATAAAAAAGCAAATAAAGGACTTCCATATAATGTAACTTTTTACTATAGTATTTTTTAGAATTTATATTATATAGAATGTTAGCATTTTTTTGATTGAGTGTAATTTTGGTTGATCGTAGTATGGAAAAGCTGGTCCTAACTCTTAAGTAGGTTTTTGGAAGTATTTTAGGATCTTTTTAATGGAAATAGTAAAACTTTTTTTCTAATAAAAATCATACCATTTACTAACTTTTACATATTGAGGATCTTATCATTTAGCATATACAGTTGGCCCTTGAACAACATGTGTTTGAACTGTGTGGGTCCACTTAATATGCAGATTTTTAAAACTAAATATATTGGAAACTTTCTGGAATTGGAAGTAAATGTGAAAAAACTTGCAGATGAACCATGTAACCTCGAAATACTGAAGAAATTAAGAAAAAGTTACATGTTATTGTAAGAATACAGTATATAATACATATTACAAAATGTGTTAATTGACTATGTTATTGATAAGGCTTCTGGTCAGCAGTATATAATTAGTAGTTAGTTTTGGGGTTTTACATGGATTTTCAACTGCATGGGGAGTTTGGTGTCCCTAAACCCCATGTTGTTCAAGGGTTTAACTGTGTATCTGGATTCAATTATTAAGATTGATCATGTTTCTGTAAGTTGAACTTTATGTTAGAATGCTAGTACTTCTTTAGAACTTGTTTTGTAAGGAAATATATTTTGGCTGTATTTGATAAACTATCCAGAAACTTTATTTTAAATGTGAATTTATTTAAATTCAACAAATATTTAGTCATATCTATGACTAGTGACCCTATTAGGGATGGAGGAAAAAAATTCCTTTGGAAATAGTTCTAGAGTTTACAAGGAAAGTCATGTTTGTTTTATTTTTAAGACATAATTTAGAAGGTAGTTGAGTATAATGTGTGAAACCAAATGAATATCTCCTTGGTCCTCTTCTCCTGACCCCCTCCTCACAAAGGTTGGGATATTAAATATTCCTGCAAGATAATAAAAAGTATCTTTGATATCTTTTCATCTATCATAATATATACTTTTTCATCAGTGATTCTTAAATCTTGTGGTAGTTGAATTATTAACCATATGCATAGTTGACTCAAACCATGAATAAGTTTGATTTAGTTATTTTGATAACTGCTTATAGATCACCTGCTTGTGTAATTCAAATTGGGTTTGCTTTTCTCAGCATTAACATTTGACTTATTGGGATGCCTGGGTGGCTCAGTGGTTGGACGCCTGCCTTTGGCTCAGGGCATGATTCTGGAGTCCTGAGATTGAGTCCTACATCGGGCTCCCTGCATGGAGCCTGCTTCTCTCTCTGCCTATGTCTCTGCTTTTCTCTCTCTCTCTGTGTCTCATGAATAAATAAATAAAATCTTTTTTAAAAAATTGACTTATCAAATGGCTTATAGTAAATGGCTTATTGTATAATGTATACAACAAATCCAGTCAGATCTTAATTTATAAAATGAAGGTATTAGAAGAGGTGCTTGTGGAAACCTTTTCTAGCCCAATTTTGTGACCACTGTTGAAATCCACATCACCTGAAAGAGTATTTCAATAGCAGAGGAAAGAACAGACATCATAGCTTAACTACTGTTTGGAAATCATCAAGGCCTGATTGAAAAAAATAGTCTCTAAGCATGTGATTGTTACTCAGTATCTTAATAAAAAAGGAGGGAATCCTTTTTTTTTAATTCATTTTTTTTCATTAGACTTTGTATGTGTGCCAGACAGCATACTAAATTGTGATAAATTTAAAATGTATACCATTTGTAGTTTAGTATATGGGTTAGTATTTCTATAATGGATAACCCGGTATAGCTGTGGGATAGATTACCCAAAGATAAAAAAGAAGAAAAATAATTAGAAAATAGAATCTATGTTTGTTTGCTTGACAAAAATAGAATTTTAATTTACATGATGCCAGTTTTTTCTTGTCTTAGCTCAGGTGAAACAGAAGTATAGTAGAACATTTTAGGTGTAAATGAAAGAATATCCAGAAAAAATTATTCAGCTTATACTGGTCAAGAATTACATTTCTTTTTTTTTTTTTTCTTAAGATTTTACTTATTTATTCATGAGAGACACAGAGAGAGGCAGAGACATAGGCAGAGAGAGAAGCAGGCTCCCTGCCCAACATGGGACTCAATCCCAGCACCCTGGGATCATGACCTGAGCCAAAGGCAGACCCTCAACCACTGAGCTACCGAAGTGCCCCAAGAATTACACTTCTTTTAAAAAAATATTTTATTTATTTATTCATGAGAGACACAGAGAGAGGGGCAGAGACACAGACAGAGGGAGAAGCAGGTTCTTCGCAGGGAGCCTGATGTGGGACTTGATCCTCAGACCTGAATCAGGCCCTGAGCCAAAGGCAGACACTGAACTCTGCTGAGCCACCCAGTTGTCCCAAGAATGATATTTTGATTCTATTTTAGGGTAATATTGATTCAGGGAGTTATAATACTGAGATTAAAGTATTCATTTAGCACTTTATATTTGGAGACAGTTTTTTTCTTTGGTTGGAAGTTTTCATTGTACATTATTTTTATCCTGAAAAGTAGGATGTTGATTTTATAAGCATTAGGAAATTCATTGAGAGATGCTTCATGTTATCTTTTAATGAGGAAAATTGAAGATGATGATACTTAGCTTTCAAAATCAGGTCATTTGATTTCCCCTATTTCTTGAACAATTCTCATCATATCAGATGGATAAGGAGGGAAATGCCTTTGGTGTGAAAAAAATTAGGATACCTAGTTGTGTTTACACTATGTGAAACAGTATTTTATGGTTTAGATTTGTGTTTTTTAGGTATACTGGCATTGCTATCTTAAATTGTTATCTGAGAACTCATATAACATTTACTCTAATAGAAGACACATTACTAAAGGTTAGATTAATAGGATAAAACTGACTAAAATGCAGAACTCTTATATACTTAGACTGTCATCTGGGCAGCAGAAAGATGTAATTTAATGCAGATATTATGCCACTAATAGTATTTTTTAGTGTTGTTAAAGAAGCCTTACGCTCAATTTGTTGTATAAATGCTGAAATATTTTCCTTATAGAAACAAAGGCATTAGAAATATTTTTAAGTGACATGGAACTGGTTCTTTCAGAATTTTTACCATTAGTCACAGTAATGCTTTTGAACTTACTAGAATTACTCTTCTAGAATTGAAATTCCTGGAGCTTTTAAACTTTTTTTTTGTTGGAAGACTATTTTGAAAATGTTTTGTAAATAGTTAAACCTACAAAGGTGTTTCTGTATATTGTGATTTTCATGGTAGTTATAAAACTTTAGTGTATTTGTTAGTTGAGTGTGGTAAGTTGATGTGTGGAGAAAATCCAACAAAGGAGAGGTGCTAGTAAGGCCGAATTTCAGTATTACTGATAATAATTGTATACTGATTATTGGATAATTTTATTGCAATCAGTTTAGAATTACAAATATCTTTTATATACTCTTAGGGCTTGTAGGTGACATTTCTTATAACAACATAAAGATTTCTCGAGCCCCAAATCACATTTTTTTACTGCTTCTCAGGTTTGAGCTGTTGGCAGCTTAGTAGCTATGCATTTCCTGTGCTGCTTTTCAGAATGCAATTTGTGTTATTTTAGGGTATTTTGTCTTCATTGTCAGCAAGTAGAATTATTGGTGCTGTGTTGTCTAGGAATCTATGCAGGCGAAGCATCGAGAGCCCTTTCTTTGTGAAATTTAATGTGGGTTAGCCAAGTACAATTATAACTAATATATTTAGAATAAAAATTACAGGGTTATATGTAGAAGGATTAGAACTAATTTTTATGCAATGATGACATGTGTTTAGTGACTAATCAATAAAACTATGTTGATGGTTGTCTGGCTAACTTATATTTGGAACACCAGGATTTTATAACATTTTTTATAGTAAAAATTATTAGAAGGAGCCTTGTAATTACATAGTTGGTTATATGGTAGTTTTGTGCTAAAAGATTTTTTTTCCTTTTGGAAGAAATAAAAATACAATTTTTTTTTCCCAAACGGAACCAGCTGCTTCCAATTTTAGTTATGTCATTCATGATCTAGAGTTCCACAATAGCTTTAAGCCAACTAACCAGAGATGTGATAGATATGGAAATTATATGGTTAGATATCTTTTAAAAAATTAAGCACATAAATTGGTTTAAGCAGTAAGTTGTGAAAAGATTGTTCCAGTATTAGAAACATTAGACTTTTGTTTTTTTAATAGCATATTTAGTTTTTGGTGTGGGGCTATGTTTTCTTGTTATTGAGTGCTTGAGTTCTGATGGTATTCATACTTGTTTGTTTTGCAGGCGCTGGGATGTTTACTGTATAAACTTTGTTTCTTCACTCTTCCTTTTGGTGAGAGTCAGGTAGCTATCTGTGATGGCAGCTTCACCATCCCAGACAATTCTCGTTACTCCCACAATATACATTGCTTAATAAGTAAGTACTTGGAAAAATTTGTGAAAAAATTGTAAGATACTGTACTTCAAAGTGGGCTATTTCATCTCTTTACCTAAACCTAGTTTTTTTGATTTCATGAAGAAAAACATTAAAAATATTTTATAAGACATTTATAGGAATGAAAGTAGCCTACTTACTGATTAGCGCATGGATATTTTTAAGCCCCCTAGATAAATTTTGGTAAAACACAGAGATTATGTAATTAAGGAAACTGGAATTTCTGGAAAAACTTACAGCAAAACATGTAATTACTCTGTCTTTATACTTTGAGATCTAAATATCCAGATCTGTTGCTTTTTTGGATTAAAGTATTAGCAGTCTTAGATTTTAGCTTATTTGGTCATTCTTTTAAATATTTATTTCTGGGCAGCCCCTGTGGCTCAGCAGTTTAGCACCGCCTTCAGCCTGGGGACTGATTCTGGAGACCCGGGATTGAGTCCCATGTCAGGCTACCTGCATGGGGCCTCCCTCTCCCTCTGCCTGTGTCTCTGCCCCCTGCCCCCTCTGTCTCTCATGAATAAATAAATAAAATATTTAAAAAAATAAATATTTATTTCTGATTGATTATAAAGTGTTTATTGGAAAACAACCTAAGTGTAGTATCAGAAAGAGGTAGTCCTATGGGCCCCTGACTCCAAAAGAATACCTCAGTTTTCCTTCTAGTCTCTGTTAAGAGTTTTTTTCTCCCTTTTGGATGGATATTATAATTTAATTTTTTAATATTTGTACATGGTAATATTTCTGGAAAATATTGAGAGTGGGGAGGATGGCTATCAGATATTAAAATTAAAATAATATTAGGAAGCTGAAGTATTTAAATAGCACCTTTCAGCACTGTTTTAATTAAAATGTTTCTAGCATTGCTACTATGTTTAGTAGTAGCAATTTTAAACATCCCCTGTCATAGCCTCCAGCCACACAACACAGATCAATGCAGTAGAAAAGAGGGCCAATCTAAATATATTTGATTTTGTATTATAAAGATGGCCATTCACCTCAGTGGGAAAAAATATATGGAAATACAAGAAATTATTAGGCATTTGTGGGCCAAAAAACCAAGCTGAAAATCTCCTTCAAACTTAATGCTGAAAATTCAAATAAGTCAAAGACTTGTATGTAAAAAATAGAACATAAATGTTCTTGAAGAAAATAGGCTTGAATTTATTGACAACCTTTTATTGAGGTCCTTGTAAATCATTGTAACAGTGACTGTTTTGCTTAGTATAATGTTTTCATCAAAGTTGAACTGAGGGTTATTTTGGGGATCTTTCAGATTGTAGAAGCTCTGACTGTTCTCAATGGACAGTACTGTAGAGACTGGAGAGTACATACCTTGATTCATGATTTAATTTGCTTTTAGTAGTAAAATCTTATTTTCTTGAGTTAGGTTGTTTTTTTCTTCTCTGTATATGTGTGTATGTGTTTGTGTTTACTGAGAAGGAAAAGCAAAAAGGCTAAACATTTTTGATAATTTTATTTATTTTTTAAAGATAGATTTATTTATTTATTTATTTATTTATTTATTTATTTATTTATTTATTATAGACAGAGAGAGGGAGAGAGAGAGGCAGAGACACAGGAGGAGGGAGAAGCAGGCTCCATGCCAGGAGCCCGATGTGGGACTCGATCCAGGGACTCCAGGAACACGCCCTGGGCCAAAGGCAGGCGCTAAACCACTGAGCCACCCAGGGATCCCCACATTTTTGATAGTTTTAGAATCTGATTGGGTTCTATGTAGTTCATTGATGCTTCACTGTTTTTCATATGCTTCCTTTATTATTCAATAAATGTATAGATTTTAATTTTTATCGATTTAAAAATTTGACCATGTATTAATCTCTTCGAACTTTTATCTGAGAGCTAGGCAGAACAAAAAAAAATTGAATAAAATAAAAGCACTCAAGTAAAAGTTGGTATTTTATCTCCTGTCAAAGGATTTTTATAGACTTTACTTTTTTAAATATTGCCTTGAGTGATAAAAGCTTAACAAAATAGAGATTTTTTTAAAAGAAGAACATACTTAGAGTATAATGTTTTTAGAAAACACTTAGATTCTTTGCAATTTTAATCTTTACATTTTTTCATATGTGACCTTGGCCTGTATCCTGCTATCCCATTTAGGTTTCTCTGTCTGCTTTTATAATATATAATTACTGATTTACATTGTTTTCAAATAAATTCTACATTCAGAAAACCAAGAATTGCCTAGTTGTGCTCATAGTTTTTGAAAATGAAACATTTTATATTACCAGTTATTCATGCAATGTAGTTGCCCCCACATATTAATATAAAATAAAGCATTTAAAAACATGTATCTTTTTAGTGTTAACAGTTTTACTAATGCTGCTTGCATCTATTTTATATGACTCAGGATACTTGAAAATGAAATGGCTATGCCTGATCTTTGTTAAAACTATATGGCTTGGGGGATCCCTGGGTGGCTCAGCAGTTGGGCGCCTGCCTTCGGGCCAGGGCGTGATCCTGGAGTCCCGGGGTTGAGTCCCACGTCGGGCTCCCGACATGGAGCTTGCTTCTCCCTCTGCCTGTGACTCTGCCTCTCTCTTCCTCTCTCTGTGTATCTCATGAATAAAAAAAACAAAACAAACAAACAAAAAAACTATATGGCTTGTGGTTACATAGAATTTGCATATGCTTTTGAGTATCACCAGTTTTGTCAAGGATAATTATTATTACCTACCGTCTGTAAAGCTGAGTTTAACTATTAGTTTCATTATATTTTCCTCCTGATTTTTCTTCTTTTTTTTTTAATTTATTTATTTATGATAGTCACAGAGAGAGAGAGAGAGAGAGGCAGAGACACAGGCAGAGGGAGAAGCAGGCTCCATGCACCGGGAGCCCGACGTGGGATTCGATCCTGGGTCTCCAGGATCGCGCCCTGGGCCAAAGGCAGGCGCTAAACCGCTGCGCCACCCAGGGATCCCCTGATTTTTCTTCTTAAAAGTAGCAGAATCAATTATTTAGAATTTTTCTTCTTAGCTTCTGTTAACTTTTCTAATAGACAAATAATGGAGGTGAATTGAAGGGTGAGGGAGAAGTGTTTTCATTGTGGATCTAAGAGTTGGAAAGAGCTTAACATTTACAGGAGAATGAGAAGCATAACTAATGGGGTTACTGAATAGTTATGATCAATGAACAGAGGGCTGGCTGCCTAACCTTTCCTTTTAGCTTCTGTGTTGTAAGGTGGTTGAGGTAATCCATTGTAGAAGTTAAGAACAAAGCCTTGAGCCAAAGGGCCTGGACTTTTATGTTTGCTCTGTCACTACTTGATACAGAACATTGGGCATCTCCATTTATCTTAATCACATTTCTAAAATGAGCATATTAAAAGTATCTACTTTTTAACGATTATTGTGGAAATTAAATGAATTATAAAAAATACTTCTCAACATGTGTAAGTATTCAGGCAAATGGGCCTGTTAATCTATATTCAATCCCCAAATTTACTTACACCTAGTCATAGGCAATGCTGGAAAGCCATAGACTTCCCCTCAGAAGTAGGCTATTTTCCAAACATGGTTTCAGAGAGAACGTGTATGTCTGGAGAATTGTTCTGAAAGAAGGAGTATCAGAGATTGATGCATATGGGTGCTTATTTCTTTTTCTAGGCTAATAATTAGATAAATCACTGTCTTCTTATTGGAGAGGAATGCGTTACAGTAGTAGTAGAGAGGTCACTAGTACAGTGGTTTTCAGACTGTTTGACTATGATCCATAGTAAAACATACATTTTAGTTCTGATCTGGAGCACATGTGCTTGCATGTGCACACACACAAAATAAGTTTCATGAAACATTGCTTATATTTAGCATAATAATGCATTCTAATATTTTCTATTAAAATAAGTGACAGTCATGACCCTTTAAACTGATTTTATGTTCCATAAACGGGATCAGTACAATTTGGCAAACTAAACTGGCTTAGCAAATGTAGTCCCACATGGAAACACACGCCTGGGAGTTAGAGGTCCTTTAGTTTGATTATAAGATGATATCATTTCTACCCACAGCTTGGTTACCTAATCATTAGGGGATGTTGTGCTGTGCTTAACTTGAAAAATAGAATTACCAATAAAGATACTGATTAGAGAGCTTAAAATCTCAAATTTATTGCCCCTTAATACTTTTCATTATTATGAAAGAAAACCTATGTAGGTTGCCTGAAGAATCATTCTTTTCCACTTTGGATACTTAAAAAGCTTTTTGTAGATTAGGTCATGCCTAAAAAGTATATTCATGTGCCATACTGTTCTCTTCTCTTAGAGAATTTTTTCTGCTGAACTGTATTTAGGTGTTATGTCACTGGTCTTCACAGAAGGAATGACCCATTGTCACTCATTGCAAGTTCTTAAGGATATTGTTACTCTGCGTGACCCTTCTTTAGAAAGACTTGAAGGAGTATTTATTTTTTGCTTTCAATATCAGGAATAGTGCTTTTTCATAACACCTGGTTTGTTTTTTGTGCTAGGGATACTGTGATTCTTGTAAGAGATCATGTTGCTTTATTTGTGTTGCCAACTAGAAAGTAGAGAGTTAGAACCAAATCATATGCAGTTTCTTCACTGACATCATTATTGTAGTTTTTTGGGGGGCAAGGGCTCTCAGCCATTACTTTTTTATTAGTCCTAATTTTCTCATATATTTAAAAAATTTTATAGTTTTGGGGCTCCTGGGTGGCTCAGTTGTTAAGTGTCTGCCTTTGTCTCAGGTAACGATCCCAGGATCCTGGAATTGAGCCCTGTGTCCGCCTCCCTGCTTGGCGGTGAGCCTGCTTCTCTTTCTCTCCCTCTGCCCTTCCCCCTGCTCATGCTCCCTCTCTCACTCTGGCCTCTCTCTCTCTCTCACAAATAAATAAATGAAGTCTTTGAAAAAAAAACTTAAGAGTTTTGTATGCCTTTTCAGGTCCTTTATAGAAATAAATACTTATAAGCTACAGTTGAAATTAAATTAAATTTTATTTTATTATCTATTTAAAAGATTTTATTTATTCATTCATGAGAGACACACAGAGAGAGGCAAAGACACAGGCAGAGGGAGAAGCAGGCTCCATGCAGGGAGCCCGATGTGGGACCCTGGTCCCAGGAATCCAGGATCACACCCTGAGCCAAAGGCAAATGCTCAACCGCTGAGCCACCTAAGCATTCCTGAAATAGAATTTTAAAAGCTAAATAAACTTAATTGTTAGTATAGAAAAGTAATGTAAGTTTGTAAATTTTAGTTTCTTGTGACTTATTTGGTTTTAAAAAATTATATGAATAAGAATTTATTGTTATAAGTCTGTTTAAATTTGTTTCTATATCCTGTACTGTTGTACTTTTAAAACATTTATTGGTGTCAATATCAAATATGATTTTGGAGGATAAAATAAACCTTGTAGGTTCCTGAATCTTCTCTGGAATGTGTTTGAATACAAACTAATAAATCAGTGTTTTTGGTTATTTATGTCTAGCAATGGTGACAACATAGTAAAAAATCAATTTTATAAGTATTTTAAGTATATAAAATCAAGTTACATGCAGAGTATTTTTTTAAAAGAAGATTTATTTGTTTATTTTTAGGCAGTGTATACCTATGTGCAGATAGAGGGGCAGGAGGAGAGAGAGAATCCCAAGCAGACTCGCTGCTGAACACTGAGCTTGATGTTTGGGGCTCATGACCAGAGCCAAAATCAATAGTCTGAAGCTTAACTGCCTGAGCCATTCAGGCTCTCCCATGCAGAGCATTTTTTTAAAACTGAGTTTAGAATCTCCTGAATCAATTTCTAAGTATGTGTTTAGTGTCATTTGCCATACAACTGTGTTTTTAACCTAAGTTTATCATGCTTTTGCAGATGTATTATACATTGTTCAAATACTACTTAAATTTGAAAGGAAGATTTAAATTCATTTTGATTTCTAATTTTAATTTAGTCATTTATATACTTAGATTTTTCTATACATAATTTTAATAGCAAAATTCAGAGTATTATCTAATTGATGCCATACATTTTATATTGCAAATAGGCTTAAAAATTATTTGAGGGCTGCCTACTTAGTTTGGTCAGTTAAGCAGCCCGCTCTTGATTTCAGCTCAGGTCATATTCTCAGGGTCCTGAGATTGAGCCCCATGGAAGACTCCGCATTCAGCAGGAAGTTGGCTTCAGGATTCTCTCTCTCTCTCTCTCTCTCTCTCTGCCCCTCTCCAAGCTCATTCTTTTTCTAAAATAGATAAATCTTAAAAAAATATGATTTGAACATTATAAGAACTTGGAGCTAATCAGCAAAGCAGAGTTAGAACATGGAGATGTCTTAACAAATTATGAACTTTTAGTTATAAATATCAGTCTTCTTATAAACTTGTGAATTAATAAGTGACCCAAGAAATAGATAAATAGTTTTTTTTTGGTTAGAAAAAAAAAAGATCGTTTTGGTTAGAAGAAAAGTCAGGTATTTCAAATGATGCTGTAAGGCTGGTATGACATCTGTTTATAATAGAACCATAAAACTCTGCTCATACTTCTGAACATGATATGAATAACATGCAGAAATAAGAACTGTGGTGAATATTGTTAGCATCAGTAAGGGAAGAAAGAATGTTTTTGGAAAATTATGGTGTCAACCCTGAATTACTTTGTTAAATATAATACATACAACTTAGTCTTTCCTCAGTAATTCAGGATCATTTGGAAATTAGTTGAGGTATTTTAGATAATCAAAATAAGGAACTCTACTGTGGCTTTGAAACTTTATTTAATAATTCCCCAATGTTTGTTAAACTCACTTTTTGTTTTGTGTCACTTTGTGAGAAGAATGTTTATATTTGCTTATATGCTTCTGGTGCAGAGCTCTTCCATAACTGCTTTTAGTTTCAGTTAATGCTTTAAGTTTGTGTATAAAATACCAATTTCTATTTTCTAAAACATTAACAAAGGTTACTGGAATCACTGATCTTAGAATGAAAAAGGTACATGTATATACACGTTTTATTCTTTTAATGTGCTTCTAAATAGCTTCTTTGTGTTCAGTGGAACTTCTTAACGTTTTTATTTATCCTTGCAGGATTCATGCTTGAACCAGATCCAGAGCGTAGACCTGACATATTTCAAGTGTCCTATTTTGCATTTAAATTTGCCAAAAAGGATTGTCCAATCTCCAACATCAGTGTAAGTAGTTTTTCAAGTAAGATATGAATTTAAAATCCCATTTCATCAGGTATAGATACTTATACTTTGAGAATTGCTTGTTTCATGACAAGTGATCTGATTGTGTGCGTGTGAGAAGTATTTTTGATGCAAAGCCAGAGCTGCCAACCCGTGCACTGAGGTGCACTGGGGAACTACTGCAGGATATTTTTCCTTTATGAGAGAGACACAGTGACATCTATTTGACACAGCGCAAACTACTATTATTAAGTTGTTTGAGACTGTCTGTTAAGTTGGTTGGGTACCTAGGGATATCGTGAAAAATTCCTGAGACATTAAGCTCTGGGTAAACTGAAAAAGTTTGGTTACCTTTTAGATACATTGTATATTTTAGGAAGGTACTTAATGTCTCTTTCTTTTTCTGTGAAAATAATCATGAAGATCACAAACAATGAATGTAAACCCAGTGCCTCATCCATGGAAAGTGTTGAGTTGATAGTAGCTAATATTATTCAAAGGCTTTGAATTATATTCATTCTGTGCAGTATACCTGACTGTATCAGGATAACTGTGTGTGGCAAGTTTTTGCTAATTTTAATAAAGGTTTGGGTTCATCACTGATTTTAAGCCCATCTCAACTTTGTAAAGATCATTCTGGCTCTTGTTCTTACAATTTTTTTTTTTTTTTGGTGTGTAAAATTTAGTCCATTCCACTAAAAAACAATAAAGAAAGCAGTACTATTTCTTTTTGTTTTTTGTTTTTTTGTAATATATTCTCTGCCGAAGCTGAAAGACAGGCAGTTCTAGCATTCTAGTAATGAAAGTAGGTTTATTTGACATTTAACTGTGGATTTTTATCTTTTCATTCAGCAAATATATATTTGGGTACCTAAAGTAAGAAAAATGTTATAGAGAGCACAAATGATCTTCTGCTCTCCTGTGCAAGCCTTTATAAGAGGTGTCATGAAAATTATCAGCACTATATAGGAACAGCACTTTCCCGAAATGCTTGATGTTTGCTTTTTTTCCCCAAAGTCATTTGGATAATAGTCCTTGATTTACAAGTGTAACATAATCCTTCTTTTTAGCTGATAATTACCTGTTTGCAAAGTGGTTATGATGATGTTCTGTTTCTTTTCCAAGGGTTTCTGTGGAACGTGAATATAAAAGTGACATTTGTGAAGCATGCAGTGGTATTTGTAGATTAGATCTGGCAAATATATGTGAACATGTTGTAGGTGTCTGAGGTGAAAGTAGTAGTATTTCATAGATAGTAAGAGTATATCCTACTGTTTACATAAAACTGTTTGCAATTAAAATGGAAACCAAATGAAAAGCTTTATTTTTTTCTTCCAAGAATTCTTCTATTCCTTCAGCTCTTCCCGAACCGATGACTGCTAGTGAAGCAGCTTCTCGGAAAAGCCAAATAAAAGCCAGGTAGGCAGAGCTGTGCTGAAATTTGAAAAGACATTTTAAAAAAGTATATAGTTTTTGTTTTCAATCCTCACAAGTACCATGGATTAAGTATCATTTTCATGCCCAGAAAGTGTATGTTCCTCACTGCATGTGATGGGGAGCTTAGCCAATATGAGCGTGTCTGCACTCGACATGGTGTTGATGTCAGTCTGTACTTGAACTGTTCACCCCCTG
Source organism: Vulpes vulpes (assembly GCF_048418805.1). NCBI lineage: Eukaryota > Metazoa > Chordata > Mammalia > Carnivora > Canidae > Vulpes > Vulpes vulpes. The sequence goes on along the minus strand of NW_027325780.1, from coordinate 1,729,490 downwards.
CGATTAGGAAGTGATTGTGCAGTTACATCAGGTCATGGGTGGGGGGGGGGGGCATTATCTTATCACGTGGTAAATAACTAATTCATGAGATTTTTGTGTTGTGTTTATAGCTAGTATGATCTTTTTTAATTTAAGGGAAGAAAAAATAACTTACAGGCAACTATTTTAGAGTATTCTAAATTCATGAGACATTTTGTGTCTTCTAATACCTATTTAGAATAGGTATTGGTATGTATCATTTATAATGAATGGTTATAATGGTAGTTCTTTTTAGACTGGTAAAGAAATAAAATGTTTTAAATTATCGTTCATAGTTCTTTATTGTACTGATAAGTTTGATGTGTATTATATAAGTTAAGATGTGTATTTGGTAAGTGAATTAACAATTGATTTTTTTTCATACTATTTTTGGGTTTAAAAGTTAATAAATAAGATTATATTTTAGGTGATCAGACAGGCATAATATTATATGTGGGAAGATTTCTTGGTTACAGCTGTTTTTTTTTTTTTAAGATCTATTTATTTATTAGAGAGAGAGAACATGAGCATGCAAATTGTGGGGGAGCAGAGGGAGATAATCTGAGAATCTCAACCAGACTCCCTGCTGAGTATAGAGCTTGTCTCAGGACTGGATCTCACCACCCTAAGATCATGACCTGAGTTGATATCAAGAGTTGGACACTTAATTGACTGAGCTTTTTTTGTATTTTACTTATGCAGGTATTTTGCTTGATATAAAACACATAAAATATGTTTGTTATGTACTTGTTATATGCAAGATATAGGTACTGGAAACACAAAGAAAAATGAGCAGTGTTTATTCTCAAGGAGCTCACATTCTAATGAAGACAGACAAGAAAACAGTTACAACCTGACAGAGACCAGGCAACTCTGAGAGCGGAGGAAGGGAAAGCAGGGAGTTGAGCATACTAGAGAACAGAAAGAATCCTTTCTCTGGGGCTGCAAGTTGCTAAACTCTTCCTTGAAGATGAGTAGACAGTCACTTGAAGTGATGGGGAATGAAACTATAGCAGACAGGCACTTCAGGCAAGAAGAATGGCCTTTGTGACAGTGCAAGGATGGAGTATCAGGGGACATAAAGAGTGATAGGGAATGGTAGCTAGGTGCCAGTCATGAGCAGCTTGGTTTATTTTTATTTTATTTTTTTTAAATAATAAATTTATTTTTTATTGGTGTTCAATTTGCCAGCATACAGAATAACACCCAGTGCTCATCCCGTCAAGTGCCCCCCTCAGTGCCCGTCACCCATTCACCCCCACCCCCCGCCCTCCTCCCCTTCCATCACCCCTAGTTCGTTTCCCAGAGTTAGGAGTCTTTATGTTCTGTCTCCCTTTCTGATATTTCCACCCATTTCTTCTCCCTTCCCTCCTATTCCCTTTCACTATTATCTATATTCCCCAAATGAATGAGAACATACAATGTTTGTCCTTCTCCGATTGACTTATTTCACTCAGCAGCTTGGTTTATATGTCATGCTGAGAGGTTTGGACTTGGGTCTTTAAGCCAGTGAATTTTCAACGTTGTGGTCAGTTCTGGTATTTGGCACTTTGCTGTGAGATGTGTTGTTATAATAATAAAAAAGGATTTGTTATTTATAAATTGTTAAAATATCATTTGTGAATGACTTCATTTAAAAAAATATGCCATCACTCTAAAAAATTTTATCTTCATTCACTTGAATTTTAAGATACTCTCTCAAGTAAGTGACTGTGAAGAAGTTAAGTTACATCTAACTTGGAGGAATCTGCTATGACTGACAGTCTTACCTGTGACATAGCTGTAGTTAGCAACTGCTGGTATAGTTGGGTGGCAGTTATGAATTATTATAGGACATGTCAGTTCAATTTTATTGTGGTCTTATTAAATTTATTTATTTTTTAAATATTTATTTTAGAGAGAGGGAGAGCAGGGATGGGGAGGAGCAGAGAGAGAATATCTTTCAAGCAGACTGGTGAGCTTGGAGCTTGAAGCTGCCAACTAGATCCCAAGACTCATGAGATCATGACCTAAGCCAAAACCAAGTCAGTTACTTAACTGACTCAGTCACCCAGACACCCCTGTTGTGGTTTTTTAAATAACTGTTTTGTCAGTGATTAAATCTGTAAAAAAAGTGGATAAAGATTTTTTAAAAAGTATGAGTCAACTGAACAAGACTGATGTTTTGAATCTCTCTTCACCATGTCACGAGTCATTGCTGTAGTTATAAGCAAATGAAATAGTTAATGCAACTAAAATTCACAGTGCTTTTCATATTATGTTAAATCTGTACATTACATTAAAAATTAGGTTAATTGGTGCTTATTGGTCAATAATATAAATTCTTTATTGATAGAATCAGTAAAGGACTTGAAAAAATTTAAATGTGTATAAAACTTAATTTAAAAACTTAAATTAGTCTTTTTTTCATGTAAAAGGCTTATAAATGGGGGACAAGTGATTGGAGAAATCTTTAAATAGCTAGTATCAGGGACACCTGGGTGGTAAGCAGTTGAGCGTCTGCCTTTGGCCTTTGGCGGGATTGAGGCCCACATCGGGCTCCCTGCAGGGAGCCTGCTTCTCCCTCTGCCTGTGTCTCTGCCTCTCTCTCTGTGTCTTTCATGAATAAATAAATAAAATCTTTAAAAAAATAGCTATTATCATTATTTATATGTTATAGAGCTTTTATGAATATTATCCATCTATCCTGCCTTTACTGTGTGGCATTTTTTGTTTTACTTCCTAAAAGCCCCTTTCTACCTCCAGGAAACCTACATCTGCTCTTGGGACTGTTAAACATGTGAGACTTTTGTGACTTGTATCTGAAAATGGAAAGGTTGAGAATAACTGTCCTGGCAGATGGAAACACTAAAGTATTTTAAGAGGAGAGAGAGTCTTTGTTTTAGGATGATTGTTCAGGTGATAGAGAGTAGGAAAGACAAGGGAGGAAGCAGCTTTGTCTCTTGTAATCATGCAGATGAAGCTGCACAGTAGCATTGGTACCCGTGATTACTCAGCCTTTTGTTTTAGTTCAGTTCCTGTCTTCATGTTGCCTCATCTGCCCAGGCATTTTCTTCCTATTTCTTCACACAGAATGCTTTCTTTTTTTATGGTCTAATGAAAGTGTGTTTAGTTTTTACCCTTGAGTGCCTACCTGATGCCTTTTATTTTTCTTTAAAGATTTTATTTATTTATCAGAGAGGGAGAGCAAGCACTAGAGGGGTGAGAGGCAGAGGAAAAACCAGACGTCCCCACTGAGCAGGGAGCCTCACCTTATGCAGGGCTTGATCCGAGGACCCTGGGATCATGCCCTGAGCTGAAGGCAGACGCTTAACCAACTGAGCTACTCAGGTGCCCCTACTTGAAACCTTTCTAGCCAAATTAGATTAAAGGTAGAATTACTCCTCTGTGAAACTCTTGACATGACAGTACTAGCTTGGCACTGATTACTTCTAGTATCTTCTATTTTATTGTATTTTCATGAACATACATCATCTTCCTAGTTTACTATAAATTTTTTGAAGACAGTGTATTGTGCTTTGTTTGCTGAATATCAGTAATCATATAATAGATATTGGTATATTGGTAAAATACATTAGGAAACACTACACTAAAATCTGTGGAACTTTTAATAAGCTTTTAGGAGATTTGCTGTGCTCATGTGGTTGTGAATCTCTATAGAGCAATTATTTATAACAGGAATAAGGCTGGGTGAGATCTGGCTTGTACTATGCACTTAATGAAGGATGGATAGACAGATGAAAAGATTATATAGGACGTACAATCCCCAATTACTTGAACTTAGGGAGTACAGCATTGGCTTTAGTGTCATATCCATAATTTGAATTCAGTAAGTACTTGATTATCACTAAAATGAGATATAATTGGTGTTACATATACATGATAATTTTTTGCCATTTAGTTCAGTTTTCATATGACTTGTTTCATAACCTAGCCTATCTAAAACATAAATGTTATTTTTAGAAAGCAGCACACATACAATGTATTTCTATTATTATCTAAAATCTTTTGATTCAATTTCAGTTCTTTTCTTTCTTAGAAAGATAGTTAAGAGGGCTCCCTCTTGTGGTATATATACAGAGAGTTAAGAAAGAACTGTAAATCTGTAGAGTTACTGTACTTAGGACTTTCTCCAAATGCAACATATATGGACTTGGTAAATCATGTATGCAAACTTTTGAACCAAATCATTTGAAAAGGTGCTAAGGGAACTTGGTAAAGAGATTTTATGGCAGTCCTGTTGAAAAGTGAACATATGAACCTATTTTGTACTGAATTTATAGAAAAAATAAGTTGATAAATATGTAAGTTAAAGATTTTCCCTAGCTTTTTTCTGAACAAGAAAAGAAAATATTTGTGCCTTTTAGTGTCCTTGCTTTCAAAACTGTGCTTATCACTTTGACCATCCATGTCTGTGGCTTAAACTAAGTCCTAATGGGAAAAATTTTATATAATTCCATTCACTGTTCTAAGTAAAGCATAGTTACAGATTCAGGAAGTTGAATGTGAGCAAGTAGCTCCACTTATTGAAAGTTTTGGCTCCTTTTGTTCTTTATACCCTGGAGTGTGATCTTTTCTTTCTTAGGCCTAAAGTCTAATAAGCTAAGGGAGACTGTTGTTTTTCACTTCTTGTTTTTATTTTTCTGATTGGTTTGGAGACCTGGCTCCTGATTTCGTCCAGAACCTCATGAGAAGGTTTCTGTTTGCTTCCTTTATTTCATCTCCATAAAGGAGTCCTATATTCTTTGTCTACCAGCTTCAGGGGCAGACTATGAATGGTAGGTAGCACAGTGGTTGAAAGAAATTGTTAGGTTTATTTTATTTACTTTCTTATCTCTATTAAACATTTAATACTTAAGAATGAGACAGGAAGAAGCCAAGAGGACTAACATGATCATCAATAATAATTAAAATGCACCTGTTGAAATAGATGCTTTATTAGGACAAATAGATAATTAGAAATAATTCCAGGATTTGGAATGAAATATATTCTTCTGTTGTAGAATAACAGATACCATTGGACCAACAGAAACCTCAATTGCACCAAGACAAAGACCAAAGGCCAACTCTGCTACAGCCACTCCCAGTGTGCTGACCATTCAGAGTTCAGCAACACCTGTTAAAGTCCCTGCTCCTGGTGAATTTGGTAACCACAGACCAAAAGGTAATAACAGCCCTGTCACTCTTGTCACCTTTATGGTTAACTTAAACCTTCTAAGATTTGATATCCTAGGAGTATAAATTCCTGGCAAACTTATTATTGTGAAGCAGATAACTTAATGCTTGAAGAAATTTTCTACTGATGTCTAATAAACTCAAATTGTTTTCCTAAAATTGTAGGCAAAAGTAGTTACTGATAATATCAAAGTGTGATACAAAAAGCTTCCAGTTTGCTTATGCCATAGGGTCATCAACTAGTAGGGTTCGAGGTTGATAATAAAGTTCAAGAATATAGAAAATTCTTTATTGTGATGGAAAGGAGGAAGCTCTTTGTCTTTCTACTGCATCTCGAGCCTTGGCAGAGGAATCTATCTTGGGTCATGTGGGCATTACAACAGAGAAACTTATCTTCTCATCCGATTTTGAGAAGACTTATTTTTCTAATCTAAAATATCTTCAAAGCATTATGGTACAGTGTAGTACTTAAAAAAAAAAAAAAAGGAACTCCCCAAGAAAATATCTCTAATATTAGGTAGTAAACTTGTCCTCTCAAGGGTCTGGATATATAACTTGAAGGTCCATCTCAAGAAAACCCTGTTTTGCACTTCATTTCATGTTATAGCTGTTTTGTTTTAATGTTAAAATGTTTTCAGTTAAAATGTATTCAATTAGTATACTCTAATGGTTAAGAGCCCATACTTGGAGTCTCATAAACTCGAATGTGAGTTCTGTTTTCCCATTTCTTAATGTAATAAAAATTCTGGTATCTATTTGATAGAATTGCTGTGAGGATTAACTAACTGCTTAATATAATCCCTTGCCACATAGTATGTCCTTAAAAAATGTTAAATATTAGTTACTATTATTACTTTTAATATATATACTCAGGAAAGATGTTTGTATTTCCTGACGCATTCCTACGTAATTTTGTCATGATCAGGCACACCAGATGAAGGATTATTCTGTGGAAAAGGGAAAATAGGGGAAGTTGAAGCCTTTTGTGTCCATTTCTTAGCCTCACTGTTCTCTCCTGTAAAATGAGAATAACACCTGTTTTTCCTGTTACAAGAAATACATGACAAGGTGTGTGATATCTGGGAAGATTCTGTTTTGTAGTAAGCATTCAGTATTATTTTTTTTCTACTATTTTGAGTTGGAGATCCTGTTATTCTTTTCTATCATGTATCAATGCCCTCCAGCCAAAACGCACTAGGAACACACTTGTATTTGAACAGGTTGGGCTTATTACTCACATATCATGGGAATCTGTGGGAATATCTCAGTAACATGGTGTTTGGAAAGACTTATTGAAGGATTTGGGCTTGTTTTAGGTAATTTTGGGGAAGCTTGAAGGAAGTGGGGCTTTGCTCTGGGTTGAATGTGTTTAACGTAAGTGGATTCATACTGTACATAGTTCTCTGCAGCTTGATTTTTTTTTTTAACTCCTGTATTTAGGAGAGGTTTGCACATTAGTTCATATAGGTCTACTGTGTAGTTTTTAATATATAGATGATATTCACCATAGCTTATATAACCATTTAGGTTATTTCCAATATTTGCTGCTATTAATAGTGTTGTGATGAACATCCTTATAACAGACTCTTGATTTCCATGTTAAAGCATTTTTCTGAGGAAGATTAAAAAATATACTCATTTAAAATTTGTCAGATATTGCTACATTGCCATCAAAAAAAGGACTTCAAAAATTTACTCTATCAAAACATTGTGAGTGTCCTTTGATTCTTATCCTTGCCAATACCTTTAGTATTGGTTTTTAAAAATGTTTCCTTATTGATAACTGAAATACCTTTGTTTTTATTTTAATATTCCTGATTAATAATGTTGTTTTATGTTTACTGACCATTTGTTTTATTCTGTGAATTATCTTTTGCAATTTTCTGAGATTGTTCTGCTTTTATTTATTTTTTTATTGCCCTTAAGATTTTGTTTTTATGTATTTTGAATATTAATTCTTTGCTAAATATGTTGTAAATATTTTCTTAAAATTTGTCTTTAACTTTACTGGTGAATTCACGTAACTTTTCTGAGCCTTAGGTTTGTCATTTGCAAAATGGAGAATAATAGTGTGATGATTTAATGATATACATGAAAGCATTGTTTCCATGTAGGATTATTATGATATTGTTTGCGATTTTTCTGCTGCTCTGTGGCCTTGGCTTGAGAACCAAGGAACTCCTTTTATAGCTTGATGTCCCTAAAGCAAAGTCACAGTTTGTGAGGTGAGAGGTGAGCCACATGAGTTATTGTGTGATGATCGCTGATGTGATTGGGGTTCACCCCCAGCCACAAGTGTTCTGTAGTTAGACATCAGGGTCCTAAAAGGTGAACATAGCTGAGGAACTTAACTTTTTAATACTCTACTAAATGGAAAGAAATGCACTTAAAATGGCTAATAGTGGTAATGTCTAAGTGGTAGAATTATGGTTTTAATTTTCTTCTGTATATTTTTATAAATGTCTCAAGACAAATTACAATGAACATACATTTCCTTATAATTAGGAGATTTAGAAAATTATAAAACTGTTTCCATAGAGGTGTTGTATTTAAGGCCTGGGGTGGTTTGAAGATATTGAAGAATCCTCTTCTCCTTCCTTGCTCTCTTCCTCTTTTACCCTCATAGGATTAAATAGCTGTACTTGAATTTATGGTTACTCATTGGAGGAGAATATAGAAATTATGGTATATTGCACTTCCTCTTTTTGATGTTCAGTGTCTCTTTTCATTAATCTCAAAAATTTATTCATAGGATTTGCCTTAGGTAGAATTTATGAAGCTTATAAATAAATAAATATCCACTTAGGAGGCTGTTGATTGAGTCACTACACTAGTATTTATTGAACATCTGATATATAAAAGATTCCTTGGGGCCTTAATAGATCAGTAAATCATCATCCCATCCATCAAGGGCCCTAGTTAGGAAATAGTCACAAAGACAATATTTGGAAGGCAGAATGAAATGTTATAAACCAAGTGGAAGTGTTAGATGGAGGAACAAGGAAGAGAGACTTGAGCTAAACTTTAAAGGATAAGAAGAATTGCAGTAGGTGGAAGGTGGTAGTGTAGACAGAATCATATTGGTAAAGACACAGATTCATGCCAGCTCATGTAGTAGTTGAGAGGCTAGAAACAAAGGATGTGGCTGGTGTGTTCATGCAGAGATAAGATAGGAAAAAAGAAACGTTTCTAAGACATTGGCTTGTTCAGAGTTGTGGCTGACAAAATTAATTTTCATGGGTTCTTAACATTATAGTAAATAATTCCTTCAGACTATGTGCTTATGGAAATTTCTATGTTATAAAATGAGGATAAAATTACCTTGGTTAAAGATTATTGAAATGGATGTTTTGAAATCCAGGCATTCTGTTGAAATCTTGAATCTGTTAACATATGTTTCTGGAAACCACTTTTAGGAGCACTGAGACCTGGAAATGGCCCTGAGATTGTATTGGGACAGGGGCCCTCTCAGCAGCCCCCACCACAGCATAGAGTACTTCAGCAGCTACAACAGGGAGATTGGAGATTGCAGCAGCTTCATTTACAGCATCGTCATCCTCAGCAGCAGCAGCAGCAGCAGCAGCAGCTACTTCAGGATGCCTATATGCAGCAGGTGATTCTCCAGTTACTTTAGATACAGAAGTAGTGTTGAGAAATTCATGTGGCTGTTAAATATCAGTGAATTCCCTGTCATATCAAGGGCACCGTGAAGGCTAGATCCAAGTAGATGTTTGCTCAATTTCCATATTATTAAAGAATATTTTACTTGTATTCTGTTAGAATCTTGAGAATATTCTGTTGAAATAGGTTGCTTTATGGCTTTGTGAAGCAAAAAAATGTTCAGTCATTGGGCATTATGAATGAACATGTCAATTTATGATGAATGTTATAATTTTCTTTTTTCTTTTTAAAAATGATTTTATTTATTCATGAGAGACACACAGAGAGAGAGAGAGAGGCAGAGACATAGGCAAAGGGAGAAGCAGGCTGCATGCAAGGAGCCTGATGTGGGACTCAATCCCGGCCCTTGGGATCACTCCCTGAGCCAAAGGCAGACGCTTAACTGCTGAGCCACCCAGGCATCCCAGATGTTATCATTTTCAAGTTATGTTTTGAGTTAAGAAATAGATTAATACCATTATTGCTGGAAAGGTGATATTTAGGCTTTCGAAGTAACATTATCTTGGGTTTTTGTTCTAATTTCTTGTTTTTGTTTTTTGCCTGGGTTGTTGTCCTGGGTTGTTGTTGTTGTTGGTGGTGGTGGTGGTGGTGGTGGTGGTGGTGGTGGTGGTGGTGTGTGTGTGTGTGTGTGTGTGTGTGTGTGTGTGTGTGTGTGTGTGTGTAGGAGTGACGTTTAGAGTTGGAAGGGACAGAAAAAAATGTCCTTAAGTTCTGTTCTGCCCTTTGCCTTATCAGAACCTGCAAATTTCTAGTTTCATTAAACTGTTTTAAATTTAATGACTTGTTACAATCATCTTTCCATCATTTCCTGAAATATTTTTGAGCCTAGTAAACAGTAAACACATGGCACTTCTCATAGGTGTCTCTCTCCTCTGGTCTTGAATGATAGACCCAGAGCAGAACATAGTTAAGTTCTGCTTAACTAATCCAAGCCAATGGATTGCTGGAAGATATCACTGAAGGGGAGATAGAAGAGACTGGAAATTTATGAATCTTGGACACAAGTTACTTCAGGGGATCTCATCAACTGGTAAATGTGTTTAGGTTTAGTTTTCTTCTGAGCATCCCTAAACTGCTCTGGGAATGGTTTTAGTTGGTTCTGTTATGTTTTGTTGATAATTTTGAAACCAATTCCAGTAAGCATATGTAAATTATAGTCAGTTATGGACTATAGTTACTTTACATTGGTGTTTGGACTACTAGTACCCATATATCATTGTTATCATGGTAAGCTACAAACAAACAGAAACCACAACCAAAAAAACTATGGCACAAAAAAGGCATGAGTAATACTGATGAATTACTTTGTGTTTTCATTGTAGTATCAACATGCAATGCAGCAGCAACAGATACTTCATCAACAGTTTTTAATGCATTCAGTGTATCAGCCACAACCTTCTGCATCTCAGTATCCTACAATGGTAAGTGTCACATAATTTCTAGATACTTCTTTCTGAGAATATATTCCAGTGTTGGAATTCACAGTATGAATGGTATTATTCAGAATTCAGTTATTCAAAATCAACTCCAGTCAGCTAATTAACACATTTTCAACAAAGCCAGTCATGTTTTCTAAAGCAGTTTTCCATTGGTCTGAACTGTAGCACCTGAATTTGGCACACTGTAACTAACTGGTGGTATTTTTCTCTGTTGTCATAGTATAAGGGAAATGATTTATTTCCCATAATCCTTTGTTGTATGTCTCTTTCATTTGGCACATGTCTGTTGAATAAAAAAAAAGAAACCCAAAGGGAAATTGCATTTGTTTCAGAAAATAGTGTGATTTTTAAAATTAATTAATTAATTAATTAATTTTAGTGTGATTTTTTTTTTTAAATAGCAACCCTGTATTAGTGACTGTCAGCTACTCTCTCTTTTTTTTTTTTCTTAAACTATTCATAGGAGGAGTTTTGAATTCTGTCAAGTGAGCCTAGCTTCACAACTTTTTTTTTTTAATTGAGGTACAATTGACATAACAGTATATTAGTTTCAGGGATGCAACTTAACGATTTGATACTTGTATATTTTGCAAATGATCACCATAATACATGCAGTTAAACAACTTCTTAAATAGACTTATTTTATCTTGCTATGGTATTCTGGTAGCAAGCTGCTCCTTCATGCATAAATTATTTTTCAGCTTCTGTTTTGTTGCCAGTGTGAAAAGGAAAGAACATAGTAAACAGGTGTGATACTGACTGTGCTTTAGTGACATTGAGCATTGTTTGTGTAACGGCATTTCTTGTTTTAGATGCAGCAGTACCAGCAGGCTTTCTTGCAGCAACAAATGCTAGTTCAGCATCAGCAGTCCCAGCAACAGGCTTCACCTGAATATCTTACCTCCCCTCAAGAGTTTGCACCTGCCTTAGTTTCCTACACTTCATCACTTCCAGCTCAGGTTGGAACCTTAGTGGACTCCTCTTACAGTGCCAATAGGCAAGTATTTTTCCAGTAAACGCAAAAGAAATGACTGTGAAAGTGGGTATAAATGTAGAGTGGCATCATTAAGTGGCTCCTGAATTGAGAGTCCATTTTTCTGCAATATCCCCCTTTTTTCTCTCCTATTTCTCTCTTCTTGTCCCTGAGCATCCCTATTCTTTGCATTTCCATCAGTTAGGTCTGCCAGTTGCTATCTGTAGGTGAGGCTTAGCAGTATCTAGCAGCATTTAAGCCTCAGAAAATTAGTGGCTTACATGTTAAGACATTCTTTGTAATTTAAATAGAAACAAAACCCTAACAAGCTACTTAAGTAATTAAAAAAAATAATCCTTTCAGACAGTTAATTTGTCTACTTATATGTTATTACTTTCAATTAATTTGATAATATTTATTCATAAAGATTGTCTAAAGAGGTAAAAAAAAAATAGTATTGTGTCATTTGGTTTTCTTTAAAGACACTGCAAGCTTATTGTTACCACAGCCTAGTATATTTTAGTTATTTAGATATCTTGGTTAGTAGAGTTATTTTTCATGGGTAATTCATATTGAAAACACTACAATAACTTAAAGAACTGTGGTGTAAATTTTCTCAAACTCAGTTTTGAATTGAGGAGTGCTTCAGGATTTTGCAATGAAAAGTCTCTTGACCATTATGACTACTTGCTAATATTTTTAGATATGTAGGAGGAAGTAGCTATTAGAACTCAAGAAGTTCTCATACAACATTATTTCAAGATATGATCATTAGCTGGGAAAAGGTATCTGCAGGCTTTGGCTAGAATTTAGGCATGAGAAAAAGTGATGTCAGTAGCATAGTTGTTCATTGAGCATATTAAGAGAGGGATAAAGTATACAGTTTGCTGTAGTACACCTCCCAACCTGTGTGTGTGTGTGTGTGTGTGTGTGTGTGTGTGTGTGTGTGAGAGAGAGAGAGAGAGAGAGAGAGAGAGAAAGGGAGAGAGAGAGAGAGAGAGAGAGAGAGAGAAAGGGAGAGAATGGGGGAGGGAGAAAACAAATGAATATATTGAAATGTTTTCCTAAATCAAAAATTGAAATGCAGAGCAGGGCATAAGATCAGAGGATGGTTTAAAGATCCAGACTGATACTTGCCAATTTATTTATTTATTTATTTATTTATTTATTTATTTATTTATTTATTTATTTATTTATTTAAAAGATTTATTTATTTGCCCATGATAGACATAGAGAGAGAGAGAGAGAGGCAGAGACACAGGAGGAGGGAAAAGCAGGCTCCATGCCGGGAGCCCGATGTGGGACTCGATCCTGGGTCTCCAGGATTGCGCCCTGGCCCAAAGGCAGGCGCCAAACTGCTGAGCCACCCAGGGATCCCCGCCAAATTATTTATTATTTGCGGTTTTTATTTATTTATTTATTTATTTATTTATTTATTTATTTATTCATTCATTCATTCATTCATTCATTCATCCATTCATTTAAATAAATATTTATATTTATTCAAATAAATTTAAATTTATTTAAATTTAAATATTTATATTTATTTAAATAAATATTTATTATTTGCAAATATATATCCAAATATTTATTATATGCAGTTTACCACATAGCACTTTTTTCTTTAATAAATTAATAGCATTATTGCAAATAATAACATTAAAACAAATAATATTAAACATTTTAAACAAAGCCACTAAATACAATCTGTGAAGCACAAATAGTAATCTAATAAATTTACAAAAAAAGACATCCCTAAAAAATAAGTCCCCTACAGATAAGAGTGGAATAGTTTTATTCTTCATTAAAAATGAGGTTTTCTGTGCAATATTGTTTAGGATACCGATGAGACTTGTATTAACCTTTTTTTACTTTTGATGTTAATTAGCATAAAAAATGTCAATTCTATCTAGTATATACATAGGTAGAAACAGTTATATACTTGGCAAATAGGTACACTAGCTTCCCAGAGGAACCCTCCAGTCACTCTTGGGGCCTTAGTGCTACTGCGTTAATATTCTCATTTAATATCAATCTTTACTAAAGATGATTTGTTGAGTACAATATCTTCATTTAAAAGGTGATTTGCAAGCAAATATTCCTGCTTATAACTGAATCAGTGGAAGGTGAAAATTGAATTAAATGCTTGGCTCTAAGTGTATTGGAGCTATTTGAGCAGAAAATAAGAAACAAAGAAATAAGAAACCAAGAAACCTTTCCCTTAGACAAAGGGAAAGGGTCAATATCTTGATTAGTGTTATTATTTCTTTTCCCACTTAATCTTCTGCTAAAATTTCTACTCTTCCATTGACTTAATAAAGCTTTAGTATGACTATTGGAGAATATTACCATGTTGTAGTCACATAATAGTGAAATAAACATCAGCGTGTATATTATTTTGCTTATTATGATAGATTCCCCAGTTGTATTAATTATTTGTTGCTGCATAATAAATCATCCCCAAATTTAGCATTTTAAAACAATGATAAACATTTATTATCTCACATACTTTCTTTGGATCAGGAATTTAGGAGTGCCTTAACTGTATGTTTATGTACAGAGAAGAGTCTCTCAGAATACAGTTAAGATGTTTACCTGGAGCTACAGGTCTGTTGAAGGCTTGGCTGGTATTGAGGATCTTTTTCTAAGATGGCTCATTCAATATGGCTTAGGGCAGGAGGCCTCAGTTCTCTGCCATATGGATCTTTCCAAAAGATTGCTTAAGTATTCTCTTTTGCAAAGCTGAAGACTGTTTTGAATAAAGAATTATTTGTTCTGATTTGTTTAAGAGCAAGTGGTCCAAAGGAGAGAGCAAGAAAGAACCTGTGTGATGCTTTTTATGATCTGGTCTCAGGAATCATACCCTGACACTTCTCTGCCATATTTCATTTGTTGGAATCAAGTCACTAGGTCTAGCTTAATATTCAAGGGCAGGGGAATATGCCCTTTGAAGGGAGAAGTGTCAGAGAACTTGAGGACATTTTAATACCTATCTAAACTGTAGGTTAAGGTGACACACCTCATTGAATGAATCAATGATTCCTTCCTAGGAATATGAAGAGGAGGATAGGGATAGGAAACCAGGAAGTTCTGAAAGGGATCACTGGCAGGCAGGAGGGAGAATGCCTATATTCCTTTTTGAGTGTTAGCCTCTCTTACTTGTGTTTCAGGGAATCTGGAAGTCCTTTAGGGTAGCTTTGAAATTTAGAGATAAGATTCTGTCAGAGGGGCGCAGGCTTAGACTTTGGCAGTTGATGCATTCCCAGAGTGAGTTCTAAACTGAATTATATTTATTATTAAGATACCTAGGTTATATTTACTAAGAAAGACTATTTACTTATTGGTCAATTACTATGTTTTTGTCTAGCTTTCAATAAGTGTTTAAACTTCACATTCTTGACTCAGGTATACTAGGGGGATTAAATGGGCAGCTTCTGTCTTCTCTTTCAAGACCTGTGTGGTAACAGTGGCAGTAAGCTCTCAAGGGGAAAGTGAATTTAAGGGAATGAGTCTAGGCTTGCAAAAATGAGATGCACATAGGAATTCTCCCTCCATTATCAATGTTAAAATATCTGGATCTGAATTACAAAACAAACTTGAGAACTTTGTTACATTAGCTTGTGACTAAGCTGTATTTCCAGGCTGGGTTGAAGGAGAGGTACCCAGGGGTTCTTAGGTTAAGAAATCTTTAGACTCTTACCTTCTCTTAAAAGTCAAGAGGCCTATTAGATAACTTTCATAAAACCAGTGGTTTGGGGCTCCAGACTATATAGATATTTAAATACCATAAATTATTTATTATGTAGAAAATAACCCTCATCTAGTTTTAGCTAATTCATAAAGCACTCCTAACAGTTCATCTTTTCTTGGTAGCTATACAGAGAATGCCTTTGTCAAAAGGAAAATTGTTGTGGTATATCAGCATAACCAGGACATAAGATCATCATACTTAAGAGTGATTTTTAGAGTGATATTGTTTGAAATAGCACTTTAGGGCTATTCACTATGATAATCATAATAATTATTGAGTGCTGATTTCTTTTTCTAGACACTGCTCTCTTTGCTTTATATGTATTAAATGATTTCAGTAACTTTATGAGGTAGGTACAGTTATTCCTGTTTTGCAGAAGGGGAAGCTGAGACAGGTTAAGGAACTTGCCCAAGGGTACATATGGAGGCAGTTCAAATCCTAGGTGGTGTCGTCAATCTATGCCTTGATCATAATAAAAAGATCTTCTTTTCTAAGTATTTAGAGAATATGAACTAGGGCATTTAAGAATGTTCCATTCTAATGTTTTTTTCCCCCTTTTTTTCCTCTCTAATTATTATATAGGCCAGTTGCTGATAAAGAGGCAGTTGCAAATATTACAAGTCAGAAGAACATCAGTAACCCACCTGATATGTCAGGGTGGAATCCTTTTGGAGAGGATAATTTCTCCAAGTTAACAGAAGAGGAGCTGTTGGACAGAGAATTTGACCTTCTGAGATCAAGTAAGGGACACTTGAAGGCTTATTTTACTTCACAGTAAAATAACAGCTCTATAATTATTCAGCAAGGCCAAAGACTGTTTTGAGGTGGTAAATAGAAAATTCTTTTTGTGCATTTGAGGGCAAAAATCAGGCCATCTTCTTTTACATACACTATCGAACTCTGTTGTATGCGTTAGGAATCATTTGCTTGATAGTAGCTCTTAAACCCAAGATTGCTAATACGCTGATTCCTAACACTTAAATACTGCATATCTTTGAATGTTAAATTTAGAATATCTCTAAAACATTAAAAATTAATGTTCAAATGAAAAGGGAGACATTTGTATCTTGCTTACTAATAATTTTGCGGCTCTGTTTTCTTGCACACTCAGTAGAAGGTGGGTTTGAGATGCCCTTTGAAAGTGCCTGAAAGAAAACATGGGCTACTACATTATGTTAATGTTTTGTAATGCCCTTTTAATGAGTGCTAACATAAAAGGGCTGCTTTGTTGTCCTGATATGGCAAAAGTTAAATAAATTGTTTTACACTTTGAATCAGATATCTCAATGCTTTTACTTGGAATCATTGCCTTTTCTTAAACTACCTGATATATATGTCAAGCCTCATCACATGTATTTTAGAAGTTCTTTTTTAGAAAAGGGATGTGTGGAATGTTTTGAGGAAGTTGCAAAATAGCAAAAAGCTCACTTCTGGAGTATGTAGCTAATTTTCAGGTTTCAGAGTCTTCTATGTGTGTGTGTGTGTGTGTGCACGTGTGGGTGTGCATGTGCACGCATAATCCCAATGTGTTTTCCTGTTTTGCATGTGAAAAGAAGTTCCTAACAGTCCCTTGTTATAGTTCCTAGCTTCTATTTTAAGTACCTGGCTTTATGAGAACAATTATTAGATGAATTGCTTTGTTCCCAAATGATACATATTTTATGTAAAATTTATAAATGCCCTGAATTCATGTAAGAATAGTTGTTTGGGATATAAATTTGTATTTTACATACTGGTTATATGACTATGAAAAATTAAGTTGATTAATGCAGATATAAACATGAGTTTTGAACCTTTAATAAAGGTTTGTGAACTTTGGTAAAACCACTTACATCTTTTTATTAAAGAAAGTTTTTAAAAATCACTACTTTTTTGTTTGGCATTTTTAGTATACTTTATGCTGAGTAGCCCCAAAAACCAAGTCCGGAAAAAGGAAATAAAGTATCTCTTTCTTTTGGGGTGGGGGATGGCAAGGTGGCATAGGGATTAACCAATTCAATTTAACTTACAAGGTTATTTTGAAAGCAAAAGGTGTAAAATTAAAATAGTCATTTTAATATGTTTTGATATGTTTTGACCAGGATAGTAACTAAGTGTTCACTAAATCAGTATTTTCTATTCTTTGGGTAAAACTCGTCCTTCCCCCCCGCCCCCATCAGTTTATGGAATGAGTAAAATATTCACATTATTTTGTACTTATAATTAAAAATTCATTTTAAGCTCCTTAGAATTTATAATCCAATCAAGTTTTATTTACTTTGCATAGGGAAGAATGGGATGTATACATAACTTCGTAAAAATTGGGTTATCATTTATTTTGCTTTTTGCTTTCAAAAAGCTATTTACTTTCAAACTTGAAGGTCAGATAATGTGTAATTTTTGTATGTATCTGTGCACACATGTGTAGCCAAAGAATTTAGACTTTATTGCACTGTTAATTATGGGAAAATATTAAGTTCCAAATGAAAGTACAGGAGGAGCTTTATCTGAAGGTCAGATTTGTAGCAGCTCAGCAATTTGGAAGAGCGCCTAGATGGTCCCTGAGCTTTGAAATCATTTCACTGTCACAAGGCTGATGTACTTAAACTGGCATCTAGTACCAGAAAACATATATGAATTCTGATCTTTGGCAATCCCATTTAACTAGGTTGTAATCTCAGGAAAGTAACTGCTGTCTCACTTCCTTATTTATAAAGTGGGCATAGTGATGCTTATCTCATAAGGTTGTCAGGAAAATTAAATGAAATAATGTCTTGAAAGAGGGGACTCCATAAATGCTGCTTCCCTGTTCCTCATACTCTGTGTAAGTCTTTAGGCTCCAACTCGAGGTTATTGCCCTTTAACCAGCATTTAAAAATTATATCTAAGCTAACAGATTTCTCAGCTGGCAATTAAAAGACCAGATTAGAAGGGGCTTTGTGGTCAAACAACATCAAGAGAAGAAATGACAGCAAGAAAGAAGATGGAAAGTGTCTGTCTTCTTAATAATTGATAGTTGTAATAATGGTGTTCAAAAAAGGTGATATGTCTTTAATAAAGAGGATAAATCATTTATATAGAGAGTATTTAGAAAGATTTCTTTCCAAGTGTTACTTAATTGTTATGTATTCAGTCATCTTTAGCATCTCTTTGACTCACAAGCAATGAGGCATCTAATATTTGATCCACTTGATAGGGACTACATTACACTGCAGTACAGAAGGCAAGACGTCTTTCAGAACCTTAAGAGTTTCTGTGGAAGACTAACAGTGTAATGAAAATTAATTTTGGTCATTACTGGTTGATTCCTTTGTCCTTAAAAACCTTTTCTAAAATAAGTAAATTATTGATGCATTTGGAATAGATTTACCATTTTTCTCAGCACAGATTTTATCAACAGTTTTCCAGTCTTTTCTAAAATAATTTATATTTGATTTGTGAAATGCTCTCCATTGAGAAACTCAGTACCTTTATGTATAGTCCTTAAAAATATAGGCATTGCCCATGTCCTGATTGTTCAGAATCTTACATTGCCTTTTGAGTCTTTATTTTTAAGATGATACACGGTTTATTTATGGAAATGAAAAAGGACATTCTGTCTAGGAAATATTTTACTTGTGTATATTATCCAAAAGGTGATTTAAAAATCATAATATATTTTGACATACTTAGAATCCTAAAATATTAGTAATTGCTAACAAAAACTGTGTTTTAGTGATCTTTAAGAAAACAGTTGAGTCCATCCATATGCCAGTTGGCAAAGGGATTTAAAATGTAAAAACTAAACCAGATTCTTGCTTTGTAACTGAATATTTATGGTTCAGAATTTTTCACCTGTTCTACCTAAAATCCTAACATTAAACCAAAATTAAGCATCATTAATAAAGCTGATCTCAAAGACATTTTTAAAGTTTAAACTTGCATTTGTGTTTTGTATCGGAACATCCAGATTAGTATGTAAACTTTAGAAATCTGTGATAAAATTTAATACATTAAACACTAATTAGATTACAGATGTTTGCTTTGGGAAACCTTTTAACTTGCAATTGTTCAAATAGTTTTGTAGCTCTACATATTAATTAAAAGTAATGCTTGATGGAATATTAATTGTTGATGATGATTATTTGTTTCTGTTTAAAACTGCATCATAGTAACTAAAGGAAGAATAGAAGAACCTAGACTGTGGCTGCTTTGCAAATTCTACTGAATGTGTTTTTTTTTTTTTTTTTCTGTGAAGCCATGGAATGAAATAGATGTAAACATCTGTATTAGTTGTAAAGCATTAACTGTCATCATTTTAAGCTAATTCAGATATATTGCTGTCCTCCAGCACAGAATAACAGAACTTTTCAAATATATTAGTTTCAAAAGTATCAGATGAAGACTATACTTATAAAATTTATTCATTAGCTTTTTGGCTGTTCAAGCCATTATCCATATAAGCTACTGAATTAACTTATTAGAGTATTTTAATTTTCTCATGATATTGCAGAATATATTTTGATTCTAAGATTTTTAAATTCTGTATTTTTTCCCATCTGTAACAATTGAAAATCCTGAAAAGATACTGTCTTTATTCACCAACACAGTTCTTTTGGGAAGGCAGGAGGAGGTAAGTTTCTTAATATTGGACAAGCCAAGCTCAGGTTTTGCTCTAATGTAAACCAGTTATTTGAAAATGGAACTTAAATTCCTTTTAGGGGTGACTGTGTATTTGAAAAGTAGCTCTATATACCATTTCATTAGTTTTTAACTCTAGGTAATTAATTTAAAAAATTAATATGTGTATTTATTTTGTATTTTATGCCCTGGGAACCCGGTTAATCTGTGAACTCTAGAAATGATGATTTAACAAAAATCCTCCATGGAAAAATTAATTCTGTGTTTTGTGAAACAGTGAGAAATATTAGTTTATCCCTACATGATGTGTACTCTTATCCTAATTCCATGGTATTGCTTTTACATTTATGTGAATTAACCATAGATTGATGGAGATAATATACCAGTGCAGGAGTATTCAAAGAACCTTAGTGGTAACGGTGCCTTTTTATGTGCTGTAAACTCTTGGTACAGTACTGGTTTATAAATCTAGAGAGTATGTTAAAGTATAGATTTCCAAACTCCCACTCAGATATCTGATTCATTAAGTTTGTGGTAGGGCCCAGGTAACTATTTTATAGAGTAATCGTAGCAATTATGATGCAGATGGTTTAGAAAGGAAGTTTGGTCCTAATTTAGACCTAAGTACCTACACACACTGTCTTGATTTTTAAGAATAAGGGATCTGGGATATTGATATACTGTGGCTATCACTCTGAGATAGTCTCTTTCGTTTGTCCTTTCTCACTTCCTCTTTCCTTTGTCCTTACTCTGTTGTACACCAGAATTTTCATTGTTACCCATTACAGTCATGGATTTGAAAAGCATCTGTTAAATTTTGGGACTTTGGAAACTGTGCATAAATCAGTTGTCAGATATGTTGCCTTAACAAAATATTTATCATTTATTATATTCCCAATGGAATTTTAAGTAAAATTTTAGACAACCCAAAGTTTCATGAGGATATTGCAGAGTTAATTTTAGCCATCAAAGCTGATAATTGTGTTCATTGTCATAAAGGTGTTTAAAGAATTGTCCATCGTAGTAATCAAGTGGATTTAGGATAATGTAGACTCTACTCTAGGGCCTCACGTTCTCAAGAGTGTGCTCCTTGAATCAGCAGTATCCTATCACCTGGGAGCTTGTTGAAGTGCAGCATCTCAGAACCCATCCCAGAACTGTCCAGTCAGAATCTGCATTTTACCAAAATCCAGTGTCTTTGTGTCTTAGAACTCAAATGAAACCAGCATAGTTTACTCATAGAATTTCTTAAACATGAAGGGTATAGTCCTGGGAATGCTTAAAATTCCTGAAAAAGCAGAATGTGTTCCTAATAGTATATGTTTGATTGCTAGGCATAGGAGGATAGGGAGACAGGTTACAAAAATTGAGATGTTTCTAGCTGATCAAGTGCCTGCGATATGCAGTTTAAGAGCAAGGAAAGATAATCACTACTAAGGGAATTAGGAGACAGAAGCTCTCCTCTTCAAACCCAACAAACATGCTTCTGCGTTAGTTAGAGCCTTTGCTCTAGCTTTTCCCCTGTCTGGTGTGCTCTCCCCCAGGTAGCCTTTGTTGCCTCTTTGGAGTCTTTTCTCACCTAGTACCGATCAGAATCTCTTTATTACTGTGACTTGTGCCCACTCCCTTAGTTCCTTTTACCTTGCACTGCAGTTTTCTCTATAGCTTTATTTTTAACATGTTGTATATATTTCTCATTATACTCATTGCTTTTTTTGTTTTTCCATGCCAGCATATAAACTCCAAGAAGGCAAGACTCTTTGTATTGTTTGATGTTGCCTGCTCGTTGCTTAGAACAGTGCCTGGCACATATTAGATCTCAGATATCCATTGGATGAAATAAACTCTGTCATTAGGCTTTTAATAGAGGAATATATCTTTGTATCTGTATATATGTGAATGATTTATTAACTGCAAAGTAATATGAGAAAGGAACAGTAACATAATAGTCAGTTGCTTTTAGTTGCTATTGAGAAATAAGATTTGCCTATTTTATGAACAAATGACCATTTGCAATATTTTTTCCATATGTATTTTTGGAGAAATTCTGCCAAATATGTCTCTGTTTAGTAAGCTGGGTTTAAGTTCACGTCCAGTATTTATAAGTTAAAGATAACTGGGTATTTAAGTAAACCAAATTACATTATTTATTAGGTAATTGTATTTGTGAAATCTAGCACTGAGATGATAATGTTAAGCTTGCCTTTGTAGCAACAAATATCTATTAAACTCAGGACCACCTCTTAATACTTCTAAAAATGAACTCTGAATCTGATATTTTTCAAAAAGGCTGTTACTTTGTTTAATTTTATTTATACTGTTACCACTTTTTTTTTTAAAGACCGTTTTTATTTTATTTTATTTTATTTTTTGTTTCATCTTATTTTTGCAGACAGGCTCGAGGAGAGAGCATCCTCAGATAAGAATGTAGACCCACTTTCTGCTCCACATAACCATCCTCCAGAAGATCCTTTTGGTTCTGTTCCTTTCATTTCTCACTCAGGCAAGTTACATATGTAACATCATCATTATCATTAAAAAATACACACAAAAACAATAATAATAACAAAAAAACTTTATTAATATAAAGCCAAAGTAAGAATTAGGTGCTAGTTACAGAAAATAGGAAATTATTTTTAGTTTTGCCATCCTAGTCTTCTTAATGTCATTCTTTTTATTGCGTTATTCAGTTGTACCTTTTGCCAACATAGAAAAATAATGATTTATACAGTAGAACCATAACTCTTTTATCTTTATTGTTGGATACCAGTGAATCAAATTCATGCATGAAAATCTTTACTTTTTATTTATTTAAAATACATTTAAAGATATGTTTATACTCAGCTTTTGCTCAAAATTCCTGTATTTTCCTAGTTTATATGTGCTCTTTTATAATTGTGTTTAAAAAGTATTAATGATTTTGTATGTCACAGTTATCTTGTGACAGATTATATCCTTGCTTTAATTTCCTTTTTTTGGCTTTAATTTCAGTTTAGAATTTAAATATTGTTATTGCCATTAAAAAATATCTGTAGTAATATCTTCTAAGTAATCCACTGTCAAAGATATTAGGATGGAATAGGATCCCACTTTGGCATAAATGGATTTGTGTGTGTGTGTGTGTGTGTGTGTGTGTGTCTTCCTAGTGGTAAAAAAATGAGTTTGGTCATAGAAAAGGGAAATATATTAGATGAAATAATGCCTTGTTTGAAGGTATAGGTTCTGTTTACTTTATTCAAGGTACCATACCTATCAGCCATGTTCTTAATTTCTTTTCCTTGTATTTCTCACTCAAGCTAATTGCATATATATAACAACATCATTGCTACCATTTAAAAAAATGCACACAGGTGAGAACAACAAAAGGCACACCTTCTAAACAAAAGAAAAACTTAAAAATATAAGTTTAAAAAGAAATAGGTGTTCAGGATTTCTGATGAATAGATTGAGGCAGTATTAATAGCCTTTCAACATTTAGATTTGGTTATCCAGGATATGTAGCACTATAATTAGGAGTTTCTATATCTTTTCATGTTCTATATTTTACTCTGCTATTTATTGAAAACGGTCCATATTGTCATTTTCTGTTTGTTTCTTTCAAATTATCTTTTAATGAATGTCATGACAACATTAATTGGGTGGGGAAAACAGTTTGCTGTTTCTACTTAATCTGTACACATGTACTCTCTCACACCCCCAATAAAATAGTGTTATTACATTTTTCAAACAAATTATAATATTTCAAAATGGTCATTATAAACTCTCAAGAACATAGCTATTGATCTCTTCGCAGCAGAAAATGGTTTCAGTACTGCTAGCTCTTTTTTGTACTCTAGAAGGAGTGGTATAATCCTTTGCAGGTTTGCATGTATCTGTGCAACTTCTCTGGGGGAATGTGACTGGAATCAGGGACTAGAGTAAACCTCAATGATTTGCCATTTCCCTGGGCACCCTTATTTTGGGGTTGGCCCAGGATTTTTAGAAATATGCTCACAGATTCCAGCTTGATTGCTGTCATTTCTTATTTTGTTTTTCTTTTCATTGTGGGCATTTAATTTCTGTTAAATTTTAAGCTTATCAGGAGTGGTAAAAATGAATTGTCTGCCTTTGAATTTTGTCCAGTAGCCAACTGGTATTTGGTGTAATATTCACTGGATGAATGAAAACATTCTGACTATTCCTAAAAATTCATACTCCTCTAAGTATTAAGAAAGTGACCTTAAAAAATGATCTTGACTCCAAAAAAAAAATCTCTTTAAATTTAGTGTAACTATGAACATTGGAATGGTTTGGTTATGAACAGTTGAGTTCACAAAATGGAATAAGGGAGGGAATGGCCAGTCATTGGTGAGATGTGCATCTAGAAAGAGAAGAAAAAGTGGTCACTTGGCTATTAGCACTGTTAATTTGTATTTATTAGGTCTAAATACATAAATAAATTAAAACTAAAAATAACATGTTGCCACTGACCTATTCATTATCAAGCTTAGATGTATGTTTATATAATTTTTTCAGTAAAAATAAAGTATTTGGGGTCATTTATTTTTCCTCCAATAGTAAAATAATCTAACCTACTGAAACAAAAATTGCCTTCTTCTGTAAGCTTTAGGGAGAAATTTGAAAAAGAAAAACAGTTCTATTCAGTGAGAATACACTTCACCCTAGCAGCTATTGTGAGCTTCTGGAGGATTTGTAGGGCCAGGAGTGTGTGTAGATGTGTGTGTGTGTGTGTGTGTGTGTATACACAATATAGAGGATAGATACATGTGATAAACAATCTTACTTTAATGTGAAAGTTGACAATTACCGAACGTAATTTTCAGTAAACAAGATAGAGAATGCTACTTGAGAATAAAGTGAATTCAGTCATGAGGCAGAAAGCTGTAAGAATTTAGCAAGTTTTAACTCCACAAGGGAAGTACATTTAAGAGGAAGTCCCATTGTCCTAAATCCAGTGTTCCTTACATTGATTTTATTAGGAATTGTGATCTTTTTATTTTAAAAGACAAAATTTCTGTGAGAACTTTTCATCTTAACTTTGAAATTGTAATGGATTATTTTTTGCTTCATTTTTTCTCAGCTTTGGCACAGTTGTTGTCAAGTGTTCAGTGTGTACATTTTTTGATAAGTAAATATTTGTCACCATTGTGTCCTAGTATACTATGATTACATTTTCTTTGTTCTATAAGTTTTTGTTCTTCCTAGAGTTAATTATGTTTATAAAAATGAATATGTTTTTGTTCCTTTATTATTTTTTTAATGTACTCTGTCATTGATTCATCTCCATTTAGTAGGATTAATTTCCTCCCATAGTAAGGGGGCCGCCATTGGTTACATCTCTCATGGAGTTCTGTAATCTACATTGGCTTCTTTCTGTAACTACCACATGCTTATCATCCTAGTATTTGCTTTCTCCACCATTCTTGTGGGAATTCCTGGATCTCCTCTCTCTTCTTTCTTCGTTTGTTAGGGCAATTCCTCGACTAGTTTCTTGAGAAAGCATGTGTGGGAGGAAAAGTTTTAAAGTTCGCTGCCTAAAAATATCTTTTTTTCCTAACTTACACTTGACTGATAATTTGCCTGCGTAAATAATTTTACGTTGGACATAATTTTTCCTGTGAAGTTTTGAGGCATTGCTTTACTGTATTCCAGCTTAAAAAAAACAAAACAAAACAAAAAGGCTTCAACTAGAGGACTATTCCGTGTGCCCCTAGCTCTAGGCCCCATATCCTTTATTATTTAGTGTCCAAAATACCTACCCCCCCCATTTCTTTAATAGCTTCATGTACTCCGTATCTGATAAGAGTCAGCTGACCTACCTTAGTTTGTTCACATAGATGCATCTTTCTGATTTATTTATGCCTTAGGCTACTACTTTTTCAGACTTTTTGGAAGCATAGGTGAGATAACATTTTGATAGACCATGTCTCAAATGATTCAAATCTAGCTTTTTCTTTTCTTATTTTTAAACATATCTTTATGGGCCAAATTAAATTTTATAAATATTCATTTATGCAGAAATCAAATAATTATATCAAGAATATGGTGCTGTATATAAGGGTAATATTTTACTCCATTGGTTGATATTTTAATTATCATGGAATTATATTTCCCTTTTATGTCAGGTTGCTAAACTCTTAGAGTGGTATATCATGATTCTAATAATATAGAATATATTGTAGAATAATATAATATATTAATAATATAATGTAGAATAATATAGAATAAAGTCCTTGGTATAAATTTTAGTTCTATCACAGATAAGCCATGTGATATTTGGTGTTGCCAAATTTCTTGGAGGATTTCTTTATCTTAAACTAGGGATAATATTAGCTACTGGATAAGATTATCGAAAGAATTAAAGAAAACAATGTTACACAAAGCACAACATTCTGTGTTGTTGCTGTTATGGATGTTGTTGGTAATGTTATTAAATAATATTTTTACTACTTAATAAATTTCAAAATCTTTGTGTTAAAATAAGTTGTAGCTGCTGTCTAGCTAGTAGTAGTACAAAATTCCAGTAGTAATCTAGTATTCTTTTAACTACTGATACCTTTAAATAACGTGTAGAATCTGTTTATGAAGCTTTTCACTACCAAGAACTGTTTTAATACTGTTATATATTTTTATTACAGCATTAACTACCAGTATTCACTGTAGTACACACATAAAAATCATTAAAAGCATGCTATTCATTTCCCATCAAACCTACACACCTTTCCTTCTCCCCAAGACATTATTTTACAGTTAGTTTGTATACCAGCAGGATGTGTGGCTCTGTGAATCAAAGTATGAACTTCTTAATTTTAAAAAACACAACTTCTAAAACAGTATTTGAAGAATTTTGTTGACATATAGGCTATATTAGTTAGGTCACTGAAGTAGATTTCATATATTACATTTCATTTTTAATTAGGTTTGGTGAACTTACTCTTCCAAATCCCAGATCCACCTCATGGTTCTCATCTAATAGGAGGTTAAATTGAGTTTAGAGTTGGGAACAGTCATACTATATATAGCCAGTATTTATGTAACACAAACTATTACAGATTGTCAGTTCAAATGCTGGGTCATTTATAAGCGATGATGAATGTATTGCTTATATTTTTAGATTCCAGTATATAAATTCTTGAAAATCAAGAATTTTACTATTCCAAGATGTCAACCAATACTGGTTACCATTTATTGAAGTCTATTTCATACATAGAGTGGAAAACAGGCTCAGGGAGCATCAATGACTTACTTAAGGTTAGGTAGTTTAAAAGTAGGAATCTAGCTCTGTCTACTTCTACACTCTCTTTTGTAAATAGTAGCAAAACAAACAAAAATGTTAAGTGGCCTGTTTCAAATAAAAATCTATATAATAGAAATGACAGTTTTACAGCATTTTTAATATGGCTGAGAAATATTAGTTCACAACTAGCATGATTCTTTTTATACTCAGACCTTGTCACTTGGCCTGTCTTCGGAGAAACAGTACAGATTTTGATAAAGCCTTCTAATCCACTAATCCTTGGGCCTGGCATGGCACGTTGGTGGGAAATGATGGCAGGCAGGATGCTACCCATTCAAAGTGAGTTTTAAAGTCTTAGAGCCCCTGCCTTGTACGCTAAATGATGAGACAACAGAAGGCATGTAATTATAATAGCAGTTTCAAGCCATTCATCCTCTATAATCTGATAGCTAGAAAAGAACATCAAAATAAAATTTCTTTGAAACTGGAAGCTTCTTATATGATTAAAAATGTACCACCTGTTTTATAACTAAAAGACCTGTCGTCTAAAAGTTGGAAACCTGATTAGAGGAGCATGATGCAAACATGCCCTTCTCCCCACATTCTTTTTTGACATTTTCTAAATATTTTGAATTTTTTGATAGTTTAAGAAGGTTCATTTATGTGATTCAAGAAAACATCATTATTTGCAGTATTTAATTAAAATAATGTGGCATTGACTAGGATTTCATTCTTCCAGAAGTATGTAAAAGAATACTATAATAAATAATGAAAATATGAAAACTGACCTTACAAATGTAGCTTTTGAGTTTGGAATCCTTTCTTGGACCGTGCAAGACTATGATGTCTTTGAAATTTTAACATCTAAAAATTTCTTCTTATGAAAACTCAAGCATGAAATGGACGAATTTATGTTCTTATATATATTAGGCAGATTCATATTCTTAAATTCATTAGTGGGTTAAGCTTGTTCTTCAGAGCCTCCCAGTTGTTTTTACTTGGTTAGTTCTTTTCTAGATCACTAGAATCAGGATTAGTAGGTGAGTTTTACAACTGTTAAAGTGAATGATAAGCTTTTTGAAGTTAGGAAATGCTTTATTCATCTTTGTATGCTATATAACATCTTGATGAAGAGTTCAGGGTTTACTAAATAAAATGAATAATATTAAATGTTTAGCTCTATCAGGTAAGTTCCATTATTATCCTTATTTTATAGATGAGGAAACAGGCTTTTTCAGATGTTTATCTTCTGTGGATTTTGTAGAGTTGAGTATTGGTTCATTTGGTGATGAAGTCTTATAGTATTTCTAGAATTTTAACCTACAGAATTTTAACCTACAGAATATAAAATACTCAACACAAAATACTTACTATATAGTGCAACAAAACACTATTTGCTGAAGTAGAAACAATACGTTTTTTTTTTTTTTTAATTTTCCTAATTTTTCAAACACAGCTTTAAAGGAAATCAAAAGAAATTCAAGACAAGTCTGTGGTGGTATTTTGTTGAGGGTTGATGATGGGCTGTGTTGAATATTTGCTGGTGATGATATTCTACTGATAGTTTAATTGTAGAATTTACAGATGAGAGTTTTAAACTAGTATTGGCAGAGAATTCACTAGGACTTTGATCTGTATGGCCTTAAACTTGGGCAAGTTATTCAACTTCTTCCTATTTTATATTCTTCATGTACAAAATGATTACATCTCTAAAAAGTCTTTTTTTTTTTTTTTTTTTTTTGGTTTTCAAATATAGTTGAAGCTATGAAATAGGATTAAGGTTACCAAAAGAAATAAATGGAAAAAGAAAAGGGAAAGCCAAGTAATGAGCGCTGGATGATAACAGTTCATATCTTTGAAGTCATAGAAGGTTGTGACGATGGTCTGACATTGAGCAAGGGGAACGTTTTTGAAGATGTAGTGAATAAATTTGAAAAGGAAAGATCATATATGACAAACCTTACAAGCATTTTCATCCTAATGTTTTGGGAGCCTAATGGTGGGAGTTAAAGAGATAATGTATGAAAGACCCTTGGCACTGCATTTGTGTGCTTGACAGGATTAGTTACTATCTTCACTGATTCTTTCTCAGTATCATTGGAAGCATATGGCAGGTACTGCAAAAATAATCATGAAATG
The DNA here is from genome assembly GCF_048418805.1 of Vulpes vulpes. Classification (NCBI taxonomy): domain Eukaryota; kingdom Metazoa; phylum Chordata; class Mammalia; order Carnivora; family Canidae; genus Vulpes; species Vulpes vulpes. The sequence continues at coordinate 1,700,478 of NW_027325780.1, read as the reverse complement.
ATGGTGTGCTACACCAGCAATACTAACATAGCCCTTTACTGAATATGTACTGCACACCAGTGGTGTTGTAAGCACTTCATGTATGTTCTCACTTTAACCCTTGTTACAACTCTCAGAGGCAAATAGTATTGCTATCCCTATGTTACAGATGAGGAAAGTGAGACACTAAATAATGCATGATTCCAAGTCAAGAGAGTAAACTTTCATTTAGTATCTTCTGCTGATGAAGGGAAGTAAGCCATATATTTTTATATAAAAAGTTTCCAAATGGTTAATGTGGTATTTAGATATGTAGTAAATGCTTTTTATTGACAGTACTGAATAACTGAAGCTTTGCTTAAGTTAGCTCTGAACTATTATCTTGAAATTCTACATATGACATATATTAAGCCAGTGAGAATAACTTTCAGCAGAATTTATATATGTACTAGTTCTCTTGACACTCACTTTAGTTTCACATTGTTGTAACTTTTTTTTTTTTTTAATATTTTGTTTATTTGAGAGAAAGGGCATACAAGCTAGGGGAAGGGGCAGAGGGGTAGGGAGAAGTAGACTCTCGGCTGAACCAGGAGCCTGATGAAGGGCACAATACCAGGATCTTGGGGTCATGACCTGAGCTGAAGGCAGCTGCTTAACTGACTGAGCCACCCAGGCCCCTTCTGGTAACTCTATCAACACTTTATTTGGAATTTCCCTGAAGGACTATTTACATGCCACACAAGAGAATTTAAACCCTAAGAGGCCATTTACATGCACAAGAGAATTTAAAACTTTGTAACCCCTTATTGCTGTTAATTTATCCAGATCTACATTGTCTATCTTTATTTTCAGGATTGTGTTCTGATTGGATTTTGGCTGTTTGCAGAAATCAGACCAACCTCCAAAGATAAAGATTACTCAAGAAGCTAAAATTTTTATAGTTTGTAGTTCTAAGGCACAATGCAGAAATAACATCCTGACTAGAAGCCATCAAAATAATATTCTGTTGTATTTAGCTTAAGGAAAGAAGAATGCCCTACTCACAGCCAAAAATAAAAGTTAGTTTAATACATGAAAATTTACAGTGTTTTGCCAAAATCACTTAATAGAGAAAGGTAACTGAAGTATGATCCTGGGCACATTCTAGACATTTGATTTGTTTATGCTATAAATACATGTTTCTAGTGCTTATTCTAAATATTATAGCTTCCCTTCCAAACACTTGAAAAACAGCCATTTCTTATGTTAATAATACAAATCTCAGTAAATATGGGGATTATTAGGATTAGGATATATTGAATTATAAGGAAACATTTAGACTGTACTTTTGGGGAATTAAGTAGTAAACTAATCCTGATTTAAATTTCATAGTAAATCACATGTGTAATATTTATTCTAACAACGGGAAGAAGCAATCTGGCCCCAGGAGCACAGAGTAGGAATATCTGAATTCTTTTTCTTTTTTAAATTACAGGAATATGTTTAGGCAAAGAAATAGATTATAAAAGTTGATGATAGCACTTAGCTATGAAGTCACATAGTATACATTGTATAAAGTTGATAACCAACTTTATAACCTGTAATACTTATGCCAGTCTTTTGTGCCAATGGAACAGGACTAAAAGCCTTAGAATATATCGAAATAATTTAAAATTTTGTATAATTCCCATTTCTTTCCAGTTCTTCCATAGTTTTACAGTGAAGAGGGGATCATTAAGTAGATCACTTTTACTGCAGAGAGTAAAGCCTTATCTAGGATTGCTGTAACTTGCAGCCTGGAATTTAATGTTTCCCAGCAGGAGGTGCTGGAGAGAGAGGACCACTTGTATTTAAATTGTGTTGTAATGGTGCTTAAAATGTAAATTGCTCTTAGTATACTGTCAGAGCAATTCACTGCTGCTCTGGATTCTCTTGTGAGACTATGGGAGAAGAAAGGAATTTGGATAAGTATCCTTGCTTGTTATAGTTTATTAAAGGGGAGATAATAAAAGAAAGTCAGTCTTTCTATAACCAACAGAAAAAACTTCCCAGTTGCCCATACTTTTCAGGGATATAATCTGAAACCACAAAGATGGCATAGAGATCATTGTGTGTGTGTCTGTTCTGGGTCTTTTTGAAAGCAGTCTTTTTCAATTTCTTATACTGTGCACCCAACTACAGCTATTTAAAAATCAGAGATGTAGTTTCCAGGATCTACTGTGCACCTTTTAGGTGGATATACATTTGTGTGCCTACTTTTTTCCGGCCATTTAAAAAAATATATATATTCTTTCAATAATCTCTATACCCAGCATGGGGCTTGAACTCACAACCCTGCTATCAAGAGTCACATGTTCTTCCAACTGAGCCAGCCAGGCACTCCTATTCTAGCCATTTCTCAAGTGGACATGAAGGCTTCTTGAATTATTCATAGAATTACACTTGTCTCTATGGTGCCTGGGTGACTGTGTTGGTTGAGTGTCTGCCTTTGGCTCAGGTCATGATCCTGGGGTCCTGGGATTGACCCCAGCGTTGGTCTCCTTGCTTAGCAGGGAGTCTATTTCTCCCTTTCCCTCTGCCCCTCCACACACTTGTGCATGTTGTCTCTCAAGTAGATAAATCTTAAAAAAAAAAAAAAATTGCACTTGTCCTCACCACTGTCTACCACTGAGTCCAGAAAAGGTGCTAGAAGGTTGGAATTTGGTGGATGAGGTAATTGAGTTTGGCTTTGTTCTGGAGGTAATGATGATAGTTTACTATTGAATGCTTATTGAGTGTTGGGCACTCTTCTAAATCCTTTCTTTATAACAATCCTATGAAGTAGAACCTGTTACTGTCATATTAATCCCTCATAACATAATTTATATATTTCCTCATATTATGCATGAGGGGTACAGATTATTTAGCAATGATCTTGTCAGAGATTGTTACTGAGTTAAGTTACTAGTTGTGTATTAATCATGTATGATGAGGAAATAACAGTAAGTCCATAAAGTGAAACTAATATTAAAAAAGGAGAGTTTTCTTTTTTCCTTTTCCCCTCAAGGAAAAAGCGCATGATCATGGTTGTATTTAAAATGCTGAAAAACTAGAAACAACCTAGAGGTTCTATAGGTAAATGTTAAATCTTAAAATGCTATATATACAATGTATGTTTTATCTTGTTTCTGTCAGAAGTAATAATTACTGATACCTATAAACATGCATTAAAAATGGTAAATTAAAAACCCCATAAATTTATATTCACACTGACAACTAAAAAAAACAGAGAGGGGGTCCTGTGAGCTCGGTTGGTTAAGCATCTGAGTCTTAATTTCAGCTCAGGTCATGATCTCAGTGCTGTGAGATGGAGCCCTGCTTTGAGCTCTGTGCTAGGTGTGGAGCCTGCTTAAGATTCTCCTCTCTCCCTCTCCCTCTCCCTCTGTCCCACCTCACCCTCCCTGCTCATCTCTCTCACTCTCTAAAAAAAAAAAAAAAGAAAAGATCTGTATAGCACTTAACACAAAGAAATCTCTCTCTCTATTAATACAACTTTGAAAAGCTGACGGTGCAGACAATGAGTAGGAAGTGTCGACTGTTTTGAAAATACTAGTGGCCAATTGGGTAAAAGAAAGAGTCAACTTAGAAGACTGAGATTAAAATAGAAGAACAAAGGGAAAGTCAACTGAAGGATTCTGCCCTATGTTAAATTTTCTAGAAGGTCTCCTAGAAATGGAATTTCTCAAAGAAGTTGTAGAAGTAGTGTTTTCTGAGAATGTGTTTAGCAAATCGTTTATAAAGTTAATAGGTGCTACTTGTACATAAAAGTACTTTTAGTGAAGCAAATTTGGGAAGTCCTGCTTTTCATAAGATTAAGCCAATTGTTTTGTGTATGACTTGGCAGCAACTTTATTTTTTTTTTATTTTTATTTTTTTAAAGATTTTATTTATCATGAGGGGGGCAGAGACACAGGCAGAGGGAGAAGCAGGCTCCTTGCAGGGAACCCAGTGTGGGACCCAATCCCGGAACTCCAGGATCACACCCTGAGCCAAAGGCAGATGGCTCAACCCCTGAGCACCCAGGCGTCCCTACTGGCAGCACCTTTAATGAGCATTTTCCAGGTAGAGGCACATTACATAGTGAAGCATTTTACAAACTCTGGTACCTGAGACCACAGAGCTGTTTGGTTCTTGTAATAGGAATAATGTTCTGCAGGATACCTTTGGAAAACATTCTGGAATGTGCCTGGAAGTGTCCATGTGCAGGCATGAGGGGTGCACGTTGTGGCTCTCTGGGTGGGTAAGGAGCTTGAGGTAATAAATTAAATTGTATTGCAGAGGAACTGTAAGTCTTTGCCCCTACATTATTATAATTTTTTTGATTTGAATAAAAATTCATGAAAATAAATTTTACAGCTAATCTAAAAGTAGTCTTTGTTTTTAGTATCAGAAGTAAGCTATATGGAGGAGAAGTCAGACTTGAGAATCTGCATTTGATTTGGTTTTAATCTGTTAGGATTGAAGATAAGCCTATTATAAAATTTGTAAGGATATAGCATTTAGCTCTTGGCTGATTTCATGGAACTGGTAGAGAAATAATGAATGAAAGTTCTATTTAAGTAGAACCTGATGAAATTCTCCACGTCTTCTTTCTTCCTCCTCCTCAGCCCTACTCCTCACTTCAAGATTGCCAGCAAACTGCATGGACTGACCAGAGCCAGTGGCCATTGTCTGGCCTCATATACCTGAGGGTTCCATGTGGGGTTCCCTTTTCCTGTTTTGTACTCACTTCCCAAGTGACTTCCTTCAGACTTGTAACTCTTTGTACACAACCTCTACGTGGGGAAGACTCCCAGATCTCTTGTCTCCAGTCAAAAACTAACCATTGCCCTCAAGCCACAGGTATCTATTTGCACTTAGATGCCTCACAGATAACTCAAGCATTGTGTGCAAAACCAAATTCTTGATAATCTCTATTTTCCAATCATTCTTTATTCACTCTTTTCTGTCAGTGTTAATGGCACTGTTGCCCTCTTCAGTCTCTCATTCTTCACTTCTACTTACCCTGCCACCATCATCATCCAGGCCACCAAAATCTCTGGTTTTAATTTCTACAATTTCCTCTTCCCTGATCTCACTTTTGTTTCTCTCTCTCTTCACCCATTTTTTTCTACACAGTAGTCCATTATGTTTCAAATATATATCTGATTGTGATGCCCATTTTAAGTAAAGCCTTGTAATGGCTTCCTATTTATATACTGAATTTAGAACAAAATCCAGACTCCTTATCATGGCCTGAAAGGCACCTTCACAGGCCCTTTACCCTCTCTTTCCCCTTGCTGTACTCCAGGCACACCGGCCTATTTTCCTCAAATATGTCAATGTCTTTCTTTGGAGCAGCTTTCTGCCTGTCCTCTGCATGGCTGGCTCCTTCTCACTGTTCAGTCTTAACCGTCATCTCCTTAGGGAGGCCTTTGCTGACTGTCTAGAGTGGGTTTATGTACCCCTTCCCCCACCCCATGACTTTCAGAGTGCCAGTCCCCACACTTGATTGTAAACTCCTGAAGGCAGAGACTGTTTTATTCACCAAAGTATGATCAGTACATATAGCATGCAGGAAAGTGCCCTACATTTTGTAACAAAATGTAACAAACATTTTGTTGTTGTTGTTAAATTAAAAAAAAAAAAATGCAGTGACTGAATTCTGAGCTAAAAGTCTCCAAATATGAAGAGTTCATTTTTTAATGTAACTTTCTTTATTGTGTTTGGAATATATTGAATTTTCATCTATGGCTATGAGCTCAGAGTAGTCCCTAATATTAGTGACTTTAGTAGTCACTAATAATTGATTCGCCACATGCTAAGATAGAAAAGAAGGATAAATGAGGTAAATGATAAATAGGACTGTGTCTAGGAGCTCATAATCAAACAAATAATTGTCATAGAGTACAATTAAAGCTTGTACTAAGTTTGGGACTTAGTACTCCTTAGGAGTCCCAAATATGGATATTTTTCAAGGGGTGTCTTCGCAGGGCCCTGGAATGGGCTGGGTCTAGGAATATAGCCAGGTCTGCTAGAAGGATGTTCTTACCAAGGGGTGGTGTGACAATGGTAGAGAGATGTTAAAACAGCAAAGTGCTCCTTGAAACCCAAATCTATTAGGTTCCTCAGTTTCTGATAGCAAACATTAAGAGGTTGGATAAGATAGCTCAAAATAATTTTTTTAATGTAAATCTGTCAGGTAGAGCTATAAATAAAGAATGCCCATGGGAGACATCAGGTCTGAGGCTAAAGATGTGGTAGGACAGAATCCGGTCGAGAAGGGCACCCTATGCTGGGCTGAGCCCCTGAATGGTTTTAAGCTGTAGCCACATAATTAGTGTTTCAGAAAAGTCATTCTGGTGGCAGTGCAGAGCAGCAGTTTGAGGGACATGGTACTGGGGGCAGACAGGCAAGAATAGAGGGAGAGAGGGAACAGATTCAAGAGTTTAGAAACACTAACCGTTTAGGGTCACCTGGGTGGCTCAGCGGTTGAGCGTCTGCCTTCAGCTCAGGGCGTGATCCTGGAGTCCAGGATGGAGTCTCACATCGGGCTCCCGGCAGGGAGCCTGCTTCTCCCGCTGCCTGTGTCTCTGCCTCTCTCTCTGTGTCTCTCATGAATAAATAAATAAAATCTTTAAAAAAAGAAAAAAACACTAACCGTTTGGTGAGGAAGGGCAATGATTTCCAGACTTCTGGTGATTTGCATAACTATTTAGAAATGTTGTTCACTAATTTAGAGGGAGCTGGTGAGGAGCACATTTTAAGAGGAAAGATAATCTCTTTTGAAATTACTGAGTTTGGTGGTAGGATACATATTCATAAGTATTAGCAAGATACGTATTTGTGGTCAGTATGAGAGAGATCCAGTCATGATGGTGGCAATTAACATACAAGTATTTAAGACCATGGGAGGACATACAGAGGGAGAAAGCCAAGGACAGAACCCTGGGGAACATACATGCATATGGAGATGTCAGTGAAAGAGAAGTCTCTACATGTATGACCAAGAAGGAATAGTCAGGGAGGTGGGAAGACAACAGTGCTGACTTTGAAAGAGAAGGTAAGAACTCAGAGGTGTCATATGCCATAGGGACCATGTTGATAACAGGAAAATAATGGTCCTTCCATCATAAGTTGGTTAGTTTTCATGACTACAGACTATACTTCCAACCCTAGCTAATTATTTGGAAATATCTGATCTTAGTCAAAGGAAGGGAAGGGATGATATGTGGTTGGATCAGTCCAAATTGATCCCTACCTCTGGAAAGTCAATTCAATACACCCAGGGTATTGGGAGGGCAATATATTTTCATGTAGCTAATACAGTCTTTATTATATACCATACAGTGAAATTATATGGTATTTGGTACAGTGAACATATTGGTAGTTAAGTTTTTTTTTTTTTTTTTTTTTTTAACGGTAGCATGCTTTTAATGGTAGTGAAGATATAATAGTTAACGGAAGATGTGTCATCTAGGGAAGGCAGATGCCCTTGGTATGATCTGGGTTCAGTACCTGGTTCTTGGCTTTGATCAGATTATGGAGATGCACTCATGTTGTTAACCTAAGCCATAAGACAAGAATGCTTAAAAATTTTATTTATTTATGCTTGTTGATCTCTTTGGGAAAACTTTATAATGGAGTTGAAATAGAAGCAGAAGGTGATCTGGTAATTGTGGGATTCTGATTGGGGCAATTGGCAATTAGTTAAATAATCTATTCTGAAGGTAGGAGAAGAAAGTTTGCTTATATACTATATTCAGAGTCCTCTTCTGGGTACTATACATAAGACCTAGCTGTCAGTGAGGGCTTAAGGTGAGTAGGTGGTGTATAGGAGACAAGAGGCAAGTAAATCTCTCTGCTAAAGGATCTAACCGTCTAGTTGAGGACAGGTGCATTCCCTAAGGTATGCCCAATAACCAAAGAATTGACATTATTTCCTCTATGTGAGGGACTTGCAATACCTTGTGTTTGTGCAAATGGTTCTTGAAATGTATTGGAATAGTAATTTTTCTTTGAACTTGCAGGTTCTCCAGAAAAGAAAATTGAAAATACATCCGGGAATCAAGAAAATATTTCTGTAAACCCTATCAAGAATAGAAAAGCAAGTCCAGTATCTAAAGACCACCAGACTGGAAAGAAAACCTCAGAGAATTCATCAATACAGAGTCAAGTGCAAAAGCGGAATGACGAGTCTGAAAGTGATTTTGAATCAGATCCCCCTTCTCCTAAGAGCAGTGAAGAGGAGGAACAAGAGGATGAAGAAGTTCTTCAGGGAGAACAAGGAGATTTTAATGATGATGATACCGAACCAGAAAATATGGGTCATAGGCCTCTCCTCATGGATTCTGAAGATGAGGAAGAAGAGAAACATAGCTCTGATTCTGATTATGAGCAGGCCAAAGTAAAGTACAGTGATGTGAGCCCTGTCTACAGAGACAAATCTGGCAGTGGACCAATGCAAGATCCTAGTAACACACTCCTTGCCCCGACCCGATTACCCTCTGATGTTGGCGTAGAGGCTCCTAAGCAGGAGTTTGATGTATTTGGCGCTGTCCCCTTTGCAGTGCGTGCTCAGCAGCCTCATCAAGGAAAGAATGAGAAGAACTTCTGTCAACAGAGCCTCAGTCCTACCGTGGGTCTGGAGCAAGAGGAATTTGATGTATTCACAAAGGCCCCCTTTAGCAAGAAGGTGAGTGTACAGGACTGCTGTGCCGTGGGGCCCGAAGCACATACTTCCCCAGGTTGTCCAAAAAGTGTAGATATATTTGGCTCCACTCCATTTCAGCCCTTTGCCACATCGACCAGCAAAAGTGACAGCAATGAGGACCTTTTTGGGCTTGTGCCCTTTGAGGAAATAACTGGGAGTCAACAGCAAAAAGTCAAACAGCGAAGCTTACAGAAACTGTCTTCTCGCCAAAGGCGCACCAAGCAGGATCTGTCCAAAAGTAATGGGAAGCGCCATCATGGCACACCTACCAGCACAAAGAAGACTGTGAAGCCTACCTACCGCACTCCAGAAAGGGCTCGCAGGCATAAAAAGGTGGGCCGCCGAGACTCTCAAAGCAGCAATGAATTTTTAACCATCTCAGACTCCAAGGAGAACATTAGCGTTGCACTAACTGATGGGAAAGATAGAGGGAATGGCCTGCAACCCGAGGAAAGTCTGTTGGACCCCTTTGGTGCCAAACCCTTCCATCCTCCTGACCTGCCGTGGCACCCTCCACATCAGGGCCTGAGTGACATCCGTGCTGATCACAACCCCGTCCTGCCCGGGCGACCAAGACCGAATTCACTGCACAGCTCATTCCATAGTACAGATGCGTTGAAAATGGATGATTTTGGTGCCGTGCCCTTTACAGAACTTGTGGTGCAAAGCATCACTTCACATCAGTCCCAACAGTCCCAGTCAGTTGAATTAGACCCATTTGGTGCTGCTCCATTTCCTTCTAAACAGTAGATACTTCTGACAGACTCTTGGCGTTAACTCCTGTTTCAAAAAAGTATGAATAGTTTTATGAATTTGAAAGGAAATTTATTTGTATAGCTCTTTATATCATTCACTCTCAAACAGGTCAATCAGAATAGGTGATTTTTAAATAAACCAAATAGAAAAAGGAAGTATCTATACAGAGTAGTGACTTGCTGTCTCTTCCATGAAGGAGAAAAGGGAGCTCAACTGCTAGCTCTAACCCTGAGCTTCAGCCACCAGATCGGACTCCACAGAAATCCAGGGGGAGCACGCGCCACCTTTCCAGTTGTGTAGCCACTGAAAAGGGACTGGAAAGCTGTGTCATTATTTTTATAGCAGAATGTCACTTGTGTGTGCATATTCTGGGCTCCTGCCTGTCAGGATCCAGCATTTAAAACTAAGGTTATTTGTACATACAGAGGTTGGATTTGTGAATTTTCAAAGGTCTCTTCTAATTTCCACACAGTAAAATCAAAATCTGGTTCTCCTAAAGAATGAAAAAAGTTACTATCTGTAGAGAGAGCAGAGATTTTTAGTCCTTAACACCTTTCTCGACAGAACAGAGCCAGAAGTAATGGACTATTGTGCCTAAAACTGTTTTGTTTTTTAAAACAAGTGCCATTAATAAGGAATATCTACACAGAAGCCCAGAACAAAAACCAGAAAAATACCTGACTTGTGGAAAACGTAGAAGAAAAAAAATGATACAGAAGAGAGAAAAGCTACTTCAGGAAGTTTATATTGTTTTCGAATGGCTTCTTGTTCAAAACTTTTACTGTCATGTCCCTAATAAAGCAGATTGTTAGAAAATGGGGAGTGAGGGCAAAGGTTGTATAGAAATTGTACTTCAGGAAAAAAATATGTAGCTGAAACCCTGAGTTTTTAAGACAACATAAAATCATGTTGCATTTAATAATGTGCTTTATTAAATTACCACCTTCACCAAATATTCCCCAAGTCGTGAGCGACAACTTTCTAGTTAGGTTGGGAGGGTGGAATAGTTTGAATAAAGTGCACAGAACAGTGAAACCCAAAAAGCCTTAGAGGCAGGACTCATGCATCCTGCTGCAAGTACCTCTGCACTGATACACAAGATCTTAAAATGGCTATAAGGTATTAGATGATGAGGAACTAGCATCTCAGTTCTGCTAGTTGATGCAGCCAGTGAAAAGAACTTGGCTACCAAATTGCCTTTTTTTTTTTAACACCACAAATCCTAATTAGAAACTTGAGATTTTATAGAAATTGTTTAATAAGTTAGAAATTACTGTATGAATTAATGTGAATACAGTATCTGTGCTTCCTGTGTCTCTAGCTATTTTAAGTTCTAATTAACTGTCCTTCCCTATCAACATTTAGAAGTTTCTATAACTGTTAAAGCTATTTACAAAAAGGGGTGGAAACTCTTATTAACTGGCACTCTTCTTGATTGCTCTATTTTAAATGCACTTTCTTTGAGTCCAATTAAAGTGTATTGTATGAGTAATCTTACTAGGATCTCTTAATCATAGTGCCCCAAATGGAGTGAGCTATTTGCCTGTTATCGCAGTTCTAAGTGTATGTTACTAAACTATATATTCATTACTCTTTCTTTTCTCTTTTATATTTTAAATCAGATAGAAATTTGTGGATAAACAGGGAAGCACTATGTGAATCACAGTGTAGCAGAGGCAGACCAAGCATTATATTACTACTTAAGAGTTGCATTTTTAGAGCCCCGACTGTACCAATTACTTGTCCTTGTGCCAAAGGCAAATATTATGTTTGCACCTTTTTTCCCCCCCCCGATTCTCAGGTTGATTAATACTGCTAATGCAAATGCTCAAGTAGATGTTCTTCAAAACTTTACAGAGTAGAGTCAAGTGATTCTTTTTAAAAGTGAAGAGTTGATTAAAGAGTAAGTTCATGAACTACAGTAGGTTTGTATCAAACAATTTTTTTTTTAATGAAAATTTGTTGGTTCATGTGTACACAGTATGCTTCTTTGGCTATTTTAGTCCTTGGCCTTGGTCTCTGCTAGACCTCATGAGTTTCATAATTTTAAAGGGGTAGTGTATGAATTCGTGTGGTCTCTTTGGGCTGTAAACATGAAATAATCAGATTCTGTATGATACCAAGGCCTTGCTTACACTTGCTTTTCAGTGCACTGAGTAATTTTAAGTGATTTAGACACTGATGTAGACACTGTGGGCTTATGACGTTGGATGAATTCTAAGGAAACAATTTTGACCTTATTTAAAATACTTCCATTCTTATGTTTATTATATCCCACCCCAGTGATTTTCCTCGCTTGAGATTATAGGTCGGAGGAAACATTAGGTTGACAGGGAACCCAATAGGATAGAAGTGGTGAGATTCCTTTGTGTTGAAGTAAAGGCGTCTCCCATGGAGTACAGGATTAGGGGTGCTTTCCATCCTCCAATATCTCCTCCCACTATTGGGATATAGATCACTCCAGTGATTCTGGGGTAATTCCCTTAGGAGAATGATGAGACTAGAGCTCCCAAGGCACATGAAAAGAGCCTAACACATACTTGAGACACAGCATTCAGCTAAAATTTGGTTCTGTTGTGGGACCGTCCAATTCTTGTTTAAGGAAGGAAAGTTGAAATTATTTTCCTCTTATTAATCAGGTGTCCTCTGTGCTTCTTTTGTATGTAAAGTAGTCCTAACTAAACCTGTCATGCTTGAACATCACTAAGGGAAGTAAATCATGAAGCTAGCAAAAATCTGAGGCCAAAGTTATTTCTGTCCTAACAGCTTTAATAATGCTTGTTGATTTTGAATAATCGTTGTAAAAGTGGACCAGTCACTTAATTTTTTAAATATCACTTCAGCACAATATTAGTGTCAAAAAGATCAGCTTTTATGTCATTGAAGAATGTATCTGCTGAGACACAAAAGTTGCTTGGTATATGTATTAGGTGGAGGTGGAAAGGTTTTAGGCCAGATGAAAATTTAACTGACTAGAATATTTATCCAGAAGTATCAATTGGGAAACTGTAATTCTTCCACAGACCCACCCCATCTCTGCCTGTGTCATCCAGTTATGACATTACCTGGAATTGTAGATATAAGATACCCTGTTTATTGTTTAACAGTGATAGATTGTCGTCCTCATACTGCTGGTGGAAAATAGTTAAGGTGGAGCCCACTCTTCTGCTCTGCTTTCATGAGGCAGAGCAGTTTTCTTACTGTTTGGCTGCTCTGCTTCGTTTAGGTTCTGGTACTTCATATAAGCATTGCTAGAAGGTACACGTGTATTATCACTAGTCTGAGGAGTTGGTACATTTGTTTTAATATATGTAGAATGTGCAGGAAACTTTTTCTTTTAGCAAAATTACTTGTTTTTAGGTCTGACACTGAGCTGACAGATCTGCTGTGAGAATGAGATGACAAATCTACTGTGAGAATAAAAATGTTTGAAAAATTTTATATTTTCCTAAATATATAAACACAGATGCATGCATGTCACATCTCTCTACTGTGGAGTTAATGTGAACCTTTAATTTTAAATGGAATTGCAACCACAATCATTACTAAAAGAACATTCACTCCTAGGGAGGTTTTACAAAAGCCACTAAAGGAATGAGGTAGACCGATGAAAATGCAAAGGGTCATCATTTGGGGTTATTTTTATTTAAAAATATATTGTGCTACTTTTGAAAGAATTGTTTTTATTACTACTCTCTTTTTGTGATTGAAAGGTCATCTAATAGTAAGCAGTATAGTAATAGTAAGTTACTTTTTAAATTGCTGGCAAACAGCTTTAAGTGCACTTTCTTTGATTACACTTCCATTTTTTGTTAAACTTGAATTTTCTGAAGCCTTTTATGTACCACTAAGCAAATAACTTTAACTTTTCATAAACCTGATTTACATGTTTATTATATTTCTAATTGTTACAAAACATACTTTCTAAAGTAACTTCAGTCCTCAAATGTAGCTGGGAAACTGAGATAGAACCCGTTGCTTTTTTTTTTTCCTTTCTATATCTAATTAAGCACTAACTGATTTTACTACTTCATTGCCTTTACATTGCTTATTCTTATTGACTGAATTCTGTCCCTCATTCACTTTGTTTTGTTTGAAATTTAAAATTATTTTCTTACTGTATTTATCATACCTACTGTTTTAATAATCTGCTTTTCTTTAAATGCAATAAATCCCAAATGGATTACATATTCTTTCTAATTAGTGACTTCGGAGTTCCTCATTATTTGTCTTAAATGTTTTGGATGTAGACCTCTCTATTCAGCTTTTATTCACACTACAGACATTAAGGATCTATTATGCTCCAGCCAGGGGAATAGAAAAGTGAATAGGATTAGATCTCTGTTCTTAGGGCAAAGCTCACAGTGTAGGATTTACATAAGAAAACCTATTGTGACCTAGCATTTTTGCAGCAAAAACACTTCATAGCACAATTTGTTCAGGCGCTACAATTACCTTTAATTGTAATAATGAAGGTACGGCACAAACCTGAGTTTGAAGTATCTTTTGAATGTTTGACATTGTTTTTGCATTGTGTATAACTTAAGCTTCTTAAAAACTGGTAACATATAGAACTTAAAAAATATTTGGGTTAAATAAAATATTGTAATCCTCGATTATGTCAGAAAAGAGGCTTTGGCATGTTAAAGAGAAAACCTATTTACTGGATTGGTGGACTAAATTTGGTGTCAAGATCACATTATTTTATGTATTTCACAAACTCGAGATTGGTGGCTTGCGGAAGGATTGACCTTGCTATGAACTTTTTTTTTTTACACTTACATCTAAAATTATGTGGAAAAATAAGGGGTTTGTGTCTTTTTAGTAAATGGTACAAAGTGTGAAATGTACCACTGTTCAAATTCAGTTATAGTTCTTTATAGAGAAAAACAGATCTTGCAATGAAAGCTATTTATTGAGCAGCAAATCCCTTTTTAAGGAAGTCCGGTTCTAGCATCATCTATAAGATGCAGTTAATTATTCTCATAGTTGAAGGCATGAGCTTTTGAAATTTTATGCTGTACATTTAAAAATAGTTTGCTTTTGCTTCACATGGTTGGCACTACTGAAATTACATGTATGTTCCATATAGTGTTTTTTGATGCCAGACTTACAAAGCAGGACTAGAGCTTTGGTGTCTATTGCTCCTACCCCCTAAGGAGGGAATCTTCACTTTTCACAAGAGACCCCTACTGCTGTTAACCTCTCCCTTGTGAAAATGTTTCCTTAAGGGGAGTTTCAGTTGTGGGTCATTATCTCACTACCTACTCAGGAAGCAGGGTACCGAATTTCAGGGGACACTGGTACCCAGTAGTATCTGCACCTTTTTTTTTTTTGCACCTATTTTTAATAATACAAACACAGTAATTGTGGTAATGCATGGAAAAGACACTTCTGTCCCTCCCCTAATAGCTGAGCTGACTGTTCACACATTTTGGCAGGGCTAGAATTACCCAGAATGATGAGTTCAGGTGGATACAGATGTATTCAGCTCAGCAATTGGCAGGAATCCAGAAGTACAGGCTTTGCCCCTTGACATTTAATACAGGGCAAAGGATATCTCTAGGTTAGGTACCTGCCAAATGGTGTTGCACAGCTTTATGCCAGTCAATCACAATCTTCAAATCGGTTACTTTGTCCAGGTGGGATGCCATAAGATGACAGATACTCCCTGAATCTTCATTCCTGATTCTAAAACATGATTTTAAAGCTGTTATGTATTATAAAGAATGACAAGCAGCACTTAATATATTTAGTAAACCCAGTTTATTTACATAACACATATTTTGCCATGCAGCTTACTCAATTGCACTCGGTGTAATAACAAAAAAGACAAGCACTATCTTTTGAAAATGGATTTATATAGAAAGATAATTGCCTCAAATGAGTTAACTACAACCTTATAAATCACAACAGACAATTTAAAATAGCCATAGATAATTTTAAAATGTAGGTCTAAAGCCTGTAGGTAAAGAGCTTTTATAGTTTACACATTGTAAAACTAAAACCAGTTTTTTTTAGTATGGTAGCTGAATAGTGTACTTTTAATCTTATTTTACTTAATAAATCTTTATAAAGACAAAAATAACTTAAATATACATTATTACAAGGCAATTTTTAAATATTCTTTTATGTTAACAGTGTCTTAAAAAATTTGCCAGTAGTGATATGCACACAGTAAGTGGTCAGTAAATGCTGACATACAGAAGTGTTTATAGTTGACAACAATCCGCATTCATTCATTCCCTACTTTATAATAAAAAATATCATAGTAAAGATGAAAATGGGAGAGTATAGCTGTCTTACAAAAAATGTTCATATTATAATCCTCCCTATGGTCAGACCTGTATGCCTTATAAATTAAAAAAACAAACACAGTATGCCCTTTTTATTAAGTCTGGTGGCAAGTATTAAATAATTCATACACTTATAAAAAAAAACCAGGAATGTTTTTCAAAAATTAAGAGAAAATGGAACTTAAAGTTCAATGTTTGTATTTTGAGAAGATTTTAGAGTAAAAATGGTACCAGGCCTAAAATAACTAGACTTTTCTACTTTAAAATTAATAACTGCTAAAATAACTAGACTTTTCTACTTTAAAATTAATAACTACTTGATGTATTTTATTTGGCTAAAATGACAAAATACCTATGTAAAATCAATGTTAAACCCCTAAGAGATGTTTTAGGGAAAATACATCCTATTATCATTACAGCAAAGTCTTCTATCACTCAGCATATGGATCAAATTTGTGGCCTTAAGAGGCAAAGTAGGCATTTATTTCCAAAGTAGTGTGTTCCATCATCATAAAGGGTACAATACTGCGCCCTTAGCCTACTAGGAAGATGCTCCATGCTGAGATACTAGCATGAAGAATTTATATTCCAAAAACGCTATGCTGAAAAGAAATACAAAATTTTACAGGTGCATAAACTGAGGCACATTAAAGTAATTACATTCGTAATACAAGATGTATAAATGGCAATGTGGAAATAAGCTTCATCATCAATTAGCACTTCTGCTATTTAGTAATTCCAATGTGCTGAAGATACACCAGTATTTAAAGCAGTTCATGTCGACCCATTAAGAAATTTGGAGAGTATTTTATATTCCAATGAACAGGTTTTTGTGAATGACTGCTTCAAAAGGGATTTAATTCGTACATATGAAAAGGCCAAAGAACAAGAAGAGCATTGTGTGCTAGGGCAGTGAGATCTATTTTTTAGGTATATACAATAAAGAGTAAATTTAATGTTTCAGATGCAAATATTAGACAGTGCATATCAATACTCTGAGTTGTCAATAAAATGCTAACACGTGCATAAACAGGAAAAGACTAGAGTACAGGTGAATAATCCTGTCATCATTTGGGGTATCTGCATGACTTTGTTCTAAGGCTTAAGGTTCATTTTAGGGTCAACACTGGGCCATCTGGACTCTGTGGCCTTGAAAGTAGCACCCATTTTTTTGGGAACAACCATCCATCAACAAATTTAGTACTGTAAATTCAGAGAGGCGAAACTCCCTATTTTGCCACAGGAATTTTGGAACCAAAAATCTGTGATCCACTGGCAAGAGTGCAATTATTACACAGAACTAAGCCACATTCTTTGAAATTAAAAACTTAAATGCTAATGCCTTGGTTATCAGGCCACAGAATTTGTTGCCTTGTCATTTAATCAGTTTGGATTCTGATTTTTATCTGATGGGAAATGACAATGCAAGTTCTTTTCCTCTTCTTAATGCCTCTCTCAAAGGAGGAAAGGTTTAAAGTTTTTGTTCTAGCAAACCAAAAAATCCAATGTTCCTAAGGAGAAGAGAGCCCATAGCTAAAGAGAAAATCATTCTTAAGTGCCAGTTTCTCACAAACCATGTATTTAAAGGCTAGTGATTATTCAAAACCACTTTCCTAGCTTGTCGTCTTAAGCACAGGCTATAGTAACCCTAGCCTTGATTAGGCACTTCAACTTGATCAACTGCTGTAAATATCTTCTATTAAAGTAATCACTCAGGATGACTCCATTTTTATCATGGAGGTAATAAGCCCTTCCTAAGGAAATTAGGCTGGTGTTAAGTAAAATAAATACCAATCTCTACACTGGTTTCACATTCATTGTTTTCAGATGTTTCTTATAAATGCCAACTAATTTTCACTTTCTGTACAAGCAGCAAATTAGTAGTTTCAAGGGCCATAAAGCAGTTATTATTACAGATTCCCAAGTATATTTTTCCATTTTTATAAAGTACTACTCATGATATATTAAATAGGAGGAAAAAAGGAAAAACTAATGTGAATCTTAGAAATAGTGGGGTATACAACTCCCCATTACATATTGCTTAACAACTGAATATACCAGGTGACCATACCTGAATTCACAAATGTGAAACATAGTCAGGGCAAGGCTTGCTATGTCTGTACTGCATGACATACACTGTTGACTGGTGCCACCAATATAACATCACTACTGCAAGGATATGCCATATTTGGTGGCTTGATCCGAGGTAGTTTAGTTGTCCTAGAAGGGAAGGTAGAAAAGAATATTGACTGTGATATTAAAATAAGAATGTATTTTTATCTCTGGCGTTGGAGATATGGCTTAGCAGCAAAAAAAGATTTTGACAGTGTCAGAGCACCTGGAGACAGGAGATTAATTCAAACCCAAATATTTTTTTTAAAGGGATACATTCATTTTTGGGTCTAATTTAAGGACATTGGTGAATATCAGAAATACTATTCCACCTGTGTTTTCAAAATCTAATTTGGTTACTTTCAGGAATTTGACCTTGTGTCTTCCCTGTCTCGCATTGTACCTATCTGGATATATACAACATAATCTGCAAAATGTAATTAGTAACTATGGCTTAATTAAGTTTGGTTAGTTCACATACAACTAACAACTATTTCTCTTGGTGCTTAAGGTTTAAATTCCAAGGAGATTAAATAATTAACATGTGGGAAGCTTCTTGAAAAATAATACAATAAAATACAGAGCTATAGAAATTTAAATGTAAATCACATTTCCTTATCATGGTGCTTCTACGGTCAGGTAACGTAAACATTCTCTAACCTTCCCTGTCTTTTCTTACCAAGAGAAACAGAAATAGTACAGTATGTAGATTTTAAACTATAAGTTCACACAGTCCTTTCTATAGGGGATCTTAGCCTTTTCTTGGTGCCACAGCATACTCTGACAGTCCAGTGAAGCGACACGTGCATTTTAAAAAGCACAAAATACAGAGGATTACAAAGAAAACTGATTGATCTTATTGTAATACAAGTATGATAGATCCACCTAAATCTGCCCATGGACATCTTTGGGGATCTTTGGACCCCAAATACTGCTGTGATGTTTCTACATTTTAAAAAATGTAACTGAGCTAAAAGTACATTATTAGGTGTAAATTTGTTAATTTCACAGTATTCACCTTCCATCTCACCACCACTGCACGTTTTTCCCTATAGCCAGGTCATAAATGGGGACTGGCGAGACAAAGTTTCTAAGCCACTCATTCAGGAACCTCTGAGACTATCACCTTCATCTGTGAAGACTGATTATCTCCTATAGTCTCCATACCTCCCTGCCGTGCCTGTACCCTGTCACATGTTCGGCTACACAAGGCACATTTTATGTCAAGCTCATCTAGGAGAAAAGTTAAGTTACAAAACATCTGACCTCTTAGAAGGTATCCTATGCCAGACAACTGGGAACTTCTGATATGAATATTTTAAGGCATAAAAGCACTATGGCCATAGAAAAATTTCACAGTTCAGTTTCCTCCATGTATTTGTCACGATGAAGTTAATAATAAAAGAACAATTAGTAAAGTGGTATAAAAATGTATTTTGCCAGAACCTTTTCTGTGGAAGATTCTGGCCCTACTTGAAGGATGGGTGATATTCAGTGAAGGGACATATGCTAGTTATGTTCTTGAATCCTAATGTTTACACTCAGCGTCTTTGTATGCCACTCTTTTTTAAAACTCAGTGGTGAAAAACAAGTACACAGAAGAATGCCTGAGGTTCTGTGATCTAGTCATTCTCTAGATCAGGGTTTCTCATCCTTTCTTCTCAACATATATCATAAGTGGCATAATCCTATCTTCAATTCACTATGGAAGAGATTCTTAACCCACGAAAGAGGGGCAAGTTTGCAGTGTGAATTTGAGCCACTGCCCTACTTCTAGCTCTCCAAACTAAAAAATCACTGCTCTATGTAATCTGTTATTGACTCAAGTCAAAGCTCACTTGGACTTGCATCACTCCCTTACTAAACCACACCTTTCACTTACAGGACTGAGGTCAAGGGACATCATCATTATAATAGTTGGTAACATGTATTGAGGGCTTACTACTTGTGAGGAGCCTGGCTATACGGGTCATGTACATTTTCGCATGTAATCCTCATAATAACCCCATCAAACAAAGTATTATCTCCATGCTCGGATGAGGAAATGAGCTGAAAAAGTACGAGTAACTCAGTTTAGCTCATGCAGCTATTAAGTGGGTGATGTGGATTTGAACCCAAGCAGTCTGACTCCAGATCTAAAGCTCCTAAACAAGCAAATTCATGTTTTGGACAACATTATTCATTCTACCCAGTGTCCTCTTAGGCATTTTCTATCAAAGGTTATTTTCCTTTGCACTGAACAATCAGGGAAATCTGTCCTATTGAGTTATTTGTGTAGATCGTGTGGAGGTGAAGACTTTTAACTTAAATTATTTTCCCCTTAGCACTGGGTGCCAGGGAGCTGAAAGGCAGATTGGTGGCCTATATATTTTAGAACTTCATGATAGGTATTTGGTGAAGTGATCCTAACCCTGGCTTCTTTTCATTATTGTCTTGCTTTCCTCTGTCTCTTTTCTTATTTCTTGTTTTATGGATCTCTACATATATAAATTAATTTTTAAGATGAGTTGGTACCTAAAGAAGTCAATGGTAATTGATAGTATTTCACCAAAAAAGCAGTAGTTGGGAGACAGAGGATTCCCAGCTTTGTCACTAGCTCATAATCATGAAGTGGTGGTGACGTCATCTATTGTGCTCAACTCATAGTGAGGAGGAAAGGAAGTTTGTGAAAGCCCTCTGAAAGTTAAAGTCTTAGATAACATTTGACTAAACAGGAGAGCCATTCTATGACCAATAATATTGGAGAAAATCTAACTTTTGATATTCTGAAGCATATACTTCCACCACGTATTTAGAATAAGTCACAAGGTCACTATAATAGTGCTGCTTACCTGGAAAATACCGTTCAGGAACTTTGGAAATGTAGAATAGGAAAGCAAGAAGAGCAATCACATACATCACAATTACACGGGGTGCAAAGTCCTGAAAAGCAAAACATTTTTTTCACAGATCTTCTTACTGTGACAGAATCACTAATTTATTATGAGTCTAATTCACAGATTACGGAGATTTCATAAATAGGATGTAAGCCTGTTCAATCTCAATTGCTTTTGTGGACAGTCTCCAATTACAGAAACCTTGCTCTCAATACTGTAGCAATAAGGGGCACCTGGGGCCTCAGGTGGTTAAGTGCCCAACTCTTGGTTTCAGCTCAGGTCATGATCTCAGGGTGGTGAGGCGGAGCCCCTGTCCAGCTCCACGCTAGCACAGTGTCTGCTTGGCATTATCTTCCTTTCCTTCTTCCCTGCAGGAAATAGCCCATAGGAGTGGAACTGAGTGCCCTAAAGGTTGGGGTACTAAAGAAGCTAGAACTTTAAAATGGCTGA
Source organism: Vulpes vulpes (assembly GCF_048418805.1). NCBI lineage: Eukaryota > Metazoa > Chordata > Mammalia > Carnivora > Canidae > Vulpes > Vulpes vulpes. The sequence continues at coordinate 1,679,299 of NW_027325780.1, read as the reverse complement.
GGGTCCTAAGGACACCCAACTCCAACTGTAACCTTGATGAATGGGTGGAATGCAAATGGGGAATGGAGTTACCAGATGAATAAGCAAAAAAACTAAAGACCAGGGGTTTGTGGCTAGAAAAGACACAAGAGGTTTGGCCCAACAATGAAATCTGTTCTACCAACACAGACAAATGGTCCTTCTAAATGCTACTATATGAAGCAGTCCATCTCTCAGCTCTGTTGGAAAGCTTCTCCTTGCCCTAAGAAAATTAGCCAGCCCAAATTTATACATTTTGTTCCTAATTCTGGTTGTAAATCTAATTCACCATGAAACTATTTAAGAAATAAAGACAGATTACTTCTCTCTACAAATATTTGAGAACTATCATGACCCTTGTAAATTCTACATTTTTATACTAAGGAACATGGATTTCTCATTGTAGAACAAAACCACACCCTACTTCCCAGGATTAGCCCTTCTGGAACTTTTCATCTTTCTCTTTCCCCATCTTTTTTAAAATTACAGATTAGAGAATTTCTCTGGAAGTCTCCCTTTGCTCTTCACTGGAATGATCTGTGATCACATTAGATTTCCATTTTGCAGAACCACTATCTTCCCCAACTATATCTTTATTGTAAGATTTCTGAACACAGGAAAGCTCCCATATTTCTCTGATTTTCTCAAAAATCTACTGCCTGAAGGCAGGTCTGGTTCTCTTTGTCATTATAAGCTCAAAAGGAATGTGTTTACTTCATCTCAAATTTTGGTCCCTTCTATCTCAATAACCAGTTATTCATTTATGGTTAGAATTAAATCTGGAGTTGCATCTCATCACTGTATTTTCTTTAACTTATTTCTAGGGAGTTAAAATTGGTAGAGAAATGATGTTTTCACAGGTGTCAGGATCAATGAGGTTCCTCATCACTACTGTCTCACTTTCTCCCAATTTCCTGATCTTACGAAGAAAGCATCTGAAGTTGACAAAGTGGCCAAATGATACCACTCAATTTGCTATATCACGGAATTTCCTTTTTTTCTAGTTTTATACCCAAATGCTTGCTACCATGTTGTTGCTGACTTCACACAAGTACACTGTAAGCCTACTATTAGTTTTTCCGTCTTCTAAAAAAATACGATCTTTTGAGTAAAACCTGCACTTAATCCCCATCTTCCAGATGAAAGTCCCACTGCAACAAGTTTATATTATTTCTGCTAGATTTCCTGGCATACTTAACTGATGTTAAAAAAAAATCTTAAGTTTACTCTCTTGCACATTCTTAAAGCATTTTTTTATGGATCTCTGAGATCTTGAGTTTTTTCTAATCCCTTTCTCAAGAATACTGAGGAGTTCTCACTGAGCTACCTCCTAAATGCATTCCAACTTGCCCCCATAATACCTCTTACAGCTTTTCTTTTATTCCCAGTATATTGTCCATGGTGGGACATGCTCCCATGGCTCCAGCTACCAAGACAGTCATGATTTTTCAAATCTTTATCAGTAGTCTCAAACTGTGACCTAAATCCCAACTCCATCTACACCTTTATATCCTATAGGTACCTCAAACTCAATAGATCCAAGGCAAAATCTATCCCAGCTCCTTTTCCACCACAAAGATCAATCAACTGATCAATTCCTCTCAGTTCCACATTTATTTTATAACTGGCATTATCTCTGCCATAGCTCACAGAGCTGGACATTTGGAAGTCTTCCTCCACTGTTAAGAACTTGGGTATTTACACACTCAGGGTAGAAGAAGGAGAATTAAGAACATATCATTTCACAGAAAGACATCTCAGAAAAAAAATACCTGTTACACTTTTTCCTGCAAGGCGTACTTATTTATATAGATGTGAAAATCATGGCATCAATATGCAATTATAAATATTTTCTCAAGTGACAGAGACCCACCTTCCTGGTCTGATTACAGTACTTTACCCAAAATGAGTAAAACTGAAAGAACAAAAAGAAAAGAGAGAAAAATATTGACTATATTCAACCTACCTGTACAATAGGAGCACCGATTCCTCCATTGAGCCAAACCCAGTGAAGAGTGGGGATCACTCCATATCCTGACACAGAACAGAAGATGATAGAACGGAGCCTCTGCCACTGCTGTGTGAGGTAATTGGGATGGATCTGTGCAAAGAACACCGCTAGGATCATAGCAAGCACTGTGATCAAGTACACTTGGCGCCAATACTAGAAGGAAACCAAATTTTAATTGTCATTAAAAATAAGAGAAGGAAAAAAACAATTCTGGCTTTTACATTGTACATTCCAAACTTATTTACGTGATTTTTTCATTTCTAGACATGATTAACTTCTTCCTGAAAACACGGCATGCTCCATACAACTGTTAGGTTTCTTAGGATGACACATCAAATTCCGAGGTGAGCTGCTAGAAACCACATCTACTCATACAAAAGCGTTTTTTGAGTACCTATTATATACCAGGGACAATTTAAGTCCTGTAGAAACAAAACTGACTATGACACGAACTCTCCCAGTCGGTGAGCTCCTTGACTACGGGAGGGGCAGACATGAACAAATTATCATGTAAGTACTGTTAACTGAGCTGTGAACGCAATGTTTTAGAGTGACAGTGGAGGGGGCACTTGCTACCTGGAGCAGCTAATAAATGCTTCACAGAGGACATGGTATCTAAGCTGATGATTTCTGAGGAATATACATGATTGTGTGAGAAGAGGGAGTTCTCAAGGAAAAGAAACAACACATAAACAGTGGGAAGATTTTGAGAAGGCAGGCTGAAGGACAGGTGTACTTTCAGGCTAAGGATTTGGAACTTTAACATGTTGGCACTGGGGGAATAGCAGGGTTCTTTAAGAATGAGATGACAGGCCTGCTTTTCAAACTGACTTATTAGAAAACTCTGACATCAGTGTGGAAAAGAAAGTGATGATAGGAAGCCAGCAAGAAGACATCAGCATAACTGATCCAAAGAGACAATGGAGGTTTGGACTCTCGTTGAACAAAGAAGGCATAGATGTGAGCAGCAGATTCAGGAGACTTTTTAAAAATAAATTAAAATCTTAATGGTTGACTGGATGTGTGAAAAGGCAGTGGAAGATAGCTAGACTGTTGCCAGTATGAAAGGCCATTCAACTGGCTTCTAATGGAGCAAATGAGCAAAGATAATACAGGTGTGGTGTTTGTGTGGGTGGGGAGAGAATGGGAAAGCATGAAACGTGCAGTTTAAAATATATTTAGTTTGAAGGGCTCACAGAGTATTTAGGTATCTAAATGAGCAGTTGAAGCTTAAAAGTTAGCATCACATAGAGCTGAATTCTTAAAACTGGGCTCCAAGAACTTTTGTGGGGTTATTGGCTTCCTGAGATCACAGGTCAAATTGTTTGGTTACTCTGTGCCCAAATGCACATTGCCCTGGATAGAGGGTCCAGAGTTTTCAATCTCATTCTCAAAGCAGACTGTATTCCTTAAAAGATAAAGAGCAACTGCAGCAATTGAATATTTGGAAATGATTAGGTACAAGAGGAAAGAAAACAATTTTTCCTTTAAATGATCATTAGCTCCAGGGGTTCTTTTCTCTTGGAAGCCTAGATTTTCTGAAAAGAGATTTGTAAGAAGTGTCTCATGACTCTCTTGAATTTATCAGGTATGTTTAAGAAAAGGTAAACAGCAAACAGATTAGGTTTCAGAGAAAGAATAAGTATAACAATTCAAATATGACAAGACTGCACTCACAAGCTCCTAGTTAACAGTTTATTCCAAATTTTCTAAAAGATATAAATGGTTTCATGCAAAATGAGTAAGTGAAAGCTGAGTATATATGAACAGTTTATTACTAAAATCAAATCAATTTACAAGGTTAACTGCATATATAATTAAATGCTTATGTTTCAAAGTAATTAGGCCTAAAAAAGCAAACGGCTCACGTGTAAGTGGTTACAATCAATAATTCTTTTACTTCAAATTTATTTTTTCTCTTTGCTAGTTTTACACTTTACTAGCAGTTATCTCTGATATTGTGTAGAGACAAAGATCCTACTTTAGAATTCCCAAGGCAGAGGAATCCTGCGCTATAGCCAATCTTCCCACTAAGTGAAGGCTGAGGAGTATGGCTTGCAGCACCTGCTACATGTGGAGGGCTTGTGGAGAGGACAGGCTCTAGTCTTCTGTGAGTAGGATTCAAAGTACCTAGTAGGTATACTGCCCCAGCTCTGTCCTGGCTCTGAAAGGGGGGCAGGGAACTAAAGGACAAAAGAAAAAGAAAAGAGTAAGGTAGGAGAGCAGGAGAAGGAGAGAGTAGGGATGATGAGGACTTTCTGAATGGGAGAGTGTGAGATATATTAAGCTCAGTGGAAGATTCAGTTTGCCTCCTTGGCTGGGACATGAGGTGAGGAGACAGAGGGTTATATTCCATAGGTCAGCAGGCTAATATTTTTAGGTCAGGTGCTATATAACCTGATAGCAGTGTTTCAAATGCTGCTTTGCACAAGGCAACAACTGACTTTTGTGACATCAGAGTCGAAAGTAGAGCTGATCTAGAGCTCAGGATAGGTACATATTCGTTAAAGTCACTCACCACCCAGCTGGTCTGTCTCTCTCTATGCCTACCTAAAAGTAAAAGACTAAATAAAGGAAAACATATTTCTTATGAAGAATTGGGTCAACACACTCACAGACAAACCCTTTATTTTTTTTCACTGAGAGGAGGAGGAAAGGATCAGGGAAAATGGAAAGCAGTAGCCAGTTTCATAATTTCATTAAGCATTAATGTTATTTAACTTCAGCTCTATATGCATAAAAATAAAAGATATGTAATGTGCATCTGAGGAATCATGTAGCTATGTGGATTTAGTGGAAACATTATTAACTCAGTGTTTACTTAGTTTTAAGTTCAAAGGAACCATGGCAAGAGAACACAAGACCTATGTGAAAGGTAGAATGTAAAATGTTTTAAGTTACTTACATTATTACAGTAAAATGCATAAAACACCCCAGAGACATAGCAGCCCAGTATTCCAATAGAAATTCCTGCATAATCTAAAGCCATCCATCTTCGACAGGTTTTTTCTGATCGATGGCAAGAAAAAAGATGATAGCCCACAGAGCAAAGCATACAGACCTATGGAAAATAGAACAAATCTTAGCATAGTGAAACAAAAAGAAATAAAAGCAACTCATGTATGACGTTCAGGGACGTGGTTAGGTCAAGCCCAGGCTTTCTGGCCAAACAGACGTGAACCTAGATTCTGGCTTTGTGCCATAAAGCAAGCCATGTCATTTCTCCAGTTCCTAGTTTCCTTCCGGGTAAAATGGGGATAAAAGTAATAAAGAAAGACATTTAAAACAGTAAATATTTTATAATATAAAATTTTTAAAAGAGTAGCATAGCAGTGGGAAAATTATACAATGCAATCTTTAAAAAAATATTGAGGCTTATTTTGATCCATGAAAGAGTTTCCTTTTAAAAAAGTACTCACTAGAAGTAATCCATGTTTTTAAAAAGTTAATCAAAGAACATAGGATTATGTGATGTAAAAACATAAGCTCCCCCCTCTTAATCTATTCCCTAGCAGTAGCCCCTGATAACACTTGTTAGGTGTCCTTCTAGATATCTTCAATGAATGTATCAAACACCTATGATATACAAGTCCACACATATACAAACACATGATACAGACTTTTTAATCACATGATACAGACTTTTTAATCACATGGAATCACTTAATATATTCTGTTCTGCAATTTTGCTTTTTTCACTTAAGACTTTCCACATCTGTGAGATTTCATCGTACAGAGTTTACTTTTGGGTTGTGAGTCAAACACAGCTTTGTTGTAACCAAGAAAAAATAATTATGACTTAGGTTGACTTCACATGCTGCCAAACTGAGAGCAAAGCTAATCTGATTCAAGCAGCTGCTCTTAAGATTGATAAGGTTTCCATGGCCACACTCCTTCCAGCCATTAAGTACCTGCTGTGTGTCATGAACTAGGGAATACAAGGATGAAAACACTACTGTCTGAAAGATTTTCCCAAAACAAGTGGACAAACAAGTGGTAATGTAAGAAATCACAGTGAGAAAATAGAGGAGGGAAGGGGACTGCGTTTGTGGGTGTATGTGTACATTCGGTGGGTGAAGTGGTAGGGAAAAGACCTTCACAGAAGGGCTGCCACCTGAGCTGGATCTTAAAAGGTTGTTCTGGAATTTACCAAGAATATAAATAAAGGTAGCCACATGTTTATTTTAGGGTCCACAGGAAAAGCAGCATTTGAGAAACACAGAACCATTAGTGAATGTCATGTGGCCTTCATCCTAATACAATTATGACAAGCTTCACAGAATTTTAAAGTCAATATGGGGGAGGTGTGATACTACTGAAGATTTTAAGTGCAGTCTTACAGAAAGGCTAGGATGGGAGGTTACAGGAGTAGCCCTGAAGGGCAATAATGAGAGCCTCAAGGAAGCCACTGACAGTGGGGGTGCAGCAAATGGCAGGAATAAATATGAAGCACAGAGAAATGATATGAAGTAGGTCAAACTGATAAATATATATTTTTACAGATTTTATTTATTTTTTCATGAGACACACAAACACACAGAGAGAGAGAGAGAGAGAGAGAGAGACAGAGACAGAGACACAGGCAGAGGGAGAAGCAGGCTCCATGCAGGGAGCCTGATGTGGGACTCGATCCCGGGTCTCCAGGATCACACCCTGGGCCGAAGGCAGGTGCTAAACCTCTGAGCCACCCGGGCTGCCCCAAATTGATAAGTATCTTGCAAGCAACTGCTAAGGCAGAAAAATGGTCACCCAGCTATTCAATAGTCTGATCATTAAAAAAACCTAATCAGGCCCCATAGCCTTATATCAATATTCAAAACAATGAATGTACTTAGCTACAATGTCATTTCTTCATCCATAGTCCCATATTTTCATCAGTCTGTGACTTTGGCTACTAAGCAACAAGTCAGAGTTGACTAACCCAATTCAATATAACATCAAAGCTTGGGTATTTGTTTTCTCAAATCACCCTTGAGATTAAACACAGTAAATCCAGAACACCAAGGTATGTATTCTCATTGACAAGGAAAGATTTCATTGTCACAACGCTAAGTGACACAAAACAGCAAGCAGAGATGATCATAGCTCAGAAGTAGGTAGGCAAAGTAGGTGGGAGGCAGCTGTGCATAGACAAATGTCAAATGTGGTTACCTCTAGAAAGCGGTAATTCAAACAGCTTTTACTTTCTTCCATACACAATTTTGTTTGTTTGAATTCCCACATGAGGATATTTTATAGTAATAGTAAGAAACAATGATATAAATACCCTAAAAACTACAGAACACTTATGAAAGATATCGAGGAAGACGCAAAAAGATGGAAAACATTCCATGCTCATGGATTCGAAGAGTAAATATCGTGAAAATGTCAATGTTACCCAGGGCAATCTACACGTTCAATGCAATCCCTATCAAAATACCATGGACTTTCTTCACAGAGCTGGAACAAATAATCCTAAGATTTGTATGGAATCAGAAAAGACCCTGAATAGCCAAGGAATGTTGAAAAAGAAAACCAAAGCTGGCAGCATCACAATGCCGGATTTCAAGCTGTACTACAAAGCTGTGATCATCAAAACAGTGTGGTACTGGCACAAACACAGATCAGTGGAACAGAACAGAGAACCCAGACATGGACCCTCAACTCTATGGTCAACTAATATTCAACAAAGCAGGAAATAATATCCACTGGAAAAAGGACAGTCTCTTTAATAAATGGTGCTGAGAAGTGGACAGTCATGTGCAGAAGAATGAAACTAGAACATTCTCTTACACCACAAAGATAAACTCAAAATGGATGAAAGATCTAAATGTGAGACAATAATCCATCAAAATCCTAGAGGAGAACACAGGCAACACCCTTTTTGAACTTGGCCACAGCAACTTCTTGCAAGACACATTTATGAAGGCAAGGGAAACAAAAGCAAAAATGAACTCTTGGTACTTTATCAGGATAAAAAGCTTCTGCACAGCAAAAGAAACAGCCAACAAAACTAGAAGACAACCTACAGAATGGGAGAAGATATTTGCAAATGACGTATCGGATAAAGGGCTAGTATCCAAGATCTATAAAGAACTTATTAAACTCAACAGCAAAGAAACAAACAATCCAATCATGAAATGGGCAGAACATGAACAGACATTTCACCAAAGAAGGCATAGATATGGCCAACAAGCACATGAGAAAATGCTCCGTATCACTTGCCATCAGGGAAATACAAATCAAAACCACAATGAGATACCACCTCACACCAGTGAGAATTGGGAAAATTAACAAGACAGGAAACCACAAATGTTGGAGAGGACGTGGAGAAAGGGGAGCCCTCCTGCACTGTTGGTGGGAATGTGAACTGGTGCAGCCACTCTGGAAAACTGTTTGGAGGTTTCTCAAGCAGTTAAAAATAGACCTGCCCTACGACCCAGCAATTGTACTGCTGGGGATTTACTCCAAAGATACAGATGCAGTGAAAAACCGAGACACCTGCACCCCAATGTTCATAGCAGCAACGTCCACAATAGCCAAACTGTGGAAGGAGCCTCGGTGTCCAGCGAAAGAGGAATGGATAAGAAAGATGTGGTCCATGTATACAATGGAATATTACTCAGCCATTAGAAACGACAAATACCCACCATTTGCTTCAACGTGGATGGAACTGGAGGGTATTATGCGGAGTGAAGTAAGTCAACTGGAGAAAGACAATTACCATACAGCTTCACTCATGTGGAATATAAAAAATAGTGAAAGGGACTATATGGGAAAGGAGGGGAACTGAGGGGGAAAAATTAGAGAGGGAAACAAACCATGGGAGACTCCTAACTCTGGGAAGCAAAGGGTTGCAGAAGGGGAAGTGGATAGGGGAGGGGGGAACTGGGTGACCGGCACTAAGTAGGGCACATGATGAGATGAACATACCCTATGTTGGGAAATTGAATTTAAATAAAATATTTTTAAAATTAAAAAAAAGAATAAAGGTAATTTCATTGTGATAAGGAAAATAAAGAGAAAAATTACACTCTTCAAAAGGAAAGTAAAATATATACTGTTAATAGAGAACACTGAGTTTTTAAAAAGTAAACCTATACTTCGTATGTTCTGTTTTAAAAAAAATGTGTTATTATTAGAATTCCTTAAAAAACTGGCTGAAAAATTATCTGGCAAATTGAGTTTGGTTTCAGTTTTCTGGAAAGAGTCCTTCTGTGGACTATCTCACTCCACCAGGGTAGACAAGATAATTAGACTGTGACGTCCTATATCTAATCTCCTTGGCATGATAACCAAATATTTCAGGATCTACCTCCTGCCTCTCTCCAGCCTCATCTTTCTCCATTCTCCTATGAGCCAACCACAAAGGCCAATCCCTACAAGTCTAGAAAGTGCTGAACTGTCTCTTGCTTCTGGCCCTTTACACAAACTATTTTTATCTGCTTAAAAGCCCTGCCTCACTCTCCCTTCTGCCCTCCTACCTAGGTGACTTGATCTTTATGACAGGCTGATTTTGTTCAGCACTGTATTCATAATGCCTAGCTTAATACCTGGATGTAGATAGGAGGCATTTTAAAAAAACATTTGTGAAACTTAATGCAAATGAACTGAATCTAGGAAAAGGCATTTCTGGATTGTACTCTTCCCTAAGACAGAAAGACCTCTGGGAAAGTTCAAAGCCCCTGAAATTACATTCTACTATTCAGAATGTACTCTACTAATCGGCTTGGTGGGAAAGTACTGATCAAATAAAACTGCAGAAGTGAAAGAGAAAAAAAAAATGTGAAGTCTTTTAAAACTTATATGTAATTTTTTTTTTTTTTTGAGAGAAGGAGAAAGGAGAAAGAGGTGGGGAGAGAAAGAGAGAATCTTATGCAGGCTCCATGCCCAGTGCAGATGGCCAACGTAGGGCTCAGTCCCAAGATCACAACCTGAGCAGAAATCGAGTCGGACATTAACTGACTGAGCCATCCAGGCACCCCTAAATGTGAATCAATCTTAACTTGTGGTTTACCATGCTGCCTGCTGACTAAGAATTTGAGAAAATTGAGTCAACAAGTTACAAATTTAATTTTTTTTAAAATATTTTATTTATTTATACATGAGAGACATATAGAGAGAGGCAGAGACACGGGCAGAGAAGTAGGCTCCCTGTAGGGAACCCGATGTGGGACTCGACCCGGAACTACGGGATCACGTCCTGAGCCAAAGGCAGATGCTCAACTGCTGAGCCAAGGCATCCTCAAATTTAATTTCATAAAGATAAAAATAACAGAGATGGCAGTTTTTGGTAGGGAAGATATATTGTCTTTAGCTGTCATTAGTATCTTGCTGCCTTTAGCATCTTTTATGGTGCGTAACAAAGATCACTGCACTAAGTAGCTAGGAGAACAGGATTTTACTGTCCTGCTGAACAACCCTGAGCAAGTTACTGCAACGTTTTGGGTTTTTCTTCATTGGCAATTGTAATTATTTCAGTTTTTCAGTTCTGCAATGCATTGTTTTCTTAAGCCAATAAGAATATAATATGCTTTCCCTGAATTAACATCAGTTGTGGCTGGATGATAAAGGAATAAAGTGCAGGCCTTGGGGTAGAGGAAAACATGTGGAATTTTCAAAGTAGATCCTACCCATATTATTAACAGTAGAGTATAAACCAGTTTTGCTTATTAATGGTTACTAAGAGCATCTTAGCCTATAAGATACAGCTAAAACTTCAACTATAAAGAAATTGATTCATTTCCATTTTAAAACCAGAGGTGGATTCTAAGAGACGTTTAGGCTGCAATCAGGACAAAATGAGTGTACTTTAAAAATACTTAAAGAAAAAATAATTTTCAAATAATAACACAAAAATACAAGAATATTCTTTCCTTCAGTGAAATTTAAGATATTATTCCAGAAACTAGAATTAAGAAAAAAGGGGAAGGGAGATGTTCCCAATATGTCTTTAGTCATTTTTTTTTTAAGATTTTATTTATTTATTCATGAGAGACACAGAGAGAGGCAGAGACATAGGCAATGGGAAAAGCAGGCTCCCTGCAGGGAGTCTGATGTGGGACTCGATCCCAGGACCCCAGGATCACAACCTGAGCCAAAGGCAGACACACTCAACCGCTGAGCCACCCAGGTGCCCCTGTTTTTAGTCATTTAACTCTGAAGTTTTAGCTTAGGAGTTGAATGATGAAGGTTTGAAATTAAATGATACATCATGAAAACAACATCTGTGCAGCTGACTTATAGATGCACCTTTCAAATGGTAGCCAGAGGTTAACTGCAGGGAGTGCTGGCCTATATTTGAAGGAAGGGGTATGATAGCTTTCAATTTTTATGTTTTTCTGTACTCTCTGCATTCTTTTTAAATTTTAAAAATGTCAGCAGGATTTCAGTCCACATTTGTCTTCTTCTTTAGAATTACTTGATTTTAAAATAGTATATATAACTTTTAAAGGAATTTTAAGATCTTTGAAAAAAATGAAAGTGCTAGGGAACTAACAAATAGAAGAAGTAGAAAAGAGAAATTGAAAGTATTTGAAACCAGGCAAAGATACAGCTTTTGGTCTAAAAGACCAAAAGAAATTAACAGTAAAGCAACAGAAAAGATCACTACCAGCAAAACAAGACATTAAAATTAGGACAGTATGGCTACATATACAGAAATCATAGACATATAAAAAGGAAACAGATGGGGAATCTTCTCAAATAAGTTTTAAGCATTAACTAGTGTTTTATCTCAGCCAAAAAATAGAGTACAGAGGCTCCTATCCTTATATTAATCTTAAAGCAAAATGTCTAAAAAATGAAGGATAAATGCAAAGACATTTCTCAATCTTTAAAATCTGTTGGGTTTAATGTATACTCTGACAGTAAAGTCTAAATCTACTCTCATAAAAACATTTTTGGTGCTTATATTATGAAAATGAATATGCTTACCTATATGCTATTTTGGGGCTCTTTAAAGCAAGTGGTGGGTGTGAAGTAAGATCACCTGCCCAAGCTTGTCTGACTAAAGTTCTCTTAACCAGTAATAGTGTTTGTGAAATGACTTACCTGGAAGCAGAAAAGACAAATAGAACAAATTACAAAATCTTCTCTGGATGCACTTGCCGAAGGTAACACTGATGTCATGTCATATATTCCCAGGGTAAAGAAGAGGAAGAAACCCAGCAAATGACTCCAGATGTTTACGGTCTCATTAGATAAAATAAACAAACTGGAAAACAAACAGACAAGCATCTCAGATTGACACTGGGGTTGCTCACCATGAGCATTTAAAAGGTTAGGGACAGTTTGGGGATCAGTTCTCTAACATCTGCTACTTTAAGCCCTTAGCCCCATGTCTGCCTTTATAAATACGAAAGCTCACATAGTGTAATTGATCTTTAGGTTCTTCCTGGTCTCCACAAATCCTGAAACCTTAGGGCTTTTTTGGTGCTCACCTCTATTACCATATTTACAATTTCCTTCCTCATCTGAGTTATTTATGTATAAATTCCATCTCATCCTCCAGCCTATCAACTCCCTGATGGCTGGCACCATCCACCTTTATGACACCACTGTCCCGGGCAGAGTGCCTTGCTCAGATCAGATGCTAAACGTCCACAGAAATGAATGTGCAGATTAAAAGTGGATGTTAGCTACCATACGTTCATGTTCAAAACTTGGTATCTGAAAGCCTGCTAAGTATAAGGTGAGGCACAAACCTAAAATACCTTTTTAGTACTCATTAAATGCAAATACAACAGACTCGAGAGAAGCAGAATAAATACAAACTGTAAGATAGGCAGGCTGGAACAGCTTTGCTGTAGTTGTTTGCAACCAAACTAGTTCCTAGTAGCATGAGTTTTTCCTTTTTAGGAACAACACGTTACTTTTAGTATCAGTCCTATTTGCTCAGTATATGTGTAACTGGTTTAAGTTAAAGTAGTCCTAACAGCACAGGTTGGTGTAGAGTATACCACATCAACCAGGAGTCAAGAGGCTCACTTTTCTCCACTCTCACCCTCAGCAACAAATTAGCTCTGTGATCATAAGCAAGTCACTTAACCTCTCTGGCTTCAGTTTCTTCAACTATAAAACAAGGGAGGTGGATTAGATGCTACTACAAGTCCCTTCTTGCTCCTTCATTTTGTGAAATGTTTCCCTAGCTGCGGATAGAACCTATCTGATTATTTACTGAAAGTGACATCATGCCTAATATTTAAAATTCTCTTGCATTTCTCTTGCAAAATCTAATCTTTTTGTTTAAATTAAGGTCTTTGACATTCACTGGTTCAGATTCCTCATTAGTAAGCATAAATGTATAATTGTAACCTAAATTTGTAGGAATCACCATGGTCTCATTTTCCTATTGTTACACATCATAAACATAACAGGGTCTCACATTATCAAATGATCATCAAGAATAAAGTGAATCTTGTTATCATGAATTCCAGGCTTTACCCTGTACAAGCATCAAGTATAATGACTACTTACACTGGGGCAAGGGTGAGGATGCGGGAACGTGAAGGAACACATTTAAGTACAGGACTAGTTTGATGATCAATACTCTGCTCTGCCTGTTGCCTGAGAACTTTTCACTTTGTGAAACCTGGTATAACCTGATTAACTGAGAAGCACAACCTTGGCATGCGCCTTCCAACTGAGTGTTGGCAGAAGAGTTGTGACATATAAAACCTCTCCTTACATCCAAAAGCTGTCCTGGTCACTCGTGACAGCTAAAAGAAGAGAGGGCAAAAGCTGAACTTGGTAAAGACCAAGCTGGTGGGAAGAGCACTTGGAAGAATATTCCCTGTAAAGAATCTACTCTTACTCTGTGAGAAGTCAGGCTTCTCTGTTCAGCTTCAGAATCAATAATCACAATGATAACAAGTCACCATTTACTCAGTACCTGTTAGGTGCCATGCCCTCGTGTAGCATTTTATACACAAAATCTCATTTAATCCTTAATATTTTTTGAAGCAGGAATTGTGATTACCCTTGTTTTTACAAAAGGTAAAATAAGATTCAGAGAGGTCAACTTTTGTTCAGGGTCCCGAAATGGTTAAGTGGCAGGTCTGGATAACCAAGTCTTTTTGACTCAACGGCTCAAGATCAAAGCACTATATGTATTTCACTTCTCAATCCATGCAATTTGGACACTAACATCAAAAGGCAGAGGACTGCTGCTTTGTGGGTAATAATAAACCTACGGTAATTTACTACCTGCTCTCTCTTTATGGAACTTCACATCCATAGCCAGGCCCCAGCTCTGATTTCTTATGCAATAACTTCTGCAAAGGCGACACTGGGGAGGCAAATAGTACTTAGCATTCAAACTGTGAAGGCCTGTGGGCCGTTCGGTCAAGTACGGATGGGCAGTAACGCCACCTTGTGACTGTGGTCCAAAACACTTTTAAAGCAGGGTAGAAAGAACCAGGGACAGGCCATGCTGAAAAGAACCCCAAAGAATCAGATTGTGTGATTGCTTCTGGAGCAACTCAGCAGCCTAGATTCCAGCACTGGGGTTTGTCACTACAGCATCCTAGAACTCACCAATATCTGTACCTTAATTCTCTTAAGGTAGGGCTCTATATTTAAGTATATACAGTGAGTTTTAACACAAAGCTATTCTAAAAGTCAAAACACTGATTTTTTGTTTGGTTTTTAAAAATCCAGGCTTTCAAGGGTCTTAAAGGTTTAGATAATGAAGAAATTCCTTTCGCAGAAATGCTTCTACGGTGCTCTAGTGGAAGGTAGTGCCCGTTACAGGCTCTCCCTGCTATAGTCCTTTTCCTACACGGCGTTTTTCAAAATGGTTATTATGCAATAGAGTAATTAATTACCTCTGTAATGTGTGTCACACAGACCAAACCTTAGTCGTTTTATGAGAACAGGCACAAGGGCCATATCTGCTGTTTTCTGCATGACCTGTGACAGTGCCTGGCACCTAGGAGGGGCTCCATAGTATCTGCCGAATGAATGAATCAGGGGTTGGTTTCTCTCTCTCTGGTGCATATATACATGCATACGTGTATATATACATATGTACATGCACATGGCAATGTGAGTTTGCTTCCTATTAACATAACTTCCTATTATATGTCATGTTAAACATTTATCTGGCCCAAAGCCTCTAAATTTCCATAGGGCTGATCTAAAAATAAACAAAGCTTAGGTATACAGTGGGGCAGGCATCGCTTGGCCATTGTCAGTGGAGTCGATCCCAATGAGCACCCAACGGGATAAAGGACGTACGAGTCCTCTGTGAACTGCAAAGCTCCATAGGAGAGATTGCTACGGTGGCAATAAGAATCCCTGTTAACTGTCACTATTATTCCGTGCATCAAGCACCCAGGCGGGGAATAAAAAGAAGATAACGAGAGCGGAGAGATGGCCGAAAGGAAGGAGAAGGATGGGGGCAGTTCCGAAACGACGAGCGCGGGGAAGGCCGAGGGACCCCGGACGACAAGGGCGTGGGTGGGGAGGGGGGCTGCCGGCGGCCAGACTCTACCTTTTGATACACAGCCTGGAGGGCAGGTAGGCCCGGTAGCCGTCGGTGATGTACGGGTTGTCCTTGAGGGACACGGGGATCTGCTCGTAGGTGTAGAGGCGGATGCCGCGGGGCACCAGGACGGGCCAGTACTGGTAGCTCCCCAGCTCGATGTAATGCGCGCTCTTCAGCAGCTTCTGATGCATCGTTCCGCGCCGCCGCCGCTCCCCCCGCCGGGAGCTCGCCCGGGCCCCGCCTCCCCGGGGAGGGGGCTCCGCCGCCGCCGCCGCCGCCGCCGCCGCCCCCGCCCCGGAGCCCGCGAACGCCGCGCGAGGTCCTGCGGTCCCGCCGCCGCCCCGGCCCGGCGCCGCGCTCGCACCGGCCACCGCCGTCAGCGCCGCAGCCTTCTCTGACGTCAGCACGCCGCGGCGGGCCCCGCCCCTCGGCCTCCTCCGGGGCGGGGCTGGCGGGGCCTGGGCGGGGCCTGGGCGGGGCCTGGGCGGGGGCGGGGCGGGGGCGGGGCGGGGGCGGGGCCTGGGCGGGGGCCGGAGGGGGGCTGGGCGGGGGCCGGCGCGGGGGCGAAGCGGCGCAGGTGGTGTTTCCTCCAGGAACTGCGTTCCCTGGAAGGAGATTACGAACGAGAGTAGTCCCACCGACTGCTTATGCTCAGAACCGCACGTGCAGTGTTAAAAGGGGCTCTCGAGGGTTTCTAAGCCACAGTCAGTCCTTCGAAGCAGCTGAAAATAGAGGAAAGCAGATGCACGTGGGACATTCACCAAAATTGCGCGTGCACTGAGCCGTAAAGAGCCCCCAGCGACATTCAGCGCCCTGGAACCGCGCAGGGTGTGCTCTCTGACCATAGTGGACTTCAAGTAGGTATAAATGAGAAAACTAAAGCTTCCCAAATGTCTAGAATTGAACAAAAACGCTTGTAAGTATTTAATAGGTTGATGAAGAAATCACAATGGAAACGAGAAAATCTGCTGAACCGGAAGACGGAACACTGCCAACGGGGGGGGGGGGGGGGGGGCAGCTAGCAGAGTGCTTAGAGGAAACGTCTAGGTTTGTTTCCTGCTGCGTACTATGATGCAAATGTTTTTTGATATGGCAGCAGGACAAAACAGTTTTTTGCATCCTTATAGGTAGCACCCTTAGCCCATTGTTGGGCATACAGCGATCACTCATGATTCCTATTATTTATTTCTTTTTCTTATTATGTTAGTAATAATTCTCTGATGTTTGAGAAACAGCGTGGCTTAGTGATTAAGTTCTGAGGTTTGAAGCCATGATACCTGGGTTTGAATTCTTGTTCAGCCACTTGCCATCTGTGTGCCCTTGTGCAAGTATTTAACTTCTTTGTGTCTCAGTTTTCTTATTGATAAAATAGGGGTAATAGCAATACTTTATGTTGTGAGGATTAAATGAGTGAATCCACTTAATAACAGAAAAGTTCCAGGCATATTATTATCACCCCCAAAATATTAACCATTATTAGAATTCAAGTGAAGCTATATTAGTAGATAAAACTGGAAGGATAAATGTATCCTAAATGGACTTAATATCATACAAGGAAATTTTTTTTTAATTCTTTTTAAAAAAATTTTTATTTATTTATGATAGTCAAAGAGAGAGAGAGAGAGGCATAGACACAGGCAGAGGGAGAAGCAGGCTCCATGCACCGGAGCCCGACGTGGGATTCGATCCCGGGTCTCCAGGATCGCGCCCTGGGCCAAAGGCAGGCACCAAACCGCTGCACCACCCAGGGATCCCCATACAAGGGAATTTTTTAAGCCATAGAACTAAAACTAATATTTGAGAGCTGGGTGCCTAGTACATGATCTCTACTGAAGGTTACTATGTGCAGGAATTCTTATTTCCTGGTGGGGGAAGGTCACATCTGAGAATGCTGTCACTCCCAGTGACCCCTTCTGGGAGGTTCCTTCTGCATGTATTCTTGCTGGTATCACATGAGACTAACTTGGGTCATTGCTGATGCAAAGGTGTCCTGACACAAACGTCTATGTAAGAGCAATGGTAATTAGCTTGTATGTACAGTTCCTTTCTTTCTTGGGAATTTGACCTGGACATGTGGGAAGACAGTCTGTACTCTGGTACTGAAACAGAAGTAGAAGGTTGCTCAGAGATTGAGAAAGTAGCTGAGTTATGGTAACGATGGGACACTAGAGTGAAGAACCAAGAACGGCAGCAGCTTTGTCAACAACGTACCCGTGAAACATGTTGCAAAATGACTTCTGTATGATTTCAATTACTTATAACCCATTTCGGTTCTCTCTCATTTACATGGTTTAGTTTTTAAGTTAAGCAGTCTTTGACATCAAACACTTAGAAAACCCAGTTATGAAATGAATGGATGGATATGAAAAGCTAGATATCACAACAATCCATGTCTGAATCCTAGAGAGAGGGAAAAAAAGAGACCTAGGAGTAAAATTAAAAAAAAAAAAAAAAAAAAAAAGAGAGAGAGAGAGAGAGAGAGAGAGAGCTCTTCCACTCAGGTCTGTAGGACAATGGAAGCAGGAGCAACATTGCTGTGGGGACACATCTAACAGAGGAGAACACAGAAGGGAGAGGGCACAATTCCTCCCAGAGAGCCATGGAATTTTGGAACTTTGAGGTATCTGGATGTTTAGTCGTGGTGTTTGATGGAAGACCTAGGTGGCCTGCTAGAGAAATAACACTTGGTGGGGTCTCTGGCATCTGGGGGATCAACAGCTGCAAGAGCAGGAGACCTCAGTACTTTTTTTTTTTTTTGAGACCTCAGTACTCTTGAAATGACAGTATGGGAAACTGAACCACCCAGTAAGAAAGAGCGCCCCAGTATGAGCACCTGTGAGACACATCTTAGGTTTCAGAGACACTTGTGGTGAGGGATGGGGAGGATGTTCTTAAGGAGCTGGAAGCCCTGCAATCTCACATGGGCCCAAGAGCAAGGAAACTTTGAATTTTTACTGTTTCAATGAGTCAATCTATTTTACAAGCATATGCAGTTTGGGAAAAATTGGATTATGCCTTGTTTTATAGGATGATTTTCAGTGGGCTGGGATGGAGAGACATGGCACCTGCATGGGGCATTTGAGTGAGTAAGATATTTTTTCTTTTTTCTTTTTCTAGCAGTGTTGAAGTGAGACTTGGGTATAGAAATGGACATAACACGGAAGTTCACACTTTTTGAGTTCCAACTATGTGCCACACATTTTCCTGGACACCAAGAAAACAAAAATGAATAAGACATCTTTTGCACATCTCAGCAGAATTGACGTTTTTCCCTTCACCCCGCTTTTGCCCCCACCCAACTATCTTCTCCAGACTTTTGAGACACCTCTCACTTGGGTTTTTTTCCTTACCTCTCTGGCCTGTCCCTCCCAGGACACCTGGTATTTCTCTACTTGATCTGTAAGTCAGAGTGTTTTTCAGGATTCTTTCTTCAGGTTTTTTTTTTTTTTTTTTAAAATATTCTATTTTTACTAGATGTATTTTCTTTAAGGTGATGCCTCTGAAATCTGCAGTTTCAGGCCAGATCTCCTTTCTGGGCATCTGGGTTCACATTTAGAACCGGACATAGAAACTTGAATATTAGGGGTGCCTGGGTGGTTGAGCGTCTGCTTTCAGCTCAGGGCAGCGATCCTGGGGTCCTAGGATCAAGTCCCACATCAGGCTCCCTGCAGGGAGCCTGCTTTTCCTCTGCCTGTGTCTCTGCCTCTTTATCTCTGTCTTTCATGAATAAATAAATAAAATCTTTAAAAAAAACTTGAATATTAAAAAAATGAACTCATTATCTTTTTTTCCTAAATCTGTTTTTCATCCCATATCCCTATTCACTCAGTGTCTCAAGCCTCAGTTATTTTTTCCTCTGGCTCCATTTTATCAATACTCTCCTTTCTGTCCTTCCCCATCACCTTAATCAGTTGCTGCTGCCCATGCTGTCAGCTCCCCTGCCTCAAGAGGCTGATCTGAAAATACAAATGAACAACAATGGTTCATCAATTTAAATATCCACCCTCCAGTAATCTGACACTCAAGTTTGTTGGTTTGTTTTTTTGACACTCAAGTTTCTGAAGAAAATGACAAAATGGAGTGGATTAGGATGGCTGCAAATTCAGCTTGCGGTCTCTGTGGAATTTCTAATGCCACTTTGGGTATTTTAAACATGCACTGAATACTTTATGCTCCCCACTTCCCACCTGTATCAGCGGATAACCCTTTCCTATAGAACAGCTAGTGGGAACTTACCCAGCGTCCAGCTGTTAGCCCTCCATCTCTAAGTTCACCATGAATTCTCTGTTTCCTTTTCATTGTTTCAGTAGAAATGACTACTTTTAGCCTCCTACTTACAGTCAACCTGTACCTATTTTTTGTATCAAATTCCCTTTAGTCTCCTCATGGATTTTGTTTTGTGAATTACCCTGCTCTCAAATGCTTCTTCCAAACTTCCCTCTTCTATTTTTTCTCTCCCTTTGGCACATAAACTTGTTCAGGTCTCAATCATTTTAAACTAAATGAGCAAAAGGAAGAGAAAACCTCTCTCTTTTTGCCCTATGTCATCTTAAATTTACAGCCCTCTCCTTCCATTTTCAGGCACACTTCTAGCAACAGAAGTCTACATTTATTGTTCCCATTTCTAACTTTCATTTCTTATCTCACTGCAGTCTAACTTTTGTTTTACAGCTCTACTGAAAATTCTTTTTCCCGTAATGCTAAACTCAATGGACACTTACAAAATTACCTCTTAATTGTAAAATAAAAAATACAGGAACAAACAAATTACAGCAAAATCGACTTCACCCGCCACACCAGTATCCTCTTCATGTTACTCATACAAATCACAATCTTTAAGTTTCCTCTAAAAGTAATCAATACTCTAACTTTTGCAATCAAAAGTTACCCCCCTTGGATTTTTTGATGGCTTTGTTATCCAAGAACATATCCTTTGACATGGTAGCTTTAGTCTGCCCATTAAAAAACAAACAAAACCAAGGGTTTTCTTGATCTATCTTTTAATCCCTTTTTTAAATGTACAGGTTTTCCTCCATTTTTTTCATTGCTTGCAGTTTATCTGTGAAAGAACTAATAGAGTTTCTCATAGTCTGTATTCTGCTGTTTGTAGAATCATGTTACAGTTCCATATGTTACTCTGTCCTCTGTATTTTCTGAAAATTGGAAGTGGGATCCAGAGGCTTGATCAGATTCCTGTTTAATCCTTTTTGTCAAGACTATAGGTAGTAAGGTGTTCTTTCATCTAGAGACACCCAAAGTCTGGCTTTTGTTTTTTCGTGATGTTATCAACCGTTGATGTTCGTGCCTAGACCCATTAATTCATACTATTTGCAAAATCGTGGTAATAAAACGTCATTTTGTTTCCATACATTAACCGGAATAACTTTTGTAAGGAGCTACTCCTTATCTACTGTTCGGTTACCCAGTGGCAGAGTTCAAATAGGGAAAGCAAGATAATTGATTCTTTCATTTTATTTACCTAGATTTCAAGAGAGCAAGTTGGTTTCCTGCTATCTTCACAAGGACCAATTAAAACATCACTTTGAACTCATGATTTAAAGTTCATTTCATTTTTTGATCATTTCCAATTCGTCTTAGTTCATTTCTTCACTGATGCTCAAACTGTTTCATCTTTGGTCAGTGGGAGCCTCTTCAAATTAGCTCCTAACTTCTTATGGCATGACTTTTGTAGTCTTTCATAGCTTCTTTCTTTCTGGTGTGTCAAGATGGTTCTGGCTCATCACGTGAATTTACTGCTCTAGATTTCAGTCATTTCCCCAAAAAGCCCTTCACAGGGATCAATTGGAGCCTTCAAAAGATGTTTTCGAGTCCTAATCCTTGGTACCTCCGAATGTGATTTTATTTGGAAATAGAATCTTTGCACATGCAATTAAGCTTAAGATCTCCAGATCATCCTGGATTTAGGGTGGACCTTAAATCCAATGAGCAGTATCTTTATAAGAGAAAGGAGAGGAAGAGTTTAGACATGCAGGCACAGAAGAGGATCATATAAAGACAGAGGTCCAGAAGAAGGCATGTGAAGTGATAGAGGAACAGCCTGGTTTCTCCTTGCTGCTTAAAATGTGAAGAAAAGAGATAAATGGAAGGAAGGAACTGTTAAATAAATAGATTCAAGCCCTTGATGACTTGGGAGGTTCTCACACTATCCAGATCACAAAGGATGCCAAAATTAAGAAGTTGGTTGTTAGAGAAGTATGCTCTAGAGAGAAGGTCAAGGATGTAGCTAGGCAACCTTTTGCTTACAAAATTAGGCTTGTGACTTGTGGATTTACTTAAGCAACTCAGCAAAAGAAGCCAGGTACAGAGATGGGGTGGTTCAGGAGAGAAGTGTGGAGAACGCTTTCTTGTCTAAGAGAGTAGACCTCCATGGCATACAGGTGGCCCATAAGAGTTTTGAAAGTGTAGCATCAGCAGAAACACTGACAGCTTGGACTGAAGGGGACAAAGAGAGATTGTCTGATGGAAGGCTGTTGGACTTCAGAGATTCTACAGGCAGGAAACTGACTGATAGAACTACTTAGCAGCAAACGTGTCTTACCTTTCGAGAAAAAGGAAGAATGTCTCCAAGGGCAGGGCCCCGGTGGCACAGAGGTTGGTAAGGTCCAGCCTCATAGGCTCACAGGCTCAGAGTCTCAGAGGCCTAGCATCAGGCCATATAGGATTATTTTCAAGCCTTGAAACCCAAAGGAATTTGTCCTCCTGGATTTGGAACTTGCTTGGGACTGGTGACCCCTTTATTCCTTCCAGTATCTCTCTTTTGCAGTGGGAATGTCTATCCTGTGCCTGCTCTGCTATTATATTTTCGAAGAATGTACTTTGTTTTCTAGTTTCATAGACCTATAGATGGAGAAGAATTTTGTCCCAAGGTGGATATATCTTGCATCTCATTTGTACCTAGTTTTGATGAGATTTGGGATTTTTGGGCTGATGATATTTAGGTGAGATTTTAGAGTTGATGCCATAATTGTTTGAGGCTTTGGGGAATGTTGGCATGGAATGAACATATTTTGTATGCTGGATGGACATGAATTTTAATGGGCAAACTGTGAGTGGTGGCTCCCTGAAAGATACTTCTTTTGGAACCTTGAATATGACCTTACTTGGAAAAATGGTCTTTGCAGATGTAATTAAATTAAAGGACTCAAGATGAGATCATTCTGGATTGAGTTGGTCCTTCAATCCCTGGTGATGTGTTTCCATGTGAGTTACACGGGACGAGAGGATAAGACAGAGACACAGGACAGAGGTAGAGATTGAAGATCTTAAGACACCAGAAATTTGTAAAAGACAAGGAATAATTCTCCCCTAGAGCATTCACAGAAAGTATGGTCCTTTGCTTTTAGACCCTTTGCTTTCAGACTCTTTGCTTTCAGACTTCTGGCTTCCAGAACTATAAAAGAATAAATTTCTGCTCTTTTAAGCCACAAAGTTTGTGGTAATTTGTTACAGCTGCCCTAAGAATCTAATAGAGGCCTGGTTTTCTTTAATGGAAAATAGTATTTCAAGACTACAATATGGGTGCTAGGTATGCTAGGTATACTCATGGAAATACTTATATTTAAAGATAAGTTATAAGTTCATACTGATGTTGCCAGTTAAATTAAAAATTCAGCGCTACAGGGTTTTCACTGAGAATCCTGGTTATCAAGGATGCTTAGTCTGATTTAGAACATCATGTAATTACTTGTTTTATGCTGCATTATATACACAATATCAGATTATATTACTGATTATCACCACAATTATGATTACTGAAAACAGTTAATTTTTTGCATATTCTATGTCCATTCTTGCTTCCCTTCCTTTTTGTTTTTATAGTTGTAACTATATCTATACTATCAGATTATAAAGCTATAATATACACTATATATAGTATATACTATATATCATTATATAACTTACATGTTATATATAATATATTGTGTTGATATTGTGTATATATATGTATATTATTTGTACATTATATACATACAATCTCCCTTTAACCTTCATTTCTTTCTACATTTAGTTAATACTCACTACTAGTCCTTATGTTAATGTCCTAGTTGTTTTAGCTCTCTGCTGCTTGTTCTCTGTGAAATTCATTGGAAAGGACTTGTAAGAATGAGATTCTTGGAGTTCCTGTATGTTGGTAAAACTTTGTCTGAGTCCTTTCTGCTTAAAAGTTAGTTTTGTGGATATAATATCCTTGACTTACATGTCGGTTCCTTGAGTATCTTAAATATATTAATCATTCTCAACAACATAAAGAATTGCTATAGTTGAGTCTGAAGATAATCTACTTTTCTTATAAATCATATGTTCTTTTCATTAGGTGCTGGGAAGATTTTTTAAAAATTTAAAGTTCATTAATTTTGCTAGAATGTCTTGGGGTTGATTGTTCTAGATTCATATTCTCAGGTATATGTCTGATCTTTCAGTATATGATTTTGAATCTTTTTAAATTTCTGTTCTTAGTATCCACATATTGGCTCTTTTCACTTATCTTCAATATTTGTTACTTTCATATTTCTTCAATATTTGTTTTAGACCATTTGGACACTTGGCCACAGACTTGGTGGCTTATAAAACTGGAAATTTATTTCTCGCAGTCCTGGAGGCTGAGGAGTCCAAGAACAAGGTGCCAGCAGATTGGTGTCTGGTGAGAGTCCACTTACAACTTTATAGACTAATGTCTTCTTGCTGTGTGTTTCACATGGCTCTCTAGGGTCTCCTTCATAAGGGTACTGATCTCATTCATGGGGGCAGATCAACTAATCACCTCCTAAAGGCCCCACCTCCACATACCATCACATTTGGGGAATGGATCCCAACCATAAATTTGGAGGGACACCAAATATTCAGTCAGTAGAAGTCACTTTCTCTCAAATACTTTATATCTTTTCTTCATTCTCTTTTATTTAAAAATTTTTCTTCTTCACTTTTGTTTCTTTTATTATTTATTCCTGAAATAGTTTTTCTTATTCTTTAATTTTTAAGATCATAATTTCTGAGTTTTAAAATTCTTATTTATGTTATCTTTTCCTATCTTGTATCATTTTCTTTTTTAAAAGATTTTATTTATTTATTTGAGAGAGAGAGAGTGAGGGGAAGAACAGAGGGAAAGAGAGAAGCAGACTCCCCGCTGGGTAGGGAGCCAGGTGCAGTTCTCCATGCAGGCCTCAATCCAGGCCTAAGGCCCAACTCCAGGATCATGACCTGAGCTGAATGCAGTTGCTTAACTGCCTGTGCCATCCAGGTGCCCCTCTTCTCTTTTTTTGTTACAGTAACTTTGTTTGGGATTTGACCTCTATATTTCTTATTGTTCATTTTTATGTAAATTTATATTTCCTGACCTGTAGAAGGCAGCTTGTTTTTTTAAAAGATATTATTTATTTATTCATAAGAGACACACAGAGAGAAGCAGAGACATAGGCAGAGGGAGAAGCAGGCTCTCTGCGGGACTCAATCCTCGACCCCAGGATCATGCCCTGAGCCAAAGGCAGACACTCAACCGCTGAGCCACCCAGGAGTCCCAGGCTGCTTGTTTTAGATAGTTTTCTTAACTTTTTGGAATTCCCTCTGCTGTTATTTCTGTATACAAAGATGGAGAGCTTTTTTCCTGACGTTTCCTGACCCAGTTCATCTTTTGCACTTCCATCTGCACCTTTTCTTTCCTTTGTCTTTTTTTTTTTAAGATTTTTATTTATTTATTCATGAGAGGCACAGACTGAGAGAGAGGCAGAGACATAGGCAGAGAGAGAAGCAGGCTCCTCGCAGGGAGCCCAATGCAGGACTTGATCCCAGGGGATCATGACCTGAGCCGAAGGCAGGCACCCAACCACTGAGCCACCCAGGTGTCCCTCTTTCCTTTGTCTTATTGCATTTGTCCTCCTTAAGTTCTACTGCACTCCTGGCAGGCTCTCTCAAAATAGGGTTGCTGTGTCCTGGCTGAGAATTTCTGAGGGTAAATCTTCAACATTCGTAAGGCTGGAATAGCCTACACCTCTTATATTTCCTGGGTTCTCCTTATTTCAGCTGTGGCTCATAATTTGTTCTACATCCTTTCCAATAAATACGTGTTGGCTACTTTGAAGTTCCTCTGCCTTCAGATCTGTCAGATGGCCTGTGGCTTCCCTCTGCTTTCTCCTTCACATATACCTCCAAAAGTACACAAGTCTTAAGATTTGCTCATATTTTGAGATTTGTAGGGATATCATATTATCTATTTACTTTTTTTACATTAATAATTTTTTCATGTATTTTTTGTTTTGCTTTTTAGTTCTTCTATTTTTGTGTAAGGTTCACAGAAAACCCAAAATCTATAATATGACCCCCATCACCATTTTCTTTATGTCTCTGTCAATAGGTACTTCTTAGTCCTTATTTTATTGACTTATCTGCAGCTCTTATTCACTGACCACTTTGCCTTTCTTGGTTCCAGGAACCACGCTCTTTTCTTTTTATTTTTCTTAACATACTATCTTAGTCTCTTTTGTGAGTACTTCTTTTGTCTGTCTCACAAATATCCACATTCCTGAGGGTTCTGCTCTTGATCTTTTTTTCTTTTTCTCTTTATGCACTGTAGTTAGACTTTAATCTTCTTGGTTCTATGGTTTAATTCCCCCATATATGGCTACCGATACCCACATTTCTATCATGGCTCTACACCTAAATATCCAGTTGCCTATTGAATATTTCCACTTGTCTCTCATGACTGTCCAACTCAGGAACATATCAGACCAAGTTCAAAATTTTTCCCTTCAGTTCTTGTTTCACCTATTTCTATAGATAGAAATCTATCTAGAAATTTAGGAGTCATCTAAAGTAAGAGGTGAAAAATAAATACAACGTATTTGCTAATCCTGATAGGTAAGTAGTAGCTTCTGGGAATGCTGATCTGAGATGTGAAGAGTATCATTATTAATAGAGATATGTACTAGCATCCTAGTTCCACTCATTTGCAATCATGTGCTAGATTCTCACATTCAAACAATTACTATGTACTCTTGGGTTCTGTCTCTGTTAAATCTATCAAATACACTCCTTTTTTTCATTCCTGTTGTCAGTGCTGAGGTTTAAATCTCGATCATAATTCACAAGCTACTTCTGGTCCCCACCTTTGGGGAGATTGGGGACAATGTCTACCCCTATGCCCTTTAAAACCTTAATCTTATTTATTGCCATAAATAAGTACAGAGACAAGCCTGTAGTCTCTGGATATACCTTACAGAATATATATATACTTCAAGCCCTTTAAAATAATGTATCCTCATAATCTAGACCTTGCCTTTGGATTGCAATGTCTCACTCAGCACTCAGCTTCCTTACCTACTACGCAAATGAGATCCTGAACTACTCAGTTTCCTGAATGCACCACATTATTTCCAATCTCCTTTGCACATGCTGGTCCTTTTGCTAGAATGCCCTTCATCATCGCACTGATCCTTCAAGTCTCTACGGCAGCATCACCTTTTCTGGGAAACTTTTTTGTTTTGTTTTGTTTTTGTAAAGAGACAGGAGGAGGGGCAAAGGGAGAGGGAGAGAGAATTTTAAGCAGTCTCTACACCCAGTACAGAGCCCGAAGTGGGGCTTGAGTCAAAGTCAACAGTTGGATGCTCAACTGACTGATTCATCCAGACACCCCTGAGAAACTTTTCATATCTCTTACTCCAGTTATAGGTTCAGTGCTTTTCCTCTGTGTCCCCCTGCCATCTATGCAAACTGTAGAATTTAATTTATCACACTGTAATGTAATTGCCTTCTTTCCTGTAGACATTTAGTGTCCTTTAAGGGGTCTTTATTATGTTTGTAGTTCCAATGCCTTAGGTGTTCAGTATCTTTTTTTTTTAAATGTATTTTTTATTTTGAC
Organism: Vulpes vulpes; assembly: GCF_048418805.1. Taxonomy (NCBI): domain Eukaryota; kingdom Metazoa; phylum Chordata; class Mammalia; order Carnivora; family Canidae; genus Vulpes; species Vulpes vulpes. The sequence goes on along the minus strand of NW_027325780.1, from coordinate 1,651,930 downwards.
GTCATTGTAGACTCACATGCAATTGTAAGCAATAATGGAGAGTGAGTCCTGGTGTCCTTTGCTCAGTTTCCTCCAGTGGTGAAACTGTAGTCCAGTATCACAGCCATAGTATTGATGCTGAAACAGTCCAGATATGGACTCTTTCCATCACCACAGGATCCTTCCTGTTGTCCTTTTATACCCACACCTACTTCACTCTTACTCTCACTCCCTCCTTATCCCATGGCAACTACTCATGTGTCCTCCATTTCTATGATTTTGTAACTTCAAGAATGTTATATAAATGGAATCATGCAGTGTATATAACCTTTTGGAAATGGCCTTTTTCATTCAGGATAATTACCCAGAAATTCATCCAAGATGTTGTATGTATGACTAGTTCATTTTTTTTATTGTTGAATAGTGTTCCATGATATTTATCTGCCACTCTTTGTTTAACCAGCCACCTGTTGAAGGACACCTGTCTTATTTCCAGTTTTGAGCTATTATAAATGTAACTGCTCTGAACAGTAGTTTACAGGTTTTTGTGCAAACATAATTTTTCATTTATTTGGGATAAATGTCCCAAAATGCAGTTGTTGGGTCATGGTTATATGGTAATTGCATGCTTAGTTTTATATGGAACACCAAACTGCTTTACAAATTTTTAATGAATAAAGGAGTGAGCAAATAATGTTGCATCTAAATCTTTAGAGTGAATATTAGGATCAAATCTATTTTTACTAATTGAACAACCAATCATATTAGCCCCAAGCATGATATTCTAAATATACTGAAAGATACTACAGAGTAGAAATCAGTAAGGCTTGAGTATGATAAGCTTCTTCATTACTTTAGGAGTCAGGAGTTTTTAGCCTAAACTGTTTATAGCAATAGTAAGATTTGATTTCTCACAAATGATATACAGATACTACACTACAATTTTTAATCTCCAAATGGCTACACATTGAAAATTATATTTAAAAGCCCCCATAAATGATAAACATAGCTTGTTAGCCACTAATGTGCATTCAAGATGTAACCGTAAGTCCTTTCAGTTTTTTCTATTTCTGTAGAAAATAATTTATAAAAAATAAATTTTATTTTAGTGCTCAACTGGAGTGTTTGCCTTGGTAGTATTGTTGCATTTTGGTACCAAGTCTGTCGTTTCACTAGAAATTCACACCCAGCACTTAGAATAAGGTCCTTCAGGTTTTATTTTTTTATTTTATTTAAAAAAAAATTTTTTTTTATTTATTCCTGATAGTCACACAGAGAGAGAGAGAGAGAGAGAGAGAGGCAGAGACATAGGCAGAGAGAGAAGCAGGCTCCATGCACCAGAAGCCCGACGTGGGACTCGATCCCGGGTCTCCAGAATCGCGCCCTGGGCCAAAGGCAGGCGCTAAACCGCTGCGCCACCCAGGGATCCCTCCTTCAGGTTTTATGGAAGAAACATGTGTTCTAAACTCAGATGGGTGAATCTGAACTCCATCATTTACTGGAAAGTTACAGAATCTCTTCTAACTTTATATTCTCATCTATTCAATGAGGATTACTCTAAACAACCTACGTGACATGACAGGATTATTAAGAGGATTTAATGAAGTAACATATACAAAGTGTCTAATGTGAAAAGGCACTGGTGATGTTCAATGCTTTTCTCCTACAGTATTTTTAATTTCCTGAGAAATAAATTCCTAAGGCTTATCTGTACATTTTGTTCATGTTTCTATGAAGTTTTGGGGGGTTATTTCTTGTCAGGAAATGGAAAGAATAGATAAAAATCCAATCAGGTCCAATGAAATATTTAAGGATAGTTGGTGCAGTCTTCCAATTGGCTTTCTTAAGATTAGAGGTAGGTATTAATATTAAAAAAGCAATTTCTACCCCACTGAAAAAGTTGACTTCTTGGGACACAAATTGTATCTTCTTATTTCTTGAATTCTTATGTTTTAGTAATTAATATACATCCACTAAAATTCAGTTCAGCTTAGTGAAGGAATTGTGTTTCTTAATTTGGACTAGTATATTTTTATTTTTAATGATTAAGTGCTATCAAAAACAAGATTGCCACTGACAGAGCCCAGAATTATAAAGAAACACTAATTTTTAGAATGGCCAAGAACACATAAGAACAAGAACTGCTTGGAGAGATCACCTTATAATAAGCAGGAATAGTAGCTTATTAATCATCTTGTGTCTAATTTGAACTTATAAAATTGAGAAAGAGAAGTGGTAGCTTTGTCATTTGTCTCTTTGCTGCTTAAAATTTAGAAAAATATGCCCAATAGATGAAAAATGCAAGTTGACATAATCTTGCATTTTTCAGTGGCAGTTTTGGATTATTAGAGGGAGCTTCTCTATGTCAAGGAATGAGGAGACGTATTTTTCAGGATTTCATTTTATTTTATTTGTTTAAATATTTATTCATGAGAGACACAGAAAAAGAGAAAGAGAGAGGCAGAGGGAGAAGCAGGCTCCATGCAGGGAGCCCGACGTGGGACTCGATCCCAGGTCTCCAGGATCCTAGGTCTCCAGGATCAGGCCCTGGGCCAAAGGCAGGTGCTAAACTGCTGAGCCACCAGGGCTGCCCTTTTTCAGGATTTTAAAGGAACTACTCTACAGTAAAAGGTGGTTGTGTATTTGTTCTTCAACTCCACTGAAGCTGGTAAGGAAATAGTTTTAAACAGTGGGATAAAACCAAAAAATTGAGTCTTGCTCTGCTTTATGGAGGAGATACCATAGTGGTGGAGTAGGGCTATACCACAAGGCCCTGGCTAACTCTGAATTACTTCCCCATTGAACACAAAGGTCTAAATGACCATTATGGGGCACCTGGGTGGCTCAGTGGTTGAGAGTCTGCGTTTGGGTCAGGTGGTGATCCCAGGGTCCTGGGATCGAGTTTCATATCAGGCGCCCCGCAGGGAGCCTGCTTCTCCCTCTGCCTATATCCCTGCCTCTCTCTGTCTCACATGGATAAATAAAATGTTTTTTTTTTTTTAAAAAGTGACCATCATGTCTTCGAAGAGACTCCATTGAAATGCGTTCAAGTTACTTTGGTGATAGGATTCATCAGCAGTTGGCATGGAATAGTTTACCAGATTGGCTAGTTGCTACCTATATTGGAGTCCTGAGAGAAAGGCATAGACATTTTAGTTTTTCTGAGGGTGAGGAAGATTATGGGAGGTTCCTGGCATGCAGTTTTTATAAGGAAGAACAAATAAAGAGCTGAAAAAAGAAGTGAGAGGGGTACCTGGGTGGCTCAGAGGGTTAAGTGACTGGCTCTTGGTTTCAGCTCAGGTCATGATCTCAAGTTCCTGAGATCAAGCCCTGTGTTGGGCTTCCCATTCAGTGGCAAGTCTGTTTCTCTCCCGCTGCCCCTACCCTGCTCACATGCTTGCTCACTCTCTCTCTCTCTTTCTCTAAAGTAAAATAAATACATCTGAAAAAAAAAATGGGAGATAGGCAAAAGGAGGCAGAAATACCCGGAGTTTTGCAGGGTCAGCAGATGGTAAACTCATCAAGGACAGGATATATCTGGTTCACCATTGTATGCAGGTTAGATAACAGTGTCTGGAACTTACTAAGTGTGCAAGAAATGTGTATTGAACAGGTAAAGGAATGTGTGTTCTAAAATGGGTGGGTGTGCCTATTCTGCAAGGAGAGTTAGGGGAGCTTTCTTTTTTTAATTTTTTAATTTTTTAACGGTTTTTATTGATTTTATTTTATTTTTTATAATAAATTTATTTTTTATTGGTGTTCAATTTGCCAACTTACAGAATAACACCCAGTGCTTATCCCGTCAAGTGCCCCCCTCAGTGCCCATCACCCACTCACCCCCACCCCACGCCCTCCTCCCCTTCCACCACCCCTAGTTCGTTTCTCAGAGTCAGGAGTCTCTATGTTCTGTCTCCCTTTCTGATATTTCCCACACATTTCCTCTCCCTTCCCTTATATTCCCTTTCACTATTATTTATATTCCCCAAATGAATGAGAACATATAATGTTTGTCCTTCTCCGATTGACTTACTTCACTCAGCAGAATACCCTCCAGTTCCATCCACGTTGAAGCAAATGGTGGGTATTTGTCGTTTCTAATGGCTGAGGAATATTCCATTGTGTACAGAGACCACATCTTCTTTATCCATTCATCTTTCGATGGACACTGAGGCTCCTTCCACAGTTTGGCTATTGTGGACATTGCTGCTAGAAACATTGGGGTGCAGGTGTCCCGGCGTTTCATTGCATCTGAATCTTTTTTTTTTTAATTTTTATTTATTTATGATAGTCACACACACACACACACACACACACAGAGAGAGGCAGAGACACAGGCAGAGGGAGAAGCAGGCTCCATGCACCGGGAGCCTGATGTGGGATTCGATCCCGGGTCTCCAGGATCGCGCCCCGGGCCAAAGGCAGGCGCCAAACTGCTGCGCCACCCAGGGATCCCGCATCTGAATCTTTGGGGTAAATCCCCAGCAGTGCAATTGCTGGGTCGTAGGGCAGGTCTATTTTTAACTCTTTGAGGAACCTCCACACAGTTTTCCAGAGTGGCTGCACCAGTTCACATTCCCACCAGTGCAGAAGGGTTCCCTTTTCTCCGCATCCTCTCCAACATTTGTGGTTTCCTGCCTTGTTAATTTTCTAGGGGAGCTTTCTAAGCTAAATTTACATGCTTAACTAAGTTTCCATAAGCCTGGCCCTGCTGAAGATTGTAAGGCTATGATATTGATGTAGGAGACTGTGGAATTTCCTTGTTATAAAGTTTTTAAAAACAAGGTAGATTCTTATCCGTCTGAAAGGGTTCCTGTGAAAAACCGAAGATTGATCTAAGTAATTAGAAAAACCTCTGGCCCTTTTCTTTCTTGGGCTTGTTTTTGTTTTTTAATTTGAAGAAATGCAATGCAAAAGCATATAGCGTCACCATCCCACAAGCAACAATAACCATTTGTTGAGAGTTTAGTGTACACCACCAATGTGCTGAGTGTGTAATCTGTGTGCTGATGAATTG